>NC_054866.1:18698389-19323389 GCF_018320785.1 Cheilinus undulatus
CAAAATGTATGTGGCTCCTGACGAAGAACTACCTTTAGAAGACCAACGTGAGTGTTACTGAGTAGCCTGTACAAAGCCCTGATTTGACTCCCATTGAAAATCTGTGGGGTGAACTGAAGATGAAGGTCCATGCCAGAAGTCCATCAAATCTGGAGGAGCCTGAGAGATTTGTCTGAGAAGAACGGGCTGGGATTCCTCAGGAGATGTATCAGAGACTTGTTTACTATTACTATTATCAATGGTATCAAAAGCTTTTGACAAATCAATGGTGTCAGACAGGTGTGAAAAGAAGTAAAGATTAAGATTGTGAAATTCTTTTATTGATCAGATGTCTTGATGTTTCATTAAATGTGTGTCTTGCAATATATCAATTATTGCAGAATTGCTGTAACATTGTTATTATGGGCCCCATATCATGTATTGTGTTATATTGTATATGGGTTACCCTGTGATTCCAGCCCTTGTCATTATGTCTATGAGCTTATTTAAATCACTTGGTTGAATCTTTATCAGGTCAGAGATAAATTAGAGTGTGAGTCATTCTGTTTCTTTGAGTGGATGACTTAGAACCAGTGAACTGCATCTGAGCAGCATGCTTCTTTTTTCTAAAAATATGAGAAACAATCGACTTCTTGGTTTTGCTGGAAGAACCACCCACACCCCACTGCACAAGAAAGTCCATGTCCCAGCTTTGATATACGGTATATACAGTATATTCACACTGTCCAGAGTCTCATTTTGATGTTTGTCAGTGAAAATGGCCCCCTCTGTCTGTCCCCTCTTTTCTTAACAGGAGTACTACATAGCAGATGCTTCAGAGGACCAGGTGTTTGTGTGTGTGAACCACCTGAACAACGTCACACACCTTTACATCTCAGACACACAGGGCCTGTCCTTCTCTCTGTCACTGGAGAATGTGCTGTACTACAGTCCTGAAGGCTCTGGCAGCAACACATTGATAAGGTAACACAAAGACACGTGTAATCTCTATTGACAGTTTTTGCATTGATATAAATGATATTAAGGGGCAGGACCAATTTTGATATCTGATTTCTGTGTGGAAATCGAAGGGTTGGAATGCTGTCCATGGAAATGCAATGTTTAAAACTCCTGAGTGAGAAGTTATTTGATGATATAAATGGATAAGTGGATGCAAGTGCAGCTTTTGGATGAGACAAGGAAGAAGAGTTAAAAAACAGAGCATTTGTAACAGTTACAGAGATATAAGGCAGCAGAAGACATAAAAAAAATAAATAAAGAAAATGACCTTCAGTTAATATAAGAAAAAAATTACACTGAGCTTGCAAAGGAGAGTAAATAAATAGATCAAATGAAAGATATTAATCGTGTGAAGCGTCGTTTAAAAGAAGATAAGAGGATATTGAACCTATGAGAGTTCTGCAGTACATAAAATATTTTTTATGAGTAGTTCTTACCTTAATTAACCTTATCCGATACGTCCTTTCTTACTGGCCCTATTCACTCTATTTAGGTTGCTAGCCGCACTTTTCCCATTGACTCTCTCTCTCTCTCTTTCACTCTCTCTCTCTCTCTCTCTCTCTCTCTCTCTCTCTCTCTCTCTCTCTCTCTCTCTCTCTCTCTCTCTCTCTCTCTCTCTCTCTCTCTCTCTCTCTTTCATTCTCTCTCTCTCTCTCTCTCTCTCTCTCTCTCTTTTCCTCTCTCTCCCCCCGATCGATGTACAAATAATGATTCATGCTTATCATCAAAAAGAGAGAATTTTCCTACATTGACGTCAAAGATCAGTCTTCTGATGATCGATTTATGGGTTTTTGGGATTGCAGAAAATGAAGGCAATCATATTTTTGGATTGGGCAATATGAAATGCATGCTTTACTAGTGCCAATAAATGAATACGACTCATTCGTTGTTATGTAAAGAAAAGGTCATCTTGATCAGAGTCTAAATGTTTTAAACATCTCCAGGGTTTTATTTTGTACTAAAGGGAAATGGTTTAAACTTCATATACGAATAGGCCCAGACAAAGTTGTTATCCTTGGCATGCCATTGTCACTTGAGTCAAAGTTGCGATGTTTTAGCAAACAGCTGATCAGCAATGAGGCGTAAAACACATAGCCTATTTGTTGCATCTAAAATAGTACCAAACACAGAAGCTCTCTGGAGTAAAAATAAAATGCTAAATCTTTTGTCCTAAATATAGTCTTACAATCATATGATTCTGATGACGTGTTGGGTCCCAGAAAGTGTGAGCCAGCTGTTAAGAATGAATGTGAGTGGAGGAAATTCTCAGTCCTGCAGACCTCCTAGCATCTAGCGTTGTCTAGCGTACACCACTAAAAAAAAAAAAAAAACACACCAGAGCACTTAAATTAGATAAAATAAATGTTAAAGACAAATATACTGTATGAAGCAGTGTATTTTAACATGTATGCATTAAGGGGTCAGGATGATTGTTATTACTAGTAATTCGACCTTTCATACTTACAGTTAATATCATCACTTTCTTCCTTTATGCCTTCACAAAGTAATGAGTTGTACGACCATCATACCAAAGTCACAGTTAAACATTTCAACAGACGTGACAGTGATGAAGCGGTTTCATTGAGCATGCTCAGGAAATGTCTGGTTACAGAAATATGATAACTGATAACACAGAGACTGAGCCAATGCTGACCAGTGACGCTTGTTTATCTAATAAGAGATAATGTATTGATGTGACGCTGCAGCTCTGTCTGACCTTTCCACGCTGTATTCATTGTTTTTCTGGCTCCCTCTTTTTTATAATCGCATCAGTTTGATGCTGCGTTGTTTTGGCAGGAGCAGTCTCAGTGTTGACTCAGGTGTTTGTCTGCCAAAGATGATTCTGTTTGTGTGACACTGTGTCTTCTGCTAACGGAATTATCTGTAGATCACTGTGCTGTCTCTTTATGCAAACACGTAGCATCCTGTGCTCTGCAGCTCAGTGAAAATGTGCTTCCTTTTTGTTTGAATGCATGCAAGTTTGTTTATAGAGTTGACCTTCATATTCATATTCACCACTTTCTGCAGGAAAGAAAATGTGCAACTTGAGGCTGTAATTTTAAAATGCTGATGTTTATAATTTGCTTGAATTTGTCCTCCAGTGTTCTTGAGTTAAGTCAGGAAGAACATGAGGGATTATGGAGATTTTAAACACAAGATTATACAGGCATGAATCAGCAAAACCATTTTTAACCAATAACACAGAACAAGTGCACCCAGTTTTTACTTTTAACCCATGTTGAAATGATTCTCCTTCTTTTTCATTTTTTAAAGAGTTGCAACAATTGTCCCAAAATGTGGCAGAAAATAAAATAAAAAAACCCTGATAATTAGATCAGAGTTGTACCTTTATAAGAAATAAAATCATGTTAGACGAAAGTTGAATCATCATGGGACTACAGTTGTGAACTTCGTATATTTGGATGTGAGTTTGATTAATATAGCACAAATGTGGGGTTCAATGTCCTTATTTTCCTAGATTGAAATTGTAATTTCCCAAGCTTTATGTGGTAATGACTGGTTGTAAACCATTAATCCTTAATTAAAAATCAGAAGAATTTCACAACATTTTAAAATAAATTTTAAAAACAGTTTTGATCAGTAAATATATTTTCAAATTCTTTCAAGAGATGGTTTAATTTGGATGTCCTTGAATGCCAAGTTCTTTTCATTCTGTCAAATAAACTAAAGTTGATAATATCCTAACAATTAATTTGTAAAAAGTTGTGTCTAGTTATGACTAGTTTTTTTTGGAACAGTTATGATTCAAGAAAAATATTCTCACAAACTGTGAGCACATTTACATCAAGGTTGAATGATAATAGAAGAGACATAAATGTGCTTTCACTTTACAAAATGCTCCACACCATTCATTTTAGCTTTGAAAGTTTGGTGCTTTTCTGTTTTGCCTTACATACGTAAGTTTAGACTGATCTCAAAATCTTATTTTTGTTTTCTTAACATAGCCCTAATAGTCAGATGTAGATTATTATGGGTAGAATGATTTGTTATACCAGCTAAAAAAGTCAGAGTGGTAAGAAAGTAAAGAGTAAGGGATAAATACAGTATCTTAACAATTGTAATAAAATGACTGATATTGCTAACAGGCATAAAGTAGTTTGCATACTAAATATTTTTATTTAAGATGTCACTTTAGGGCAAGGGATGTTATGATGAGCATTTTTCAGCATTTTGATTTTCTTAGATTTCAATTTCACAAGTTTTTGACAAAATATTTAGTTCCAAAGATAGTTTTAAATTCGTTCTTTAATTGAAAACATCCAAAGTGTGTTTCAGCCACTGCAGCCTGATGATAATGGCATTTCATCTATGTTCCAGGTACTTTGCCAATGAGCCTTTTGCAGATCTTCACCGAGTGGAAGGCCTACGAGGAGTCTTCATCGCCACGCTCATCAATGGCTCGGTCAGTGAGGACAACATGAGATCAGTCATCACATTTGACAAAGGAGGCACGTGGGAGCTGCTGCAGCCCCCTGCTGCAGACAGTCTGGGAGGAACTCTGGACTGTCAGGTATGCATACAGTCTTTGATGGTACGATTGATGGTACGATTTCTCATACTTAACCCTTCTCAATGTTTCTTATGATCTCATCTCTAAACGTCTAACAGTATCAATGCTTGTTTTCATACCACTGCAACAAAAAACAAGCCTTAGGCACCCAATGTTTGAATTGCAAAAATTAATTAATTAATTAAGCAGACGAATGCACACTGTTTTGATTGCACAAATTAGTTGGCAGCATTTCAGTGCCAAAAATTGCTGATGTATTTCTGCAGTCAAGACCCTCTCTTTACTCATGGCGGTTTTGGGTTAAACATATTTTTAAGATCTGAGGACCTTTGGTACTTTTTTTACTATTTATCATTAAAATAACAGTATTTGTAATGTTTTGAATCATGATTGCTAAAATGATAAAACAATGGAAAACTTGGGCAACCTTACACTTTTCAAGTTATTTGCCTTGGCGTAGCTACCTCTTTACTTTTTTTGGTTATGGTATTTTCATTGCATTTTTCTGAATCTAACATTCTTCACAAGTCCATAATTTATAAACAAATCTTAAAACTAACAAACAAATACACAATTATCAAAAATTCCCAACAACCTATCAAGTATACAGTATAACGTGGTTCTTGATGGTATTTTTTGGTATTATGAAAAGGTCATCTGCTACCATTCTGAAGGGGCTTTGAATTTGATCTGTAGGGTGTTTGAGTATCAGCCCTACACCTTGTCAAACTAACATTTGTTATGGTACTTTTATTTATAGATGTTACTTTCTCTGCCTACAAGTTGACCTTTGTCTCACAATGTAACCGATCCATAAGGCAGAGAGAAAAATGCTGTAAATGCCCTGACAGGATAGTCTGACGCTCTCCCCTCTGTTTCAGCTGAGTAAAGGTTGCTCTCTGCACCTGGCACAGCGCTGGAGCCAGCTGTTCAACATCCAGCTGAGGAGGATGCCCATTTTATCCAAAGACTCTGCACCGGGACTCATCATGGCTACAGGTAGAACTATAAGCAACAACAGCATTGAAACTGTATTCAAACTTCCATTTCAGTCAATTCTCCTCCATGCAATACTATGGAAACAGAGTTTATGGCAATTCTCTTTTTAAACACACTGATCTGAATCTTTTTGAGATCTCCATCCTGATTTTTCTAGCACTAATTTTTTTTTTATCTTTGGAGTTGGTTAAAAAATAGTTCCAGGTTAGTGAACAAAACACATTTAAAATATACTTTTGGGTTGCATCAGTTAGGTTTTGTCCTGTCATATGGTCCAAGTTCTGTACTGGTACTGATTAACTTTGAAAAAAACAAACAAACCCTGCAGCAGAATCATAGAGATTTATCATAATTAATCTGAGGGTGACAAGACTCAGTCCATGTATTTAGAGCTAAAAGCCACCTCTTTTTTCAGTTTATTCTAATGCAGTCAAGATCCAATAAAAGCACTTCATTGTTACTTCAAGCCTCTGGGATCCTCTCAGTTTTGCGAACCTTTAGTTTGGGAGCAGGTCATTAAAATCAATTTCTTGTGCTCTGCAAGATGTATAATATTAAGTTCAAAATCACAGCCAGATAACATTCAGAAGGCCTCTAATAAATGTACAAAAGGCTTGACTTTTCTTGAATTTAACTTGAGATTTCCTCTCACTTTCAGGGAATACAACTAGGTCAGTCCAAAAAAAATAGCATATGTAAATAAAAGGTAATCATGACTATTTTCAGACACAAGCAATTATTACTGCATGAGACAGTACAAAATCATCACACTAAGCAAAAAGTTATCAAAGCAGTAAAAGAAAGGGTTAGCTGCTACCTTCAACATTAGCTAGTCAAGCGTATTATATCAAAACAAAACTTTTTTATTTTTTACATGAAATTTCCCTTTATGAATGTTTTGCAGTCAGGGATAACTCAAAGAACACCAGACTGCCTTTTGCCTAATTTGAATTTACAATGTGCACAGATCACAGGCATAAAAAATTATTTTTAGACCAAATAAATAAATGAAATTTCAGAGCTCTGCATCACAGATGGTGTCTTGAAACTTTTGTGCCTTTAATTGCATGTTTAACCATCTTCAATCAGTTTCATCTCTACAGTTCTCTGTACTTCTACAAAACTCTGAAACAAACAAACAGAAAGTCGTTTTTTTTATTTCACCGTTTTGGCAGGACTTCGACTGTTTGAATATGTCTTAGTCATGGCAGATGAAGGGAATTTGGGTGCCATCTGTTGGAGGATGATCTCTCTGTCAGAGCTAGAGCCAGACAAGCTTGAGCAACTTCCTTTTGTTCTGATAAGACGGAAAAGTTTGCTCTACACAGGAAACAAGCAATACAGACTCACAAGTGTTCCTCTGTGGTAATGAGCTGAGCTCTTTATATCTTTCTGAGTAAATATACGCTTCCTGAACAGCCCAAAACACAGGAAATACTGTTTCATCGTTCCCCCAAAAAACCTCTGTTTACTGTGTTAAAAATGATGGTCTCTCACACAGTAGTGATGCAGCCAGTCACAGTTAATATGTGGTCTTAGTTCAGGCCTAATTTTTATGTGGTTCAAGGTTTAGTGGAAATTTTTTCATAAATGTGTTACATAAATGTACAGCCATTAAACCCCAGTGTTGTTTCTCCGTGAAAATAAGGTTGAGTTTAAGTAGTTAGCAATGGAGATAAACTGCAAATATCTTATCCTTTTTTGTATTATTACAGGAGTTTAGTGTGAATTTCCTGAAAAAGAACAGAGGTGAAGGTGTTTTTTACTTTCCTCTTCTTCCTTTTAGTGTCTGTATTTATCACGCAACAATCAGCTGGTGGTTTTAGAGACCACAATCAGTAGCTTATCATTAGCAACACTATCCTTCAGCCTGCTATAGCCTGTATCTGTAAACTTAAGCAAACTATTTTTGCTATGCAGCACTACCTGTTTGTTGTTTTCCATCCCTATGTATTAATATGGACTGCATTTCTGTGCCTCCCTTTGTTGTACAAAAACAAAGCCAAAATACCTCCTCAACTTGAACTGACTGATGCTGCGTTGGTGACGTAATTTGAAGCCAAGACCTGCACTAAAGGGGACTGGCTGGTGAAACCACAGTATGCCATGCTTCTTCTGCTACCTCTAGCACACATTAAACTCACCTATAAAACATCCAACAGGTTGCACAACAGTAAATGAAGAGATCTGAGGCACTTAGAAGGATTGTTAACAAAAAGCCTTTTCATCAGGGCTATGGACTAAAACCATGCCAGCACGTTTCACCCATACAGGCCTTTATCAGGGCAGATGAGCTTTCAGAACAGTGCAGTCCACAGCAAAACAGACTCTTGCATATGGTTGAAGCAAAAAGTCACAGTTATGGAAGGTTTTATGACTCTATTGCTAATTTTTGTTACGCCTTTCCTCCTCTTCTGCTGCTAATCCAGCTGGGAACACTGCAAGGAGACACATTTGTCAACACATTTGTCAGCATGACACTGCATCTGCTCTGTTTTACACCAAATAACTAATCAAAACAGACTTCCTCAGAAAGATGAACAGTTGGGCGTTAATGAGCATGACAATAACTATCACAACAGGCTTCAGGTTGGAGAAGAATTTATTTGATATGTATTTTTAACTTGTGTGCTTGACTCATATCCTATTTGTTGATACAGAAGAAGCGGAGTTTTCCGACCTATACCGCACACAGTCAGCAGGGGGAGCTCTTAGTATTTTGTTTTCACTCTGAGGCAGCTGTTGCTGTGTCCATTTTCATATACAGTCTATGGCTAGGCTGTTTATAATTAAAGGGATATTTTGGTGTTTTTGGCAAAATTAGCCTCCAGAAATTTCAGTGTGCATTGCCCATTTAGGCAACTAAACCCCAGAGTTCTGTCTGAAGTTCATCTAGCCCGGAAAATATTTTTAAAACACTTTAAGAATATTTTACATCCTCAGAGTTTATTTAAATGAAACAGCAGTGTGTTCAGCATAAATATTATGCCCTATTTTTAAAATGGCTAATGTTGTCAGATGGCACCAGCTGAGCCAATAGAAAAATTCAGTTGCAGTAGCCTGGTTTCAGCCTGTAGAGGGCAGTCTCTATGCAAATTTCTTAAACAAAATTTAAGATTTAAAACTTTGTGCTCAGATGTTGAGAGATGAACCTAATTATTTAACAACACTAGTAGATGCCAGTTTACGTAACTTTTCCGCTTGGCTTTACAGGACTACAGATGGGTACAGTTTCTCAGTGTAGTTTAGGGAGTTTTAGGTGAAAATGAGCCAAAACAATGTATGTTTGAATGAATGTTATATTGAAATGTTTTAGCAGTTTATGTTTCACCAAGAAAACCTTTGTTTGGCACTATTTTGCAGTGCAAGCTTCGGAATCAACTACATGCGCTTCAGTGTATCGTTATCTCCTGATCGGCAGTTTGGGTCTGCAGGCTTCAACAGAGACAACAACAAACTAAATTAAAACTAGTTAGTTCTGCTCGGTTTTTCCACTTCAACAGCTGTCAGATTAGTTACATAAAATAAAAATATCATGTCATCTGTAGCTTGTCTAATTATAAGACATTAGAAGAGTAAAGTGATGTCCATAAACTTACTTGGATGATGAATTTCCATTCAGCTCTTTTGGTTGGAATCAGTGTTTTCAACTTATCGCAGAAAAGTTGAAGAAGGTCTGTAAAACACCAGTGTTCAGTAAGGCAGGGAACTCTAGATGGGGAGTGATGCAGGCTGCAGATGTCTGTGAGCTGCTATCCTCAATCAGAAATGGGAAGAAGTGTTGTGAAGGCCCACTCAAGATCGCAGGAGCTCCCCAGGTTTGTGGGGTCACCATTTGCAAACCCACACCATCGGGTAACTCAAGGTCTCTCCTGCTCACTGGTCTCCACTGAAGTGTCTCTCCTCTCTGTTTCTTCCCGCTGAGTCTCCATCTGCAAATGTTTCTCTGTGTACTCCAGATGATAGCAGTATCCACTCGTATCCACTGTAAATGGCATGTCATTGCCACTCAAGTTAAAATCTCTCATTTCTAGTTTTGTTTTAGCTTAGTTTGTTGTTGTCTTTGTCGTAGCCCTAACTCCCAAACAGCTGTCCAGATACACTGAGGCAGAAGAGCATGTAGCCGTTAGCTGAAGCTACCACTGTTCAGATATGCTGAGGCGGAAGAACACTTAGCCAAAGCTTGCATTGCAAAATAGTGCTAAACACAGACTTTTTCTTGGTTAAAAATAAAATGCTTAAATAAAATTGGATATAGCATGTTAGTGAGCTAACATGAGTTTTTGGCCCATTTTTACCTAGAACTCTAACTTACGAGGAGCATCTGTACCTGTCTGTATAGCCTAGTTTCCCTTAGCTCCTTGCATAAAGGGGCACTGAAATCTCTGGAGGCTAATGCCACTACTATTGCCAAGTATCAAATACAACCGAACTTCAAAATATCCTTTGAGGACTGATGTTATCAGACTTTTAAAACCAATCTCTGAATAAAATGGGCAACCAGGATGATCATTTTATTGATCATTCTATTTATTGGAGTTTTAGCAATGAGTACTGTGGTATCTGGTTTCTAAGCCACACTTTTAATATTGGTTTTTCATCTTAAGAGTTGTCTGCATTGTATATACGCATGTTTTTCTGGTTAAATGGATTTAAATACATTTAAATAATGTACAGTGCTTAAAAAATTTATTAGACCACCCTAACCCTAACCAAAGTAAGGTTTATGCCACAGCTGCCCTAAATTAACAGCATTGGTAATTACCAAAATCATTTTTCATTTTTCTGCAATGGATAATACACCAATATGTAGAAGCTCTTTAACCCAAATGATATTTTTGATGCTAAAATATAATTATTATTGTTATCCATGAATTTTCAGATTTACTGATTTACAAAAAACCTGAAAAAATAGTAAAGTGCATTATTATTTCTTGATTAATATGTCAAATTATAGTTATTTACTTGCATTCCTGAACAGAAAAATGAGTTTTAGTAGTTGAATGTTATGCTTGATTAATTTCTGACTTTTCAGAGAAGCCCAGTGAGCCGGCTCAAATTTGGGTGAATTCAGTTTGAAATTCCTCATTCCTGTTCAAAATGGTAAAACGTGGAGAGCTGACTGAAAATGAAAGAGTCTGCATTAAAGCACTTCATGATGCTGAATGGTCTCTGAGACAAATATGACAGGTGGTCTAATAAATTTGTTAAGCACTGTACCAGTACTTACATGGCAATATTAGATGCTAAGACTCATACCATCATGATCACAGGTTCTTACCATCATCACATATTGCTCAAGACCTGTCACAATTGAATATTTGCCCCAAATCATTGTGTATTGCAAGAAACCCCTTCACTGCACCAAACATGCTGGAATACATAGTTATGCAGAGCAGGATTGCTGGGATTGACACCACTTTTTAATAGCTTTTCCCCTCACTAGGTCATAGTCCTGCATTTAAAGAAAACTGTGGTACACTGATGAGTAATTAAGCCATAGGAAGTGCTGGTTTGATTAAAAATGTCTTAATTAATGACAGCTTTGGCCAGCAGAGGTGGTAGGCGAGTCTTGTAGGCTGCAGGTTTATACATTGCAGCAAACAGTAAAAGCAGAGACCTCAACTACTGTATTCTAGTAGCAGAATGTAAAGTCAACAGAGAAACTGTATACCGTGGACTTTGCTGAACACAATAGAAATTATTATCCACAAAGACAGTTTAAACAGGTATTCCTTCTTTGAGAGCCACAAAAGAGCCTCCATTCGTACACCAGTGTGATTTATAATCTAGATATTGTGGTGCAAAGCTGCGAAAATAAAGGAAGTGGGACATCAGCACCTTTTGAATGCATTAAGTTGCATTCTGATAAGTTATGCCTTAAAATCATGGCTAGCAGAGGACCAGAACTTTCATAATGACATGTTGGCAAATCCAGAAAATGGTCAGATTTTTCATCAATCCATGATCTAGTCCATATTGTGACATTATTGACCCTCTGCATCCCAAATAAAGGCAACAAGCGTTTTTCGAACATATCCCTCACAGTGAAAAATGAAAACTTTTTCTCTGCTCTGGTACTCAGGCTGAGTTTCTGCCTCCAATTTAAACCTCTTCGTCTGTTTACAGCCGATGAAAAGCATTGATTTGTTGATACTCCACAGTGTCTAGGACTGCTTCCTCTGCACCCAGCTAGGCCCTCTAATTAAATTCTTATTAGATAATGGCCAGAGAGAGAGAGAGAGAGAGAGAGAGAGAGAGAGAGAGGGCTGCGAATCACCAGCACCATTCATTTCGTTATCGCTCTCAAACAGATGGGCTAATTACTGCTGCTGCACCCAGAGGGCACTCGATGGGTCAAACACACACTCATGAATACAGCCAGGCTCACACAAGCGCACACTGCCTAGACATGTTTACATAAACAACAGCCTGATTGACTGCTCGTATATTCCTCCACACATTTGACCAGGATGTCACATGAAATTCAATCATAGCATCCGACATACTGCACATGTTTAGTAGTAAATACTATTATGAATTGAAGTTTACACAGTGTGTCAGGCTGACACGATATGTCAAATTCATCATTATTTGTCTCTCAAACAGAATAAAGAACATACAGTGAAAGTTAAAATTTGTCAGGGAGACTGACTTTAACATATGAAACATCCAAAAACCGAAAGTATAAGTAGGATCATCATACAAGAAATGCAAACATCAGATAGATAAAATTATTTATGGATAAAGACGCAAAGCTGAAAATCTAAGATGAAAAAAGTTTGCTAAATACAGCTTGTTAAACTGTGATGCTAAAGTGCACATAAACATGAATAATAACAAACCTGTAAGCACTATGAAGAAAAGAAAGCTTGAGAGGCTACGGACAGTCAGGCTCTTGCAGCTCTGTGTCTGTTTGGCAGCTTAAGTGCAGAAATATTCAAGTTAAATCATCTTTTGTTAACAGTGATTTTTTTAAATCTCGCAGGACCATGAACTTAAAAAAAACACAGAGAAATAATCCACTGTTTACCCTGCTACTGAATGGCACCTGACAACCTGGGCTGTGCACGGGGATCTCTTTTGAGGATTTAGAAAAGCATTTTCATTTATTCATTGTTTGCCCAATGCATAAAAAAGAAACTTATACAAAAGTGAGACACATTCATTCCCAGCACACAATAATCAACATATCAGAAGTAATCATAAGTGTAAATATGCTAGAATCAGCAGAAGAGCTTGATTTAACCTGTAGTCCTAAGGCAGGTACTTATTTAAGCCTATGTAAACTTGAATTACAAAAGCTTGTTAACAGTTTTACAATCAAAACACGTTTGAGACTTAAAAAAAATTATAGATGGATTCACAGTGAACCAGAAAAAAAGGCAGGATGAATGATTTGGCAACGGTCATCAGAGGTAAAAATAGAGACACATTAATTCATGACAGTTTTTTAAAAAATGTTTAAGTTTTTTATTTTGAAATGGCCTCTCATTTAATTCGGCCCCAAATGGCACGAGTTTTTGTGATAAAAATAGACTGTTCTCTTGGATTTTCAATAAAACTGTATGCAGAAAGTAAAAATCAATGTAAAGTCAAATTTAGCAGTTTTTTCTGGATTTTGATCATTCAATCTTTTACTAATAATATCAAGAATACATAAATCATGAAATACTACATATATATAAACATATATATATATATATATATATATATATATATATATATATATATATCCTGATATATATATATATATATATATATATCCTGATATATATATATATATATATATATATATATATCCTGATATATATCGTGGTATTTTGAAATGGCCTCTCATTTAATTCGGCCCCAAATGGCACGAGTTTTTGTGATAAAAATAGACTGTTCTCTTGGATTTTCAATAAAACTGTATGCAGAAAGTAAAAATCAATGTAAAGTCAAATTTAGCAGTTTTTTCTGGATTTTGATCATTCAATCTTTTACTAATAATATCAAGAATACATAAATCATGAAATACTCGATATTTTACAGTGTATGGAAAGTCCTGAAGTGTTTTCTGTGTTATGTTTAGTATTGATGATTATAAAATGATTATTTTCCTCATTAAGGGTGAAGCAAACCTACACAAAACTCACCAATCCTGCATGAAGACCAAAACCATGCAGTCTAGTCCACTATTCAGGCTTAGAACTGTGATTATATTAGTCCATTATCTGTGCTGATGAACGCTGGAGCAGTTTCTGACAAGTTTATGACACAAGTGCGCCTTTAGACCTTATTCAAGAAGCTCTCCTGTGTGATCATGGGGGAAAAAAGCTTGTCTGGAGGCAGGAACATTTTAACCCCTCGTTGTTATTGTTTTGAACTCTTAGGCTGAGATAAGTCTCCATTGTTGTGGAGATGTGGATCACATTTGTCTGCTGCTGGGCCATCTTCTCTCTGACGTGTACAACTCTGGCAGGGAGTTTTCAGCAAAATGTTCGCACCCAGGCAAATCTTGTATTCTGGGTTAAGTGTCTGTATGACATTTTTAAAATCCTGGCTTTTCAACAACACTGGGCTCATGTCGTTAGTGACGTGTTGTGTTACTTCCGTTATCTCGGAGTCATCTTGTGGCGTATTTTAACAAATACCGCGCGAGTTAGACCTCCTTCTTTTCAGAGTTAAACGACTGCTCAACGCTGCAGATCCAACGCTGTTTCTCATTGACCGTCTTAAAAAGGGATCTAAAAGGCATCTAACTACAGACGCTAACTCGCCACGCTGCTCTGTTTACCTTCCTGTCCCCTGCTTCTCTTGCCACTGATACAAAACATGCTGTGAGAGATGCCTTCAGGGACAATGGGAGAAGCGAAACTCTGGCGACAAATGCATGCTGGCAGCTCAAACTTCCACATAATTTATACTCGGATATTCGCAATATAGTCATTTTAACGACACGTTACATTCACAGAGCGAGGGCGAACAGGTAGCGCCAAAATCTATTTGTGGCGGGCTTAAGTTATTTGTGGTGATCCGCCACAAATAAATGAATGTATGGGAAACACTGCTTTATAGTTAAATTTTTCACAGTCTCTGATATGTGCTGGCAATTTCTATGAACAGGCCTCAGACACATTCATCTGTCTAGATTTAGTCAGATATGTAGGTACATTACAGTCTCCCCTAGCAGGCCTTGATATTTATTTGTTTTTGCTCACCAGCCACTGTGGCTAGGAGTTTTGCAGTTACTTGTTGCAAACAATAAATGATCAAAGTTGATGATATCATGCTAAAATTTACTTGAACTACATCTGAAATCATTTTAAATGTAAATGAACACTGTACTAAAGTATTTTCTCTCAACCATTCTGGGGAAAACACAAATTGAAAAAGTTTGTGGTCAACTGTTAAGTGGGCACAATTCTAACACTGTATTAATTTTGGGGTAAAATTGTCCCCTATATGTGCAAAACAGCCTCATTGGGATGGGCATTTACCACTGTAACAGTGTTCACTAGGGGTCGGCCGATATTTGTTTGTCAGGGCCGCTATAGATAGTGATTATTTGTAGTTCACGAGAATGATAACTAATGTTTGGAACCAATATGGATCTATAATGACATACAAAATGTACTTAATGTGGCCAAAGTTAAATCACATGATAAAGGGAACATAAACAATTTAGCCCTATTTCTATCAGCATTAGAAATGTCACAGAGCAACACAGTAGCAGCAGGAAAACAGGAAGTCATTCCATATGTTCAGTGTGTCAGTGGCACCCAAGATTAATTGTTGGTTGGCCAGTGCTTGTGTGACATCTCCCTCTGTGGTTTTCAACCTTTACTTAGCTCAAGGCACACCGAAGCCAAAATCTCAAGGCACACCATGCATACATCTTAAATCTAAAATAGCCTCTTTAAAAATGTGTAACTTAATTTGTTTTATAGCTTAGTAATAATGTACAGTTATAGTATTACTGTACACTATTACAAAGCTGTGCCTTGCTACACCGTTTTAGTACCACTGATCTAGCTAATTGGACTGTATTGTACTCAGGAAATTTGGTGAGGCTGTGGAGATGAAAAATAAAGACATGGGGGAAGACGCACACCTTGCAGGGGAGCCTAGGTAGCCCACTTTATGATCAATCAATTTTATTGATTATCATTAAAATGGAATACAGATAATTGACCAACTGCCAAATATCGATCTTGTTAATAATAAAAATATGTAATTGGTGGGGCCAATAATTGGTTGACCCCCAGTGGTCACAAACACTGGCGCTAACAGCTGAGGCAAGTAAGTATAAAGCACAGCATGTGTCACTGATAAATTCAACCGGCCAGAGTGGCTAGTGGGAGTCACCACACAACCTGCCACAGCTGAAATCCACCTGCATTTTTCTGGTTGGCCGGTGTTAATGCCAAACCATGTCCCCTAGTTTGTGATCTGCTATTTCTTGTTGTGCTTTTCTGCTTTAAAGTCATTTAAGTGCAATTTTAAATGTTCTAAAACAAGAAAAATGAACCTAAATGTCAATGCTTAAAAATGTTATACAAACTTCTGCTATTGACATAGTAGAAATGAAAGGGTTTCCTGTTAAAATTTCCTCTTGAAGCCAGACATGAGAGGTTTTCCCATGCTAAATTGTAATGCTATACTATTTAACTGGTAAACAGATTTAAAGTGACTGCACGTTCCTCTCCTCTTTTACAGAAGCACAAGCCTCTCAGGAACATTTGTTTTATTGTCTGGAGCCTCTGTCTGGCTGTCTGATGATATTTAATGACCGTCATTAACCTGTTTTACACAGAGATGGAGCGTAATTCATTTCTGAGGCATTCTCAGAGCCTTCAGCGAAGACAACAACCGTGTTTGTGTCATTCTAATCTCTGATTCTCAAAGACATTTACTGTGAAAGATTTGACTAATGTGATTGATGTCTGCAGATACATGCAGACGTCTGGTTGTCCCCATCCTCTTTACTGAGTCAATCAGTTCTTTAATGGATTGAAGGAGGAATGCAAATTGTTATTTGTATATTAGTGGCATGCTAAAAATCTTAAAATAATGTTAGCATGCAAATATGATTATTATTCCACCCTCCCTCTTATTACTGTGCAATAATCTTATTTCTACTGAAGCAATAGGAGGTATATGTGCTTCAACTATGCTTTTTAAGTATATAAAAAGCATGCTTTATTATCACTGGTGAATTTTTGTGCAAAGAAAAAAACTGAAGGAGAATTGTTATGTGTACCCAACTTGGGCCAGGGGTGACCAAAAACATCAGCAATGAGAAGGAAGAAGGGGCAGTAGACCTACTCTGTGCCAAAAAAAGTGAAATCTTAGATTTTAACGTTTTGCTGGAAAATGCATTTTTCCAGCCAAACACCTCAATAGCTAAAGTTTTTGGTCAACATTAAATACACATTTTTATGCTTCCTGTACTGGATGTTTTGCTGAGCTTAAAAGAGGAAATTTTCAAATTTCTCAAGAGCCTTGCACCATCCGTTATCATCAAAGCATCTCTCAACACTGTCATGCTTACAACTTGAAAACTTAAGATTTTATCAAGGTTACACAACTTCAAATACATTTTACCGGTACTTGTGCAACCATGAGTCCTGGAAACAACAGACTTTTGACCTTATTTCTCAGTTCCACCAAAGTGACTAGATATACGTATGTCTGTAAGTTAATAGAGAAATTGGTTCAAGCCTTTTTAAATCATCTGAGCAGATCATGTTTGGTATTCTTCCTTCTTGTATACCAACATCATGTTAAATGTTCTTGTTCAAAGTGGAGGAAAAGGTCACGCATATGCAAGTAGCTGAATGCGCTGGTTTGAGTTCTTGGGTTTCAGGTTTTCCATGTATGAAAGCTAAAACAGCAGTTCAATCCTGTCTGTAATACAGGGGGAAAACCCTGTGATGTGTGTGTTAAAAGCCTTTCTGTCCTCTGATTGCAGGATCTGTAGGCAGGAACTTGGCCAACAAGCCCAATGTGTACGTATCCAGCAGCGCCGGAGCCCGCTGGAAGGAGGTCAGTCCAAAATCTGCCACAGATGACAAGAAAAACACAGTCTGCATGACTGAGTCACAAGCAATCCATCATTTAAAGAGAGTTTATAGCATGTCAAAATGAATTTTATTTCACTAGCTGTGCATTTACGCTGGATTTATGGCCTTTACTGCTTTTCTGCAAGGACTGGCCTTTTCTGTACTTCTCAAAATGAGATCTGTATGTCTCAGCTTTTGGCCTCCCAATGTCATAAATACAGTACAAACTTCATCAATTATAGTCTTTAAAGTTTAATAACAAGCGTGTCAAATCACAAGTCCTTGCTTGTTAAATATGTTTCAAAATGTACTTGCAAGGAATCTTGCTGTTGCAATACTACTCTTTTGTGCCACATAAATTCTGCAAAATAAGCTGGAAAAACAATTTTGATATTTTTTTATCATAAAGTTGTTTCGGTAAACATTTTTGCAGTTGATAAATAACTGCACAAAGCTAATTTGGTATCTGATATAAAATGATAATTTTTTTAAAGTTATTGCAACAAGTTCTATGAATAGCTTAATTCCTATTACTCATGATAGCACACTAAACATGCATTTTGCTGTCCAGGCTCTGGCTGGGCCTCACTTCTACACATGGGGAGACCATGGTGGCATCCTGATGGCCATCGCACAAGGAGGAGCCACTACACACCTCAAGTAAGTCCACGTGAGCTGATCAAATGTTCCTACAGGATGAAATTAAAGGATCATTAGCATAAAGCAAAATCCATTCTTTGGCTGGTTATACCAGAATGAATATTTTTTAATCATCAATCTTTGTTTGTATAGCACCAATTCATAACCAAAGATATCTCAAGATCCTTTACAAAGAGAGCAAGTCTAGACTGTACTTTCTGATGTAACCTATTATAAAGATCACCTCTAATCACCATGAGGTCAGTATTTAGCTTTGTTACAGTGGTGAAAAAAGCCCTCTGTTTAACGGGCAAGAACATTGAGCAGAGCCAGACTCATGTTTAAAGCCATCTGCCAAAGCCACGCAGGGGTTGGAAGGGGTAGTAGGAGGGGTAGGGGATGAGGGAGAAGTAAGAAAAGAGATAGATGACTAAAAAAAGCACTATACAAGCTCAAGTCCATTTACCAGATGGGGTGAAACAGAAAGAGGGACAAGAGAAACAACAAAACAACAAATGGGAGATATATTTATGTTAGTCATGACCATACACCTTTCTCCCATTTTATGGGATAAGGCTATGACGTCAGTAATGATAGTGGCATTGTGTGAAGAATTAGCAATAAGAACTATAATTGATAGATAATAAAACAATGTAATATTAGCATTAGCAGCAAGGATGATAATGATACAGACAGAACTATTATTAATAATTACATCAGTTAAAGTACTATTGCTCTAAGATTTAATTTAACTGTTCTAGTAATGATAATAGAGGTAAGGATGATTATGATAGATGAAGCGATGATCATTGTAATGCTAGCATTTTCAAAAATAATGGCAGAGAAGACAAAGATGTATAAAATACATAAAGGTTATAATAGCCTTGCAAGGCTGATAAGTTGTAGTGGTTGGAGCCAGACAGTATTTTTAAACCCCAGAGAGGCTGGTTTAAGTATCCCATTCAAACCATTTGAGTAAATTTAAGGACTGAAGCATGGCATCGCTTTCTAAGGATTTGCTCATGAGTCAGCAGAAGCAGATTTTGAGAATGTGAAACAGCTTAATGTAGGTAAAGCCATAATAAACCTGCCTTGGACCTAGTGATGGCAGATTTTTGTGAAATCAGCTGAATGTTTTGAATCATAATACCAATGATAATGGTACTAATATGTATCATTAATATAGCCCTTTTCCAAACAAGCTGTGTCCCTTATTATTCTTGTTACTCAATGATACGGTTTAATCTTTTTATAGAAACATGTCAATATAATGTAAAATGATGAGACTTCAAATGTGATCAGTTGGAGGGTTTTCTCTAGAGTAAATCTTAATTCTACAAAGGCCACATAGCTTCAGGCTGTTTTTCAGGAAGCTCAAAAAAGCAAAGCGAAAGATGCACCTTTATTTAAGGAAGTTACCTTAAAGGTTTCTGGAAAGGTGATTTTAAAATATCTTGTTAAGGCAAGGCAAGTTTATTTGTATAGCGCATTTCAGCAACAAGGCAATTCAAAGTGCTTCACACAGGACATTAAAATACATTGACAAAAGGAAAAAAGAAAAACAATGTTTGTTAAAACAAAATTACAAAAACATTTCATTAAGAAATAATGGCATAAAAGCTTAGGTTCTAGCAAACATAGCATGAGTTCAGAGGTGCACAGTTAAGAATGGGAATCCTTTCTTTGACCTTTTAGAATGTGTGATAAAAAAAATTATGAACTAGAGGTGTTTGTAAATTACTGGAAATCAAAGAAGTTTAGGATGACTGGCATTTTCTGACGCAGTGAAATTTGATGTAATGAGTTAGCTACTCTCATTTCTTGACCTTGAAAAAAGGCATATTGGTTTCTTTTTAGAAATGTTTGTGATCTACTATTTAAACTGAGTTTTCTGAGGTCTTTCTTATAATGGTGTCTTGTAACCACCTTTTGGTTTGGCAATATATGTTACAAAATCAATTGATCTTTATGTCCTTTTACACATTTTAAATAAACCATCACTTTTGCTACTATATCATATTTCTGGTATACTTTCATTTAGCCAGATTCAATGGGTGGGGATTCATTTTATATGAAGTTAACTTTCCTTCCGCATAAAGGAAATTCTGGCCATTGATGTTTAAAAGATGAGAAACATCTGGAAAACAACTGTTACTTTGTGAAACAACAGGTCAAATTCTGTCCGTGTCCTCTTCAGGTTCAGCACTAATGAAGGTGAGACGTGGACAGACTTCAAGTTCTCAGACAGGGAGGTGTTTGTGTACCAGCTGCTGACTGAGCCTGGGGAGAAGAGCACCATCTTTACCATCTTTGGCTCCTACGCCGACCAGAGACACAGCTGGCTCATCCTGCAGGTCAACACCTCCGACGTGCTGGGTAGGTCAGAAGTCAGAGGAACGAAAAGACAAAGAAAAAATTTTTTCACTCTCAGCAATGAAACCCTTTGGACTCTGAAGAGATGTTTTAAAACAAGCGATGGTGGTTACAATCTTGGGAATGTTAACTTTACCTTACTTTTATCAATCTTAGAAACTGTTATGGAGTAGAGCTGTGGCAGGCGACTCTTACCTTTTTATAATCAAAATAGACAATTGTACAAAAACGGACTCTGGTATAGTTTTAACAAATTGCTAAATGAGCTTTCGAGACCAAAATATTTGTTTGAACCAGGCAGCAAATGTTTTTATTACTACTGTAAATAGTATAATTTTACTACTGACACTAGAGGAACTGCAGTTTTTGCCTAATTTTTTAACATAAGAGGCTAAAACTTCATTTAAACTTCAACTTTAGCACCTGTGCTTCATTAATGTAGCACTACCACTTTAGAGATAATAGGGCATTATCTAAAAGATAATCACTCTGTGGTAAATTTGAATAACATTATTCTTTTATATTTATGGCTTTTCTCCTCACATAGTCACAAACTTGTCAGTTATATTAGCTTCATGGTCTATGCCACGCTGGCTACAGTTTCTACATAGACTATCCAAATTGCAACCAGTTCTTTCAGGCAATGTAGATGTTAAAATTGCTGCATAGCCAGAATAAGCTGTTGCTACATAGCCCCTTCACTGTTAGCTACATTTTTAGCATTGCCAGAATTAGCTACAATTGCTGCTTACTGTTGTCAATCCAGCAGTTGCTGAAATTGCTACATAGCCTGTCCAGCATTAGCAGAATAGTCTAGACCCAGATTGTCCAAACTGTGGCCCCTGGTCTAAATACAGCCCATGACCATTTTTTATCGGTCTGCATCAAATTTTAAAAATAACATACAATTTGGCCCGCATTTGACCACAAAGTGTTTGACTGCATTGTAATTTTTAGCTTTAACACTAGGTAATAATGCGGTGTTAATCATTTAAACAAACATTTTGACAATAATAATTACCCCGCCAAGGAGATAATGTGATCGGCAGGGTTTGTTAGTTAGTTTGTTAGTTTGTTAGCAACATAACTCAAAAAGTTATGGACGGATTTTGATGAAATTTTCAGGAAATGTCAGAAATGGCAAAAGGAAGAAATGAGTAGATTTTTGGAGTGAGCCAGATCACCGTCTGGATCCAGGAATTTTTTAAAGGATTCTGTACTATTGGAAGATAGGGCTAATGGCGGAGGTCTGCACTCTCCGAGTGCTTTTCTAGTTTATTGTAAGTTTAAAATGGGTAAATAGTAAAAATAATGATACCTCGATTCATAACACAGTGATGAATGAAAACCAAAGGAATGCAGCAGCCAGTAGCAGCACAAATGGTGCTCATTTTCTCCTCTGCTCCGTCTCAAGGTCTGATTTCCACTGCCTATTGCTCTAATCATCTTCAAGCACCAACTCTCCTCTAAAGTATGACAGCTTTGTGCAGTTTGTACAGCCTAAATTACATCAGATTTGTTTTACTAATTTTATTATACTAAGGGTAAGCTATCAGCTCAGCTGGCCTTAAATTTTTCTGAATTAGGCCTTTAGTGAGAAAGTTTGGCTACCCGTGGCCCAGACTATCTAACATTGGTTAAATTTCCTACGCTGTGTGTCAGGTGTTAGAAACAATAACCACATGGCATATTCTGTGTGTACTGTACTGTACTGTACTGTTTCAATTTTATTTACCCCCTCCTCCCTCTCTAGGGATCCTGCATGGACTACACAACAGCCACGTTAACAGCAAAATATGCTGAACATGAAGGGGGTTTCTTACACCTCCAAATGTATTTACTGCCCACAAATCTTCAGTTTTTAACATCATTCCACAAACATAATACAATTCTCAGAAATGTAATAGTAGTTGCCTACTGCAAACATCATAACACATTCCCACAAACATAACCATTATTACACATACAAAATCTCCAGCCTCAGTATTTTGTCACAAATGTAATATGAGCATGAAAACTATATTTTTGTGGTCCTAATTGTTTTTTTGCTTTTTGTTTTTGCCGCTGCCAGTGAGTTCAGGTCAGCTTGAGCTTAAGTCACATAAAAACTCTGTAGTCATAGACACTTTTTGTTCAGCATGAAACAGGAAGTAGTTTTTTAGAGTCTTAAAACATGGTAGAGCCATGAATCTTAGCAATTGAAAAAAAAACATATCTAGTAGTAGGTATAATTGCAATAGTTCATCCAGTGTAAGCTAAAATGGCTACATAACTTATCAAATGTCACCTAAAATTGCTTGATAAGCGATACAGCCTGGTGATTTAATTGAAATAACTTATCTTTGGTTTGCTAGAATTATTACAGCTTGAGTTAGAATGGAAAAAATGCAAATGTAGTTCTGCTTTAGTCCAAGAGAAGTGCAGAAATAAAGCATGTTCGGCATTAGGACAGTGCTAAAACAAAGTGTTTTAAGGTCTAGCTAAACTAAAGGAGCCACATAAACAGTCTCATACTGGACAGCCAAGAATTATCCAACAATTTAGATATTCCGCAGAAATATTTGTGTAAAAATGATGGCAGGACTTTACTAGCTGAAGATGGAAACATAAAGACATAAAGTTGATCTAGTGCAGTGGTTCTCAAATCTGTGTCTTGAGGCAAGATTCAGTGTGCCATGGAAATTTGTACAACCATATATTAATACAACAACTATACAGCTACTAGATTTACTTTAACTCATGATAAAGAGGCTATTTTGCATGAAAATGAGCGTGGTGTGCCTTGTGATTTTGGCTTGGTCTTTGTGTGCCTGTGGCAAAAAAAGTGTGAAAACCACTGACTGTTATATCAAGAGCTCACTCTTTTTGTAAAAGGCTCATAAAAAAGAGCCTTTTTGGACGTCAGTTGTTTATAGAAATATGGTAGTAATATTAGATACGAATGTTATCATTTAAATTTAGATTACTGTTTTTTTGTTGTGTGCACTCCTTTGAAATATTACAATGCAACAAAAATGCACAAAGTAAGTCAGGGTTCATTGTTAATGTCATATATAAAGCAAAAATTCTCTCCTTTTTGATTTTCCTTCAGGTGTGCCATGTTCTGAGGCTGACTACAAGCGCTGGTCTCCATCAGACGAGCATGGCAATGAGTGTCTGCTGGGCAGAGAGATAACGTTTAAGAGACGAGCTCCTCATGCTACTTGTTTTAATGGAGAAGACTTTGACCGGCCCGTTACCATCTCCAACTGCTCCTGTACAAGACAGGACTACGAATGGTAAGACACTCCCCGACACAATATACTGTATATTCATGATCAGAAAGTGCTTATTCTTGTTGCCTTAGTTTCAGGATGTGTATTAACTACTGATTTATTATGAGCTGTTACATCTTTATATCAACATTTGTCTGTCAGTAAACCAATTTCTTTTTTGGTTTACACACATCTGTTCTCATTCCTCTTTTTTTTTAATTACTAGGGAAAATGGCTCCCCAAAGCCCTCTTTTCAAGGGGCTGGTGGTACCTGGGGATTTCATGCAGTTTTAGAGGCTCCCCTGTGGGAAAAATATTATGATATGATTATAATTTTGTTTTATATACAAAGCATGGACATAGAAGAAGGAAATTAATGACAACCCCTGCTATTTTTCTAATTACTAGAGGTCCTCAGGTAACATCAGGCCTGTGCAAATCGAGCTTGAGACGTTAAACTAAATGACTTAAACATAAAAGTTACATTTAAATATCTTTGTTTATTAGCTTCAGAGTGAGAGTGAGACTTCTTATTGGGGGTAAATGCTTCTTTGTGCATGTCTCTTAATTAAATTCACCTCTGGCAGACCAATACATCAGTTTCAGCCTTTGTTGCACATTTTTAATGCTCCTGGAGCAGCCATCACAGCTCATAATGAGTCTGTTTTAAATGCACATCAGGTGCTGCCGTTAATCACAGGGCAGAAGCTAACTGGCTTGTTTTTCTTTCCTATCCCCCTCCACCTGTCTCCCTCCTTCTTTTCCTCCTTCTCTCTCCCCTTCCAGTGACTACGGCTTCAAGCTGAGTGAAGACTTGTCTCTGCAGGTGTGTGTTCCTGACCCCGAGTTTGTTGGTGACCTCTACGCTCCTCCTGTGCCGTGTCCTGTCGGCACCACGTACCGCCGCAGCAAAGGGTGAGCTGCTGTTTTCTGTCCCCAAAATGGAAAAATAGTCAGTCTGGGGTTCTTTGTGTTATTTATTAACATAATACTGGTGTCTGCGATATTTGTGTTCTACTCAGTTTCGTTTGTTGATGTTTGATTTCTCAGTTGTGACATTTACTGTCTAATAAACTGGCTATGTGCCCCTAATTTTAGATATATTGATGTTAAAACTATTTGCGACATAGCAAGAAGGTCATGCAAGACTGCACACAATGACTCAAATGAACCCAACTCAAATGACTTGTTTCTGACAGTAACACCTGAAGAAGAATACACAGACAAAGGACAGCTCACAGAGTCCATGATAGATATCTCTTTATGAAATCTTAAGCATGTCTCACAGGGAGATTGCTTTATCTGAAGTTGGAGTTTTTGAACCTAAATAGTAGTCTTTGAGTAGCTTGTTCAAAACATAGGGCTAAAAGTTTAAATTGTACTCTGTTTGAGCTATGCTGAGTAAAATCATGCTTGAGTAAAACAAGTAGCTACATTAGTAGTTCACATTTGGTAGCAGAGGAAGAAGGAATATCTCTGCCATAAAAATGGTCATATATGTATTTTATAAACAAGAAAAGTGAAATATTTGTATTACCTGACCAATGCGATGGATTTGTTGCCCCAGCATTGCAATATTTATTTATTGTCATACAACTGAGTCCTGTACAAGGCAAGATGAAATATTTGAGAATGAAACCAAATGTAATACCCTAGATTTCAGGTCTTTGTTTTCCTTGTTATATCTTCATCAAGTCATGTGAGCTTCTATCCTTGGCTTCCTGGCCATATTTATTGATTGACGGGACCTGAGAATTCCCCAGGATGTAATCCAGCCTTTGTTCTTTTGAAGCATCTTTGCTATAGAGAGAACTGCTGCTGTTGTTGTCAAACATGTTGTGTGAGAGCACCACCTAGTGTCCAAGTGGATTAAAACATTCTTGTTCCTCTTGCAGCTATAGGAAGGTACCAGGCGACAGCTGCAGTGGAGGCGACGTGGAGTCCAGACTGGATGGAGAGATGCTGCCCTGTCCTGTTGGAGGTAAACCTTCACTTTATGTGTATTTACTATTAAAATGTCTGCACAGAACTCTTAACTTAATCTTGCTTCTGCTGGATTTCTGACATTACCGCAGCACTCGCCATCCACTCCTGCCCACACCCTCAACAGGTGTCTCAGATACCCCCTGCATCTTGCACAGATTCTGGCAATCCATGTTGAATATTCAGATTAACAGACAGTGCGTTTAATTAAAGGCAATATTGACATGTTCACTTAAGCACCACCCTGATTAAGTTTCCTCTCTGAATGAAGGAAACCACTTCCATGTCATGGTGCCACATATGGATAAAAAAGCAGCTGAGTGTCTTAGACTGGTTAAACTCCTGGTTATGGTTTAGTAATAGCAATGTCAAAGTAACATTTACCAACTCTATTTACACATCATCTATCATCATTTATTACTAAATCATAGAGGTGGAATGTTTCCTGATCTCTGGAAAGTTTGTGTGTCATAGAAACAGCAGTGCACTACCATCCACTATTGTTTGCAGCTTTTCAGAGCAGCTTAGTCTGTAAATGGTGGGGGAAAGGAAACCTTCACAGTACCAAGAAAGGAGGAATGCATGTCCTATAATAATACTCAATAGTATTTTATCAGTGTATTTGGCATGGCATCCTTTTCTTGCAAAGTTAAGCCTCATTATAGAAAAAGTCCAGTTAAGAGCTCACAAACTGCAGCAATGGAGGTCAAACTTGTTCTTCATGCAGCAGTAGAGACCAGATGAGCAAAGGAAGCTTTATTGGCATTACAGTACCATATATAATGCAGTCATCTATGTAGATCAGACCTACAGAACAGTTACTGGTAGCAAGCTATATGTTATTGAATGTAAAATACATGGCTGCAATCAGCTTTCATTGAATTCCACTTTGTAAGTATCTACTCCATCACTTATGTCTCGGTGTTTACTTTCAGAGAGTAACGAGTTCATCCTGTATGCGGTGAGGAATGCAATCCGGCGACACGACCTGGCCACAGGAGATGACGAGCCCCTACCTGTGATCGGACTGAGAGAGGCCGTGGCTCTGGACTTTGACTATGACAGAAACTGCCTGTACTGGGCTGATATCTCTCTGGACACCATTCAGGTGAGTGAGAAACCCCACCTTAGGCAGGTTTTCATGGTAATTCAAGAGTTGTTATTTACCATTGTCTCTGTCCTCTCTTGTGCAGCGTCTGTGTCTGAATGGCAGCACAGGCCAGGAGATTGTTGTCAGAAAGGACCTGCAGAATGTGGAAGCTCTTACCTTTGATCCCATCAGCAGACTGCTGTACTGGGTGGATGCTGGAGCACAGAAGATTGAGGTATATAAAACTGCTTTCACACATGCACTGCTGCAATTTTCTGTACATTTCAGGACAGCTTTCCCCAGAAATCCTCTTCAGGTGGTCCTTCACATGTACCTCACTTGGGGAAATTTGCAGTTGCAGAAATCCAAGATGGCAACAGAGTACAGCTCTATGATGATAATGTTTGCTTCTATATCTATGCTGCATTTAATTGGAGATGTTCACAGTATCAAAAAACAAGCTCAAAAGGAAGTGAGCGTCTTACAGGTTAATCATGTGCACAAAGATCACAACAGCTGCGCACATGTAATATTAATGTCATCACCCCAAGTGCTCACTCATGTTGAATTTCCTGCAAACTTTTATGGATTTGATATCTCCAACAAGACTGGAAAAAACACAGATCTCTGTCTCCTACAATATCTTTCATATTAACAGTCTTATACGTTCTGTTGTCTTTTTGCCTTTTACTGACTGTACATTGTTCAAAGACAACAAAGTAAAATAAAATCATATCAAATCATTGATTTTGTGCAACATACAAAGCTTTAAACTGCTAAATATTCTTAAAATTTAAGCTGATAAATCTCTGAAAAGTCTTTCTGTTTTTTAAGGTGTCTAACCCTGACGGCGACCTGCGTCACACTCTGCTCAACTCGTCCATCCTAGAGCATCCAAGAGCCTTAGTTCTGCTGCCTGGAGAAAGGTAACAGGCATTCACGCACACACTCAAAGTTCAATCTGGAACACCAGAAACCCAAACTGCAGGACTGCAGCTTTCATTGGTTGATTGATCTCTTATTTTAAAGAGGTAGTCAACACTTTAACTTTATATGTGTCAGCTAACTTGGCTTCCCCACCAACTATTTCTTGACTGTCCTTACAAGAATTTCCTGGACAGTGTTCTGTTTTCTGTTTGTAAAGAACATGAGTTTAGTTTTATCTGCATTATCTGCAGGTAACAAACCAGACTGAAAATTAGACAGAGAAAAACATTGGAATATCCATACATATTTTAAGTATGTATCAATATTATCTCTCTTTTGCAGCCAGGAAACTTCACAGCTGTATGGCTAACCTCAAAGCTTACCTACATCTACAGAAACTCTAATCTTAATCCTTAAACACGCCTTTGGGGAAGTGAATACCAGACAGCAAGTCTGCCACTTGAGAAACTCAGATGCACTGAAACAAAGTCTGTTTCACTTCTGCTTTAGTCGAAGATAAGTGCAGCTGAATTACCACACTGTGCCTTTTATTTCCCGATTACTGACTTTATTCTTACTCTCTTCCTGTGTTCTTTAGCTGGAAAATTGATCAGTATTCTGCCTTACTGCACCTGCTACCCTTTCCACTTTCTCTCCAGCATACTGTACATAACTTGAGGCAAATCACTGATAAATGATCAGGTCGTAGACCAAAATTTGAGTCCTGCATACAATAAAGTAATTCATATACTTTTTGACAAAAAAGATTTTATAATCTTATATGTCGGGGGGGTGCACGCTAACAAAAAAAACGAACAAAAAAAACAACATGGAGTTTGATTTGGATTTGAATATAAAACTTTCATTTAATGTGAAATGTAAACAAACACCAAATAAACTTAACTTAAAATAAATACATTTAAAAAAATACAATAGCTTTTTTTTTTTAAAGAAATTAGGTTGAATAAATAAAGTAAGTAACTTTAATCAAAAGGAGTAACAATTATGTTAAATTTTGTTCTTGCAGAGTTTGCACCCTTTCTCGGGGCATTTTATTTTACAGGCTTCCTAAAAAAATACTCCAAAGTAGAGCTGGGTGATGTGGCCTAAAATTGATATCCAGAAATATTTTTGCTATATCCTGATACACGATATATATCGTGATATTTTGAAATGGCCCCTCAGCAGCTGTATTTAATTCGGCTCCAAATGACACTAATTTGGTGATTAAAATAGATTGTTCTATTGGATTTTTAATAAAACTGGATGCAGAAAGTAAAAATCAATATAAAGTCAAATTTAGCGGTTTTATTTTGATATGGACTTTACTCAGTCTTTCACTAATTAATCAAAAGTACATAAATCTTGAAATACTCTGTCTTTTACAGTGTATGGAAAGTCCTGAAAGTTTTTCTGTGTTATGTTTACTATTGATGATTATAAAATGATTGTTTTTCTGATTAAGGGTGAAGCAAACCTTCACAAAACTCACCAATCCTGCATGCAGCCAGAGGCCAAAACCTTGCAGTCTAGTCCTCCATTCAGGCTCACAGCTGTGATTATATTAGTCCGATATCTGTGCTGATGAAAGCTTGACCAGTTTCTGACAATTTCATGACATGAGAGCGTCATTAGACCTTATTCAATAAACTCTCCTGTGTGATCATGGGGGAAAAAAGCTTGTCTAGAGGCGGTAACATTTTAACTACTTGTTGTTGGTGTTTTGAACTTTTAGGCTGAGATAAGGCTCCATTGTTGTGGAGATGTGGATCACGCTTGTCTGCTGCTGGGCCATCTTCTCTCTGACATGTACGACTCTGGCAGGGAGGTTTCAGCAAAATGTTTGCACCCAGGCAAATCTTGTATTCTGGGTTGTCTATATGAGATTTTTAAAATCCTGGCTTTTCAACAACTTTGGGCTCATGTCGTTAGTGACGTGTTGGTTACTGCCCCCGTTATCTCGGAGTCATCTTGTGGCGTATTTTAATGAATGCTGCATGAGTTAGATCTCCTCCTTTTCAGAGTTGAACGACCGCTCAACGCTGCAGATCCATCGCTGTTTCTCATTGTCCGTCTTAAAAGGCATCTAACAAGCCGCTAACTCGCCACGCTACTCTGTCTACCCTCCTCTCCCTTGCTTCTCTCGCCACTGATACAAAAACCCGCATGTGCAGGAGTTTTCTGGATGGGCGGAGGAGAGAAAGACAACTCTCTGCTGTGAGAGATGCATACAGGGACAATGGGAGAAGCGAAACTCCAGAACTACATAATTTATACTCGGATATTCGTGATATAGTCATTTTAACGACACGCTACATTCACAGAGCGAGGGCTAACAGGTAGTGTCAAAATCTATTTGTGGCGGGCCTAAATTATTTGTAGCGGTCCGCCACAAATAAATGAATGTATCGGAAAAACTGACACAACAATGAGTTAAGTGTTAGACAGACATGAGACGGTTACAACTAATATCATTTTGAATCTACATGTCATGGCACCAGCTCTTTTTAAATGGAAGCAGTTTTAGATGGAGCAAAATTATTGTTTAATGTGTACAAAGATCTGTACACAAATCTGCAAATGAATAGATTCGCAAATGCGAGACACATTCGCTGCTGCTCAGCTATCCTATCCATTTATGTCTTAAGGTGTCTTAATGTTAATTAAATGTATCAGCATTGTTCAGTGCCATTTAGCGTATCCATTCAAGAACAGCTCTCTTTCCCTTCAACTATTATAAATATAAATATAAATGTTACACACCACTCTATCGATCTTATTGCTAACATCACCCGGCTCATACAGTATCATAATGGTGATTTCGGTATGAAAAATAGAACACAATGAAACCCTGTCTTGTATAGATGACAATTCAACTCCCGCTGTGATACAATTTTGGAGAAAACGAAGTCATTACTTTCTTCACTTTTTCAATGACAACATGAATAATAACAGTTTCATACGATAACACTTCTCTTCACGTTGATGTTATATCACCATTTCCGCTAGACTTTTCTGTCCCCGGTCAAAATGACCCGCAGTCCTCAAGAATTCCAGCCATTTAGAACAACCACCAGACATTTGCTTTAACATTATTTTGTTGCATTAACAGCAGAAAAACGCATAAATCTGATATTCTGTGATACATTGATACATACAAGTCTGCGCTAAACGGGACTGAGGGACTGAGTAATTATTACCCTGTTATTACAGACACATGATTAGACCCTAGAACCGACTGCACAAAGACTTTATCTTATTTTTCTTTGTGTAAGTGGTTTAAAGTTTCAAAATAAAGGCTACGCACTTTTTCTTACACACGCAGTCAGTTACACATTATACGCCCACGTTAAACTCACAAACAACAATGGTTAGCTTCACATCAGCACCGTTAGCCTGTTAGCACATTGACCGCTACTATAACTTTGCAGCATACAACAGCCAAATACCATCCTGCACCAGTATCCAAACATAACACCCCTGTGCTCTGTTCACTGGACACCATGTTAGAACTCTACATTTCAAATGAATGATTAGTCTTACCGTCAGCTGCCATTATCAGTCCTCATGATGATATAACTGTAACCTTGAAACCATCCTGGTTTATTTGGACTAGTCCCAAAAAGACAAAAGCTCCACAGCAGATAGTCCAGTCCAGTCCTCCTTTCATTAACGGTGTATCCAAGACTACTTCTGCTAATTAGCCAGCGTAGACCTCTCTCTCTCTCTCTGCTGCTGCACCAGTGTTTACGATGCTCAGCAGTTCCCTTAGTTTCAGCCTCTTCATTACTTGCAGCAATGACATACTCAAAATTCCTCCGTACTGCTGATGATATTAAGCCTTTGGTTAACTAGGAAAACCTCACTTAGATTAAAATTCTGCTTTACAAGAAAGCTCTGGACAAACTTTTCCTGCAGAGTCTCCAGCCGTACTGAGCATGCTCAGAGAGATAGATTTACTTAAACGTCATCGTGCATACATAATTAGCCATATGCTTGCCATCTGAGGAGATAAACAACCCCAGCACCGCAGGACAGTAGATGTAGTAAGATTAGGCAACTTTTAGTTTATATTAACGGATTCTCGCGACATATCTTCTAGGTTACACAAAATGTAATATGCAAGTATTCAGTATTTACTTATCTGGTCATTTGCATGTTTTCTACCGGATATTTTGACCAGTTATATTTATGTCTTATATTTACCGGCCAATGACCGTTAATTGCCGGCTATAGAGCTTTTTTAGGATCTTAACTGCTGTCTTCTGTGTGATGCCTATGCTATGATGAAGGCAGCCTTGCCTGTTAGCCGGGGCTGAGGGCAGCAAACCCAGTGCTTATGCTTACGGATCTGAGTACACATTTGTGGATTGTGTGTGGCAGAAATGTTGCAAAAGTTATACGTGTATGACAGCCAACTGAGAGGCAGATTTCAGTTGTAACTGATGGCTTGTAAGGTTTTGACAATGAGTGAGTTTCTGAACCAAAATGAACTAAGTCCGCAATTACAAATTGGTACATATTTGCAGATTAGTGCACGCATTTGTGGATCTTTGTACGTATTTGCATATCTTAACACACATTTGCAAATCTATCTACACATTTGCAGATTTATGTGGAGATCTTAGTATGCATTTGCAAATAGTTTTGCAAATAGTTTTGCAACAGTAACAGCTCCATACTTTTATTGATTTATTTTAAAGTATCAAATGATTTTAGTCATCAAATATCTGACAGTTGGAGAAAGACAAAGAAAGTTAAGAAAGTTTCAGTTTGCTGCATTTGGTAAACAGTTAATCATTTTACTGTCTACGAGGAAGAAACTCATAAAACTTTTACTTTTGACATTATGAGATTTTTTAGTATAAGTTTGAATTCAGTGAAATGCCCCTGAAAAATCCTTCTCTGTTGTTCCATAGTCTGATGTTCTGGACTGACTGGGGAGACAGAGCTGCTGGTGTTTACCGGAGCTACATGGATGGATCCAACGTGTCTTGCATAGTGTCTGAAGGTGTCCGCTGGCCCAACGGGATCACAGCTGATGACCACTGGCTGTACTGGACTGAAGCTTACAGCGATCGCATCGAAAGGGCTGACTTCATGGGGGGTCAGCGGAGTGTTCTTATGGAGGGGCTACCCCATCCATATGCCATCGCTGTCTTCAAAGTGAGACCCAGTTTTCAATAAGTATACAAACTGAAGAATCTCTTTTGCTTTGTTATCTGGTACACAATAAAAAGAATCAAAACCTAAACGTGTTGAAAATGTGAGAGAGCCCACATATTAACAAATTAACAAACAATTCATTGTACGGAGAGCAATGATATGACCAAAGGCACACCACTCACTCACAAATTCATTCAACAACAACCAGAGTCCTGTCTCTTAAACTGAAAGTCTTACAAATGTGGCTTTAGGGTAAACAACCATGAAGAATCAGCAATAGTTTATGAACTGCATTTTAACCTGACTAGATCATTTCAAAACCATTAAGAAGTTGCAACCACGTTTATTTTTGTTTAAAGTCAGAACTGGACCCAATATCTGCCACACTATCTTGTAGTGTTTACCACGCTTAACAAGAAAAGACTGTATGAATTAAAAAAAAGCTGAATCAGTTTTAAATCCTTATTTTCAATAATGTTTACAGAATGACCTCTACTGGGATGACTGGTCCAGAATGGGCATCTTCAAAGCTCCCAAAGCAGGTTCCCAGAGCAATGAACTGATCGTTGGCAGACTGACTGGAGTCATGGACCTCAAGATCTTCTACAAAGGGAAAAATAGAGGTGAGGGTGCAGATAGCTCTTTGAAGTTTGACAGAACAGCAAAATACTTAAACCATACACGATAGGAACGAAAGCATTTTGCCACACATGTCAATTATTGAATTCAGGTGTTTCAATCTGACCAGTTGCCATAGGTATAAAATCAACCACCTAGCCATGCAGTCTCCATTTACAAGTATTTGTGATACAAAATGGGTCGTTCTGAAGAGCCCAGTGACTTCAAGCGTGGTACTGTGATGGATGCCACCTTTGCAATGAGATGGTTCAGGAAATTTACCATCCCCACAGTCAACTGTAAGTGATATTATTAGAAAGTAGAGGAGTTTAGGAACAACAGCAACTCAGTGAAGTGTACATATCTGAATACAATGTCATTACAGTCTCTGTTGGTATAATGGTAAGGCAGCCAGGTACTTTAGTCCATACAGTGTATGAGAAAATCTTTTAAGTAGCTAGGCTTTCAAATATCAATAAGAGGTCTAATGCAATGTGAATGTTACAGGGAGAAGCAAGGTATCATATTAGAAAATTTCAGAACTTTCAATATATAATGTATTTAAGACAGATCAGAAAGTTTATAGCTCTGTTTTTACTTTAATAATTTTTTTTTTTTTTTTTTTTTAGCAGGTAGTAAAAGCTGAAGAATTAATCATTTTGTGAAACAGGCTGTTAAAGCTGGCTTAGATTGTCATTTTAAAGTAAATACCTGACAACATTCAGTCAGGGGAGACTTCATTTTTTTTAAGAAGTATTTATTGTACAGTCTGTGGGGACAGCAAAAAACATTACAAAAATTTCAAGTTAATAATATACTGGCTGCCATCTGCCATCATATTTTTTTCTATTAATAATTATCTGCATTTAAGTGCAGCTAACAGTCTGTTGTACATCAAGAACTTCAACTTGAGCCTCGAATCTGTTGAATCTGTGTCCTTAAAGCCAATTAGGGTTTACTTTTTCCCTGACCACCTGATTGGCATCTGTAGTGATGTAATGGGCCTCTATTCGGCAAAAAAACATCGAGAACATTTTCTTCTCTTGAGGACAGACCTCACAAACATGGTGTTATTATTGCAGAAAACTTCAGTTAATTGCAAGTAAAATCACATGAAAATGGTTGCATTTTAAGGGTTCATGCTTTTGAAGTAAGCCAGTCTGATGCCTTTGGATGACTTTTAGTCAGCTGTTTAACTGAGACTTAGGAGAGACTGATTAACAGCTGCTGGTCTGGTATCTAATGCAATAGGAAATGACTGCATTTAAATTAGACTCGTAACACTGCATGGAAAAGGAAGTGTTGCCTAGAAGTCATTTAAGGCTAATTGCTGGCTTCAAATGGATTTCTGAGAAGTTAGTATCAGTTCACAGAGGCGTAGGTCATGTATCAGATGATGATAGACAATAATAAGATTGCCTTTGGTGAAAAAGTGCATCTATTGCATCTATCTTAGTCATCTTAAGGATGCCAGCTGAGGCAGTCTCCAAGAGTAGTTAAAAAACATTCATTTAAGCCATTTTGACCCCTTGATGATAAAATAGAGTCCAGGTTAAAAACTTCCCAAACTCCTCTTAAATGCTAATCCTGTCATTCTGGTCTTTTGCCCCTCAGGTCATAATGCCTGTGCTGACCAGCCATGCAGTCTATTATGTCTGCCTCAGCCCGGCCATCGACACACCTGTGTCTGCCCAGATGGCGCCCCAACTTTGACCATGCCCAACGGAGAGCTGCAGTGCCAGTGTCCTTCCGGCTACCAGCTCCAGAACAACACCTGTGTAAAGACTGGTGGGCTAAACACACCAAACTTTAAAATGCTGATAATCTTGTGCTACTGTCTGAATAATTTTGCCAGAAATGAGGCATCAGTTACAGGAGAGGCAGTTGGATTGATACTTTTTTTTTTTTTTTTTTCCTTTCTTCCTCTCAGAGCACAGCTGTTTGCCCAACCAGTACCGCTGCTCTAACGGCCGCTGCATCAGCAGCATCTGGAAGTGTGACAGCGACAACGACTGTGGAGACATGAGTGATGAACAAGAGTGTCGTAAGTATTTAGACACATCTCATGATACTGGTACATTATCTTTAAAATTTGAGTAATTCTATGGAGAGAGAGAGAGAATAGGGAGTACATTTCATTTATTCCACTTCTTTCGATTAAAAAATAAATATTGACAGTTTTCTCAAAAACTGGAATGATTTACCTCATTTTCTCAGGATAACAATGTCATTTTTACTGTAAGGAATTGATTTATTAAACCATCGTCATTATTTCAGTTGACAAAATAAACAAGACAACATCTCAAGGGAACAATTAATTATTTGACAATGCATGGTAAAACTAAATGTATGGATGTGCATCAACTTAAGGACTTCACATCAAATTTCAACAAAATAATACTCTTTGCTGGTATTTTTTTTATTTTTGCTTTTTCGTGTCATGTATAGACCGTAGGTGTGAATGTGAGTGTGCCTGGTTGTCTGTCTCTATATGTCAGCCCTGCAATTGACTGGCGTTCAGGCCCCCCCGCAACCCCAAAAGAGATAAGCGGTATGGAAAATGGATGGATGTTCCCATGGAATAAAAAATAATGTGTTTGAAAAGGAGCAGAAAGAAGCCGATGCTTTTCTCGTCTCGCCCCTTGTATGAAGTACTTGGTAATACTAAGCCCCTCACCATTACCCCTCCTCCACCAAACTTCACAGTTGGCACAATGCAGTCAGGAAGGTAAAGTTCTCCCAGCATCCGCCAAACCCAGACTTGTCCATCTGACTGCCAAACAGAGAAGAATAACATGTTTCCTCTGCTCCACAGTCCAGTGTTGATGTGCTTTACACCCACTCCCATGAGTTGATGATGTGAGACTAACATGCAGCTACTTGTCCATGGAAACCCATTCCATGAAACTACTGCACAGATGCCACTCAGAAACCTTGCCCATTTACAGAGACATTTAATTTTTTTTTTTTTTCCAAAAATAATCCCAACAGACTTTCTTTTACCAGACTAAAACTTTTCTTTCTGGCCTTTTTATGTTTAGAAATGTAATACTTGTCAGCTCTCTTTCTGGGTTTCCATGCTATGTGTAAAAGCTGTTAAAGACACAACATATTAATGTTCCTTGTCCCTGTCTGATCTAATTTCAGCAACCACCACCTGTGACCCATCAAACCAGTTCCGCTGCATGGCCTCAGGTTCCTGCATTCCTTTGGCTTTCAAGTGTGACCTTGAAGACGACTGTGGAGATAACAGCGATGAAGAGCACTGTGGTAAGATGCTGCTTTTTATCTTCAGATGTCCCCGAAAAAACATGGAGTGTGTCGTAAATGTGCACTTTCCTCCATGAAAGCTTTTCATATGGCAAAGTGTTTTTTACTAAAGAAAAAAACAATTAAACTGTAAAATTATATACTGTATGTATAATTCTTTAAAGAGAAAAAAAAACAACATAACAGTAATTAATCTGTTTTGACTGAAAAAAACTATCCATACTAACTATCTATACTATACTAATCTTTGGTTGCTTACCTATCTGTAAGATATTTATGTCGTCTAAAATTCTGAACCACCCAGAGTACTGTTGTCATGAAACCAGAACCTCATGCTTTGATATGATACTAGTAAAATCAAATTGTGCCGTTTGATGCCCCGATGATTTAATTTTTGATACCACAGCAACAAAAATAAAAGTCCTTGAAAATCAAGTATTTGGTGAATTTATGCTTTCAATTACCAAAAATTGCAGGAATACTCCTGAACACTGTCTAAATTGCACGAATGTATTGACATTGCTTTCTAAAACGTTGCCTGGATGCAATGTTTTTCATGTCTCAGAGTCTCACCAGTGTGGCCCAGGAGAGTTCACATGTGCACGAGGTGTTTGTATCCGTGAGGCGTGGCGTTGTGATGGAGACAATGACTGCAGAGACTGGTCTGATGAGGCCAACTGTACAGGTGAACACTGTTTGTCAGCTGCTTGGTACATCATATACTAGAGAATATAATCAGGCTATTTCAGTTGTAAAAACAATAGCATGGCTGGAATAATCAGAGTAATATGATTATTTATGCACCTTCACATGCAACTCTATTATTATTCAAAATGATGTTGAAGTGAATATTTAATTATGCAACTTTACATCAACTTGAATGGGTTCCAGGTATTACTTTCATGAGTTTTCTTAATTTTATCAGCTTTGTCAAGTTTTGAATCTCTATTATTTGTCCATAGTGGGTCACCATACATGTGAGGCCAGCAGCTTCCAGTGCCACACAGGTCACTGTATACCACAGCGCTGGGTGTGTGACGGTGATGACGATTGCCAGGATGACTCTGATGAAGATCCCCGACATTGTGGTAAGTACACACACAGCAGTGTCATTTAAACACACTTAACTGTACTGTGTGTACAGAATGTTTTTGTAAAACTTATCAGGTGATTAGATATATCTGTTTTGTTGGATGTTGAATAATGCTTGTATTTTCATTCTTTTACACACTTGTGAACAAAAATAGACATTGATTACTGTGAATGATGAAACAGAAAAAAAGGCCAGCCTGATAAAACAAAAGCTTTTTGACTATGTAACTTTACCTGTGGCCATTTTCTGTGTTTTCAGAGGGAACTCGGTGTAACGGCTTCCTCTGCTCCAATCACACCTGCCTTCCTGCCACCGCTCACTGCAATGGCATCCAGGACTGTCCAGATGGCGCTGACGAGCACAATTGTGGTGAGAGATCCTATTTGTGAAGTAGTTTTTTTAGAGGAATGAGTTATAAGAAAGTAAAAATTCTTATCTCATCAGATTTGCCTGATCTGTTTTTAATATACTAGTAATCATCATAAAATCAGCCCCCTGTAATTTTGCCACAATCCAAAAGACAGATACAACTTTTAATATAACAGTAACTTCATTTAAAAAGCACTCTTTATCACAATGTTTCAAAAACTACAGTAAATTGATAAAAAGCTAATTATAAGACAGTCAAGATTAATTCAATGCACAAGATGGCAGGGCTTCAACGTTAGGGTACTGGTATAAAGATACCTCATACTGGTATTGCCAGTACAGGGTGTGAGGAGATCTTGTGATCTCACGAGACTCACTGAGGCGGAAAATGTCTTGTCTTAACAGGATGCCTCGAGGCAGAGCTGTAGCTTTCATGAAGTAGTCCACTTGAACTAGATATTGCCCATGCAATTGTTCCTGACACCCTCAGATAGTTTGTGTGGCAGCTAGTAAGGAAAAAGGAGCACAGTTGATCCTCTGTCACGTGTGAATGAATCACAGCTGACTGCTAATTCTATGACTTTAGCTTGGATAAAAGAAAAAAAATTCCATTTTAATGTTATTGAAGTTTAAAAATCGTTTACAATTTTGACTCGTTCTTGTGAGCTTAGTGTCTCATCGCACCCTTAATTGCAAATTCTTCTATAGAAATTGTATAAGTTGTCACAGAGCTATACATTTTCAGGGACAATAAGAGTATGACCAGAGTAGAACCCTGTTGAGCCCACAGGTAATTTTAAAGTGTTTTAAAATATGAAGCATGAAACACATGTAACATGAGTCTGTACTTCTTTGTAGATGCTTATGTTCAATTTAAACACCTCATGTTAGAATGGATTATTTTTTGATTAGTCGAGTGTTTTTTAAATGTCTGTCATGTTCTTTGTTTCACCCACAGACCCCCTGTGCACTCGCTACATGGAGTTTGTGTGTAAGAACCGAGCCCAGTGTCTGTTTCAGTCTCTGGTTTGTGACGGGATCAAACACTGTGAAGATGGATCCGATGAGGATGCAGAGTATGCTGGATGTGGTGAGGAACACTTGCATGCTACTGTAGCTTACAGCTGTATTGTATTTGAGAAATCCTTCCTCTGATCAGTTACATTTCTCCTCCTTTGACCCCTGCCTCCAATCCTGCACTCCAAGAGAGACAGCCAGTCCTTGAAATCTTCTATAGTTGATGTGTCATTTGACTCTGTTGCAAAAAAATGTGTTGTTGTTATATGCTAAAAATCTTCTGTTTCTCTGTCAGCCACGCCTTCTGAGTTTGGCAAAGTGTGTGACTCCTACACCTTCCAGTGCGCTAACGGTGTGTGTGTGAGCCTGGAGTGGAAGTGTGACGGCATGGACGACTGTGGGGATTACTCTGATGAAGCCAACTGTGGTAAGGAGGAAAAAAATAGTCCAGTAAAGCATAAAAACTCTCTACTCAACTCATTTGCTAATATTCTCCAGATTTTTTTTAAATATATAAATATATATGCTTTCAATATTTTAAGAAAAAGTCCTGGCCAGATTCCTGAAGCTGTTCCTGATGTGCTAAATTGTTAGGAGTAGGACAATTATAAACAAAAAGGAGATGCTGATCAAATCTCATATTTTTCATTATAATTCCAACCTGAATGTACAGAACATTTAGTCTCAAAGCTATGGCTGCCAAACAAAGAAAAATGTGACAGATTCTCTCTGGAAAACCAATCTATGGAGTCGGGATTTTATTGTTGTGAATAAGTGTTTGATTTTTTCATGATTTAACATTGCAGTTTAAATCAAATACTATATTATTACAATGAAAGTTGGCTTTATTTGTCTTACCTATCTTATATGTTATTTTAAATTTAAAGATGCAAAAAACTAAAAAGTGTGTTTTAAGAACAGATTTCCTAAAAAAAGCAATTGGTGAATGAGGCCTGCAGTTTAGACATTATTCTTTATGTTGTAATTTGTAATTATAAAGAAGTTCTGTAAAGGTTCAGTTGAATCAGCATTATGTCCCGCCCATATTTGTGCAGCTGCTCCCACTGAGGTCCCCGGCTGCTCCCGGTATTTCCAGTACGAGTGCAAAAATGGACGCTGTATTCCAACATGGTGGAAATGTGACGGAGAGAACGACTGTGGGGACTGGTCAGATGAGGCCCAGTGTACAGGTATAAACTTAGACTCTTTTTTCTATTATTTTATTACATTTATTTTAGAAAGCCAAATTATATTGATCATGATGGATTTATAAAATCAATAAAATGGTAAAACATCCAAGGTGGTAAATACTTTTCATAGGCACTGTATAAATGAATATTACACCCTTTCTCTGTAAAGGGGGTTTGGCTTAGAAATACATTAAGAAGAAAAGCCTGAATGTAAGTGTCCTAAAACCAAAGTATTGAAGACTTAACAGTTCATAGCTGGGAATTGTTATATTAAACATTTTTAAACAGTTTGAAGTGGGTGCTTTCAGCACGTCTTTAGTATTCATTCATCATACAGACATTTTTGTGTATCTTGGATAAACCGTTTGATGCTCTTTTTTGCAGATTTTTAAGCTCTTTGTTTCTTTTTTACCTCCTGTATGTTGAAGTAATTTAACCATTCTCCTTTTGTATCTTTCCCCCAGGTGGTGTTACTCCTCACACTGTGTCTCCTGGTCCCTCTACGTGTGCCCCAAACCGTTTCCACTGTGGCTCTGGAGCCTGCATCATCAACACCTGGGTATGTGACGGCTACGCTGACTGTCCTGATGGCAGCGACGAGTTGGGATGTCCCACAGGTACACGTCTGTCAGCTGATCAACAGGTTTTACACAAGAGAGGCAGTGGATCATATCTTTCTTTAATCCTGTTTTATTTGACCAGACAAGAAATATGTCAAATGTACACAAAAATAGAATTTAAATATTAATAATTACTGCTCTCATTGCTCACTCTAACTTTCTGCATCTGTCTATCATCAGGTATTAGTTCTGCAACAAACGCTCCAGTACCGACTCAGCCACCTCCTCCTCCACCCTCCCCTGGTCGGTGCAGTCAGGGTCAGTTCCAGTGTCACCGACCCGCCCTCTGCATCCCTGACTGGCAGCGCTGTGACGGTCAGACCAACTGTCAGGACGGCTCTGATGAAGCACACTGCCGTGAGTTTCTGAAAAACTGCACCTGTAATGCCAGTGATAACACGTGCAAACTGATGAATACGTCAGAAATAATTTTGGTCATATTTGTCAAACCACTGCAAACAGAGATAATGGGACCATGCCAAATTAGAATCCATGTTTTCCGATAGCATAGCTAATACTGTAACACCTTTGTGTCTCTGCAGCCACTCGTGGTCCTCTGTTTTGCATTAATGGGACACGCTGCTCTGATGGAGAGACCTGCGTTCTGGACAGTGAGAGGTGTGACGGCTTCCTGGACTGCTCTGACCACAGCGATGAGGATAACTGCACCCGTACGTCCCATATTCTCTAAAAACATATCACCAGAAATGTTTTTGTATGTCATACAAGCTGTATGGTTGCCTGATAAATCTCAACTTTTCCAAATACATTAAAAATGCTGTTAGGTTACTTGATAATTTAAAGCAGTACGACGCTGCCACCTGCTGGCGTTGGGTGCTTTTTTTCAGGCTTAACCATGAGGTATTTAGTTTTCCTCATCTCTCTTTTTTAAACCCAGTGGATAATCTGGCCTATAAAGTCCAGAATCTCCAGTGGACTCGAGACTTCCTGGGCGCCATCACCCTGACCTGGTCTCGCCCCAAAAGCCTTCCTCTGGACTCCTGTTACTACCTTATTTACTACAGGTAAGATATTCCACAGCTTCATCAGGTTTTATACTTATTAAAAGTTGATCTTGGCACAAGCGGTTCAACCCTAACCTCTGTATGACTGTCACATTTAGAGATGGGGAAGGAAACACAGCGCTATTTGGGACCTAGTTCTGCTTTTTTTCAAAACTCTACTCTAAAAACAATGATTTATTTCCTGATTAGTAGGTATTGTCAGTCAGCCTTTTTTCTAATTATAGAAGGTTATTGATGGTAGTATTGATAAAGACCAGGACTTATAAGATAAATATATCTTTGAAATTAACAATCCCCACCTCTGCCTATGTTGCTGTAATGCCACCAAGATTGTTTGTTTTTTGTCTGTTCTTAGGCTGGTGGGCACCCAGCAGTGGACCATCATGGACACTCACAGCAACAAGACAAGCTACCAGCTGACAGTGCTGAAACCCGACACCACCTACCAGGTCAAAGTGCTCACCCAGTGTCTCAGCAAGCTGCACAAGACCAATGAGATGATCACAGTCAGGACGCCAGAGGGATGTGAGTTGAAGTGCATAACAATCCCCCTCCCTGCCTGTAAATCGTAAACTGAACACTAACTCCTGTGTGTCATTGGTTTTTGACAACAAAGTAGGTTTCAAATGGTTTCATTTCTGATATGTTTCAAAACTTTTACCTAAAACAGCTGAACAGATAAATCATAAATTTAGGTGCATGCTGGACCAGCTTAACATTTCTGTTATTCTTTCCTTTCATGTGCTACAGTTTTTAATGTTCTACATCATAAGAATAGATGCAGATAAATTTAATTACTAAAAATACTGATCTTTTTTAAAGTATGAGATTGATTGAGTTCCACCCAAAAGAGCCTTTCATTAATCCAGTCATCCCATTGGCTGTATCTTTGTATCCTTCAGTGCCAGATCCACCAAGAAACCTACAGCTGTCCTGTGATAATGCTGAGGATGGGAAGGTGCAAATTTCCTGGAGCCCTCCGGACAAAGGTCACGGCCTCATCAGAGAGTACATTGTGAGTCTTTTTCATATTTATCAGACCACTAACTGATGTAAAGATGGACACCCCGTCTTCAGCTCCTCCTGCTGTTTACATGTGGAGCTCAATTTTTTTTTTTTTTGTAGATTTTAGCACCAGTGTCTTGGTCAGTCGACTGAGGCTCAGAGCACAGACACTTAGACTGGAAATGTGATCATTCAGTAGGTTAAGAGGTGAATAATGTTTTAAATCTTTATTTTATTGTTCTACAAAAAAACAGAATGACTACATGAAAATCAGCTTTCATGCCTTGTCTTCTATTGGCTGGTCATGACGCCATCAGTCATGGTATTTATACTTTTTTATCATCAAATAATGGAGTAAGACTTAAATCACAAAAATAGAACACTTGGAACTAAGTCAACATGAGAAGGACCTATTATGGCAGAAAATCTGTTTGAAATTGAATTTGTTGTATATCTGATGTCATAGTTTGACCCTATATGTCTGATTTGTCCCCATGGAGGAAGTGGAGCGTATGATGTTAAATGCAGCCAGTCATTAGGGGGAGCTCCTAAAGATTTGATTCAATTCTGGAGAGTTTTCATGTCACCTATCTTTTTATCAAGTCTCTACATCAACCTGGTCAGAGGTTCAGTATTTGCTGGTTTGATTGCTAGAGATAGAAATATAGTTGCTAAAGACAGTCTACTGAGTTAACTGAGATATTTATGTGCTTGTGTATGTGTTTATTTTCAGCTTGAGTATAGTGAGCGAGGAGGTCTTGAATGGACATCACAGAGGTGTACCACCACCAACACTGAAGTTACAGAGCTGCAGCCGGACACTTTGTACAGGTTCAGGGTAAGAAAAATGCACACGCAAGTTTTCTTTCGCACTAATATAAAACAATTTAAGCTGAAGCATTTATTCTTTTTGCAACAGAAAGAAAAGTACTTTTTTTTTTTGGCTTCAAAATGCATTAGATAAGTAACCTTGCAAAGCAGATGAATACGCCCGTTTCTGTGTTTCTCAGTGGCAAATCCCATCTTGCAAAGCTCCCGTCTGAACTGTTTGGGCCCAGTTTAGAAAGTGACAGGACCAATCAGCATTGGTCAAGACATTAGCTGCTAAGGCGCCAGTTTTATAAGAACTTGACGACATTTCTTCATTTAAAGAAGAACAAAGAACAGCATTGAGTTGTTTTCTTTTCAAAAACGACAAAAGTCGTGTACTGACATGTCTGTAGTCGTCATGGTTCGTGTTATGCGGTTCTATATGGAGTTTATTCCTCGGTAGCTGCGCATGCGCACTTCGGTTACGGCAACGACATCACGTGTTTTGTTGCTCTGATTGGCCTGTAAAGATGTGACAGACAGAACGTTCATCCAATCATGCTCTGAGTTTTTTTTTTTTTCAAAGGCTCTGCCCTTTCCTAAACGCTGTATATGGAAGGTTTTCCAGATGGATGTGTGAAACAAATCCATCTGGCGTGTCAGGTTATTAGATAAGTGCATTAATTGATTTCATCATCATTTCTAATATTCTGAAATATTTGATGGCATGAAAATGTTGCAGTGTGATGACTAGAAGTGTAATTTGCATAATCTAATTCAGTTTATTAAGTAAAACTCAGAAAATCTTCATATCCTTAAAAGTTGATTAAACAGATTTCTAGAATTTTTATAATTTGAATAGCTTAACAACATGTTTTATTGCACATAAGGTTTTCTATTGCAGAGTTTAAGGGTAACTTGGCCTGAATTTGACCAAATTATAGCTAAGAAACCTTTTTACCTCTGCATACTACCCTCTAACGGATGCAAAATTGTTTTTTGCTCTTGTTTTTACTTCAGCTTCACAAACTATGCACTTTTGCAGATTCTTCTTTTTTTGTTATTAAATTGATATGTATTTACTATTTAATTGATCTCATATCATACTCAGTTCTGTGTATTCAATATATATATTTTTTTAATGTTTGAGAACTTTTAAATGCAACAATATACAGGATTAAGAGCTCCATAAAACAAAAAAAATGAGTTCAAGGCTCAGTAAGAGGTTGATCACAAATAAATTGTGTGGTTTAGGAGCTACACAAATAAATGAGCATCTGAGTAGTTGATTTTAAAGGCATTTTTTATATTTTCTGATTGACGGTTACCTTTGCAAACTTTCCTACTGTATTAATATTTTTTTACTCTTGTACTACGGCTGGGCAATTAATTGAAAATTAGATTAAATGGCAATATGGCCTGCTACAATTTTCAAATCGAAGGTACAATATTTCTTTGACCAGAAATTTGTGTCGGAATTTTTTTTTTTTTTGCAGACCTGTTATTCATGACATATGCAATCATTAAAGTGCCATTTTTTTAGAATAGTCCTCAAAAATTCCTACCTTAATTTTTTGTATTTTTTACATTAAATATGAGAATGACAAAACAGTTTAATGCAACAATTCATATCTAATTTGCAATACGAGTCAAAAATCATCAGAATTAAATATTTTTAGAGAATTGTTCAACCTGTGTTTAGGAATAAAAGAGAGTTAAAGAATAATTGCATATCAAATCGCAATAACTGGGGGAAAAAAATTCAATTAGATCATTTCCCAAAGTTGTTCGGCCCTACTCTGTACGTTGGGCTTGTGCTCTTATTGCTATTATTCTGGATTGTACAGCACTTGTGAAACGTTTTTTTTAATTAAATGTGCTTTATTCATGAATTTGGATTATATTGGATAGGAAAACAAACTAAAGCATAAGCAGAGTATGTGTATTCATCCAACAACTTAAAAATGGTAAAGCTAATGTTTGAGTTATAAATCAATATATTTTGCTCTTCAAGTTGATTATTTTTGCCAATGATGTCCTTCATTCTCTGTTTTTTACTGTTCAAATCATTTTAAGTAGCTCTGTGTTTGAGAGGTGACTCAGTAAATCAACTTTTACTGCCTTGCTCTGATGATGTTTCTCAGGTGGCAGCAGTGACGAGTCGAGGAGTAGGAAACTGGAGCGAAGTGAAATCCATCACACCTAAGAAAGGTAAGACATCTCCCTTAACAATTTCACACACTGGTGTTACTGGTATTATTACTGGTATTGCCTTTACAACACTGCCATCTGCTGGAGATTTACAGGTATTTCAGGGATTTAAAATGCTTTCAAACTTTAAAAACATCACTTCGTAAATGAGGTTCTCAGTTGCAGGAAGAGGTTTTACGAAAGACAAAGGGTAGAGGAAATCCTAATTAGCAGTCACCAGCATGACATGGCAGTGCTTATTTCTCTATTGCTGAATTTTAAAGTACTTTCATTCAGTGATTCATTCAGTCTGACTCTGATCCCTTTTCACACAATTAGTGCTCTCTTTATAAAGAATACTGCAGGATTTTATTTGCTGCACATGGAGGGAGTCCTGAGTTTTAATTTGCAGCAGAATAAAAATCAAATGTTCACAGATCATATATGTAGTTAACTTAATTAACACTGTTCTGCATCACTCTTCTCTGTTTCCTCGGCAGCTCTACCTCTCCCCTCTGTGATCGCTGACACCATCACTGCAGACTCTCTGAGCTTTTCATTCAGCTTTAACCCTCAGTACGAGGTGAGACATTTTTAGTTGGATTCCCACACTTTTTAGAAACACTTCAATGGAAATATGTTTTTTCTTGCCATCGTATCTGTAAAACAATAAATTATTAGGCTTTGATAGTTGAGGAAATTTGTTGTAGGCAATGTAATTATTAAAATGCCTCATCAGTTGAAATTCTCAATGAAATATAACATTTTATATGCATGTTTTATTCAGAGTACCTGAAGACCCTTAAAGTCTTAAATAGTCCTAAATTGCGCATCTGAAACGTTAGCCTTAGAAAGAAAAATTGTGATTTTTGCCAGTGAGTGGTCCTAAATTAATGAAGGCACTTTGACTAAGACAGGTTCTTATCCAATCCTCATTTTCTAGCCAACCTTATACGATTGTATACATTTTCCTCTACAGATTGTTGCATAAATATTCTCCATAATTCAGGGAATTCAGTGTTGGATAATCTAAATTTTCTGGTGTAGAACCCTAGATCTCTCTCTGATTTTATCTCCCTCACTGTTAATAAATACACTCTGAGCTGTTGTGAAACACTAGTCCAGTACTCTAGCATCTGGGATCCTAGGTTGGCCATTTAAAAATCTGTTCAGGCCACCCTTATTTCAACAGGTCTTCTGCAACAAAAAAGCATGATTCTGCTTTTAATATTTAAATTGTTTATAATCAGCTTAACACATCTGCTATAATATGTCATGATAAATATCATCATATGGCATATTGATAAGATAGAGGCGTTAGATGTGCCAAAAAATCGTCAAATTTAGATTTTAAGATCAAAAAGTGTCCTTGTCTTTTACCATTTAACATTTCATAAAGTTGTATTGATTTTTCTCAGTTCAGTTCTTACAAAGGTCTTAAAAAAAGTCTTAAATTTGACTTTTAAAAGCATGTAGGAACCCTGTTTTATTGCTGTTTCCTTTTCTTTTTAGATAATTTAGGGAGGCTTTTTTGCCTTTACTGGATAGAGAAAAGACAGTTGATAGAGTTGGAAACAGGGATGAGAAAATGGGGAATGACATGGGGAAAGAGTCGCAGGCTGGATTTGAACGGAGACCTCCCATGTACATATTACATGACCTAATCTCTAGGCCCTTTACGCCCCTCCATTCATACAGAATTGCCATTCTGTAGAAATATCCATGTGGTATTTATTTTTTCTTTTTCTTTTTTTTTGTCCTCTTGCCTGATGTGAAAGTCACTTTTACTTAACCTCCATCAATAGAGGTTTTAATATACAGTATTATCCCTTTTTCTTAAATCTTAACAGTTAGGAAAGAGGAGCATTTGAATATGAACTAGGTGAAAGGATGTGCCTTGAAATAAAAGCTGCTCTTGTAAAATTTATTCAGAAGCACTCTCAGTAAAAAAGAATGGTCAACTGTTTACAATTTTTATTTAATAATCTATCCTAATATTGGAATTGATACCCTGAGAAAATCAGACAGAAAATGATGTAAACTACACTTTTGTACCTGGCAAAGCTTGCACATGCTTTAAACATTTTTTATAGGATTGCAACCATTGATTTCTTCCTGCATCAAGCAATTAGCTGATTATTTTCTCCATAAAATATTAATTGTTTGGTTAATTAGAAGCTCATAATGCAGAACTGCTTTGGTGTTTCCAAACATACACAAACTCCTGAAAACCTCCCACGGAGTTGGGAGTTAGCTGCATGAGCTTTTATTGGCCATCCCTGATTTAGCTTATATGTGAGCACAAAAGGAAACATTCAGCAAAATTTACTGCAAGCAATTGGGAGGGGTTGATGATATTTATTCCATGCTACCAGTTTGATCATTATGCCTGTAATGAAGTAGCTACAAACTCTGTACCACTCACCTGCCTGTTTTTCCATTCAGTTGTTGATCTTGTGCAGTATGGTGTGAATTCTCACTGTCAGAAGTTGGTACCCACAACTGTACCACCCTACTTTTTTGGCACCCTTCTATAGAGGCACCAAGTACACCTATCTGAGCAAGTGTGAGTGGGGACTCACTGCAGTCCAATGATTGGTGGAAAGAATCTTCCCATGTGGCAGTCATAATATTGGACAAACATAGAACATGCCATGTTTTGCATTGAGCTAAAGAGCTTTCCCCCCACATTTACATGCTTTTAAAGGGAATGGTGATGTACTATTTTGTGAACCTTGTGGGGTACTGGTTAGATTAAGATGACAACTCAGTTTGAGACAAGCTTCAAGCAGTGTCATTCACAAACAAGCTGGTTCACAGAACTGACTCTTTCATGTGAAAAGTCAAGCAGGCTTCTGTTTGATAGCCAGTTTCTTTTTATTATCATTTTTGTTGTTTAATAGACAGAAAAGAGCCAAAATGGTAACAAATGAGAGTCATCCGGGATCCAAAGGCTGGCTCTTGTTACTAAGCCAAGCCAAATAACTGAGCTGGTATTCAGAGAGGGTTCTGGCTGCAGGCCGTTGCTCTCAAACAGACTGTTACTGTGAGACATGGCATCTCTGTCAGAACAGAAGTGCATGCTGAAATTTTAAGATAAAATCATCTTAAAATTTCATTCAGGGTAAGGGTTAGGGTTAGGAACCCACACATTAAAAGTTAAAAACCTGGCCTGCAAAACCGAATTACAAAATGCAAAATCAAGCAGAGTTAACAGCTTATCCTCCATGAAAACATTATACCATAGCAAATGTAGCTTACGTAGCTCCGTTAGCTGTGTAAGCTATGTAGATGATGTATCTATGTAGCTAACATAGCAAAAACAATAACTTGATATCTAGACTTGCAAAGCTTCAAAGATAATGCTACATCCGCTGTGTAGCAACATTATCTAACTACCTTACTCAGCTAAATTAGCTTACCTATGTTTGCTAAGGCTCACATTGCTAAAGCTAACCTAGTTACATTGGCTCCTGTAATAAAGTTAACTACGTTGCTAGCGCAGCTATGTTAGCTTTAGCCAAAGCTTATGATGCTAAAGCAAGCCATTGTTCGTGTATCTTCTTGTAAAACAGGTCTATACATAATTTACCCTTGAGTTAGACCTCTGACCTTTTTCTCTGTTTTATTAATGAAATATTGCTTAGTTTGTATTGTTGGCAATGTAGTTATTTCATTCATGTAACTGCCAGACTATGTTAATGAACAAAGCTGAATTTCAGAAAAAAATCTGAAACTGAAAACATTTTGTTCCATCAAATTACGCCATTTTTGTTCTGACAGGCTTAGGGTCTGCGAGAGGGGGGCATCTGAGATCCACAGTCTGCAGTCAGACTGTTTCAGGAATAACCACCATGACAAGCGAGGCTTCATGGGCATTTGTTATGAAAATGCAAGCAAGATTGCAGTTTACTGAACCTAACAGGTCTGCTCCAGCAAAAAGTATCAGCATTGCTTTATCTGTTGCTTCCAAGCTCTCATTTTTACACCCTGTCTTGCCTCCTGCTAGGAGATGTGTATGAGGATTGGCAAGTCAGAGAAATTTTTGGGCTTTTCTGTACTAAAAGGGTGTATATGGAAAAATTATCTTCATCAGATTTATATTTCACTGTGTTAATTGGTCTCTGGATTCTTTTAAAAACACCTTCTTTTTCCTTGTGTTATTCTTATTTTTAGACCTTTCTGTGAGAGTTTAAATGAGCATGATTTGTCTCTCTCAGGTGAAACACTACGTCGTGATTCTGTCCTGGCAGTTTGACTCCCATGTCAAGGAGAGCAAGAACTACACGGTCACTGAGAGGATCCTCAAAGGTAATATTTAGACTGTGTTTTCCCAGTGCAGTTCCCGTTGTCGCCATAATGAAGTGTTGCAGTCGTTATACCTCTAGACATTCATACTGATGCTGCAATGGTGTGATACCATGTGTCCTTGAAATTGACACAGTGGTGTGGCTTACTTAGTTGCCCTACTACACCTCTGCCATGTTCACAGTAAAGGCGAACTGTCACAGGGGTGTAAATATCCCAGCTTTAAACAGGAGTGTGAATGGGGCTTTGGTGTACTGTTGGTGGAGGGCACGTTTGTGCAGCTTCATTTGTCTGAACATTAATGTTCATGTTTGTCCTCCAGCTACAAACCTGACAGCAGGGACGGTGTATGAGGCGGCCGTGTGGGCTCACACTAGTGTAGGAGATAGTCCCACCACTCTGTCCCAACACCAGACAAGTGGTACGCAGCCAGAACGACCCCTCTTCAAAGCCAGGGCCCTCAACCAGACAGCTGTGGACTGCAGCTGGAACATGAATGGACCCCCTTCTCAGGTACTCACACAACAGATTACTAAATCACTACAATAAACAGTCATGCAGAGGAATATGATATGACATATGAATCTAACAAAATACCATTGAAATTATACAGTGAAAGAAGCTTTATCTCAGTGTTTGCTTATCTTAACTTTGTGGTTTATGTGTGCGTGTAATTTAGGTGTACGGTGTATTTTACGCCACCTCCTTCCTGGATCTGTACCGCAGTCCTCGTCAGCTCAGCACCTCATCTCTCAGTCTGACTGTCAATGTGGAAAGTGATGAACAGTATCTGTTCCTGGTAAGTCTTAATCTTCTATATGATCCATTTAAAGACGGTTCTTACTCAGTGCAAACTTCTTTTTTTAATAAAAGCCTGTTAAATTCAGGGTTACAGATGCACTGATTAGATAAACAGCGCTGACACCTATTAGATTTGGATGTAGTCAAAAAATATAAGTGTTAAAGTCATTCAAGCCTTCATGATGCTGTCTTTGAGTCAGCACAAACTAGACACTTTATTTTAACCTTGTGTTACACAGAAATATAACATCATTTAAATGAAAAGCAATGTAAACTGCTAAATAATCCCTGATAAACTCATTTATGATTTAAAGTTTTTTGCCTCTTTTACATTTGGACTTCGGTGGTGTTAAAATGCACGATGCATTGTGTGGCATATGTAAACATCAATGCAAAGTAGCCTGTTCCCAGTCCAAACTGAACTGCTTTCCATGCATTTTGGCAGTAGTCTGTTTTTAATGGTGCAGCTTTTTCTGTCTTTGTGGTAACATTAGTCACACACGACTGTATTCAACCATCAACTCTGTTAAGACAAGGACGGCATTAGAACATGGAAGTACTCAGAGTTAATATATGTTCAAATATTAAGCCTATTTTAATGTACCCTTTCCAAAAGGGCATATTAAAAAATGCAGACCTTTTACTTGAAATAAGAGAATATTATTATATGCTAAAATTGTTAATATTATTTTACATCATTTAGTTAAATGATTTAATTAAATAAATGATTTATTTGTAAAGAAATTTACACTGAAATTAGGAGTTTGGTTATCAGACTGCTTGCCTCCGTTGATAAAAAGTAGACATGTGGAGTGACAGAAAATGGAGGATGCATTGGATGAATCCATAACAAATCGAATCAAATCCAATTGAATCAAATTGCATCAAATCGACTTGTAAGGTCAGTCAAAGTCAGTTAAGGTCAGTGGAACAATCAAGTAACACATTACCAATATTTTGCCATTCTTATTTATTTATTTATTTTTTTGTTAATTTATTTATTTAGCCTTTTTTATGTAGGCTAGGAAGTGTTCTTCTTATTTTTTACTAAGTGATGCAAAACAAAACAAGACAGGTGAACAATACAGAAACTCCATTGTGGAGAAACGCAACAGTATTATGTAGAACAAGCAGGGCAGCAAAGACGAGACAGAGGCAAGCAGGGGTTAACAACCTGCTATAATTTTTGAACTTGAAGTTGTTAAAGTGGTATGTCTTATTGTGATGGTGTACACGCCTGCATGTGTGCATCATTGTGTGTTGGAGGAAAATCGGAATTGTTTCAAAGATAAGTTAGTGGTGAACATTTGAGAATCCATTGTAAGTGTGGGTTTTGCAATATCAGTTTTTATGAAGTGCTCTTCTGAGTTCCCCTGTTGCAGCTTACTACTTTTTGTAACTTTTTATTGCCTTTTATTTCCAAAAAGGGCAGCTTTTTTGCCCTGTTGTTTGTTTGTTTGTTTGTTTGTTTGTTTTTTGTAATTGCAGTGACTTGTATGTCAAAAATAACAAATGACAGCATCATATTGGCAACAATAACAAAACACAATACATATATTTAACCTGAAAATCAGAAAATGTAATGAAAACTTTTTATTAAAAAAATGCAAACCCTAAAGGAAGCTATTTTCTTGACTTTTACTGTCAAACAAAAAGCTTATTTTTAAAAGCATAAAGATACAGTTATGTAGCAAATGAATGTAATGCATTAGTGTGGTAAAAGCAGTAAAATAGTCAGAGATCCAAAATGCAAATAAGTAATCTTTAGAAAAATAGGTCGGGCTATCATTTCGCCATGAAAAACATTTTTCCCCTCTAAAGCAAAGGCTTCAAATCAGACTGGGATGTTGGATAAACTAGTTAAAATGATGTGAGACAACAGTTACATATTACCTTTTGTAATGCCAAACTGTTTGCTAATAGACAGATAAATCAGCAGGACGATTATTACTAAGATGAGATCAATGCTTCTTTCATCTGTAAATATGTCTCTCTTTTTTGTATTATTTTCTGGCCTTTCATTCTGATGCAAAAGTGTTCTCAAATACCAAAAACTCTTTTAATCAGGAGAACCCTTTGAGTAGATATCTGAACACCAGAAAATTCAATCTGAAAGCAGTTGCAATTTTTAGACAATCCCTTTGGGTTTCACACCAAGAAGTCAAACCTTTCCAGCAGAGACGTCTTTGTGAAAATAACATGGAAAAAAAGGGAGCTGAAAAGATTAACACCATAGAAGGAAAGTCAGAGGTGAAGTGTAAATTATTCTGTATGACAGTTGATGAAATCAGATGAAAATTGGAACCATGTGGAGGTAAGGTTCTATGATGGCGCTACAGCTGCTTAAAAAATGTAGAATTTGAAGACTTAATGTGTTGAACTGCAGGCATGTCTTCATATAAGTATACGATAACAAGGGAGCAGAGACTAATTATTGAGATAATTCTTAATACTTTTCTGGTTATTTTTACCTGCTGTAGAGTCTTCTTGCTCTCACAGCGATGTATTATTCCTATACCCACAGAAAGTAGCATTCCCTTTGTTTGTCAAGACAATACAAATAAAGTAAAGCATATAAAAGAACAGTTTCATAAGGAAATGTCTTTGCTTTATTACTCACCTTAACCCTTTATAGGGAACTCACTGAAATATGTGGAAATTTACAATTGAAGCCCTAAAATGGTGGATATCCCAATACTTTTTTATTTTTGTAACTCATATGTATATACGACAATAAAGTGACCATATATGGCTCCTTGCCCCATAAAGGGTTGGAACAGCTACACAGAGAAGGAAAACTAAACAGGAGCTCCTGAAAAATGTAAATGACGCTGCATTAACCAGGAACATTGGACGTCAGTGAGTCATTTTGTACATGCAGCCCTGCATATTTCTTAATATTTAAGTGTTAAACATTGTATTTCCCAGCTGTGTCATACCTTAAAGTTGCTGCAGCAATAGTTTGAATAATAAATCTAAAAGTCAAGATCATAAAGTACGTTTTTGCATTCATTTGAGTCCCAAATCAAACCACGGTAAACTATTGCTTTACATCATCAATATTGACTTAAGATTTGCCACCAAATGCAGAATACATTTTTTTTCTGCAATTAACAAAATGGAAACAAAAAAATCACAAACCATCAAAATTCAGCTGAATTAAATGCATTTTCATGAGTTATTTATTTGACAGTACTAATAATTGTTTTAATTTTCTTTATTATTTTTATTTATCTTACAGAAGCATCTTTTTTAAGAAACTTTGCATATTTATGTCGTTGTAAAGTTTAAACCCATGCGACCCTGAATGGGAAAGCAGTATAGAAAATGGAAGGATGGATGTAAAGTTTATAAGAATGTCTGTTTCATATTTACTCAGATATTCAAAATATCAGATGTCTATGAATTTCCCCCCTATAAAAACAATATTAATCAAAAGTAATTAATTGAAGACACTTGTAGTTATTCTTTAAAACATATAGTTTAACTTTAAATATTATCTAATTATCTTTTTTCTTTATCTTACAGATGTCATCACAGTTTTTTGCTGGAGCAAAGCTGATAATACTCTTATTTGTCCTTTATTTATGTCTGAAATACAAAGATTTTTTTGCCTTCTCAAAGACGCCAGTATACTTTCAATCATTTAAGATCTGGAAACTTATATTGTGCTATTAAAAGTTGATGTTTTAGGGCATGATGGTCTAATGGTTAGGTTCTGCTCCATATACGAGGGATTATAGTTCTCCAAACCGGCAGTCTAGGTGAAAGTCCAACCTGTGGCTCTTTTAAATGCCTTTCTCCACTCTCTTCATGATTTTACACTCAATCCATTGCCTTATCTTTTAAATGCTAAAAGCCCAAAAATACATCTTTAAAAGATGTAATTTTGATCATGACTGTAATGTTTTCCTTCTGCCTGTAGGTGCGTGTTGTCTCTCCTTTCCTGGGTCCTCCATCTGACTATGCTGTGGTGAAAATGATCCCCAATGAGAGGCTGCCCCCCAGAAACCTGCATAGAGTCAGAGTCGACAAGACACAGGTCACACTGAAGTGGCAGCCGCCGTATGATGCCCCAAACGTGCCACTGGTATGATACTGACTCATGTTCCATAAAAGATTGATTGAAATGAATTCCCTCAACAGAATTATCTGGGAAACTCCATTAAGTATTCTTTGGCATGTTCAACTTTGTGATAAATCATTTGACAAATTGTTTAACAAGGTTTTGTGTGTTACTGTGCCTTCCTGTCCTCTCTCTGGCTCGTGTATCTGTAGACATACGCAGTCCATGTACGGGACGTCATCCGTAAGACGGAGCGTGACTACAAGCTGACCACCCAGAACAACACAGTGGAGTATCTACTGAAAGGCCTGGAGCCTGGAGGACGATACAGTATCTCTGTCCGCCTGAGAAACATGACCAAGGAGGCCAGCTTCACTCTCAGCACAGGCACAGTGACAGCTTCATCTCTACCAGTCTGACACATAAAGATTTACCAAAAAGATTTATGTCACTAAAGCTGGTGCCCTTTAATCAATCCAGCAGAATTTGACAGGCTTTTTTTCAGTGACAGTCCAATCCCCTGATTGTAAGCCAGCTCTTTGCAAAAATTTTTAATTTGAAAGATCATTTAATATGTTTACTGAGTGTGACCAGGAGAAAACTGTCAGATTAAAGCCATATATGGCAGGGGTTACTCCTGACATCACTTCTGGTTATTTTTTGTGTCAAAATGTCAAGAAAATATGTACAACTGAATGAAACTGTAAAACTATGCAGAGAATATCCCTAACACCATTTGAGATTTACAAAAAGGAGATAAAGAGATTGATACAGTCACACTTATTTTTTGGTTGATATGCTGTAATAAGCCATTAGTGAGAGAGAATAATTATTATCGCACTGTCAAAACACTCCTTGAGATCAGGGTTGATTCACATTTACAATGCGGTCTCCAGTAGATGAAAAGTTTGGTGATAATCCACTGATTATCAATAGATTCAACACAAAGCACATCTCATAGAGAGACATGTCAATCTGTGCTTTCAGTTGCTAATCCTGTTTTGCACTGGACTCTTCAAAGCTTTCTCTGGATAGGGTTTTATTTATTGTGCTCTTTACTCAATTCAGACAAGAAAAGCATTAGATTTACCCTTAAATCCAAAGAAATTGGACTTATTTGGTTGACACAGAAGGAGAGGAGTAAGCGGTGGGTTCAACCCTTTCCATTGTATTTTTAACACATTTTCTCTCCCTGCTGCAGTCCCTCTTACAGCTCCTGAGGCTCTGAAGATTTTGACAGAAAAAGACCATGTGTTCCTGTTCTGGAAGAGCCTGGCTGTCAAGGAAAAGGGCTTCAACGAAAGCAGGGTGAGATAGTGGTGACCTGTACTTCCTTAAATTTTTCAGGTTGTCACAACTCTTTCTCTCAGACTATTGCAGGGTTTATTAAAGGTGATTTTATCCATTTTTTCTCAATCAAACTTTGCAAATGTGCTTTAGGAGCTGCTTCTTAACTCTTGCATGTATTTTAAAACAGAAAAGTTAGATAAATGGGAATATTTTAATGTCTTACAGTCAGTAAACATTTACTAAAAGCTTCTGTTAGGTTAATATGAGAGGCAGGTATAGGAGTTGGGTGTGGGGCCTAAAAACATGCATACACCGTGCGATTTGAAGCCAACTCTTTAGCAGTTGGGTTGGACTGTCAGTTCACATGGCAACAGAATCCTTTAGAACAAGATTTATGTGCTCACACTCAGGGGTGTCCATGTGGTATACAAATAGTATCAATAGTGGGTAAACCAATTCAACCTATAAATACGCCTTAAATGCAAGTGGTAAAGTCTCAGCTGTTCCAGTTTTAAGTTTTAACTACACAGCTTGTAAATAGGTACTTCTGAATTGTGGTATAACCACTTTTAAGAAGCTTAAGTAGAAAACCGGACCTTCCATGGCCTGATGCTTTAAGGTATCAAACCTTTATCTTTTTTCTCATAGTATGTCAATTAAGCTTTCTTTGATTATTTTTAGATTTGTCCAAGATTAGAAATCCTGCCTTACAGTCAGCACAAAGCAAATACTTTATTGTGTTGCTAATGTAATAGGTTAGAAATAAAAGCAGTAATAGAGTCTTAAAATGCATAAAGAGGGCCTTGAAATTGGTTTTAAATTAAATGTCAGATTTTCTGTTTATACCCTGACACTGCATGATCGGGTGGTTGAGCATGACCTGAGTGCTCAAATTGCAGAGTTTCCTGTGAAGTCTCACAGATAGATGTTGAAGTCATATCTTGCTTTAAACAGATAAAAACAACAACAAGACCACTCTCGCCATGTCTGTCCCACAACCATAAACAGCCATGCCAGCAGACACAACTAGCAGCAAAATAATAACAAATATTCTGTGTCAGCTAGAGGTCCATGGGTGGGCCTGTTTCCCTGCTAGTTTATTTCCTTTATTATTGTCAGGTAAGGTACTTCTAAAGGTATTCCTGCTGTTGTCCGAAACCTGTTTAACCTGTCTGGAGTAGATGATTGGGCCATGGTCATATCTTGTCCCCCTGTACACTGCATGACAAAAGATCAGGAATGTCAGCCTAGCTGTGCCACTTGAGATTCATTTCTGAATCAGTTGGAAATCATAGTATACACCTGGCTTAAATGAGAAAATTAACAAATGTTTTAAGTGTTGTTTTGTGCAGCCAAATATGATTAGACTTGGCTGTTGCTGAGAGAGCTCTTAATTTGTGATTCTGATGTGTGATTTTGTTTTAAAAGGTAAAATCCAATCAGCATCAAACAGTATTTTCAAGTAATGGCCTGAGAAAGCATCTTTTGTCCTCAGTTTTGTGCTCCAAATAACATGTTTATTCATTTTCAGGGGTATGAAGTGCACGTTTACGACAGTGTGACCAACCAGACGTCGTACCTGGGAAACACCACGGAGACGTATTTTAGAATCAACAGCTTGTTGCTTGGTCACAACTACACCTTCTCAGTGCAGGCGCGCTGTCTGCTCAGTGGTCAGCTGTGTGGAGAACCTGCTCTCCTTCTATATAATCAGCTGGCTGCAGGTACAATAACACACACAAACACTCTCCTATAAGGTCTTACAAACACCACAAGGGTATAATAAAGCTTTTCCATTAATACTACATGTTACCTTTCCACCCATCCAGGTGCAAGTGACAGCTCCCGTGCTGATAGCCGCTCAGGTGACATGGCGGCTGTGGTGGTCCCGGTTCTTTTCCTGCTGTTGCTGGTAGTATGTGGTGGCTTGGTTGCGCTCTACCTCAGACATCGCAGGCTGCAGAACAACTTCACCGCCTTTGCAAACTCGCATTACAACTCCCGCCTGGGCTCGGCCATCTTCTCCTCTGGGGATGAACTGGGTGAGATGATTGAACATTTCTGTAGCTAGGTGTATTACTTAGGCCACTTAGGTATCTTTGATAAACACCCCTCTCTGCTCTTTTCTCCTCTAGGTGATGATGATGAAGATGCTCCAATGATAAGCGGCTTCTCAGACGACGTTCCCATGGTCATCGCGTAGCACCACATCCCTCCATTAATTATTTCTCTCTTTCCTTCTCCCCTTCTCTTCTTCCTCCCCTTTCACTCCCTCCTTCTTATCCCCATCAACGGCGTGTTACAAAGAGGAAACCAGTGAAAAACTTTGCCGCCATCCCATCGATAGGAACCCACTCTCGATTAGCAGGAAAACATGAAGAAAAATGGAAAAGTGTAAAGAGGGAAAGAGATATTTTTCAAATATACAATGCACTTTTTTTGGATGCGCAATAACTTATTTTTTATAATGTTAAATATATAAATATATATATGGGGTCATTGAGGACTGTCAGGAAGAGGCGGACACTGAAGAAACTGTGAAGGATTTGAGTTTGTGGAGCTTGCCCAGGGAAAGAGAGACCCTATTTGTAATGCAAACTCACCACCCATAGGAGCGGTTCATTGCTCAAAGCCAAAATCAGCATCCAGAGACTGTAATATAGAATGCAAAAAACATACACTTTGACAACAAAAAAAAGATGTTGGACAAATGTTGAAAACTATATGTACTAAAAAGAAAATGGAAAAGTATCAGTTACATATTCTGTCAATAGTACATCGTGTACTATAGCAGTATGTAACGTCAGTGTCCATTAAGGAGTTTGATTAGTTAAAGAGAGATTCTGTCTTTTTCTTGTATCCTGGGTAGTGTCTTACATGTTTGAGGGTCAAAATAATTAATTGATACACAACTTCTTTGAGCTGCAAGAGTAGATTACTTCAGCTTGAAACAGGCTGTGGTGGCTAGTTCTTATTTCTCTTCTCAGAGGTACAGGGAGTTTTATTTTATCAGTGGAGTTCAGTGGCTTTAAAGAAAGCAATATAATGTCTGTTTCTGTTTAAAATGCTAATTTTACAGTCAAGGAAATTTTGATCTCAATAAGAATCCTTTCTTTTATGTAATCAGATACTGAGAATTCCAATCCAAGCATCGTAAAGCCTTTAAAGTCCCTGTAAAATGAACTTCAAATGTGTGTTTTAGCACACTAGATATGTTGGAATAAGGTTGCTTTAAATTGTACAAACACAGATCTAAATGTGACTAAATTTAGGACTAAGACCATTATAAAGTTGCCTTCATTTAAAAATAACAGTTGGTTAAATGCTGTATTTTTGTTCATTGTGAGGTAAATTCAGGCAAAATCTATCAGCCACATTGGTCTATGGATCGCACATTTTGCTGCTCTGGCACTGAACCAGGCGACTGTGCATTGGCTATAGTTCACCATAAGGTCAGGGAGCAGGCTAATTGCAAGAGTGCTCTTCTACTTTTCACTTAAGCCAGGCCCAGCAGGAACAGACATCTCACCTGCTGAAGATGTGTTCTCCATATTTAACTTGTCTTTAGTTCTGGATGATTAAAAGAAGCAAACTGTGGCTTTGTCTCTCAAAGCAGCAACACTTCGATCACTCCTGTCTTTTAGCGTTGCATTGCTAAAGTTAAGTAAAGTATCTGTTGAGAGAGATGTTTTTCTGAAGTTTGGCCTGGTGGTTTATAACACAGTTGCCTGTCATACAATAAACCTAAATTACAGATTTTTTTTTTAATCACTTTACAGGGACTTTAATATGTGTTATTTTTCAGCCATCAGAGCCTGCTTTACAGCTGCTGGCTAGAGCAATTCAAAAACCTTTGGTACCTTTTACTTATTCACACCTCAAAATGAATAAAAATCAAAAGACCCAGTTTTAAAATGCAGAACCTCCCCTTTAACTGTGGATAATTTTAAATCATTCACATCTTTTAAATCGTCTATTTGAATCATCACCAGTTTAAAAAACTGCTGATAAATGTAAATGCATCAGCGTCTATTGACACCAAACAGCTCAGTGACTGGTTCGACCAGTGGCACCATGTAGTGTCGTCATCGATACACCTTTATTTTCTCACCACCAGCACACTGTTGTATGTCTGTATGTAGAGGAAAATACACGTACCATGATAAGAGAATAATCATGGCTTTTAAGATGGGGAAGACTCCCATCAGAAATATCTGTAAATATTGGCTTTTAATATGTCCTCTCCTTGTTATGCTGCACCATTATTTTCTGTTTCTTTTTTTTTTCTAATAGTTCAGGATCACACATCTTTGTCCCCAGCGTTTTGCCATAGCTGTAGTCGTAGATGAAGTGGGTTCTCAGGGAACTGTTCAGCAGCACCATCAGCACCATGGCTCAGGCAGCACTGTCCATCCACTGCTGAAGAGATACAGAAAATAAAAGTAGTGGGTGGAATGACTGGCAGATGCAGAACTTTTTCAGGAGATGGTTAAGATTTAGGATTTAGATACAACTTAAAGGCTTAATTTAAACAAAATCACTCAAAAAACATGTTGTAGTTGATCTGTATTGAATTCAATTTTTTTTCCAGAAACATGATGGTTCTTACAAAAACACTCAGGTTCAGTTGGAGTTAGTAGGGATGTTCCAGGGCAAACAATTTCATTTGCAGTTACCATAAATTACAGTTGCGTTTTGCTGACTAGTAGAAGTCAATAAAACACATTCTGTAAACCAGCTTCACATTGTAAGTGTGTGTATAGCTAATGTAAGCTGTTAGCTTGTAACAGTTTTAAATTCTCATGGTCCAATAATACCTCAGAAACAAGTCCATGGTATGGTATTTATTGTGGTATCAAATAAACACAAAAAAACAACAAATGAAGACTTGAAAAAATGGCATCTGCATTTATTAAACAACAGTTGTGCTTTGAATATTAAAATTTGTGCAAAACAGTGCTGTAGGGGTGCACAAGGCTTAACATATATACGTATTTTATGGCTCCTGCATGTTTTCTGACCGCCTAAAACCTTCGTTGTCCACCAAAATCACTGGAGTCTCAACAACCTCAAAAATGTTGTCGCTAGGTTCTCATTTGCCACTCGAAGCATCCATTTTTGATTAAAAGATGCAAACTGTGGTTTAGTAAAATGATAATTTGCCAGGTGGCTCCTTATGTTTCTTGTATTCCCCAACAAGTGTGTCACCACAGTCTGGTAGTGTCTTTGTCTCCAGAATCTTAACAACTTTGTCACTAGGTTCTCATTCGCCACTTGTAGCCTCCACCATTTTTGCACTGCTACATCAAGCCAGGATGATGAGCATGGGCTGATGGGAACTGTAGTTCCTGCTTAACCTTTGCTCTGCTCCACTAAAAAAATTCTTTCAGCAGTTTTAGCACCACCTGCCTTAGATTCTTTGTGCAGGTTAATGTACACTCCTGTACCGAATATCGTCACTCGTTATGTGCGAGTATGACCTGACATAGCCCCTGATCGTTATTCCTATTTTCCAGATCAAAATAGCGCTAAACAGTACTGTTCCTGTGAGGCGCTATCAATGCTATCTGTTCTCTGTTGTTTTCATTGGATTAAAGAGTATTACAGCAGCATGGCAGTGGTCACTGAGACCAGCTACAGGGGCTACTAGTGGCAGGGGACAGCATTATAGTTTAGATCGAGTTTTAGACTGGGATTATACCCTGAACTGATAAAATATTAATTTTACTAACTTGTAATTCAAGAGATCAGAATTTTACCATTTTGCTGGCAAATTACACACATCCCTAGGAGTTACTTTAACCTTGTGACAACAGATAGTCAAAGAAGTAGGTGAGGTTGGTGACTTAAAAAAAAAAAACAGAAGGGGGGCAGAAATTGCATCCATAAGTATACAGAAGTAAGTTTTGTAGGCACAGCCTTTAAGGTAGCTCAGTTAGATGCGGGTACAGACTACTGAATCTTTGGTACTAAACAAATAAAGATTGCCTTTGAAGTCATACGGTTAATTCAACTCAATGAAAGCCACAGATTTTTGTTTTTTTAATGAATGTAATTTGGTCTAAATTTTAGCTTAATTAATTTGTGACCAGGCTCTATAAAGGACTGTTTCTGGAAAAATCATTCTTTTATTCTGTCAGTGTCAAAATGCAGGGCTAGACACGCCTAAATGTACGATAAGTGACTAAATATGTATCTTGAATTTGTTTTTGTATTCTTTTTTGAATTCGAAGTAAAATTATTTCAGTCTTGCTTAGCAGGAGAACAAGAATAATAACATATACATACAGAATCTTTACTGTTGCAAATCTATAAACAGAACATAAATTGCTATCCATTGTTTGGTACTTCTGCCTCTCAGCTTGAGCCATTTGAACTGATGGTGTTCTGCTTTCTATTGACCTTGTTCTTTGTTTTGTTTGTAAAAATGTCTTCATGAATGTATTTTATATCTGTACTTTTTATGGTACTGTCCCAGCTCATTATGCTACCATCACCACCTGTGAATCATTGCACACGCTCTGCTTTTTTTCACCCTTTTTTCTTGTTTCTCTGTGGGCTGGCTTCTGCAGACAAATCTCAGCTGTTACAACCCAAACCCACTTTACCCATCTAGAGCAACAAACTATTTTTGTCAGTCAGATTTTTTTTGTACATCAGTTTTCTTTGCCAGATCATTCAACAGTGTCTATACAGGTTTCTTTAAGCTTGATGTTACGCAGCTTCTTATTTTGTACTTTGTTCTGTTTTCTTGCCTTAAAACATTTTCTGGCATTAATGCTGTTTTTTGCTCTGTGGGGTTTCTGATTTTCTGTTTTGCCACATAATGCCTTATCAAGATACATTGGGTTTCTATGTGATGAAACGTTTGTAGAGCTGCAACTAATCATCATCAGTTGATGTGCCAATAATTTTTATGATCGATGGAGTGGAATTAGTCTATTCAAAGTAAAACATGTTTCTAACCATTAATGCAATTTTCTAAAGTCCTAAGTTATGCTTTTAGAATAATTCTTTTGTCAAATCACTGGTCAAAACTGTAGAAAGACCACATTAATGCTCAAAAAAGCAGAAGTTGGAACACTTACCCAATCAGTGAATTAATATAAAGCTATAAATATTGTAGAAGATTTGTTTTCTTTGAACCAATCCAGAGAAAATCGTTGCAGCTCTGTTTGTATAATAGTACTTAAGTGCACACGCATGCATACACGCACACAAACACACTCAGCCTGCACACACGGCTCAGGAGGCTGAGGAGGACGTTACTTTTAGGGCATTTGGTTGATTTTGTCAGATCACTGCACTTTTCTGCAAGTCTCTTTTTAGTCAGGTTTTACACATGTACAGAGTTTAATCATTGGTTCTTAAATTTTACTCCCCACTCGTCTTAATGTGACAACTCTAAATGTCAAATAGTTTGCTTCAAAAATGTCGTCGGGCACACAGTTTGATCATGTTGAACTTGGCCATGTTTGAGGATGTTTATGTCTTGCTTGCTTATCTCAGAGGTTGCAGGAACAATGTGATGTTTGGAGAAACAGTGTGAGGTGTTTTAAAAACCACTTATACTGAAATAAAGTTGCTGAAAATCAAACTGCAAAATCCTTTCTTATTTTCTACAATGATGGTTTCTCTATCAGGAATGACAGAAGACGGCGACTCTTCAGCTGGAATTTAGGAATCATCCTAAAAGTGAAGTCAGCTCCTCCAAAATCAGCCTCAAAAAGTTTGGTTTTAATGATACATAAAGAGGTTTAACCCCACAATTGACAGCTATATATGTTCAAAAGTATTTGCCCACACCTATTTATTATTATTAATTATTAATTTCAAGTGTTTCAGTTAGTATTTAGTTGTTAGCTAAAAAGCTAAATGCTTCCCTATGTTGGCTATAGCTCTCTGCTCTTTGATGTTAACATGTAGACTATAGTAGGATTATTGGGGCTGTTTCACAAACCTACTGATGTGGGAAACAAGTTAGATTAAACCATGTGACTGAGCCAAACCCAGCTTACAGGTTACTCAAACCAAAACAATGAGCTAAAACACTTAATGGAGCTTTGGGGAAATGCTGATTCAGGTGACCTTTTCTGGTGGTCCTTTACTAAAACAACTTCTGTCACATTACACAAAGCCATCTGTTCCAATGCTGTTATAAAGACAGATCAATGCAGCTTTAGATAAGTGTTTTATGGCTGGAAACATGACTAAAAGGGGACTGAGAGTGACTCAGTGATGACTTGTTTAGTATCTGGCTCTCAAAACAAGATTTCCAGTTCACTTGGAACAAAGAGTTGTCTGTATTTGTGCGGGATATCGAAAAGACTCATCCAGCAATGCTTTTCTTTCCAAAATATTACAGGCTAATGACCTACCTCTTGGGTTTGACGAGTTTCTTAGCCCTCACGCTGAGTTCAGGCGGGATCATTGTGAACTGTTGAACTGTTGATCAGGAAACTCTAAAGACATTACAGACCACACTGAGGGCTCTGTGTCTACAGATACACTACATAGGCAAAAGTATTAAACCACCTGACCATTACACCAGCAGGGACTGTAATGACATTTTATTCAAATACATGTATCTTAATGGGGAGTTGTCCCAGCCCCTTCGCAGCTATAACAGCCTCCCTTCTTTTAAAAAGGCTTTCCACAAGATTTTGGAGTTTTTGGGGGAAATTTATGCCCATTCAGTCTGTAGAGCATTTATGAGGTCAGGCACTGATGTTGGACGAGAAAGCCTGGCTAGCAATCTCCATTCCTGCTCATCCCAGTGGTGCTTGATTGGGTTGAGGTCGGGGCTCTGTGTGACCCAGTCAAGTTCTTCCACACTGAACTCATCAAACAACAATGCAGTCTGGCAGGTAACGGTTTTCCCGACATCCGCCAAACCAGGCTCGTCCATCTGACTACCAAACAGAGAAGCATGATTCGTCACTCCACAGAACAGGTTTCCACAGCTGCAAAATCTATTGTCTGTGTGATTTACACCGACATTTAGCACTGGACTTGGTGATGTGAGGCTTGCATGCAGCTGCTCCGCCATAGAAACCCTTTATCATGAAGCTTCTGCTGCACATTTTCTGTGCTTACATTAACACCAGTGGCAAAACTTGTTACTAATGAAAAATAGCTGAAAGAGCATTTTGCAACTAATTATGCTGATTGGCAACAGATCAGTAACATGACTCAGTACAAGAGAAGCATTTTAGAGAGACAGGGTGTCTCTGAAGTGAAGATGGGTGGAGGTTCAGCAATCTATGAAAATCAGAATCTAGAAATTAGGAAACAATTTCAGAAAAATTTTCTTCAATGTAAAATTTTGAAGACTTTGACTATTCTGCAATCTACTGCCCATAATATCATCAAGAGATTCAGAGAAGAAAGAAATTTCTGTGCAAGGGACAAGGCTGTGGGTCGGTACTGAATGCTTTTTTTCTTCATAATTGAGTGCTATTGGTCAGCCTTTACATCTTGTGACATGTTTATGTTCTTTTGTGAATAAAATATGGGTTCATGAGACTTGACAATAATTGTATTCTGTTTTTATTTACATTTTACACAGCGCCTCAACTTTTTTGGAATCAGGTCCAAAATCCCAAAATCTGATATGTTATCTGTACAATTAGTGGTATAAAATGTTAAATCTATATCTAACTATGAAAACCATTTTCAAATAAAGTTGCAAATTGGATTAAAATGACAGATGTGCTCATACCAGTGTTTTATTATTATTATTTTTTACATGTATCAAGTTCCAGTAGTTAAAAGCCTTAGCCTTTCATGTTAACAATGTAGGTTATGTAATTTTCCAAAAAAATATTTTTGCAGTTTTTTTGTGTGTGTATGAGTTCTTGTTTATGAGGTATGTTTGTTATATTCCAGGCCAAATGTATGAAAATGTTCAAACAAAGACCTGCAGATATAGTTTTGTCCTGTGGGGGCAGCATCTTATCAGCCAGACAGTTAGCAGACTGTTGCTGCTGATGGGCGAGCAGAGAGAGAGAGAGAGAGAGTAGAATTGACAGGAGTTTGGAGGTGGAGGTCAGGGGTTGTAGATAAACAGTCCCATCCTGTCCTGGTCAGGAAGTGAGCACCCACACAGAGCTCCATGTTTAATAAAATGAACCAACCTAAAATAGTTTCCTCCTCTGTGCTCCAGTTTGAGAGTCACAGCCAGTGTTCGGTTACAGCCGCTCATACTGAAACCAGCCTGCGCTCAGACCCCTGAGATGGGCCTCGGGTTGCTGAGGAACAAGGATTCACTCTGGACAACGGTAGCTCAGAGTCAGACCAAACACAGCTGTGAGTGTGTTAAGTGTTTGTTACTACCACCAGGGGGCAGGAGAGACTCTGCTGCAGCTCTGTCATATCAGGTAACGTTTCATCAAACATGCATTTCCGTTGGTCTGCTGGATCTGTGTCAATTTATCAGTCTGCAGGTCAGTGTTTATGCTTCAGAGGAGCAGATTTGCTGAAATGACTCCAGCTGAAATGAAAACTAACATGGACTTTGGTTTAACTATGAAACAGCACATTTGTGAACGGCCAAAATCATTCAGGTTTCTGCACAGAGTGATTGAGCTGCTTCACCACATGCAGTGATGCATTACAAACATACATGCAGAATTTAAGAACAGAGCTTTTTCATGTAAGAAAACAGATGTATTTGTTAATCTTTGTCTTAAATTATTTAATTATAATAAAGTAACAGCATGTTGATCATGTCTGCCTATGCAAAAAGTAGCTAAGGTAGCACCATTGCTTTAGGAACCCTTTTTTTGGATTCATCATATTCTTAAAGGTGACCATTGATACCTTATTAGTAGCATATTATGAAAAAATACTTTTTTTAGTGTTCTAGCACATAGATTTGGGTATTCAGAGTATCTCAAACTCACAAAATAGCAACCAAGCCAACCCAATCCTTTGTACGTGATCTACCTATGACTGAAAACATGAAATCTGGCAGTCTGTTCTGAATCTGCTCCTTGTAACATCACAGTGAAAGTCATTTAAATAATACCTGCCCCTGTCCTGATACCTCCACTCAGATGCAGTCAAACACTTCTGAGTTCATTGAGAAATGAAGCTTAGCTTTAGTTAATGCAGGACACTGACGTCATACACCCAGCTGCAATCAGCTGATGGCCAGCTGGTTTCAATTATCGTCTCCCAACTCTCTCAGCCAATTATGGCTCATTCTCTCAACACAGGGGACATCCTTCTCACTAATCCCTGCAGCATCAATGCCAAAAACACCACACTGCAGCTGGCAAAGCTTCACCTCCTCCACCCCAGCCTCATCCTTTCTAACCTTAAACTTTTGTTACACCATCAGATTCACTTTCATTCTCCTGTGGAGTAAATTGCATCTAAACTGAATTTCATTGTATTCAACATGTTTTGTCATTATTGTATATCTACAGGGGGTTTCTAGCACTACACTCCCTAGAAAGTCAAAGCATTCTGCTTGACTGAGCCAGGGAGAATTTTTTCAGCAGCTCTTTCTCTGCCAAGTAAAATTGTATGCCCATTTTGCAATGAATAGTTAAATGTATGGCGAGTTTTCGTGAATGACCTGTAGTTTTTTAAATCGATTTTTTATTCCAGTACTACTAAATCATTTGAATGTATGAAACATGGAAGTAGTGTTGTTAATATCACCCACTGGTATTTTAAATGCTGTCTGCAACTAACCTTTTTTGGTTTAGAAAGAGGTGGAGCTGAGATGGCCTTATGTATTATGGCAAACAGCTACAACATAACCCCTAATTATGCAAAATTATGCATGACTGTAAAAGAAACTGTAGACACATAATTTTGACTAGACAGTGAACATTTTTATTTCTGCTGTAAAAATGAGCATATAAATATCATCATCATAATTATCATTATCATCATCATCATCATCATTAAAATCATTTAGGTTTCCCTTTTGTACAATGATTTTGTTTACAAAAAATATTCATTTAAAACCATTCAAAGAAAAAGAACAATACAAACAGGCAAATGGTTTGAGATAACTGACTGAAATAGATATCAATATTAATATACTGTGAAAAAGATTTAACATTTTTGGAGCATAAAAGCAGATTTTTCCTCATTCAGAGTAAACCCATTGGTGCTGAATCATTAAAGTGTCATTAGAAGAAGTTTTGGTAGGGTCCAGCGAATCAGTTTAACAAAGCTGTTTTATGAGATGGTGAACATCCAATCAGGGATTTAACAACCAAAAAAACATTGTTTATGAACTGTGGAAGAAACCAATCAACCTTGTTGAACAGTAAACAATGATGAGTGATTTCAGGATCCTCTCTTATGAATCTAAGAGCAGAGTGAGAAACTGAGCCTAGAGATTTGAAGATGGAAGCAGCAGCATGTCTGTAGATAACATCATCATAATCCAGCTCTGATATAAAGACGGCCTTCATAGCACCTTTTCTACAGTTAACAGGGAAGTTAGATCAGTTTCTGGACAAGAAAGCAACTTTCTGACAAAGCTTGCTGATAAGGTGGTCAATGTCATATTTAGATGTAATTGTTTTATCAAACTAAAATTAGATATTCTTTCAATTTTACTTCCATCCAGTGTGTTTACTGTCAAAAGCAATATCTAGCCTGGTCAGGCCTGTCTGCAGAATTGGCCCTTGAAAAACCCAGAGGATGGGTCCTTCCCTGTTTTGATTTATTGATTGTATCAATGTATGTGTTGGATCAGTAACACTGGTGCTAGTGTCCTGGCTAACAGTTACCTTAATTTGGAACTGAAGAGAGTGTCAAGATGTTGTTAGGATTTTTGCCACTTTTATTTACAAATTCTCATTCATTCTGGGCATTTTTGGCCTATTTTTGCCAGATTTAACCCATTTTTGCAATTTTTAAAATTCATCATTTTAACATTTCATCTCATTTTCTGCCAATTTTTGCTACTTTAACCCAGATTTGCCACTTTTTAACCTATTTGCATCACTTTTTCTGCCTGTTTTTGCCATATTTGACCTACTTTGCTACTTTTAACCAATTCTGGCAATTTTTAAAATTCCATTTTACTACCCTTTCTGCCCATTTTCCTGCTTTAACTCAGCTGCCACAGTTTAAACCCTTTGCACCATTTTTTGTCTGTTCTATTTTTTTTGCCACTTTTGACCCAGTTTTGCCACTTTCTGCCATTTTTGCCACTCTTGCCCTCCTTTCACCACTTTTATTCTCATTTCTGCCACATTTAATTACCTCCGCCAAGGAGGTTATGTGATCGGCAGGGTTTGTTAGTTTGTTAGTTTGTTTGTCGGTAACTCAAAAAGTTATGGATGGATTTTGATGACATTTTTTGAAGAAATGTCACAAATGGCATAAGGAAGAACTGATTAGATTTTGGGACTGATCCGGATCATCATATGGATCCAGGACCCAGGAATTTTTTACTATTGGGAGATAGGACTAATGGCAGAGGTCTGTGCTCTCTGAGTGCTTTTCTAGTTGCTTTTAGTGACTTGTTACATTCATTTACCAGTTTAAACCTATTTTTGCCACGTTTAGCCCCTTTTCACATTTTTAAGCCCATTTTCACCACTTTTCACTCAAATGTAGCCTTTTTTGATCATTATTTAATTTTTTCCCTTTGTGTACATAGCTTTGAAGCCAGACTTTACTTTCCAAATAGTTTGTTTTAAGAAAGCAATTCTGTTTTGAGAAAAGAAGTTTTAAAGAAGGCTGTATGCCTATCTAAGGTTGCTTTGACAAGGGTGATTATTTAGGTGAAGTTAATTACATTTGACAGTTATTGAAAGAAAGCTGTAATTCCTCAACAGTGAGCTGTACAGAGTCAGCAATATACAAGAACACATCATCTGCACACAGATGGATATATCAGACTTAATGGGAGTTCTTTGGTTTTTGCAGCCAACTACAAGTGACCTCTGCGAAATGTGGGTGTTTTTATTCTCTCTTCTGTTCTGGCTTTGTTTTTCTGCACCAGAGGTCGCCAGTTGTTTACATCAAGCTTCTTTGCTATTAGCTGAAATGGGTTGGAAATCAAAGACAAATTAACAACTGCACTGCATAAACTCAAATCTTATCCAATTGGTTTGTGTAATTTGTTTTAAAGCATGAAATCTAAAATTTATTTGAAATAAGATTATTATCTGGGCATGTCAGGTACACATGAATCATGATGCGTTTAACACATGTATTTTTGATGGGAAATTAAACAAATACACTGTATAAGATTTGAGATTCCAAGTATACGGTACAAAAGCATAGACAGATGCTTCGTAGGTGACTATGAACTACTCTCATCAGGGATCTGTCGGTTGCTTTACTAAAGCACTCACTTGTCAGAGGTCAGAGGAGGTCAGACTGCGACACAAACACAATACACACCTGCACACACAGCACAACAACAACAGACCAGTCATCCCTCCGAAGGTCAAATGCTGGTCAAGAGGTTTCTGGCTGTTTGTGACTGATGGGCGGACAGTGTGAGGTGAAGAACAGGTGAGAGAAAGAGACGGGAACAACAAGAGACAGAAAACAAAGAGCTTGGACAGTGTGGCTTTAGCATCATGCTCCTCTAAAGGGCATTTAGCATCAGTTTAAAGGAGGAGAACACAGTTTTACTGAAGGATATCACACACATGCTAATGCACACTCAGCTGATACTGTATGAACAGATTTCCTGTTGTGTTATTAAAGGCCAAGTGAGGATTTAGGAAGAAGGCTTGTGTAGATGGGGTGATAAGTCAGTGTTTTTATTACCTCCGCCAAGGAGGTTATGTGATCGGGGGGGTTTGTTAGTTTATTTGTTAGCAACATAACTAAAAAAGTTCTGGATGGATTTAGATGAAATTTTCAGGAAATGGCAGAAGAAAGAACTGATTAGATTTTGGGACTGATCCAGATCACTGTCTGGATCCAGGAATTTTTAACTTAATCTTTAACTTCTTGCCAGTCACTCAGTTTGTGAGGAAAGTCTGATCTAGGCAGATTTTTGTGCCATATTTCCTTCCACTTCTTGATGATCCATTCAACTGAACTGCGGGGCATGTTCAGTCTCTTGGAATTTTGTTGTATCCATCCCCTGACTTATACTTTTCAGTAACCTGTAATGGTAGCCAGGAATACTGATTAACCAGTGACTGAACCTTTCAGACACAGGTGTCTTTAAACTACAATCACTTGAGGCACATTAACTGCACACAGGTGATCCCCATACTACTAAATGTGAGACTACTAGCACCAATTGACTGGACCTCCAGTTTGTGTGCCCTTGTGGGTGAAAGTTGTAAAAAGCATCAAAGATAACAAAGCCCAAGATGAGATTTGATTGGTCAGTTTTACTGTCATTGAAAATATTGTCTTGTTAAATTACATTACCAAGACCTTGTGAAAACTTTTAGAGGGCACACCAATTACAGAGCTGAAAGTAAAGCACTATCCTGCCTAGCAACAGCAGGGACAGAGAATTTTGATAGGGAGAGAAGTGGTTCTCCTTCATTTAACCCTTTCCATGCCAAGACAAATGGAAACGACAGGTTTTAAGGGGTTTATTTTAACTGAAAGGAGTTCTCCTTCATTTAACCCTTTCCATGCCAAGACAAATGGAAACGACAGGTTTTAAGGGGTTTATTTTAACTGAAAGGATTTGTTTGGATGTTGATTATCAATGAATGAAATAAAATTCAACTTGATGGCTTTGTAAATACTAATTTGAAAATACTGGGGCCCTCTGAAAGGGTCTGAAGAACCCTGACAGTGCTCAATGGATGTACAGGTATGACAGAGATAAATCATCAATCCATCCATTCATTTTCTACACTGCTTATCCTGTTTTAGGGTTGCGGGGGCTAGATCCTATCCCACCCGCCATTAGATGAGAGATATACCCTGGACTGCTCACCAGTCAATTAACAAGTGTGACGTATAGACACAATAAACTACAGTTGAACTACAGACAATTTAGGGTCACCACTCACCCTAACAAGCATGTTTTTGGTATTCAGGAGGAAGCCAGAGTACCCTGAGAGAATCCACAAGTTTATGGGTAGAACATGCAAACTCCACACAGAAAAGCGTGTCTGACTGGGATTCAAACCAACCAAACTTCTTGCTGTGAGGTGAACAGCACTTACCTCTGCACCACTGCACAGCCCAGAGATAAATCAACCTTTTAAAAAATGAGCACATTTTTATTATTTAATTTTTGTTCTTTTATCATGTATGCCAAGTCTTCCTAGCACCTATAATCTGTTTTTATCTCTGTCTCGTGTGTATGTCCTATAACTATAGATCCACCTTAAAGGTAATTGTTATTGTTTGATATCAGTATTATCTCTCTGACAGTCTCACAGTTAGGCTGCTCCTGTGGGCTGAGTTCAGACTTTTTCTGTCTGCTGAAGGAATCAGATGTGTGACCTTGTCATCTCTCAGACAGAAGCAGGAGGCGGCTCCTCAGGGATCTGTGGCTGACTCTCTGCCCTTTAGAGAGATTTAAGAGACTTAAAAGTTTCAGCAGCTTGATGGGTATTGCAACAGAGATGTATCTCTGCAGATGAACAGAAAGTCAAACTAGTTATTTTTAGTTGAGGAATTTGATTGATCCTTTTTTGATTTCTTTACCTTTATTTCAAGTTTCACAAAGATTATTTATCTAAGCTATTAAAGAGTGTCTTTGTCTCTTTGAAGTGAGGTTCAAATGTGCCAACTTTTGTCTAAACCTCCCAGTTTTCCCTGCTGAGACTCGACCCTTTCAAGTGAAGACAGCTGCAACAATTTTTATAACAAGCTTTATTATTCATTGTAAGCAATGATTATGCAAGCAAGCAAACATCTAATAGTTTTCTCAAAGACCCATTTCCTTAAAAGCTGGGACATTATCTAAATTGTAATCTGTTGTTAATATGAAGAATGTAGTATTGCATTGAGTGGCTGAAGTAAGAAAAGTCAGAGATGCACTCACTAATTCACCTCGTGTTTCAACATGTGTCATGATCATAATTGTAAATATAGTTGCTTATACGTGACATTGTATAGGCAACCTCTAGAGGGAGCCCCAGACAGCTCAGGCTGTAAACAGCTACTTGATGTAAGATATGCAAACTACAAACATGGTAACACTCAAGTAGGTTACTAAGATGTTAATTCCGAGATCAGAGCTAACATAATATAAACATCAGTAATCAATAGTAACGATGGATAAGATCAGACTGATAAACATTATTCAGAACACAGATGTGATGTTTGTGTGTGGGTTGAACTCAGGTGCGGAGACGGAAGCAGTTTTAACAGTTTATTTGTGAGGATAAGTGCGCCAGGGAAGGGGATTCCAAGAGTCCAGGAGGGAGTGAGGGAGTGCTGGAGCTGGCTGTGGTGAATTGAGCAGGAGGCACTGGAAAAAAGGAGGAGAGGCACGTTAGCGACAATATAGGCAAAATGCAAACACTAGAGATCACTGGAATCATCCAAAAAGCACAAAGAACTTCTCTGAAGGGTCACGAGAAGGAGCCTGGAGACGACGTTTACCGTGAGGTAATGTAGACAAGACTCAGGCGCTGTAGAGAGCTGCAGCCGGTCTTAAATAGCAGGAGTAATCAGTTGATTCGCTTCAGGTGTAACTCTCCACAGCACCAGGGGGGCAGGGTGAAAGCCTCAGGAGAAACAAATGATAGTTAGCAGCCAGCAGCCAGCTCCGGAAACCGGAAGTTTCACCAAAATAAGTTACTCAATACAAAATAAACACCACAACAGAAGATATATAGATTTATGTTACTACAACTTTTCCCACTGAATACAGACCTACAGGGCTTTGAAAAAAGTATTTGCCCCTTCCTGTTTTTTTTTTTGCATATTTGTCACTCTTAAATATTTAAGATCATCAAACTTATTCTATCATTGGACAAAGATAACACAAGTACATACAAAATGCAGTTATAAATGATGATTTTATTCATTAAGGGGAAAAGCAGTCCCTGCCCTTTTTGATAAAGTAAGTCCCCCCTAAACCTATTGAGTGTTGTTCCACCCTTGGCAGCAACAACTGTAAGCAAGCATTTGTGATAACTAACAATAACTCTTTCACATTGCTGTGGGGGGATTTTGGCCCACTCTTCTTTGTAGAATTGTTTTAATTCAGCCATATTGGAGGATTTTCCAGCATGAATAGCCCATTTAAGGTTGTACCACAGCATCTCAGTTGGATTTAAGCCAAGAATTACACCCAATGTTATGGAGTAAAACTTTGCCTTTTTTCACGTTTGTCCATAGAATATTTTCCCAAAAATTCCTGGAGAACATCAAGATGGTTTTTGGTAAATGTGAGACAAGTCTTTGTGTTCTTTTTGGTCAGCAGTGGTTTTGGCCTTGGAACTCTCCCATGGATGCTATTTTTGCCCTGTCTCTTCATTATTATTGAAAAATTAATACTGGCATTAACTGAGTCAAGTGAGGCCTGCAGGTCTTTAGATGCTGTTTTGGGTTCTTTTCTTTTTTTACCTCCTTGATGATTTGTTAATGTGCTTTTGGAGTAATTTTGGAAGACTGGCCATTCCTGGGAAGTTTGACCACTGTTCCAAGTTTTCTCTTTTGTGAATAATGGCTCTCCCTGTGGTTCACTGGATTCCAAGAGCCTTAAAAATTGCCTCGCTACCTTTTCCAGACTAATAGATGTCAACGACTTTGTTTCTCTTCTGTTCTTGAATATCCAGGTCTGGGTCTGGGTAGTGAAATTAAATGCAGCTTACCAAAAGTGTGGGTTATCACAGTTAATCATCATTTAACTGAAACATTTAATATTTGCAAAAATGCAAAAATAATTAATCAGGAAGGGTGCAAATACTTTTTCACAGTGCTGTAAGATCCCTGGTGTATTGGTGAAGTCAGTTACCACAGTAACAGACTCAGAGCTTAAGTTTCCTGTCCTCGAGAAACAGGCTCGACTGTTCCCTCATTCAGGTTTGAGTCTCCTCCTCTGAAATGGAAATCTAAAAGTTTTCCTTATTTTAGGGTTAACAGCCTCAAGATTTTCACTCCACCTGCTCTATAAAAAAGACCCCTGGTCTTCTGTATCAGACTATTGTCAGTATTTCCCTGTGTGTCTTCTGTAGAGCTTTCCATGAGCTCTTGGTTTTCTTCCCAGTATTTAAGAGTTCTGATGTTGATTTTGTACTTTGTCTTGAAAAAGATGACTTTTGATTTTTGTCTTTGGTTTGATGAATTATCTATTGGTTTGCTGCAATGGTATCCTTTTCCTTAATCTTAATTATCTTTAATCACACCACAGCGGGGGAAAATTGAAGTCTAGAAAAATAACCTCATACATCTTGCAGCTGACTATCAATTAACACCTATCTGACATCTTTGCGGTGCAAATGATTTTTAAATTTGAGATAATTATCAAATACATGTCTCAGTATAAGGATAACCCTTTATACTTTTTCACTTAAACTGATATATGGGTTGTCTTAACGTCGTGCATAATTTGCATACAAATTCACACAGATGCACATATGTGTGTGTGCATCCACAGCTTAACCCCTCTCTTCTTCTCCACCAACAATCTCACTGCTGATCTTTCCAACAGGTATTTGGCAGCCCACTTCAACCACAGAGGCTTTGTGATAATTGAGTCTGAATGGCAATCACTGTCCTGCTGCTGGGGGGCTTTTATTGGCCGAACATCCCGGCCAATAGAAGAGATACGAGTTTCTTCTCTCCTAGCAACAAGGCTCATTGGCTGTGCTTCCACGAGCTAACTAACAGCATAAAGACACATTTAATTATTTTTCTTTTTTTGTCTTTGAGATGGCATTGCTGTCGTTTTGACGAAGGGAATGGGTTCTCTAACGAACAACAGAAGCATGAATGAGAGCTTCACATTATCAAATATGATGGCTGGTATTTTTCTTTTTTTATTTTGTCTTATATGATATTTCAAGTTCATCTTTTGTTTAATTGTCTCTTAGCTGTAGGCTAAAAGAGAGCTACATGAGACAAAGAGTCTATTAGGGTATGTTTTCTCCATATCAGGCAATCATTTCTACTGTACTTCAGCAACCAAGAATCAATTTAAAACAACTGACTAAACTGACACAAATGAAACATTAAATCGGGGGGGGGGATCTTACTTTTCAAAGCAGCTAGATTGACCAGATTCCATGTCTGTCATCAGGCAGATCCATCTTGTAAAGCTGCAATCTGTAACAAATGTGCCAAGTCTAATGCATGAGTCTGTGATGGTCACGGGTGGAGATTAGCTTTATTGTGAGACAGTAGCAATGACTGCCAACAGAGATATGATTCACTCAGCTGCAGCTTCAGTGGCAGTTCATCAGAGCCTCAGTATTGAAAGAAGAGCAAAGAACCATACTAAAAGCCTCTCTTGTTCTTCTACTGACTGGCCTCTGTGTGAGTTTAATCCACCAACAATCTCCACTGTTCAAAAATTATGACTGCACTTGCCTGTCGAGCTCATGTTATTTACTACTTCTTCATTCTGACTTGTTGCTCTGATTGGCCCTTTATGAATTTCCCAGTTTGTCCAATCCCCCTCCAAATAAATACTCTAAAAATGTCTGCCCTTCTCAAATACTTTGTGCAGGAGGTTTCCCAGATGGAAGTGAAATATATCCATGCATTGGAAACAGTCTGTCTGGCATGTCAGGTTAAGTGATGCCAGTCATTTGGTTGCTAAAGCCGCTCTTGGAAGTCAATCAGTGGTGGATGCTGTGTTGAAATCACTGTCTCAACCTGACTTGTGGCCAACCAAAAACAGATAAAATATTTTAATGCTACGGTGTTACAACATCATTTAGCTTAATCTTTTGTCCAGAGTGATGTGCATCTGAGACTAAGTACAACACAAAAACAAAAACAACAACAACAACAACAAAAAAAAAACAGAAAGGAAACAACTTTGTTGTCGACTAGTACCTCTGGCAGCCAAAAAATGCTGCTGGTTTTAAAGTGGGTTCCAGAGTGAATAGATACGTACATATGTAACATGTGATTCAAATATAATCTAAAGAAGACACTGTTTATGCTATTATTATTACACCTCGTCTTGCCTTGAATGTTCTCACCATGTGAATGATACTGAATGATATTTTATTCAACACCATCGTCCTTTTTAACTACATATGAAAAAGTGTCACTATTCCTGTCATTGAGTTTGTTCATGCATTTCTACCCCCATTCACATGTTCTTTTTCCCTTCATCACTGTTTTTGTCCTTGGCTAGTAAATAAATAAATTAGATAGACTCACCATCTGTTTCTCCTGGGCCTTCAGATTTGGAGCATCACACCAGTCTAAGAGAACAAATACTCACTCGTGGTGCTGAGAGGATGAGCTAAAAAGGTCTCTGGTTTGACTGAAGGCTATTATACTCACTAATTGTTTGCTTTGGTTCATATTTAAATCATCTGTGAGTCCACACAGCTCTCCAGTGGGTTTGCTGGGTCTGCAGACACCTCATAGTGCCACAGTCATGTTTTAAAAGCATGCCGCACTTTTTAAAAATTCAAAGATTGCTCTTGGCAATTGGATGCATCGTTCCCTTTATTCCGCCTCAAGTTCAAGGAAAAAATGGCTGTACAAACATTACACATTTGCTTCCCTTAATTGCTAAAGTGAAGTGCTGCTCAGTGCTACAACATCACTATTATTAAACTGTGTTTATCTCCACAGTTTCAGCATAACATCTGTGACATCTGTAGGCGGGGCCTTGATTTTGAGTTATCTAGATTGTTTGCAGATCAAGCAGTCCTGTTCACAGAATTGGCAGAGCCCCTGAAAAACCCAGGGAATGGGGCTTTCCCGGCTGAGATTCACTGATGATGTCGATATGTGTGTTGAATCAGTAGCATTGGTGCTAGCATTCATTCTGGTGAAGAGTTCCCTCACATGGAGCTGAAAAGTGTGGGAATATATTTTTGGGTTCTGATGTTGACATTGTTTATGTGTGCTACTATTTACCCTTTTCACCACTTTTCACACCCATTTTACCACTTTTAACCCATTTTTTTTAGCCATTTGTTGCCCATTTTTGTTACTTCTTTCTTTAAACTTTTAACCCATTTTTGCCGCTTTTCACCCTTTCTGCTTCTTTCAACCCATTTTTGCTGCTTTTGCAACTCTCTTGCCACTTCTACTCCATTTTTACCACTTTGGACTCATTTTTAGCCAGTAGTTGGCCATTTTTGCAGTTTTTGTCACTTTTTGTGATTTTTTTTGTCTCTTAATGTATTTGTGCTGTTCTTTGGCCTGTTTTACCATGTCTTGCCAATTTTGCTGCTTTTTGCCCACTTTTGCAACTTTAAACCTGTTTTTCCACTTTTCCCCCTGCTTTCCACCATCCTTTTGTGCCATTTTTATTGCTTTTTACCCCTTTTTGGTACTTTCAACCCATTCTTGCCACTTTAGCTCCTCCGGTGACTTTTTTTTTGTGCCACTTTTAATAAATTTTAACCACTTTTTACCTCTTCTCGCTGTTTTCAACCCATTTCTTTCACTTTTGCCCATTTTGCCAATTTTTGCACTATTTTGACACAGTTAATTCATGCTGTTCTTTGGCCTGTTTAACTACATTTTGCCAATTCTTGGTGCTTTTACCCATTTTACTACCCATTTTACAGTTTTTGATGCCTTTTATTGCCACTTCTAGCCAATGTTTTCTCCTCTTTGCTGCTTTTAACATTTTTTTTCTGCTTTTTGCCTATTTTGCCACTTCGTTTTCTCACTTTTCACAATTATTTCCTTACTTTTCCATCAAAAATATCTCAATTTGATTTACTTTGTTTTCTGGCATTCTGATATGTTCACATCATGACTTAGCTATGAAATCTGACATTACTTTTTATTCATTTATTTCAGTGTGCCCATCCACATTGTTAACAATAACAAGATAATTCTGTCTTAATTAAAAAGGGTATATTGTACTACAAAATAAATAAAATTGTTTTTTACTGCTTTGATAATAGTGGTTATTATTCAGGTTAAAAATAAAATGTGGTTAACTTCACCATGGACCATGGATGATTTTACTGAACTCCACAGGCCTCCAGTGTGGTTGGGCTGCAGAAAGTTCTCTCCTTTTTACCCTCTAATGGGTGAAATTGGTTCAAATGACAAATGATTTATCGGCAAACTCTGGTATTTGCAGGAAAAAAAGTCTGTAACAAGAGCAAAAGCAAGGGGAACACAGACATAAAGATTTCTTAATGACAGTACTTTGACTAGAATTTATTTGTCTCTATAAAGAGCGATTTGCATAAAAGTGCAGCTAACAACCTGTCCTTAAACATTTAACCCTGAGTGACAAAAATGCTTTATGCCTTATGTCATTTATTTTGCCCACAAGTAACCTTGCAAAGCAGATGAACTGGCTGGATCCCATGTCTGCCATTGAGCAAACCTATTTAGCAAGGCTCCAGTCTGAAAGAACTGTGCCAGGTCAGCATCCTTTGAGGAGAATGAGGCATTAGTGAGGTGAGTTTTAGTTGTACTGGAAGGTAATAGCAATGGCTGCTGCAGGGGGTGATGTAGATTGACTGATGCAAATAAATCACAAGAAAATCTGATCAGTTTTTAAGGTCTGTATCCCCAAGGTGAGCCTTAGTGAGCCCAACTATTTTTTTGTCTTTTCAGACGGCAGCATGTCAGACAATGCAACAAAAATCTTGCTCAGTCTTGGCTGAAAGACTGGCTACACTATGGAAGTGTGATCTCAACCTGTCATGACCTTATCTGCTGTCTTCAAGACTGAATTCATAGTGTAATGGTTTTAACAAGAAGACTTTCTGCTGTTTTTTAAATGAGTTCTGTTGATGAGAGGTCAGTCAGGGCTAAAACAGGCAAAAGTAATTTTCTTTAAGTCACTTAAAGTCACTTAACCTTACAAAAAAAACAAAAAAAACCCCAAAAAAGATGCAAACTCAACAAGCTTTACGTAATAATCATGATGACAGAAATTAAATCAATCGAAAAAGAAACCCTTCTCAGGCTCTTAATTTCATTATTATTTAATTTTATTAATTTTATCTTTATCACTTGCCGAGGCAATATATCCCTTCCTGCTGTTGAGCGTCAGATGAAGGGTCAGGGCGTCACACTGCCATTTTGTATTTGATATCAGCAACACAGTTCAAAAGAGTAGAGATGGGAAATAAAGGCTGTAAAAGAAAGTGGTAATAGTGAAAAACAGCTGCAACTAATTAGGTAAATTGGCAACAGATCAGTAACCTTACTGACCATGACCCTGTCCCTACTTTTTTGAGATGTATTGCTTCCCTCAACTTCAAAACTTGCAATTATTTTCCTGAAATGGTAAAATGTCTCAGTTTCAACATCCGATGAGTCATATATGTTCTACTGTGAATAAAATATGGGTTTATGAGATATGACCAAGCAGCAATCTCTGGCCCTGAAAAATGAAGCCAATGCAGAAGTGCAAAGAATCGAAATATCGCAAGTGTTGAGGCTGGCTGCAGGAAAACTGGAAGTCCGTACAACACGTTCTAAAAACATTTTTTACACTAGAAATAAACTGGTTTACAGCCTGGTTCAAAAAAACAAACGTGTCTCATTGGCTAATGTCTTCATGTGCTCTTACTTTCCAGAAGGCCGGCTTTAGTGCTGGCTTAGCTGACAGGAAGCCAAACTCAGTGGGCGGGCCATTAGGTTGATCCAAAGTTTGGTTTAGACAGCGTTTTCAATACGGAGGCCGCCACGTATTTGCTTCAAAAGCTGTTTGAGTCAGCCTATTGTATTCAGACAGCTGACGTCACATAGGCTTTGTCCAATTCTTTCTACAGTCTATGGATTTGACAGTCATTGCATTCTTTTTTAATATCTATTTTACACAGCGACCCAATCTTTTTGGAATTTGGGTGGTACTCTAATGGTACCCACTTCATTTAAAATCTACATATTTCCAAAACCAAAAACATTTCGGTTTTTCTTTAAATATAGTTAAACCTTGAGGTGGGGTTGAACATTTAAAGCTCCACAAACAGATGTGAGTGTATCTTGCAGCGTATAGTTATCGCCTTAGAAGAAGATGTAAATACATGTCAGGGAAACTTCCCTTTGACACCATAGAGGCGTTGCATTACTGGAGACCAGAGGGGCAGCTGTGTGTGTGAAGAGACCCCCTGCAGCTTCGACCAATAACACTCCCCACCATGCTGTCAAAAGGATAGAAGGATGGAGCCATTGAGGGAGGCGTTAAACCTCCCTTATTGGCAGCAAGGAGGGGAGGACTACTGTAGCTGAAGATGAAGATGTACAGCGCAGACTCCCCAGCGTCTTGTTTGGAGGAGCAGGATGTGTTTGATGTGTGTGGGTGTGTGTGTGTGTGCGTGTGTGATATCCTCTTTTCATCTTTGTCAGCATGCTCAGCCTTCACAGAGAGTCCGTCTGTCAATATGAGCTCATGGTTGTATCTCACTTACTTGTGTTTGCTAGACAGTGTGTCGGTACGCTCCTAGAAAATGGAGAATAACCTTAACAGCACCATGTTGATAGCTTAAGTCAAATTCAGAATTACAATCACAGAATGTTTAGCAACAACCAGGACTGTCTTAGTACCAGGTTTCTTTTGAGATTTTTTTTGAGGGGGGCTTTCACATTTTTTGACAGGAATAAAAACAGGAAATAAGGAGAGAAAGAGTAAGGAAAAACAGGAACCAAATGTGCCAGGATCAGGATTTGAGGTGCATTCAGGACTGCAGCTTCTGTCTGTGGGTGCCTGCTGTACCAGTTGAGCTAATCTGGTGCCCTTGTGGTATCAGATTTTCAAACTCTTGCATGTAGATTTGTCTAATTTCAAATAAAAAAATAACATTTACATTAATTTAAAATTACACTTATCTCATTACACTTATTTACCAGACATGTCCAAATACACATCATATTTTAAGATCTTTAAATGCCCCTCTCAATCATTGAAATGTATCTCCTGAAAAAAATGTTGCAGTTTGGACCTTAAATGGTCCATTAGATAATCCTGTGACTAAATCTAAATTTAGGTTGGTTTCCAGAGATCTTAACTTTAACCTCATATGAGCATATTACATTATGGATTTACTACTTCACGGTAATAAATTATGCTATTAGAGTTTTTGAGATTATTGTCTGGATTTTCTACAGGAGTTTAAGTAATTTGCCTTGAATGTTTGGGGATTTTGCTTTAAATATTTCAGGAATTTCCTTAATATCTTAGGAGATATGTTTGTATATTTTGGAGAGAGCATGGGAATTTAAATGGAAATTTTGTGGGGGAATTTCCATGTAAAATGTTTCCTGAATTTTTGTAAATAATTTAGAGATTTTTGTGGATGTGTGGGGGACATTGTTCAGAAATTTTCCTTTTTTTCAATGTATTTTGGAGAATTTTATTTGTATTTTTTCCAGATCTCTGATTGCAAAATTTTCAGTCAAGTTTGTGTTTAAGTTTTGGGGAACTTGCTTGAAAATTTTTGGAATTTGATTAAATTTTTAAGGGATTTTTTAGGGAAGTTTTTTTTCAGAAACTGTAAGGGTTTTAAAACAGATGTCAAAATTTTTCACAGACATTTTTTTTTATTTTTGAGAATTGTGAGGGGATTTTTTTGTGGTTTGGAAATTTCTAATGAAGACCACAAAACATTTTAGTGGAAGAAAACATGCTATCTGTCAAAAATATTTGCTACAAGTGAAGAAATAATTTTGTGTTGTATTTTGCAGTAAGAAATGTCTGTCGTCCTCATATGCACCCATCATTTTTTGGTGAAAACTACTTCCTGTTTAGAGACAGGGCCGAGGTTTTATACTTATTAGGCTCCACTCGTCCCAGATGAGTGGGAGAAGCTTAAAATGCATTCCTAACATAAGCTTGGTTCTCAGGAGGTTGAGACAATAAAAAATACAATTAAGCTAAAAAAATATCATGAGTAATCCTGTTTTTATGGTATTATTTATGTGATTTTATCTTTTTGTGCTTTGTACAGTGCCTTTGAGTTTTTATGAAAAGCGCTTTATATATAAAATGTATTATTATTATTATTATTATTATTATAAAAAACAGGCTTGTTATTTCAAGATTATGAGAGAAATAAAATGACATCTTGAAAACAAAGACTGCAATCAAACCTAACTTGCTCTAAACTACTGATGCTGGTCTACTTAGAGCTTTTGTGCATTGACTTTTTAGCACATTTTTTTCCAGGCACACATTTGTGAACCACTTATAACAGTTCCACAATGCACTTTTGGGTTCTGAGTTGACTCTGGTAAAGCAGTGGTGTTGAAAACCACTGCTAGATAGCTCAGTGGTTTACTCCAGTGACTTTAGTATGGTATGCAAGGTTTTGAATGGTCAACATCCAGTGTAGACCCTTTGGCCTTTTGGCAAGGTCCTTAACACTTCCTACCTTGAAAACCTGCCTACCTTGAAAATGAGTGTGAAAAACTAGAGCTATACAGGACGTCTTGGGACGCCAGGGTCATGAAGGTCTGCATTAGGTGTTGGGGAACCAGGGTCACAAATGATGGCAAATGGGCTACTGGAAAAAGGAATTTGTGGAACAGGGAGGAGAACGTGGAACTGATGGAAGACTACAGGTTATCTATGTTGTCATAGCATGAAATGCTTGTAATAAGTTAAATTAAATGCCATAATAGTAGGTGCATGTTGGAATCCTAAAAAAGACTGTTAAAGGAGGTCAGTCTAGTACCTGAACTACTGAGATGCTTGATCCAGGAGTGACTTGCCTGATGCAAGCAGCCTTTACAAATCATTGGCATCCAGGTGGGACTGAATTTAAAACAGTTTCTTTATTAATATACAGTGCTTAACAAATTTATTAGACCACCACCCAAAGTAAGGTTTATGCCACAGCTGCCCTAAATTAACAGCATTGGTAATTACCAAAATCATTTTTTATGTTTCTGCAATGGTTAATACACCAATATGTAGAAGCTCTTTAACCCAAATGATATTTTTAATGCTAAGATATAATTATTATTATTATCCATGAATTTTCAAATTTACTGATTTACAAAAATACTGAAAAAATAGTAAAGCACATTGTTATTTCTTGATTAATGTGTCAAATTATAGTTATTTACTTGCATTCCTGAACAGAAAAATTAGTTTTAGTGGTTAAATGTTATGCTTGATTCATTTCTGACTTTTTTAGAGAATCCCAGTGAGCCGGCTCAAATTTGGATATAAAAAGGTGAATTCAGTTTGAAATTCCTCATTCCTGTTCAAAATGGTAAAACATGGCGAGCTCACTGAAAATGAAAGAGTCCGCATTAAAGGACTTCATGATGCTGGATGGTCTCTTAGACAAATAGGGAAAGACATAAAGTGTTCTCACAGTGTGGTCAAGTATGCTTTGGAGTCAACTGCTGAGACTGGTACTTACAAAATGCACCAAGGAAGAGGCAGGAAACCAAAGTTAACTGAAGCAGATGTCAGACACCTCAAGATATGAAGTACTAGAGACAGAAGGAAGACCACTGCTGATCTTCAGGCAGAGATGAATGCTTCTAGATCAGAGTCTGACAAAGTCTCCAGAATGACTGTTGGAACAAGGCCTAAAGGGAAGAATAGCTGATAAGAAGCCATTATTGAGGCCTGCAAACATCCAGAAATGCCTCAGATTTGCCAGGGAGCACAAACACTGGACTGTTGATGACTGGAAGAAAGTACTCTGGACGGACGAGTCCAAGTTTGAACTCTTCAGTCAGCATGGTCGTGTTTATGTCCACAGAAAAGCTGGAGAACGTTTTGATGCCAGATGCATTGCACCCACAGTGAAACACGGTGGAGATTCCATTATGGTATGGGGTTCCATTTGTGGATACGGCGTGGGCAAATTAGTGAAAATCGATGGTATCATGAACAAGAATGTCTACCACAACATCTTAGTGCATCATGGAATCCCTTCTGGACTGAATCTGATTGGTCGTGGGTTCATATACCAACAAGACAGTGACCCCAAGCATACTTCAAAGCTGTGCAGAGACTATTTGAGCAAGAAAAAGGAATCTGGAGTACTGGAACTGATGGACTGGCCAAGTCAAAGTCTGGATTTGAATCCTATTGAACAAATTTGGGATTTAGTAAATTCAAAGATTGATAGCACAAAAAGTTTCATTTAAAGCAAGTCTGTGGGAACAGCTTGAAACTATTTGGAACTCAATAACAAAAAGAGACTGTGGAAAAGTACATAAAAACAATGCCAGCAAGAATGCAAGCTGTTATCAAAGCCAAAGGAGGCCATACAAAATATGAAGTTTTTTGGTTATTATGTGTGAAAAAGGACTATTTAGTTGTTTCAGTTTGTTATTTGCCAAATAAATAACAATGACATTTTTAGTTTTAAACAAGTTTTCAAAAGATTTTTAAAATATTTATGTTTTCTTGTTTTTATGACAGGTGGTCTAATAAATTTGTTAAGCACTGTATATATATATATATATATGTATATATATGTATGTGTGACGAGAATAAAAGTCCATAAAAATATAACAAGAGCATAATTCCACAAACTTGCTGTATTGGTAAACCTCTCACTTAAACAGTCAAAAACCTTTTCCCTTACAGGATCACACACCTGACCTAGACAATCAAATCCTGGCATTTACAACTGTGAAATAGTCCAACAACACCAACCACAGGCAACAGAAAAAACAATACAGTGGTAACACAAGACAGCCTTGATCTGGCTCTTACAGAGACACTGCTTACATGACCCCGTTATGCTCAGTAAGATCTTTTCTGAGCAGATTTTTGAACATTTTGAAATGGAAGCAGATAACTCAGAACATCTCCTTTTTAAAGTATTTTTGGACTTTGTATGCCTTTTGTGATAGAGGAGGACAGTGGATAGAACTGGAAACAGGGATGAGAGGGTGGGGGAAAGACATGCAGGGAAGAGCCTCAGGCCAGAGATGCACCCGGGCTGTCCAGGTGTATGGGGCGCGACCCAGCTGCAAGGCAATCTGTGCCCCAAGAGCATCTACTTAAAAAAACAATGATGGTTCAGATTTGCCTAGGGCCCATAAATACAGTAATGGGACAAGCCGGCAGCCCCCTGACAATATGTATGGGCCTCAGGTTAGGTAGAGCTGTAGTTTTTGGGCCCAATCTTAGCTCCAGAAACCAGAAATAACATCTGAATATTGTGTGTCATCACATGATGAAAAAAAGAAGTTGTTATTTTCCTAAATGTGTGATATTTTAAAATCTAACAGGAGCATTAATATTCTAGATAACAAATTTCTGATGCCATTCAGTTTGTAATTTCCCCCCTCCTTATTCAGCTGCCCCCGCCTGCCCCCCATCCTCAGAGAACAAGGCCCCCACTGGACAAGAAGGACACATTTGTTCTCAACCTTGTGCCATGCTTCTCCTCACCATTGTTCTGCAAGCCTACTGTTAATATCCGTTGAAAATCTGCTTACTTTCAGATTCCATCAATCTAGGCGGGGCGGACAAAGAGAAGACTATAGGACCCGTTCAAGGCCCAGAGAAAGGACGCAAACAGAGGCTGTCAGTGTGTTTGTTGACTCGAGGAGGGCGCTGACAATGGCAGCAGTGTGAGGCAGCACGGTGATTGATCAGTCTGATGTTGTGCTGCGTGGGATGGATGTCGCAGGCAGAATTAAACAAACAATAGGTTTAGAGGAAGTGGCATGATTTAGATGATGGGATTTAGAAAGGATGAATATTAGCTTGACTGGATGTGGTAGGTCTACATGCCCTTCCTGTAATCCATAAATTATTTCACACCATGTCAGGATTAATGTAAATACAACAGAAACATCTACGGTAAATTTGTTTACAGGAAACCATATCAAAGAGCCAACAACTCACTGGTAAAATCAATGTTTGAATTTAAAAATAAAAAATACAGTCACTAATGCTTTTAAACACCTAAAAATAGAAATTCAAAAATTCACGTTGAAATGGCAGCAAACAGAATTAAAAAAAAAGTTTCCATCCAAAGCCTGAACAAAAGGTGTCCCACAGCACTTTTGTATGGTCCATTTCCACAAAGCAGTGTAGTTTGGTTTAGTCCAGTTTTGTCATGGTTAAGCTCAAACTCTGATCTTGCCAGTGTTCCTGATGTTTTTCCAGTCTCGCTTGATGTGACGGGAGATCCATCTCTTTTAAGAAATCCAGATGATTAAGCTCAGCTCAGTAGACTTGGTTGTTTGGCTCCCAAACAGCTCTTCATTTGAAATCAGTTTGAGGATAAAGACAAACGACAAGGATAGAGGAAAGGAAACTGGCACTCAAAATGGGAGCTAGGTACAGTGGCTCATATTAAAGAGCCGTTTCATCGCATAGGCTTGTACATGAACAGCAAATCATGACTCGGTAGAATTGAATCTTAATTTATTAAAATACAGAACAATCCAGTACAATCTGATTTGATTCAGTAGGGTTTGAATTAATGATAGAATCCTGATAACTTCTTGCTTTACAAAACTGAGTGAAAGGGGAGAAACCAGATCATTTCAAAACAGGCTAAATGTCTTTGAGTTATTCATAGAAGAGACTAAATCCCAGGCCACCTGTTTAAGTCATCATCACACACCTGACCAGGTGTCTCGCTTTGGCAGTAAGTTGGGGGAGTTTAGACGGATACTTAGATCTTTGCCCTTCTGTGTTTCTGACTTTACTGGCTCAATCACTCCTGCTAACAGTAAAAAGAAAATATTTTACCCAAAAAGCACAAATAAAAGCTAATGTTTCATTTGAAGGAGATTAAGATAAACACAGTGACAGTTCTATGTGTCTGATAGTACATTAGAATGATTGGTTAGAATAATTTTTTAAACAGTAAAACAAAAAACAGCTTTTTATACATTACATTTTCTTTAACCATTTCTGGGATTGTGAATGTTTAATCTACATGTTGCTCAGACATGGTCTCTCTCAGTTTGGTGGAACTCTTATTGTTTAATATCCCATCAGTGGACTCAAACATATGGATTATGCTACCATATCAGTCATCCTTAACAACACTTGGGGAATGAAGGAAGATTGTAGCTGCTGTGGTAACCAAAGAATTCAAAGAGTTTTAAGTTGGGAAAGTGTTTATTTTCAGGTCTCTTTGTGCTGCATTTAGTGTTAGTGCCTCAAATCTTAAGCTCTGCCGTCTACACAGGTGAGACTAAAAAGCTGCCATTGTGCTTAATTTGGAAAGCTCTCTTCCTTCAAACAAGCCCGCAAGGCCGCATTTCTGAGGGAATTAACTGTAATTGTAAGATGCTTCAGCATGCTTCACTCTTGTTTAACCCCTTAGAATTCTGGGTAACATCAGTCTAAAGCTGCGTTTCCAGCAAGTGGTCCAGTTTGATTGAGTACGGTTTGGTATAATTTGGTTCGCTAAACCCCAAAATAGTTGATGTTTCCACAGACACCCATACTCTCACTTGGTGGTTGGGCTGTAAAGGCTATGCAGTTGACATCACATGCAGCGAGTCTGCGGTTCCAACCACTGAGCTGTAGAAAGGATGAGCGACAGAAATCAGACTGGAATAATTAGTAAACAGCTTTATTTCAGCTGAAAAGTGCTGGTTTTAATAACACAGCTAACTGAGGTGAGTGCCAAGGTTATCATAGTTTTTGATTTTTCATTAGTTTTTATTTTTATTTTGTTTCCACTTTCTGTGTTCAATTTCAGTTTAGTTTTTATTTAGCTAAAATGCTTCATTTTTGTTTAGTTTTTATTAGTTTTTATTGCCAGCTTGTTAGTTTAGTTTAGTTTTAATTTAGTTAAAATGCTTCCTTTTAGTTCAGTTCTTATTAGTTTCAGTGTTAGTTTTAGTTTTTTCTGATACATGTCAGGGCTGAGTGAACCTTTTTTTTTTTCAAAAAGCATCCAAACAGGCTACTCTTCACTTATCATTCTATTTATTTGAAGATGATGTTTGAATACAACTCCAGAAGTAAAACTACCATTGCATTAGTTGTTTTTTTATATTATTTATCTTATCTTATCTTATCTTATTTTACTTAGTTTAATAAGCACAATTTGCAGTCTTAGTTAGTTTTCTTTTTTTGGTAAGGCTTAGTTTTAATTTAGTTTCAGTTAACTAAAATGAGTTTCAAATTTTAGTTTTTTGGGTAGTTTTACTTAGCTACAATAACCTTGGTCAGTGCAGATCCTCAGCTGATTGAACATGTGTGCAGAAACATTTGGATTCGTAACAGTACATTAGTGAAGACGATTTGTGGCCACATATCAATATCCACGGTCCAGGAAACAGCATGGATCTTTGTCGAGTCCAAATATCCCTGATGACAGGGATAAGATAAGAGTCTGTTTTTCTCTTGTTTTCACCCACTTCTCACTAAGTGAGCCTTATTTTGTAGTTTGGCTGAACGGTTGTGTTGCACACTGAAAGTGACATCAGTGCAAACCCCTATTTTTGTGTTTGTGGCTCCAAAGCCTTGGGAGGGATAGGTAAAACTGGTACCCCTCCGGAAGTGTACAGAAAAAATGGGACAGGCCATTTTTTTGTGACCCTTTCCAACTTTGATGGAAACACAAAAATAGGCGTGCCATACCAAGCTGAACTGGTCCATGGATCTTTATGAATGTAATCCTGTGTGTGGACCAAAAAATGGACTGGATTTAGGTTATAGGGACTTCTGTTTTAGATGGAATATTATTATTATCAGGAGAGTACAGGAGAGCTTCTGATGCTGAGTTGTGTCACTTTTATCATAATCACATTCATTTGAGCTGCTATGGTGGTTTAGACCTGAAATGGTTTGCATGGTCAGAATTCTGAGAACCAGAGCTTCATTGTCATGTATAACGTGTAGACTTATGAACAACCATTTTTGTAAAAAAAAAACCCAGAATAGTTAGAAAAAAATTAGCCGGCCTGCCTGTTGTCCCTTGAATTTTTAAGGTTTAAAGTCAAAAGGTCAATGCAGGCTACGCAAGATTAAAGCTGCTAAGCCAGAGCATGGCGAAACATGCTAGCAGAGCCTCAGTGAGCAGATTTCAAACATTAAAGACGGCACATCAACTGATTGATGTTAAAATGATCTATCCAGAGCCCTGTGGACTGATACACTCGACTCTTTGATGTAAACATGGTTATGCAATTCAGATCAGTTTAAATTTATACCACTCGTATGAAAGTATGTTCACACTGTGATTCTGAAGAAGTGCACTTTGCATTGATATAAAGGTGTTTTTTCTCACTGTATACTGGTAGGGTGGACTCTCATTATGTCTTTATATCTAACCTAACAGTACGCCCCAGTTGAATTTGTCCTAGCTATGCAGAGTCTTGCTGCATCCACCCCTGTTGCTTACCTACCCTCTGCTGTCTGACATAGTCAGGAAATTTTCAAGAGTGCATGTATGAAAACAGCTTATAATAGTCACTCTAAAGCAGCACTTACCATGTGTCTTATTTCAACAGTGATGTAGTTTTTTTTTGCACTAATGCATCAGTTTGATTTTTCAACACTGGAGGTTGCAACTTTGTTTTTTGCAGTCTTATCCTGAAATAAAAGAAAAAGAGGGTAGACCTCAGCTGGTCTCAGGGAGAGTGAAACATGTTTGAAACAACATTCAGTCCTGTAAAGAATCTTCAGCTGATGATGACCCCACATCTCTCTCCTCTCTCTGGTACGTCTGCACTGTAACAAAACCTTCATCTTCCTCTAAGCCTCTGATCACAGAACGGAACATCACTCTCCTCTGACCTTCTGTCACTCTTTCATTTTGATCTCACCGTTGTTTAAAGACTTCAGAAAGATAAGCTTCAGACATGTTCTGTTATACCCATAGATGTGTCTCTGCTGATAATACTTTAATCTCTTTACAGGCTTTCCCATCGTAGCAGTGTTGGTGAAAGTGCCTTCTCACATGTGGCCATAACACACAGCTTTGCACAGCAGGAAAAGCAATATTACTAAACTGCAGTCCTACCTTCTTTCCCTTGGAAGTGGATGAGGATGAATTTTCTTCTGGGTGCTGACAGGGCTTACTGTAAACACTAATTTCAGTGCTGACAGAGTGCCAGGACCCGACCTGTTTGATCTGCTCTTAAGCTGCATCATTCCATTAAGACGTAGGAAACATCTTTGATCTAGATCGTTTTAAGAAACTTTAAGTATATGAAGGCCAAATGAGACACTAAACAGAGAGGGGTTGGCTATCTGAACTCTACAAAGTATATTTCAGGCATATGCTTTATTTGATTTGGCTTTAATTCTGAAATATTCATTTGAGCTTTGCCTCTACAGGGTGTGAAGGAAACAGATGATTGGTAGCGAATGTACCATGAAACACTTTGTGTGGATTCTGCTGGATTTGGATCCAAAAATTCAGTAAAGGTTAGGATTGGTATGACTCAGCTGTTAATTAAGGATAAGGATATGGATAAGGATAAGCTTTACTGTCCCTGAGGGGAAATTTGTCATGGACATAAGTGCAGTGCTGCTCACAATCAATACATTCATCTTAAAAACAAACAGGTAGTACACAGACAGATAAATGGTCCACATTGACCCAGAATAAGAGAGACTTGCAGGTAGAGTATAGTATTGCACCTGCCCTGTAATATTGCGCTGTCTTCCCTGCAGTAAATTAGAAGTTAACAGTGAGATTTCTGACACTAACAGGCAGTGGTACTTAACTTTACCATACCCAGAAACCACACTGACAAATACACCATATTGCCAAAAGTATTCACTCACCCATCCAAATAATTGAAATCAGGTGTTCCAATCACTTCCATGGCCACAGGTGTATAAAATCAAGCACCTAGGCATGCAGACTGTTTCTACAAACATTTGTGAAAGAATGGGTCGCTCTCAGGAGCTCAGTGAATTCCAGCGTGGTACTGTGATAGGATGCCACCTGTGCAACAAGTCCAGTCGTGAAATTTCCTCACTCCTAAATATTCTGCAGTCAACTGTCAGTGATTTTATAACAAGTGGAAGCAATTGGGAATGACAGCAACTCAGCCATGAAGTGGTAGACCATGTAAAATGATGGAGTTATGATGGGTCAGTGGATGCTGAGGTGCATAGTGCGCAGAGGTCGCCAAGTTTCTGCAGAGTCAGTTACTACCAACCTCCAAACTTCATGTGGCCTTCAGATTAGCTCAAGAACAGTGCGTAGAGAGCTTCATGGAATGGGTTTCCATTTCCAAGCAGCTGCATCCAAGCCATACATCATCAAGTGCAATGCAAAGTATCAGATGAAGTGGTGTAAAGCATGCCACCACTGGACTGTAGAGCAGTAGGGACATGTTCTCTGGAGTGACAAATCGCACTTCTCCATCTGGCAATCTGATGGATGAGTATGGGTTTGGCAGTTGCCAGGAGAATGGTACTTGTCTGACTGCATTATGCCAAGTGTAAAGTTTGGTGGAGGGGGGTTTATGGTGTGGGGTTGTTTTTCAGGAGTTGTGCTTGGCCCCTTGGTTCCAGTGAAAGGAACTCTGAATGCTTCAGCATACCAAGATATTTTGGACAATTCTATGCTCCCAACTTTGTGGGAACAGTTTGGGGATGATCCCTTCCTGTTCCAACATGACTGTGCACCAGTGCACAAAGCAAGGTTCACAAAGACATAGATGAGAGAGTTTGGTGTGGATGAACTTGACTGGCCTACACAGAGTCCTGACCTCAACCTACTAGAACACCTTTGGGATGAATTAGAGTGGAGACTGAGAGCCAGGCCTTCTCGTCCAACATCAGTGTGTGACCTCACAAATGCACTTCTGGAAGAATGGTCAAAAATTTCCATAAATACACTCCTAAACCTTGTGGAAAGCCTTCCCAGAAGAGTTGAAGCTGTTATAGCTGCAAAGGGTGGACCGACATCATATTAAACCCTATGGATTAAGACTGGGATGTCACTTAAGTTCATATGCGAGTCAAGGCAGTTGAGTGAATACTTTTGGCGATATAGTTTAAGTTTGCAAGGGGCACAATCCAAAAACATTCCCTTCTTCCTCAAAAACAATTTGAATTTTAAAAAAGAGAGAAAAGTTATAGTCTATTAAGGCATAAAAAGTATGAAGTATAATTAGGGATGAGGATCATTCATTTTTACTGATACATATATCCTTACTGATGGTCCTATGGCTGCAACCAGATATCTGAGAAGGCAGTTTGCGAAAACCCCTTAAGTGACTGCAGAAGACCTCCAACAAAACTTGGTGCCAACAGGGACTGAGATTTCAGTGAGTACAGTAAGGCGCGGTCTTAACTTAGAAGGTTCCCATGCCAGAACTCCAAGACGTACACCTCTACTGACCGAAAAGCACAAGAAAAGTTGTTGTTTTGGGATTCTGATCTGTGGAGTGATGAAAGAAAAATGGAACTTTTTGCACGATGGATCAGCAGTATGTCTGGAGGAAGAAGAAGGAAGCGTACACTGATAAGAACACTGTGGCCACAGTGCATGGTGGTGGCTTGGTTCTCTGGGGCTGCTTTGCATCCTCTGTCACTGGAAACAAGCAGCATGTGGAAGACAAGATGGATTTATTGAAGTATCAGAAAATCCTAGAGGGAAACATCATACAGTCTGTGAGGAAACTGAAGCTTGGGTGTCATTGGACCTTCCAACAGGACAACAATCCCAAGCATACCTCAAATTCCACCGATGCTTGATTGCGGAAGAAGTCTTGGAAGATTCTACAATGGCCATCACAGTTGCCTGACTTGAACCCCCGTATGAAACCTGTGATGGGATTTGAAGAAGGTGGTTGCAGCAAGCAGACCCAAGAATAACACTGAACTGGAGGCTGTTGCACATGAGGAATGGGATAAGATTTCTCAAGAATGCTGCCAGAAGCTGGTGTCTGGCAAGGCATCTCATTTGCAGCAGGTCATAGCAGCAAAGATTCTCTAATAAGATGAAGGGGTTGAATAATTTTGAGACTAGAGGAATCATTTTAAGTTGAATTTGGGGAAACCATTTGAAGCATTTGTTGTGTTGCACTATTTTTATTGCTTTTGTTTAATTTTTTCCCATTGCAAAAAGCAAAAAGTCTATAGATTTTCACAACAAACCTTGCAATTAGGATTGAATAATTTTGATTGCAACTGTAGTTGACACCTAGTTTCCTAGTAAGGCACAGTATTCCAATTGCAGCCACCAGGGGGCTCTCAACCAAAACAATAACACAATATGGTAGAGGACAGCGCTGCCCATCTCCACCCATTACTGCTATTTACTTCTTGTTTTAAATTGAGGACTCCATTCAATAAAAGTGTCCCCTCATAGGGTGTATTTACTTAACAGAAACTGTTTGTTTTAATTCATGAATTTCCAATAATGAAAGAGAGATGCAATTAAAAAGGCTCTTCCACATTCATGCTAAAAGTGGTCCCAAAATGTACGTGTACTGGAAGTGACACTACAGCGCATCCAGGGACCTTACCCAGAGCAAATGTTAGTGCGTTTTAAGTGCATGTCTCCCTCATTTTGAGAAATTTATGAATGAAAACAAAACATCAGTTTTCTGTTTGGTAAATATGCCTTATGAGGTGATGTTTATACTGAACACAGTCCTCAGTTCCAAACAAGGAGCTGTGAAAGAGGGCGAGGAGATGGACGGTACAGAGTAGTGCTAGTGTTAATTCCCTGGAAATGCAGAGTGTAGGGGAGATCGATAATCCATCCTTCACAAAGGTGAGTTTGGGCAATTGAACTCATAAATAGGCATGTCCTGGCACAATTAAAAACATCAAAAAGTTCTCTGCCTTCCTGTAAGCACTCAATTTTTTAAAAACTATATAACATGTGGTCACTTTTTGACAAAGAAGTGACAAAAAAAAAATCAGCTGATCATCTGTTCTGACAGTATTTCTGTTATCAGTGAATATTGCACTGTGGGCTTCTGTGTTTTAATGGACCGATTCTGTCTCATATATAGGACTCTAACATGAGCTTACTGCGTATGGATCAGCTGGTTAGCTGCGTGGATCATCATTACTCTCTTTATTATAAACTCTAAACTTATCAGAGCCACGTCTACTGGAACCATGACTGTAAATAAGTTGTCTGTTTATTATAGGCTACTGAGAATCCATTTTGCTCAGCATTGAAATTAAAAATGAATTATAGTTTGCGTAGACCAGGATTTTCACCTGATAAATTCCAAAGACTGAATTTTTGCATATTGAGGCCACACTAAGCTTATCAGAAATTAAGACAACACACACAGTTAAATAGCAGAAAGTTCATGCATTTCAAGTGATTGTTTTCTCTCCTATTTGTCCTCCTGTTAACTGCGTAATACACACACTCCTCTCTCTCTCTCGCTCTCAATCTGGGCCTATTAAATGTTTTAAAGTACAATCTGCCAAACTCTCATTTCTAGGAAAGCTTGGAACAACAATTTTGAACGCCAACAATGAGGAGCACCAATGTCCGCTAAGCACGTATTAAAAAAGCAGCACAAAAAATAACAGAAAGATGACAGCATGTCAAAAGCAAAATGCAAACAGGCTTTTGCAACAAAAAGTTTCTGAAATTGTCAACAATATTATAGCCTGCATGGGTTAACATGCAGGCCTGTAGCAACTGTATGCACTAAACACATGGAAAAATAACAGCTTTGCTCAAAAAGGCTAATAACCTCATTTAAAATTGTACAGCAGGTGCGAGACTACACAGACAGCAGCTCTATACAATAGGTTCACCTCTCAATTTCCAATCAAGCACAGCTGTAAGAATGTAACTCTAATTTTATCACGAATGATCACAGGTGAAATAAAGCCTACCTGAAGACGTTCACTCAGCAAGCTTACACGCCCTCACAGAGAATCTTTTCAGTTTTCTGGGCCAATTAGTCATTCTGTACAATTTGTAGGAAGTCTGTTAAGTCTCTTCAGTTCCATTAAACAGCTGAGATTGTGGTTATTAAATAAGTCTGAAAGATGAATATCTGCACTCTTTAGAAGTGCAAGGTCTTGCTGCTGCAGCTGTTTAGGGGTAAAAAAAAAAAGAAGGGGTTTTTCATGTGGCGTGTCATTTTACTAGCTTAAGACTTCACTGGACTTGATGGAGGTTTTGAAGAGAGGTTAGCTTCTGATACAGTGATTTTGCTTCTCGTTGAGTTTCAGAGGAGATTGATGTTTTATCAGTCTGTGATCATGATGTGGGTTTGACAGCAGCACCTGCCCGATTGCTAGTTAGCACCTGCAGCTGAGGGGTTTGAGCCATCAGGATTCCCACAAACATTCATTGTAAAGATAAATCTCAGAAACTTCTCTCTTCGCTTCAGATGTCCTTCCTCCTTTAGAAATGTCCTTTTTATGTTCGCATGTAGATAATTTTGGTCGTTTTGACATGCTGCTGTTTTAGCTAACTTTGTAAACAAGCGGTAAGTCTGTGTCAGTAAACCGGGCTGTCATTGGCTTGTGATAGTTGAGTCGGGAGGCAGGGTTAGGATGAGGCTGGAAGTGCTGATTGATTGACATGTCTGTCAGCTACTCATTGTGCTTATAAGAGGCAGACTGTGCCAAGTGGGGAGGGCTGTAATGAGTTACTATGTATAATTACATATACAAAGTATGCCCGTACCACTGTGCTGCAATGGGCAAATGTGTATGGATGCCCATGGCCCGGCATTCAGTCGGAGCAGAGGCAGGGATAAAACATATCACCCCCCGGGGATGAAAATATGTCATCAGAGGAGGGGATATCAGAACCAGAAGGGGGGAAATCCCCCCATTACCCCCGGCAATTTGCACCCTGCTTGTAATACAATGGCTGGTGGTGGATTAGCCATTAGCTTTGAATTAGTCACAGCAGCACTTTTGTCAAAACTGGACAATTCTTTATTAAAGCAAAAGAAGAGAGCAACCAGAGAGGGACTCGAGTCGCACATAAGTCGCACACACTGGTGACTTTAGACTTCACTTGGACTTGCCTGCAAAAGACTCTGGACTTGACTCGGACTCGTGAGACTCCTGCACAATCTTTGGTTTTTAATTTTTCCTTCATGATCTCCTGTCCCCCTGTCACTCTTTCTCCTATCGTCCCTTTGTCTCTTCTCTCATCCTTGTCTGCTTTCATGCTGCATAATAATGTCACACACAAACGCGACGCTCACGTATACACCTACACTGAAACACACGCTAACATGTTGGTAGTGTAGACCTCAGGCTGCTATCTGTTGAGGGAAAATGTTTCAGAATACTGGAGGATAAAAAGCAGAACTTTCTCCTCTTAAAGCTCCTCCCTGACCACGGAGGACCAGCGTGTCAGCCCTGTGTGTGCGCATGCTAGCTGTGTGTGTCTGTGCCGCCTGCATGAGCCAGGGGTGTGCGCTATGTTAAAAAATATTTGGTAAATATTCCCTTAATATTATATGTTTATGGGGAACAAATAAATGTTAAAATCTCTGCATTTGTGTTGTTAAGAGAATGCTTCTTTAATGTTTGACATGTCTTTATTTACAGGGTATATGATAAATGTGCTGTTTATTGATCATTAACGGATTTAAAAGATAATAGGAACACTGAAACTTTTAATAATGTTTATTAAGGCACTGAGAAACAGAGACAGATGGATAAGAATCTTTAACAGAAAAATGAGTAATGCAGGAGTCCAGGAGATTTCAGATGAATAAAGTAAAAATTCAGTTTAATTTTACACATATAAAGACCCTTACACACCTGTCTGAGTGAGAATAAGAAATGTCCATGAAAGCTGAGGCAGTTTTTCTATTTTAGAATAAACAGTTCATTAACACTTAGTGTTACTATAAACTTACAACCATTGAAGACATATCTGACAAAAAAAAAAACATTTAATCTCCAGTGACACTGTCTGTCTCTATCAGTGAGGTCTGACATGTCTCTGTAGAATTTTATATTCACACAAAGAAGAGCTTTATTAAGAGGAGAGGCAGAGAGAGAGCTAGCATGTAGCATGTAGCTATACATTTAAGTAGCCACGATAAATTTGTCTAACAAAAAAATAATAATAATGACAAAATCACTCTGCCAGTCAGGCATTTCAACAGGCATCCCAGATAACTGCGGTCAGCCATACAGAGGTTTTAACCTAGTCTTGTTGAATTAAAAGATATTTCAGTGACGAGTTCTATGTTCTGTATCTTTAACTAACTAGATTTTAACCTGCAAAATTTAACAAGTATTTTAGCCTTGGATTATTATTATAACTGAGAAATCAGTATATCTTAAGACCAGTAATTTTGTTTCAAAACTATAATTACTTCAACTTTTCCACTTTTAACCTGAACTGAATCCATGTATTGTGCAGTTGTCAGAGAAAAAATGAGAACCATTCCACACTAAAATACTGAAAAATTAACCCATCAGTGGCGGCTGGTCAATAGGGGGTGCTAGGGCGCCACCCTCCCATGACTCTCTACAAAGAGAGGACAGATCCTAAGTTTGTTGAATAATTTTTGAAACATTTGCTTGAAATATCAATACATTTATATGAATATAGATAACCTCTAACATGTACTGTATAAAGATGATTTATAAAGAGATTTAAATGTATAATGTGCGATAAATCAGTAGATTATGAACATTCTAAGTGTTTGCCTTTACTTCCTGTTCACTCATTTCCTCCCTGGGGCGCAGGGCTCCTGCGCCCACAGCCTTTCATAGACCTTTGTTATAAGGTGTACGTGCGCATTCGCTTCTCTTCAATACAAAAGACAGGAGCTCTGTGGGCGCAACATGACTGCGCCCTGAAGGGATTACCACTCACCACTCGCCAGACGCCAGCAGGTGGCAGCAGAGCGATATGCTTCATAATTTGAGACACACAGAGGAAGTCATGCATCGTTGCGGTAAATCTGGTAAATCTCTGGCTTTCTGCCAGGTATTGCGCCTGGGTTGTTGTTTAGCTCATCAAGAAATGCTAGGAAGACAGTTAGCAAAATGCAATAAGAAACTCAGTCGAGTGTTTTAGAGTAAGGCGTTTTGAGAGGAGGACATTGGAGGAGAAACTTAGAATTAAAGAGCTTGGACCTGACTGGCCAGATATCAGGATGAGGCAACAAAGCTGTGACTAATATTAAGAAGTTAGTGAGTGAATCAATCAATAAATATTAGTTTTGTGGGTTTAAGCATTTTTGCTGCATTCAGGTCTGTTTTTTATATATATTTTTTTTTTAATCAACCAGTGACTGCTGTACCTTATGCCTTTTGTAAATTTTTCTATTTAAAATAAACATTCATTCAGCTCTTTAACATAATTTTGTCATGTATTGAGTAGATTTGTGATAATGTGTGATAAGTTACAAAGTTAAGTTGACTGTGATAAGAGTTAGTACTTGTGGCTGCTCATGACTTTTATAATAGCAATCTTATTTTGATATTTTTTTCACCAACCAAACAAATGCAGATATAAAAAAGGCATATCGATATAGCCTAACTCTTGGTGTAGTAACATCTTTTAATATATCTTACATACAAAACATATCAAATTGAGATTTTGTTGTAGCCCCTCCTGAAGAGAAATGCACCAGCCGCCACTGTAACCCATTATTGATATTTCTCAGTAGGAACTTTCATTCCTTCGTTTTTAGGGTAGCATGCATGCTATGCAGAATTGTGTGACCTGGCTCTGCAGCTCCAGAACAATGGCTCGGTCCCTGTGAGCGCTCATTGTGTCTGTGTAATGAGGGAAGTTCTCCCCAGTGATGAACCCTCATGCATTTAATTTTAGACACTGTGTGTGCCCACTGCCCCGCCTTGCCGACAATCTCCTGTGGTTAATGAAAACATAACAGACTGTTTAGCTGGTCCGGGCAAGATCCCCATCATCTCCCAGTCATAGCCAAATCTACCCCCTCACTCTCACCCAAACTGTCCCCTCTGTCCCCCAGCCACACATGCCTAAATGGGAGCCAAACCTATTCTGCTCCTCGCCTCCATATACTCTGGGCTTCTTCTTTCTCCCCCATCACTCCTCTGTCTCCATTCACTTGTCGTTTGCTTTCTCAGCCCTCCTCTGTCTCCCACATCCCTCAACCCACAAAGCTTTGCCCCAACCGAGGCCCAATTTGTCCTCAATTTGTGCCCCTCTAACCTCAGTGTGCAGTTACTTTTTGCCCCGCTGCCTCCTCTGTCCGCCTACGTATCAATTTCTGGACATGCTAGTCTGTGCTTTTCTCTTCCTTCTCCATCACACACTCTCTCTCTCACTCATTCTCTCTCTCTCCTCCCTTATCTCACTTCGCCCCAGCTCTCCTGCCTTTTCCGTTTCTCTGTTGGACAATTCAGAGGATCAGTCCGTTTTCCCCGACAGCCCGTCTGGGGAGGCTGCCCGCTCGCTCTGAATGCAGCCTGGGAGACATGAAGGCCTGCCAGCTTCCGATGTCATTACTGGAACGCAACACGGTCAGACAGGCAGACGCGAACACACACACACACCATGAACATTTCTGCACACTCACACTAGAAAGAATGTACATAGGCTCTGACACTTAACCAGGCACTTTATGGAGTGAAGTGAGTTGTTTTTTAATGATAGATTAAATATACTGTCTATACTGCCATTGAATCAAGCAACTAGGTGCCATAAAATGTAATGTTACGTCACTGATATAGTTACAAATAAAAGATGATGACACTGTGTAATGTGCAATTGCAATAGGTTGCTGATTAAAGCAGAATGGGTTGACATATAGACTGTAATAAAACAGTGGTAATTTTATGAATACATTATTTAGATAAGTTGCTCTTAAACAAGAGGGCACTTCCCCCTTGGTTTGGCTCGTTTGAACCGAATGCATCTGAAAAAAATAGATCATGTGAAAGCTCATTTTTGAGCGTGATCAGACATTAGAATTAATGAATAGTCTAGATTTATCCCATCCAAACTAAAATATTTACTTTTTTATTTAAGCCTTTATGATTACAGCTTACAGCTCATGAAAATTAAAAACCCAGCTATCTCAAAATATGAGAATATTGTGGAAAAGTCCAATTTGCAAAGGTTTCCTGAGCCTTTATTCTCTCACTGATTCAGAATGAACAACCACAATCATGGGGAAGACTCCTGATTTGACTATTATCCATAAGACAATCATTGACACCTCAACAAGGAGGGTAAGCCACAGAAGGTCATTGCAGAAAGGGCAGGCTGTTCTCGGAAGCTGTATCAAAGCCAAATTATGGAAAGCTGACTAGAGAAGTGTGGTAAGAAAGGGTCCACAAGGAACAGTGGTGACCTCAGGCTTCAGAGGACCATAGAACAAACAAGATTCAAAAACTTAGAGAAGTTTCACAAGGAGTGGACTGAGGCTGGAGTCAGTGGATCAAGAGCCACCACTCAGACACAGGTCCAGGAAATGGGCTACAAGTGTCGTGTTGTTCAAAAGTCCAGAGTCTTGTTCATTTTGGTCAGTGTGAATGCAAACTGCTGAGAGACTTTATGGAGATACTGATTTTCTTTTTCCAGCAGGACTTGGCACCTGCCCACAGTGAAGCCAAACCTACCAGAAACTGGTTTGCTGACCATGGCATTACTGTGTTTGATTGTCCAGGAAACTGCCCTGACCTTAACTCCATAGAGACTCTCCGGGGAAATGTCAAGAAGAAGATAAGAGATGTAGACCCAACAATACAATCAAGCTGAAGGCTGTCAGAGCAACCTGCTTCATAACACCCCAAAGGTGCCACAGGCTGATCGCCTCCATGCCACATCAAATAGATGCAGTAAAATATTTACTTAAAATATTCAAAGCGTTGCCTGTGTTATACCTCTTGGTGGAGGCATTAGATTGTCCTCAGCTATCTACCTGAATTTGTTAACTAATTCCCCCAACAAATAAGGCCCGCCCACACAAGTTAGGAAAGCAAACCCCTGAGTGACAGGCCCTCACACTATGACAAACAAATAAGCAAGCCGAGATTGCCTGGAAGAGGAGGCCTCATTTTGCTCCCATTTGAACCCTTGTGTGGTTCATTTGCAGTGATAAAGCAAGTGGAGCGAAATACGGGCTGACTCATCACAGTTTAAGAGTATCATTAAGCTTTAGTTATACTGCTACCCGGCAAAGTCAATTGGATCTGATAATACAAAAACAATGATGATAATTTGACTTCCATAATGGGCCTCCCACCACTTTCAGTGCTCGGGGCCTAAATAGCCAAACATTACTCACCCTTTCCATCACATTCAGCGTTACAGCATCACAAGACTTGACAACATCCACTGATTCAACAGCTATTTACTTCTGAAAACACTGTCCAGTTTGTTAAATCAGAGGAAATTGTCTTTTTAAAATAATTTTAGCACTTCATTGAAAATGCATTTCTATCAGTCTCAAAACAGGTAAACACATGGATTTGAGGCAGGCATTATACCTGTTGGCAAAAAGCTACAACAGCCATGTCCCTGATTTATAGATCATACGTTTTCAGCTTAATATTGTCCGACCTGACAGTCCTAGAAAATTGGCCATTCCATTTGTGCAGTGCGTCACACGATCAAGAACACGTCTGAAAAACCTCTGACAGAAAAACTGGCTGTTTGATTGTTGTCTTTCCTTCTACGATCTGTTTCGTATTGTCAGTGATGTTTACCAGTAAGAGAGCAGGCCACTTTTTACATGTAAGGCATTACTTTTAAAGGGTAATATGGGCCACTGAGTCGTTATTAATGAAAATAAACTAGATTTATGCCTACTTAATGGTTGTTACTTATTATTTGGCCTGATCATTTGGCTGCTTTGGTTAGTGGAGTAAGCTTTGGCAGTGAGTGTAGAGCCTAAGGTGATGCACAATGACAGATTTCTTCATTGGACTCAGCCTATGTGTCTCAAGCTAATGTATTTATGCCTTCTTATAATCACAGGTATCTTAATGGAGCCAGACAGAGCTGCAGTTGTAGATGGTGCCTGCATTATTCTTTTCAACCTAGCAATGATGTGGAAAGTGCTTCTAGTTCAATCAAGAGAGACTTACATGGGTTTAACAATAATTTATTTTACAAATTGAATGAAAGAATTGTGCAAAGTCCTTGGTGATTAGACTCCATTGTGATAATTTTATGTATTTGAAGGGGTAGTGAAGCAAATGCAGGAATAGGATACCCCTACGGCCCTGATCATCAACTGGCAGCCAGGGGGCCATATCAGGCCCCCCAAAGCTTCCTGTCCAGCCCCCGAAAGATCATTACATTCAGAAAAGGAAGAAAAGAAGATGTGTTTCTAAGAGTTTCTTTTGGCTTTAAATGCCTGCAAATGTTAAATCCATCCCACAAACAATTAATATTGAAATAGTTTTAGAATGACTTAAGGTTTTATCTGTTTTTAGGTTGGCAGAAGTGCTGCAAAAATAATCAGATAAAGTGTTGAAAAGGGGTTAGAGAGTAGCAAAAATGGGTGATACTTGGCAAAATGGGGCAACAAGTATCAAAAATGGGGTTAAAAGTGTCAAAATGGGTTAATATTGTGCTAAATGACAACTGTGGAGGGCCCATTCTCTTGGATTTTCAGGGGTCTGGCCAATTCTGTTGTCAGGCCTATCTCCTTGTGGTCTGCTTCATTATAGATAATAGGGATAAATCTCACTGGTAATGACTAAAAATGTCTTGTGTTTTGAAAGAAAATACAAATACTACAAAAATTGTATTTCAACCAGACTAAAATATTTATTTAATTTTTGTTTATTTGAAAGTCTGGCCCCCAGAGTTTCTGTTGAGACTAAATCTTTATGTACTTGATGACCCCTGCCCTACGAAGTCTAGACACTGGTGGTTGTGTTGAGAGATGCAGGATCAGATGAAGAGTAGACTTCTGAAAAGCTGTCTAGGAACCCATGAGGTGGCAAGATTTTTTTTGTACCACAGTTGTTTCGATTATAATTAGGAAAAACCTCACTGCACACTGATTGGCGCATCCAATTTGATTGACAGATAGCTTGACAGGCAGAAGTTACCTTTCTATCAACCAGAATGCTAGCTAGCTAGCTGACAGGAAGTCGAATTAGTGGGCGGGATGCTTGGTTGATCCAAAGTTCAGTTGAGACAGCGATTTCAATATGGAAGCCACCGCAGATTGGTTTCAATAGCTGTTTGAGTCCGCCTATTGTAATCAAACTGCTGACGACACACAGGCTTTGTCTAATTCTTTTTACAGTCAGTGGTTTGGACGTAAAGCTTTACTAGTTAAGATCAATCTTAGGCCTCTGTGGTGCACCTTAATTTATAAATTAAGTAGTTTCAGCGTATGGTTTAGTGTAAACTTTACACCATAACTGGTACGCTGGTGCAACATACTACAGATCTTTATAAAGCACTTTTTTGTACTTTAGCTAATCAGACTTTGTGGTGTGTCTTCAGGCTTCATGACTGTAATGCTATATATCAGTTAAAGCAGAGTCACTGAACAGCAACAGGACTGTTACACTGGCCATGTATCATGTATACGTGTGATTGTGATTACACCTATTGTTGCTGGTGTTTCACCTGTTAATGATGAAGAAATAGGATTTTGCCAAACAGGACAGATACTACAAAAGGTTTTCCCCCTTCAGGGGCAAAAACTCTTAAAACCTGTTGTCTGGGAGCAGAGAGCAGAGCAATGATATTGTTTAAAGTAAAGTAAGCACTTCCGCTTGTTTCACAGTTATCATAGTAAATCATCTTTTTTTTTGGTCTTTTATAAACACTGAGTCACTTCCTAAATACTTAATGGTGTTTCTCTTTTACACATACGTCCACCTTCACCCCTCCTCATCCTCTTTTGTTCTCACACAGTTTCACAAGACTTTGTGGGAAGAGCCTCCACAGACGCATCATGCATGAGTTGATGTGATTAGTTTTAAAGCTTATAGGATATAGATGAAAGGAAACAGACGGAAGCCTTCTGTTGGCTTTTCCCACTGACACTTGAATAGGCACTCTGTGGCCCTGAGAGCAGCCCACTTAATGTGCTGTGGCAGGCTTAGATAGCATATGACTGAAGATGGCCACCTAGCAGAGAGGTGCAGACAGCAGCACACTGGCTGAAGAGAGGCCACCAAACACAGCAACTGTTGCACTCTAAAGTAAGCTTGTCAAATTTATACTTTCAGATATAAGTGTTTTAAATTGAAACACTCTCAGTTGTTTCAATAATTCAGATTAATGTGAAAAACAGCTAAAGTACAGATGTTTAGCTTTAAAAACAGGCAGTTCTGTACAAAAGATAGAGCACTGCCTTAATTGCACAGGAACAATGGCAACACTTTGGAACAAAAATGTTGTTCCTAGGGGGTTTCAACTTTTGGGTGTTGATTGTTCTCACTGGTATCAGCCTGCTTTTCTGTACCAACCTAGCACTACTAGACATACCCAAAGTGTGTCAGTGAGCTTGTGTTAGGACCTACCATTCAATCACCTGGAATTTACAGTGTTTCGTCTCAGTAGAACGTCGGAATTTTACTTCAGATTATCAAACATTTATTGAGCCCGCAAGGATAAATGGCTTAAAGGGCAGAGAGCACTTTATTTATAGAAGCGAATGTATAGATTCAGGGATGCAGTGAGGTCCAGGAGATCTCCCGTCTGTGCAGAGGATGCTATAAACTACAAGATAACAGGGACAGTAAAGGGCAGTATATGTTGCTTAGAGAATTGTGTTGCTTCATGGCTTTTGTTCAATGGCACACTGAGGCACAATCCAGATAGACCCCTTTCACCTACTTCATCCTGATGTTTTGTGCATTCACATTGAGGGGTAGGGCGCACTGACTCTTGATAGAATGGCATGGGTAGATTGGTGCTGAGAGTACATGGCCCTTTAAATGGAGATTTTTCAGAGGCAAACTCAGGAGAATTCAAAGGATATTTCAGTGTTGTTTAAGTTGGGTTGTATGAGGTGCCTGGCAATAGTAGTGGTATTAGCCTCCAGAGATTTTAGTGTACCTTGCACCTTCATGCAGGGCGAGCTAGGAGCACAGGCAAGGAAGATAGGCTACACTGTGTATCAGATGGGTACACTTTCTCTGGGAAATTTTGCAAGATTTAGGTGAGAATTGGTCAAAAAAACAATGCTAGCTCAAATGTACACGACAAGTGAAGGTTTTCTGAAGCATTTTATATTCCACCTATAAAGCTTCTTTGTTTGGCACTATTTTGCTATGTAAGCTCCATCTACAGCCATGTGGTCTTCCACCATAGCATATCATCATCTCCTGATCAGCTGTTTGGGCATGCAGGCTTTGACAGAGACGAACCTTGAAGCACACTGAAATCTCTGGAGGCTCTGGAGGCCAAGTAGCTCATACAACCCAACATCAGAGTCATTCCAAAAAAATCGCTCATAGTAGAAATGCCCGATGGAAAATTTGGCAGTAACTTTGTGATTATGTAGATATGTTAATTTTATTCTAAGCTACCATTTTGAACACTATCTATTGTCAATCAATAATATTATCAGCCAAACAACTTCCTTTGCCCACGCTTGATAACATACCTGTAAAAAAAATGATTTATAGAATATACTCATAATAACTGAATATCAATAACAACCAAAGGAAAATAAAGTTTGCTAAACTCACTTTTAATTTTTACGTTTTTTTTTTTTTTTTTTTTTTTTAATAAAGCTCCCAAATCACTGGCACCAGGCCAAAAAAATGTACCCTAGATGCCATAGGCTGTTTGGCTCACCTGGACAACAAGTCCAAGTGAGACAAAAGTAAAGTTGTTGTTATTATTATTATTATTATTATTATTATTATTATTATTATAAGACAGGAGCAGTCTGACAAAGCATGATGCAACAGTGGAACCTGCCATTTGTTTTTTTTTAACAGCCTATTGCAAAGCATTGTGTGATACAAATTGGTGTTTAGCATTAGCTGCTAGCAGCAGAAACGATCTAAAATTGATTGAAAAATGGATAAAGGGACATTCAGTGTCAGAATTATTGGTGTGGATTCAATCTTTAAAGACCCTGAAATGTCACCCAAGTTGCCGGCTTGCTAGGGACCCTTCTGTGAGGGTTATGAAGGCGCGAAAAGCAACATTGGAACAGCACAACAGCAGGCTGCAAGAAGAAAAAAAACCAAGTGGCTTTAAATGAATGGTTCGAATGTTTAAACTTTTTATAGCCTGTGTTTCTTCTTGTTTTATAAAAACACATCAGACTCAGATGGTTTACACTGAATGGTCATAGTCATCATATTTTTTATGCATTTTGTTGCTTTAAAATTTGTTGAAACCCACTGACAGATGTAAAGGGTGAACAATGGCACTATGAAAAAAATCAAATCAGGTTTAGAAGGAGTACACCACAGGTGCAAGGAACTTTAGTCTTTTGGCCCCCTTATTTTTCTAAAGGTCTAACCCTTAACTCTACCCTGGCTTGATCCTTTTTGCAGTGCATGAACAGCATGACATGACAACAGGCCTCACTACTTTCTGCCCATGTGGTTTTAAAGAGATATTTATTAGTGTGACTTTAAAGATGCTGCAGGTATTGTCCAGTGTGTATTGAACTGAACAAGTCTTTGATCATGACTTTGCTGTGTTAACTGTTTAGTGTTGGTTTATGAAAGGCTTTTTGATTTTCCGGTGCAGAGCAGTCGGAGACAAAGAGGCAGTAATGTATCTACACGGAGCTGTGGGCGGGAGAGGAGCAACAGGATAAAAAGGGGTGAGGATGAGAGACAGAGAGAGAGAGGAGGAGTGTAACATCAAGGGAGAGAGAGAGGAAGACATTCAGAGTGGTGGGAGGGGAGTTCATGGGACGGGGCGGGGTGGTGGGTTTAGTGCAGTGGAGTCAAGCTGCCGTCTGGCCTAATGTACCCGCCTTGTGATTGGCTGGGATAGCTGGCCTGCATACCTGATACCAGGCTCTGCTATAATCGTCCTTTTCCTGTAGCCGAGCTCGGACAACGCTCCTTTCTCCTTTTATCTCGCCCTGCTCTGCTCTCCACTCAGATCAGGTTGCTAAAAGAGAAACGCCGCCTGCCCGCCTGCCACCAACTCTCCATTTCTTTCCCCCTCACAGTCCCTCACTCTCTCTCTCGCTCTCTCTCTGTCTGTCTCACATTGCTGCTGCAGCCCTCCTTTCCCTCCACCTTGCAGATTTTGTTTCTGTTGTGATGGCAAGAACCTGTTTCTGCTCCATTCAGTAAATCCCTTCAACGGACACTGTCACAAGATGGCTGCCTACCGATGAAAACACAGGGAGCAGAAACCCCCTGAAAGCTAGGTCTTCAGTGTGGAAATTTGATATTAGAAAAGAGGATGACCATTAGTGTAACAGTGGAAAACAGCAACAGCTGCGTTAAAAACACTCATTGTTGGTATTTTGCATAACCCTTCCAAAGTTGTTTAATTGCAGATGTACAGCTGAAGAGTTGAATATTTTTTTGAGTTAGAAAGTGGCCTTAAGAGAAAATCAAACCCAGTTTGCAAATATTCAAACAACATGCTCCTCCTTTACATGGGTGATTTGCCATTCATTTGGTTCCAGTTTTGGCATACTGATGTGATTTAGGATCATGAGTTCAAACATGGGGTTTTATTTTGAAATTAGCCTGATGCTCAGTGCGTTCCTCTGCCTGACTTTCTGCCCCTGTTGGTCTGTTTTGTTCAGCAAAACAGCAAACTAGTAGCAGGCTGTCCAAAATGGTCTCAGCATGTAGAGGAGCTTTGGTACTGTGAACAATACTGTAGACGGACAGCAGCGCACCATTGCTGATCACCATGAGCTTAGCGCTAACAGTGTTTATCCTCTTTGAAATCTTCCCTTTAACAGACAGGAACCTCAAGCAGAACCAGACTCATGTGGACTGCTATCTGCCGAAGCTAGGGGGGTAGGGGGTGGGGAAGAAGCAGAAAGAGAGCTGGTCAAGAGAAACAGCAAAACAACAATTGGAAGACAAATTTATGGCTGTCATGGCCATAAACTTATTTCCCATTAAGAAGAAGCTATCACAAAGGAGTCCAGTTGATGCCTCTGATCATCAGTCATTGTCCAGGCCTCACTTGAATATACCTAGTAAGACCAAGAGGACCAAGGACCTAAAGATACTGTGAGTGCCACACAACCAAGTGAGCCCATTGCCCCATGATGATCTCAGCTTTGCCTTTAGAGGATCGATAGATTACGCTTTCAGGGTAGAAGAAATGCTCCACAATTTCTATGCCCTTACCATCCCAAGCAGAGTCAATGGTAGCATGCAAGACATCCCCAAATGTTTAAATCTCGTCTTAGCAAAGGAGACTCGCAATCCAAAGCTTTAGCCTCCTCACTCAGCAAGTTTAAAGCCCCCACAGGGACAACTGTAACATGGTCAATATATATTTTAAGGTGAAAATTCAGTTAAAGGTTATTAATTTTTAGGCCTCACACAACCGAAAAGGAGCCACTGAGAAGTTGAGTAAAACACAACACAAAAAAGTGTTAGGAATGGGTGTTATAGTATGCTTGAGGAGACATATAGAAAATGATAAAAGAAAAAAAACAAGAGTGAGAGTGAAGAAACAAAAATCTGAGATTGGATTGATGACAAAAAGACTAAATCAGGCACATTTTCTCAGCTTTGTGTATTGTAAACATGTTTGAGTGCATATCATGTAGGCAGATGTTTTTCTTTGTATTGTGTGATTGGTTCAGTCAATTTGAGGAATGAGGGTGTAGCTGGTGTGAGAGGAAATGTGGGAAGAGAGATAGGAGGATGAAAGAAATCAAAGGATAGAAAAATGGAAAAAAAAGTGAAAATAATGAGATGGAGTATCAGTACTTGAAATAATACTGACATTTATTAAAACAAGCATGTGAGTTGTTTTGCCAGTGAGTCATATACAACCATACAGTATGTATGATTCACAGGCAGAAAATACTGATGTATACAAAAATAGACACACAGATGCACACACACTCACGTAGTTAAGAATTGAGTTGGCTTTTGATCTACTGTACGTACATAAATATATTAAAAGTCTATGCAATTATCTTTGGTGTTATATCCAAACAGATTCTGAATCAAGAAGTAATAAATCCAGATAACACTAAATACAATATAAAAACAAAAGTATTTGGCCACACCTGTAAATAGTTGAATCTAGGTGTTTCAATCAGACCTGGTGCCACAGGTGAGTAAAATCAAGCAGCTAATAATGCAGTCTCCATTTGCAGACATTTCTGGTCATTCTGAAGAGCTCAGTGACTTCAAGTGTGGTTCTGTGATGGATGCCACTTTTGCAATAAGACGTTTCGTGAAATTTCATCCCTGCTGTGTGTTCCACAGTCAGCTATAAGTGACCACATAAAGTCACAGAGCAGGGTCAACGACTGCTAAGGCACATGGTGTCTCACATCACCAAGTCTAATGTCAAGCGTTGGATGGATTGATGTAAAGCACACAGTGGAGAAGTGGAAACATGTTCTGTTGAGTGACGAATCATGCTTCTCTGTCTGGCAGTCAGATGTATGAGTCTGGGTTTGGCACATGCCAGGAGAACATCACCTGCCTGACCACATTGTGCCACCAGTGATGTTTGGTGGAGGAGGGATAATGGTATTTGGGGCTGTTTTACAGAGTCATGGCTAGGCCTCTTATCTCCAGTGAAGGGCAATCTTAATGCCTCAGCATACCAAGACATTTTGGAAAACGCTACAGTTCCAGCTTTGTGGCAACAGTTTGGGGAAGGACCTGTTCTATTCCAACCTGACTGGGTTAGAAAGACATGGTTTGATGAGTTCAGTGTGAAGAACTTGACTGGCTTGCACAGAGCCCTGACCTCAACTCCATCGGGCGCCTTTGGACTGGAATGGAGATTGCAGGCCAGGCATTCTTGTCTAATATCAGTGTCTGACCTCCACAGAATAAATGGGCACAAATTCCCACAGAAACACTCCAAAATCTTGTGGAACTCCTCCCAAGGAGATTGGAGGCTGTTATAGTTGCAAAAGACAGGCCACCTCCATCTTGAAATACATGTTTTGTTACAATGTCATTACAGTCCCTGTTGATGTAACTGTCAGGTGGCCAAATACTTTTGTCCATATAGTTTATCTATGACATGGTATGATAATAATGTTGATCTTGAGGTGATTTTTTATAACAATGAAAAGAAAAACACTTAGGTTGTAGTGTAACATAACATGGTCTATTTAATACTAACAGTGTCACTACTCTGCCTAAAGGCACATATTTCTGTAAATCCTTAATTGCTTAAAAAATGCACATACCTTTACTTTATATAAACAGGGAAACTTCCATTTGAAATTTTAAAAGGGGCACAGATTACCTGATCTGTAGTTTCTTTTACAAGGGACAATAGGTTAACCCAAAGCAAACACATTTTTCCAACAGTTTTTCTGTACAGTGACAAACATCATTAAACCACTGACACCTCTGTATTCAAAATCCTTAAACTTAAATGAAAAAAGTAATGCCACTGTAGAATCCCAGAAAGATATCATCTTCTTAGCGCCACAGATTATTGTCAAATCTGTGTCCGGAGTTTAAGATCTTGAATAGCTTGACTTTTTCTCTACTATGTCACTTTATTCGCTTTTGCTCGAGGAGTCCAAAAAACCCTGAGAATATCCTCAAGAAATGGTTGTTCTGTACCTTTCCGTCACGCTGCCTTTGGGCAGGCGGCTTTCCCTTTGAAAGCCACGACTCAGTGGAACGCCCTGCTGGATAACATCAAAAGCTGTAATTCCTCAGCGGCTTTTAAAAGGAACCGAAAAATCTGCAGAAGATACTGAACTCTGTAACCAATGTTTGAAATCACTGCTTTTAATATGACAGATATTTGTTAGTGTTATTTATGGTGTTGTACTGTGTTAGCTCTTTCTATGATGTTTAACTGTATAACTTCAGTAGATGATGCTCTGTGACCAACAAAGGGACCGCATATGTAAACCAGCTTTTAACAAACTCTGGTACAATGGATCAAATAGCGACATACAGTGCTTAACAAATTTATTAGACCACCACCCAAAGTAAGGTTTATGCCACAGCTGCTCTAAATTAACAGCACTGGTAATTACCAAAATCATTTTTTATGTTTCCACAATGGTTAATGCACCAATATGCAGAAGCTCTTTAACCCAAATTATATTTTTAATGCTAAGATATAATTATTATTGTTATCCATGAATTTTCAAATTTACTGATTTACAAAAAAACTGAAAAAAAATAGTAAAGCACATTAATATTTCTTGATTAAAATGTCAATTTATAGTTATTTACTTGCATTCCTGAAGAGAAAAAATAGTTTTAGTGGTTGAATGTTATGCTTGATTCATTTCTGACTTCTCAGAGAACAGGGTTGATGTTTTACAAGCTTTTTAAGACAATAAGTCCAGGTGAGACAAAACAGTTAAAAAATAGCTCAGGGCTCAGGGGATTATGGGAATGGTGAGTTGTTGACTCAACAGTAAATTGCTTTCTGTTGCTTGAATTTAGAACAGACCAGCTAGCTAAGCCTCTAAGGGCCCCTCATGAGGTTGTGGCCATTTCTCCTCTTATGGGCAGCCTTGCATGGCAGCACTATTCAGGGAAACCAGAACTTCCTAGTTAGGGTAAGGAAAGTTGTCATGGTAAAAGTGCTCTCCATTTTTTGTTGAGGTCATTCTTCTGTACTCACTCTACTGTACCTTCCTGTATTATTACGGTTGTTTGACATTGTCCTCTCCTGTCCCTACCTCCCCCTGTGTTTAAGCAGAGGAGGCACAGCGTTGCAGGGGCCAGGTGTTGCTGTGTGTGGATTTTCAGTGTCACTGTGCACAGTGGGAAGACAAAGACAGTATTGAGGAGCCAGGCATGGAGCAGGGACCAGCACAGGATACTCTTACAGACCGGCTAGTGTTTGTGCCAAGTCCTCCCTTCATACGCACAACAGACACTGTGTTCAGTCGCTCCCCACTCCCAGCTTTGTGCTGTCTGGCTCTATTTCTCTCCCTCTCATTCCCTCTACCTCCTCCTCTCTCCCCCCTTTATATATTTTTTGTGTTTAGAGCAGGTTGCATTGGAGTCGGCATCCAGCGAGCAGATGAGAGGCCCAGATAGCAGAGGCTCTAAGAACAGACTTGGGCTTTCAAACCATTCTCACAACCTGCAGGACACAAAGAGGTGGAGGCTGGAATAAACTTGAAAGAAACTCTGTTCAGTTGATCTTAAAGCTGCATGACAAAAGAACCAGAATGACTATGAACTGTTTTAGCTTTAGGAGGGTGACTTTTGCTTCACTTTGGCCTCATAATTGTGCTCATATTATTTTTTTCAGTAAAACAGGTTTCTGCTTGGACATCCGTGAAAAGATCAGATCTTATTACAGTCAACGCCGTCAGGTGAAAGTATCACATTAGTGCTGTTAGCATAAAGGAGGCATCAGACACCTGAATGTGAACCATGACAAAGAAAGCACATGATAATACATTTGAAAAAGAACATTTGAACCAACATCCTGAATAAGAGGAAGCACTCCGCAGGTAGAGTTACAGGTTACTTTCAGGCTCTGGCACTTTGCCATGACTAACGTAATTGGTTGTTTAACCTGGTGGTGATCAGGCTGTTTGGTTACCTCTGCATCATTCAGTCACACATTGCTTCCTCATTTGCAGCTCCCTTAAAGGAGAATGGATTGGGACCACTGTAGCAACAAACATTGTGCAATCTGCTCCGCCATAAGGTGTAGTTCACAAGGCATACAGTGCCGTGAGTATTTGCTCCCTTTCTGATTCCTGATTTTTTTGCATATTTATCACACTTAAATGTTCCAGATCATCAAACTAAAATCAAGATTTTACAAAGACAACCCAAGTAAATAAAAATGCAGTTTCTAAATAATGATTTTATACTGTGATTAACCACAGTTCTTGGAAAGCTGAGTTCAATTTCTGTCTACCATTTTTCACTGAGGAGAGGGTTAGCCTCCCTCAGATCTTTGTATTAAAACAAAACTGTCTCTGAGTTCTGCAGGTAGTTCCTTTGACCTCATGTCTTAGTTTTTGCTCAAATATACATTGTCATTCATAGAAATGGGAGGATCCTGAGCTAAGTTTCAAGTGTTTATGCAAAGGGTCTGGATGCATACAGTAAGTCAGTGTGATGTTTCAGTTTTGTTTTTTTTTTGTTTTTAAGAAATTTGCAAAAAAAAAAAAAAAAAAAAAAAAAATCTAAAAGAAAAAAAAATCTGTTTTCACCTTGTCATGATGAGGTACTGGGTATAGATTGATGAGAATAAAATAGATTTATTTTTACCGTAGCATCAGGCTGCAACATTAAAAATTACATTAGATCTGTTCTAATGTATCTTGGTTTATCTGCAAATCATGCTTGTGAAAGCTCTTCAGTCTTGCAGTTGTTTGTCTTTTAGATCTGAAATATATTCAGAAAATTATGTCACTCCTGATGTGAATAGAAAGGTGCCAAAGTTTGCCATTTATTGTACCCTTAGTGAGCAAAAGCTTTAACCATGATTAAAACTGAGAAATTAAAGGTTGTAGGAACTAAGTTTGTCTGTCATAATTATTCTCAGTGGATACCTTTGTTCCAGTAAGACTGGGCTAGCAAACCATTTTTATGTTTATATGTGTAGTGAAATTTCGCTACCACACTATGATGGCGAGGAGGATTTAGTGATGAATCCCTCTTGTACACCCGTGAATGATATACTGAAATTTTTACGCATTATCATGACGGCAAAAACACATGAAAAAACAGTGAATGTGCAGTGCTGTCCTTGCTGTAGAGACTGATTTATTGTCCAGCTGATTCTAATTATCACCTCCCAGCTCCCACAGCCAATCACAGCTTTTTCTCTCAACACAGCGGTGACATACTTCTCACTAATCCCTGCTTGCATAAATGCTGATGCACCACGCTGCTGCTGCTGCTGGCAAAGCTTAACCGCCTCCACCCCAGCCTCCTCCTTTATAGCATAAAGCTTGTTGCACTCTCATATTCAGATGGATTATTTGCTTTTGAACTAATTTTATTGTATTAAATATGCATTGTCATAAATGTATATATCCATATTGGGGTAAAAGGCTATATAAAAGTATTATCAACGGCCTCTTTCACATTACTGCAGTATAATTACTACATCATCTTATTATGAATACTAGACTGATATAATGAATATTCAAACCCCACCCAGCCAAAGGATGAACAATAATGAAGTAAATTCAGTTCCCCAGACCTCTGAACCACTAGAATGAGTTTGAAAAGTGGGCGTGTGAGTCAGAGGTCAGGAATGAGGCCACAGTTACACTTCAGATAAAACATTTGAGCTGTGATGTGAAACTTTACTGCCAGACTGTCAACCTGTTGAACAAGTCAGGTTCAAATGTCACCAGTTAGTCAGTGTGTGATACACAGAGCAGGCCTGTTAACCAGTGTAGGTCTGAAGACTGCGTATGTGTGTGTGCATGTATCTTCTTCCATCTGTCTCTGCGGGGTGTGATCTGGCTTTTGGATGAAAACAGAGAAAGATGACACTGATGTGATAATGAGAACCTCGCCCCATGTCTCCTGGAGAATTTTTTCTATCTCCCGGGCCTCACAAACTGCGGTGTCATCAGAAAACAGACGGTGGTGCTCAGTCTGCTCGCTCCGTATCTGTAAATAAAGCTTTTAATTAGTCTAAGCTCTGCCAGACTGTCTGCAACACCTGCAAGTCTCACACATTAACCCCCCGCCTACGCTTATTCTTTCAGTTTGGTTTATTTTAATTTTAATTTTTATAGCACATTTCATATAAATGTAATCTGAATGTGCTTTATAGAAGATGAAAAACATAAAACAGCAAAAAATAATTATATAAAAATGAGTTCAGAAGCACATTTATTCAAATCAAAGACAAAACGATGAATGACATTGCACTACTCTATAGAGCAGTCAGTTTTACATACTAAAATACAGGTCACATGGTCCCTGACTACTCCCAGGTCTATACACAAATCTGCACAAAACCGCCAAAGGTGCGAGATAAAAGCAATGTTTGAAGGCCTCTTTTAGATTAACTGAGTGATTTAACAGAGGACAGCACAAGAGCATCAAAATCCATCTTCTCCTGATTTTGAAGTTTTAAAAAAGTCTTATCGCTGTTGGTACAAAGGATCTTCTGAACCAGTGCAGAACCATGACAGCCAACAGCATCCTATTCTGACCTTAGGCCTTGGTCCTTGTGCACAGAGATTTCTCTGTACAGTCTGTTTTATGTTAAGTAAGATTTTTTAGACTGTTTTTCACAGACCGATGAACCTCTGCCAGCCTGAGAGAGCATTAAAACTGCTCAGTGAGGTAACAGTCAACCCTACAATGTTTGATGTCTTTGGTTAAAACATCTATTTTCAAAAAATTTTAAAGTTACCAGTGGGGATTTGTACTGGACCCAGGATATTTATGCCCTGATATTGGTGTTAATTGAGAAGGGATGAAACATGATTCTATCAGGACTAGTTTCTGCACTTTTAACCCTCCCCTACTGAGTATTATTGAATTGCCAGTGAATAACTATTAAGCGCATAAGCATTGCACATCAAATTAGACTGAAATTCAGCACCTTTGGCAAGAAGGTTGTTTCACAGAGAGACACTTGAGACTGAAACTTGGGACTGAAAGAGATGCTTCTCTGTACATTTGCAGTTATCTTAAAGCACACTAAAGCCTTAATGCCCACTTTGCTGTGAATTTTTTTGTGTTTCATTAAAATGTTAGATGCAGAACTTTACACCACTGCTTGTGGCATGTTTTCCTGAGAGAATGGTGGGCTTCCAGCTCTGGTATCATCACCTGGCCCAGCTGTGGCTAGTGAGGAGTTTGACCATTGACATGCAGCTGTCAGTGTGTGATGGGGATGGCAATTGAGGTGCATCGTATTACGTGGTGCAACGGTGTGTTGTCGGTGGGATTTCAGCTTTAATGCGATTTGCAGATGTCTAATGCTGACATTTCAAGCTTTCTTAACTTTCCGTGTACAAAATGTGCACTACACAGATTACCACAGGACTTTGTGGGCAGTGAAAGTGTTCATTTAGCACTGGTGTTTGATGAGTAAAGTGCCCCTTTTGCTGTTCAGAGTGAGGACGGGGCTGGATTGAACAGGCGCTAAAAGACTATAATGAACAACTTTTTTACAAAGTTAAATTTTGTAATAATTGTTTTGCAGGTATGACCTGTTGCAGTCACGTGAGTTTCATAACTGAACTTAATTATGTAACAATGCCCTAAGATTGTAATGTGTAGTTATCAGGGCAGTGCTTATGTATGAATTGAAAAACTGACTCGTGGTTCATTTCTATTGAAAATCTTGAGTCATTTGATTTTAAGATTAATTTAAGATTAATTTTAAGATTAATTCTACACCATGAAAATTTTAATTAATTCAGTATTTTTTTAGTTAGCCATGACAGCTCTTCAGTGAACATCGTCAATGTCTCTGATTCACTTTTCTTCTCTTTCCATTTTTGTTCATGCTTGTAAGATATTTGCCAAATTAAAAAACACCAACTACATCTAGCAACAAAGAGTATAATAAGAATTGATCTGCATTTGGAAACTTTGCAAACTTTCCACCTCTGTAGTTCTCTTTGAATCTCTGTTTATATAGCAGCAGATCAGAGAGCATGCTGACTCTTGAAAGCTTCTTTATGAAGAGATAAAATCCAAATCTGAGAAAAGCTTTCATGGCAGGACCATGCTCAGGCTGGCAGAGCATCAAGACATCCTGGGTGGCACCTTCATGTGTAGAAGGATCACCTGTATAGAACTAGTACAGAATCTTAAATCTTCTTTTTTTACAGTTTGGGGCAGGTTTATTCTTTTTTTTTTATACATATGTTAAAAGCAGATAAATGTTTTTATCATTTTTAAACAGATGCATTAACAGATAATAATGTGAGTTAGGAAAATAAATGGTTATGCTGTGGATTAAAAGATATGGCTTGCAGCAAAATTTGCAGACAATGAGTTTGGGTGAATAAAGCCGGATTTGGGTGGAAATGGGTGTGAAAGATTTTGTGTATGTGTGTGCGCATTGTGGCATATGCTCATCTGCATTTGCTGTATGCACGTATACTGTGTGTGGAAGTGGGTGTCAATGAGTGTGTGTGTGTCTAAGATAATTAACCATCCACAGAAGCGTGTCATTCCTCTATTGTGTGTCAGAGCGAACTGCGGGGGTCCTGAGGAGGAGCGGAAATGCTGATTTAGTCTCACAGTAGTCCGTGGGCTTCTCTTTCTCCTCGCTTTTCCTTTTGATTACACCAGCATCCTCCTTGGGTGTTAGCTCCCAAATGTTACCTTCCTACCACCTGCCTGGCAAACTTGGAAACCCAAACCCACGCAAACAATCAGCTTCAAGCTCCTGTATCCACCACCCATAAACTTTACCACCAGTGGACTTCTCTTGGGCTGGCCGGCCCGAAGCTCGGTGGCCTTTTCCACAGGAATTCTTAGGGTGTTTTTTTTTCTTGTAGATATTCCACGCCGCTTTGCGCCCTCAGATTTCACGCTGCAACATTAACACGAGCTGACACACTGGATTAAAGGCAGACAGCAGGAATGCCCGGGCCCTTTGTGCAGCGTGGACCTCGGCCAAGAGCCTTCGCTGTGAGGCCAAGAGAGACCTGGGAAAGAGAGCACTCCTTGGAAATAAACACAAGACCGGCCAAGAGGCTGGAATGTACCTGACGGAGTAAATCCCCTGCTGGCCCAGCCTGGTTTGGACTGGGTCATTTGAGTTCGGACAGGTGAACCCAAAGGAGGTCTCAGAGGGCGGCTATATGGGACTCAAGTCAGAGCTTTGGAGGAAATGGGTCTGTTTGAGACATTTGAGTACTGACTTCCATGTTATGGCAACACAATCTCACCGCCCACTTGTCAAAAAACAGCTCACTCAGTGGACCTAGTGCTCATAGTATGACTTCTTGGCATCTGGTCTAGAAATAAAGGGCTAGTGAGGATAAATAAGCATCATATTTTTATTTATTTTTATTTTATTCGTTTATATTGACAGGGACAATGTACAGCTACTTAGCTGTACCATAGTTAGCTATTAGCTAATTTACATCTGTCATTCCTGGGCAGGAGACAGAGACAGAGTCTCTGTTAAAAGCAAACAATTCTCTATAGAATTACGGCCCAACAATACGTAACAGAAACACACTAAACATGAAAAAGCTAAAAAGCATTACATTATATGAAAAGCTACACCACAATACAGCAACCACCTGCATGTTAACATTAACAATAATACTAAAACAATATAAAGGTAAGAGCTCTACATTTAAAAAAAAAACGGCAACAAAACCCCAGATAAAACGTTCTCATAGTAATACACCATCCCACACTAATAAAACAATTAAACAATACAACATTATAAAAAAAATTATGCAAGTTCATGTGTCTAAACCTGATGAGTACATGATTGTGATGATTTTAGCCATGATTTTATCTCATGATTAAATTCAGTGATGCTGCTGCACTCTCTGAAATTACTTGGAATAGAGTTCCAGGCATTTGTTGCTCTAATGGAGCGAGCTGATTTACCAAACTCAGAATATCTTTGCTGAATTAGTCACCTCTGTTGGTTGTCCTGGTTGTTCTTCCTTTATGTTCACACAGTGATATGAACTCATTTAAAGGACAGGGAGCCTGGCCATTGATTACTTTATACGCTAAACAAGCATCAGAGAATCTTTTAAAAGTTTCAAAGGTTAAGAAGTTATACCTCTGAATGATTTCCAGTAGTGGTAACTTTTTGACTTTTTGTCCAGTACTTTCAGTGTTTGTTTGTACAGTGTTTTAAGGGGGGCCAGTATTGTTTTCCCAGCTTGTGACCAGCTTGTAATGCAATATGGTATATGTGAAAATATCATTGAATGCATAAAGAGTTTGCTGCATCAGTTGGTAACTGGTGTCTGATAAACCTGAAGGTCCTGAGATTAAATCTAAACTTGTTACAAAGTTGTTCCATGTGTTTTTTAAAAGGCAGCTGTGAGTCTATAAGAATTTCCAGGTATTTAAAATGGGAAACTGTCTGTAGCCTTTCACCCTTCACACTAATATCAGGTTGATGTCCGTTTTTCCTGATACAGAAATACATACAGGCAGTTTTACTCACATTAAGTGTGAGGCAAGGTTCTGAGAGCCAGTCAGAAATCTTGGCCATAGCTAGAGTTAGTTTTGCCGCCAGTTCTTGCCTGTTTGTTCCATGTGCATAAATGACAGTGTCATCTGCATACATTTGAGTTTCAACTTCCGAGCAGACAAGTGGTAATTCATTAACATAAAGACTAAATAAGAGAGGTCCTAAGACTGATCCTTGTTGGATACCAATACCACAATTAATAAATGATGATGTCCCATTTCCAAAATGTGTACACTGTCTCCTCATTGTTAGATAGGACTCCATCCATTTAATGGAATTTGCAGAAAAGTTCAAATTTGACAACCTTGAGAGAAGAACATTGCGATTGACAGTATCAAAAGCTTTTCTCAAGTCCAAAAATTAACGCCTCTACAGCATTTGTGCTATCAAGTTGTAATTTAATTTTTTCAACTAGGCAGCAGACAGCCATTTCAGTTGAATATTTTTTTCTTAAACCAAATTGCATGGGATGAAGTGATGTTTCAGCTGAGTTTAGAAGGTCAGTTAGTTGGTCAGCAACTGTTTCTCAGCAATTTTGGATACTACTGGCAGAATGCTATATGTTCAGCCTTCTGATTTAAGTATTAAAAAATAACGAACTGAGTGAGAATTTGACCTGTATCAATTGTAACATGGCTAAAAAATGTCAAACTTCAGCTTTGGTTTGATTTGGAGATACACAACTTTTTTTTTATTGGTGGGTTGATGGATTGATTGAAGGAGTTGACTGTCCAGGACTTCACAACACACATATGGATATAAAGTAAAAATGAAAATAAAGCTGTATTTGTGAAAATATTGAGTCAGTCACTTGTGTAATTATTTATGGCATACAACAAAGACATGTAGGTTACTAAATGACCATGAAATGCTATTTGAATTAAAACCTAAACTCTGGTATGATTAATTTAATTATAACAGCCTCCAATCTTCTTGGAAGGCATTCCAAAAATTATGATTATCTATGTGGGAATTTGTGCCCATTCATTCTATAGAGCATCTATGAGGTCAGGCACTGATGTTGGATGAGAGGGCCTGGCTATGTTTTTATTTTATCCCAAAGGTGCTTGATGGGGATGAGGTCAGGGCTCTGTGCTGGCCAATCAAATTCTTCCACACTTAACTCATCAAACCATGCCTTTATAGCCCTTGCTTTGTGCACTGGGATGCAGTGATGTTGGAATAGAAAAGAGTGTTCCCCAAAGTGTTGCCACCAAGTTGGAAGCATAGCATTGTCCTAAATGAGTAGGTATGCTGAAGCATTAAGATTGGCTTTCACTGGAGATAAGGGATCCAGCCCACACCCTGAAAAGTGCCCCATATCATTATCCCTCCTAACTTCAGAGTTGGCACCGTGCAGTCAGGCAGGTAATGTTCTCCTGGCAGATCTCCAAACACGAACACGCTTCCACTGCTCCACAGTCTATTGTTGATGTGCTTTACAACCAGTGGTTCCCAAACTTTCTAGGCTGTGACCCTCAAAATACCAGCACCAGAGACTAGGGACCCCCACTGTCCTTGGATGTGGTTAAAGAATACTAAGTTGCACAAGCATCATGTAGAAATTCACAGTTTAAAGAGTTTTTGTGCACATTATAAGCTCAAATCTAACTTATTTACTATGGTTTTGATTTAGATTGAACCAATTTTAAGGATTATGTTACAAAAACGGGGAAAATATATCACTTGAAATAATTAAAATTTCTCTTTGTATTTTCAGCAAGCCCCCTGCGACCTCCCCTTAGTGTCTCGCAACCCCACAAGGGTCCCGACCCCCACTGTGGAAACCACTGCTTTACAGCACTCCATTTGATGCTTGCCATTGGACTTGGTGATGTGAGGCTTGCATGGAGCTGATCTGTTACTGAAACTTAATCCATGTAGCTCCTGCTGCACAGTTTTTGTGCTAACATTAATGCCAGTGGAAGTTCAGAACTCATTTGTTATGGAATCAGTAGAATGTAGGTGATTTTACACACCATGCATCGTGTTAAAAGTTGACCACACTGTTCTGCTTCATGGCTTCATTGCTGTTGTTCCTAAACTCTTCTACTTCCTAATAATATCACTTACAATTTACTGTGGAACATCCAGCGGGGATGAAATTTCATGAATCATCTTATTGCAAAGGTGGCATCCATCACAGTACCACGTTTGAAGTCACTGAGCTCTTCAGAACAACTCATTTCGTATCTAAAAAGCTTGCAAATGGAGACTGCATGGCCAGATGCTTGATTTTCTACACCTGTGGCACATGTTTGATTGAAACACCTGAATTCAGAAATGAACAGGTGTGGCTAAATAGTGAATTAAAGCAATGCAACAGTCCTTACTATGACATTTCACAACTTTCATCTCTCATCCATCCTAAAAATGTGATTCACCCAAACTGGTGCTTTAAAGTGAGGGACAAGAACTAGGAGGGGTTGGTGGTCACGGCTCATTATGGTGAGCTGAGTGTTTGTATTGGCCGTCCAGTTCCGGAATGTATTCTCCCCATGCTAATAGCCTTCAGATGCCATCGACTCACTGCGCTCTGCTGTGTCACCCAGCTCGACTAGAAACACACCTCAGAGGCACGCACTCACACACAGGCAGGAGAGGAGAGAGAAGTGCAGTTTTATGGCTTCAGATATTTCCCCTGGAGATCTATCCAAACACATAACAGAATTGTACATAAACTACTGCTGGCTGCCACAACTGGCTCTGTGTATGTTTGTGTGTGATCATGTGCCTTCATGAAAACATCACACTGGGGCTTCTCTTCTGCGTCATTTTTATCATTTTAGGACCTCAACCGATGATAACAAATAATCTTTACAGACTCATTTTTGTATGTCTCCTTTCAAAGAATATTTTATTACATCTCATTCAATGACCAAGCAGCAACCCTATGATATCCCTAGAGTGTTTGCTGCAGGGTTGCTCCAAAAACTACAGAATTTCTATCAGGTCATTTGTTAAAATGTTCCATTTTAGGAGTGTGCACACTCATATACAAAAATGAATAACTATTATTTACCCTGGCTGATTTCACTGTACATGTGACCTCTCTGGTTGTGATTTATTGATGATGTCAGTGCATGTGTGTTGGATCAGTAAAATTGATGTTAGCTAACTGTTACCTCATTTTGGAGCTGAAAAGTTTGTCAAGCTATTATTGGGTTCTGGTGTTGAAATTATTTACACATGCAAGTAGCATGTGTAGTACTCATAGCACTCATTTAACAGTTTTTCCACCTATTTTTGCCACATCTCACCCATTTTGGCCATTTATTGCTTCCACTTTAAACCAATTTATGCTGCCTTTTCTCTCAATTTTTCCAACTCTTTTGACAATTTTATCCATTTTTTTGCCACTTCTAGCCCATTTTTGCCACTTCTTTTTACCACTCTAAACCAAATTTTGCCTCTCCTCTCCCATTTTAATCAATTTTGCTAAGTGACAGGACCAGTCAGCGATGAGGCGCAGTACATTCAGGCTCAGCAGAGTCATGACGTGAGCAAGCAGCAACAAGAGAGCGGTGCAATTACGGCAGAAGACATTAGCAAGGATGCTGCTAAAGTGCCAGTTTTATCGGAACTTGATGACATTTCTTTGTTAAAAGAAGAACAAAGAACAGCAGTGAGTTGTTTTCTTTTCAGAAACGACAAAAGTCATGTACTGATATGTCTACAGTTGCCATGGTTCACATTATGCAGTTCTGTATGGAGTTTATTCCTTCGGTAGCGGCGCATACGCACCTCGGTAACAGCGACGATGTCACGTGTTTTGTTGCTCTGATTGGCCCGTAAAGATGTGGCAGACAGAACATTCATCCAATCACTCTCTGAGTTTTTTTTTTAAAGGCTCTGCCCTTTCTCAAACGCTGTCTATGAGAGTTTTTCTGCCGTGTCATGTTAGGAGTTGGATACATTGTAGCTGTTTCTCTTCTGTAGACATCATAGCAGTTTATTTGTTTATTTATTTTTTTATTTAATTTGGATCCACATTAGCTGTACCCTGGAGCATAGCTAGTCTCCCTGGGGTCCAGGCTAAAAACAAACATTTACACGCATATCATATATACATTTAACTTTACAAGAAAGCAACACAGTCTGTGCAAACCATCACATATAAGAAAGAGAATTAAAATCAAAGTTCACAGAAATCCAGAAACTTAAATTGTCCATTGAAATTATACAATAATTTCTGTCAAAAATAAAATGAATGTCAACCACAAAACATTAATACCAAGGTTAGGTTAAGAAAACTACAATCACTCTGTCTATGGCTAGTGTCCTACAAATGTGATGTGCCAAGGTGTTTTGTAATACGACTTTTAAAAATAGATTTTTGTGTTAATTTAGTCAGTAACAGAGGTAAGGAATTCCATGCCTTCATTGCTCTGTACTCTACTGTACGTTTTAGGAAGTTATTGTTTCCTTTTGGGTGTGAAAACTGTCGATTTGTTGCCTGTCTAGTGTTGTATCTATATAATTCTAAATTCAGTTTTAGTTTCCTATACTAATAAATAGGTGTTTTAAATTGCAAAAGTTTCCATGTTGCCAGTAGTAACGAAGCAGTCATCTTGTCCTCCATCTTTAGCCAGCCCAGACTTCGGTGCATGCTGTTGATATTATTGTCATATGGACATTGTAGAGCCAGGCATGCTGCTTTGTTTTGTATGAGCTGCAGTCTACTTAAATCTGTTTTTGTTGCATTCGACCATATTAGTTGACAATAGTCCAGCTGTGAGAGAACAAGAGTATTCAGTACAAGTTTAGTTAATTCAGGGGTGAGATATTTTCTGCTTCTCCTTACTACAGCCAAGGACCTTCCCATTTTACCGACTATAGATTCTATATGTTTTGACCAGGATAATTTGTTGTCTAAGGTAACACCCAAGAGTTTAATTTCCTTTACTTGCTCTATAGGTGAATTATTGATGCAGAGTTTAAGCTCTGGCACTTGCCTCAGAGAATGATTAGACCCGAAAACTATGCTTTTTGTCTTGGATGTATTCAGTATAAGCTTGTTTTCTTGAATCCATTTTCCTATGATATTTAATTCCTTGTTCAAGGTGGTGGTCAAATCAGCAGGTGTAGTTGTTGATGCATATACTGTAATATCATCTGCGTACATTACTGATTTAGCATCTGATAGAACAAAAGGTAAATCATTTGTGTAAACAGAATAGAGCAGAGGGCCTAGGCAGCTAGGCCCTCTGCTCTATTCTATTTAGCTTGTTGTTCTCTTGTTGTTGTAGCAGATCTTGATAAAAAGCTTTTTGCTGCTCAAGTAGTTCACGCACCTGCTCTTGTGAAATGTGTTGTCCATTGTCTCTGTCCTTACAACCAGCCATCTTGGCAACCTGAGAGAGCCTTTGGTGGTAGGCCTCAAACTTCTCTGAGGAAAAAATCAGTCTCAGTCCAACTGAAAGTCACACTTTCTCCAATGAATGTTGTCAGATGTCACTTAAAACCAGTAGAGAGATTTTGGAGGCGGAAAAAGACCAGGATTGTTAAGATTTCAAGCAGATTCTCTCTACCATATGACAGAGCACAGCCTGCACAGCCTGCAGTTGCCATCATTTGGTTTCATAACACATGTTCAGTTAACAGTAGGTGATCACACTCAGACTATGTCCACATATTTTTTTAAGTCTTTTTATGAGCAGAAAACACCTCCATAACATCACTTTTTTGATGCACTGTTTGTCTTTATCACTTATCACTCTACAAAAAAAATGTAGTGGAAAAAATGATCAAAGGACTTTTTAAATCTGAGCTGATTTTAACACACCAAACTCTTTACATAAATTGTAAAAAAAAAAAAAAAAAAGAAAAGAGACAAACTATATTATGCTATCACAATTTTTGCAGGAAGGCAACGTTTATCTTTACAGTGCTTTTAACCTTCTGAGACCAACAAGAAGAGATGTGTGTATTCAAAGTTAAATAACTTTTGAATCATAAATTGTAGCCACTTACTTGTTTTTCCCTCTGAAAGCCCTCCATTGTGCTATTCTAATAATGCTATCTATGTCGTTGTAACTCTTACAGAACATTGTCTTGCAAGCCTAGAACCTGAGTGACTTTTCAATGCCTCTATAATCTATGAAACAAGTAAATTTTCTATTTTAAATGCAGATTCTGCACACAAAACTATAGCTTTCATTAAACAACTTAAGATACAAATCATGTAACCCTTGTTTTCTTATCCAGTTCAAACCCCTCATTCAATGTTTAGTAGAAAAAAAGAGATTAGAATGAAATATTCAACTCTAGTACTGGAGTGGGACTTTTCAAGGGGAATTCCACAGACTGATAATAACTGAAAAAACAGTCAGTTATCAGAAAATTTAGTTTTTCAGTCATGGATCATTTCTCACTTTTGCCATGTAGTGAACTCTTAGATGTGGTACCACAGAAACATGAAGAGGGGAAAAGTAGTGTGTTTGGACTTCACAGGGTCTAACAAAAAAGCCTGAGTAGGGAAAGGCAAAACAGTAGCTGTCACACATTTTAGGCTATAAAAAATATCTATTTTTAAAATCAATCTACTCTTGTGAAAAAAAACCCCCAATAATATGCTCACAGAAACAACATTCCTGAGTGGATGGGTGTACCTCTTCTTCCCTCTGTTGTGGCAGGGCTAACGGTTAAATATGGAGGGGTTCATCTGGAATCAACCCCCCCCCCCCAAACATTTATGAAACATGCTTGAGCCTCTGAGTGAAACTTTCACAAGCTGAGGGAAGTACCATACCATCAGTGTGAACACAGTGCTAAGAACAACAAACCAGGGTAGAGTTTGACTTAACTCTCTTTGTAGGAAGTTATTACCTAACTATGTTTTTCCTTAGAGCATATTTGATTTTTACCACGGACAGCAACTCCCACATGTCAGCCAAAGTGATGTTATACATCCAATGAATTAAAACCCCATATACTTGTCATAAATCATAAAATTAGCTTCGGAATAATAAAGTAGTTGGTGTCATACAGTAAGCATATCTAGTTTTGTGGTAAAGTTGGGCATGTTAACATGGGTCCCTAAAGGGACTGACTCATTTTTGGAGCCAACCTCCTGTGGTGTCTGGAGGAACTACAGCTTTTAAATGAAGGGGGAGAATTCAGTCTGCCCTGTGCTATAATGATAGACGTTTGCTTCTGTGTTTGTTGACAGACTGGAGAGAAAGAAAAACAAACACACTGCTCATTATTAACCATTATTTGTTGTTTAAATCCATTATCAAAACATAAAAATTCAATGTGTGAGTGTTGAATATACATTACATCTACAGGTAGCCTAAGAGCTGTTTGTTTCAGCTTGAAGAGACAAATGCATCCCTTTTCAATTATATTCACCACGGGAGATGGCATAATTAATTGTTTCCTCTACTACTTTGCAAATTAATTATCCACAGGGCATATACATGCACATGCTAAATATGGAAGGGGAGCTACAGGTAGGTTGCAGTGTCAGAGCCTGTTGCTAGGCAGACTTATCTGCAGACATGGGAACACATTCAGCAACTAAGAGGGTTTAGACTAATACCTGGGCTGGTGTGACAGTCAGAATAAATCTTTATCTCATGTTTGATGCTAAAAATGATTCATTTGGCAAAGGTTTTATATTGTGGTATATCTTTTAATAATATATGACACGTATCATAGGAGATCATTACCGCATTTCTACTGACAAGACTATACATGATAAAAACATGCATCTGATATAAAGACTTGCTGTGTTTAAAGTAGGATGACAATATTTCTTCCATAACATATTAAAAGCACACATTGCCATAGGTGTATAATATCAAGCACCTAGCCATGCAGTCTCCATTTGTAAACATTTCTGATACAAAATGGGTCGTTCTGAAGAGCTCAGTGACATCAAACGTGGTACTGATGCCACCTTTGCAATAAGACAGTAAAATTTCATCCCTGCTTGATATTCCACAGTCAACTGTAAGTGATATTAGAACGTGGAAGCATTTAGGAACAACAGCAATGAAGCCATGAAGCAGAAGAGTGTGGTCAACTTTTACTAAGGTAGCAGAAGACCACATAAAATCACAGAGCAGGGTCAACGACTGCTAAGGCACATGGTGCCTAAAGGTCGGCGACACTCTGCTGTGCAGCGGAAGCTTCATGCAGTGGGTTTCAATGGCCGAGCAGCTGCATGCATGCCTCACATCACCAGGTCTAATGCCAAGCATCAGATGGAGTGATGTAAAGCACACCGACACTTGGCAGTGGAGCAGGGAAAACGTGTTCTGTGGAGTGACAGATCACACTTCTCTGTTTTGCAGTCAGATGTGCAGGTCTGGGTTTGGCAGATGCTGGGAGAACGTTACCTTCCTGACTGCGTTGTGCTAACTGTGATGTTTGGCGGGGGAAGGATAATGGTATTTGAGGCTGTTTTTCAGGGTTTGGGCGAGGCCCCTTATCTCCAGCGAATGCTATTCTTAATGCTTCAGCATACTAAGATATTTTGGACAATGCTATGCTTCCAACCTTTGTGGTAACAATTTGGGGAAGGCCCTTTTCTATTTCTATCTTTCTATCTATAAAGACATGGTTTGATGAGTTCGATGTGGAAGAACTTGACTAGCCTCAACTCCATTCCAGGAACCTTTGGAATGAACTGAGATGACAGAGATGTGAGTCAGGCCTTCTTGTCCAACATCACTGCCTGATCTCATAAATGCTCCTAGAATGAATTGGCACAAATTCCCATAAAACACTTCCTTCCAAGAAGAGGATAAGCTGTTATGGCTGCAAGAGGGGGGACCAACTCCATATTAGAGAGCATGTATTTGAATGCAACATCCTTATGGTCCCTGTTAGGTGGTCAAGTGGCCAAATACTCTTGTCCATTTGATGTAAATCAGAACCATGGTGTAAGATTTGCCGATTAACCATTTCCATTGGCAATCACTAGTCAAATATCAAAATAGTTGTTAGTTCCAGCCTTTGTGATCATGGTTGAAATGGTTCCAAAATTGACAAAAGGCAATTTATAAGCTACTGTAAGGCACAGCTGCAATGTTAGTCCATGTAAATAAATCCAATTTAATAGAGTGGTGCAGTCATGAAGTCATTTTGTGTGCAAAACCCAGACGTTAGCATTGCATGGGTTCCCTTGGCGATGTTATTCTATATTGAACTACAACATGGCCGACTGAATCTAGCGCCATCACAAGTGACCAGCAGGCAAGGCCGGATTAACCATTAGGGCAAATGGGCAATTGCCCAGGGGCCCTAGACCCAAAGGGGGCCCAGTGCATAACAATCACAACCTACTGAACCGCTTAAATAAGATTACCTAGTACTTTGCATTAGCTTGTCCACGAGTGTCATTGTAGTTCAATACTGTGAGCTGATGTACCCCTCCTCATTGGTCAGGGGCCTGAGGTGGGGAGGATAGCTCAGTTAGCAAGACAGCCTTTTCTCCCATCCATGAGACAGCTAATGTTAGCTCAATTGCAAATGTTATTAGAGACCTAGGGCAGAGGGAATTCCCAAGCAGCTTGCAACCCCAGATCGGCACCTGCAGCTGCTGAGGTGAGCGATGGGTTGCTCGACAATACTGCAAGCCTCTGCAGGAGCACCTCTCTGCAAACACTGTCCAGAGATCCTGCAACTTCAGAAAGTGGCAATTGAATGTGGGCCCTGCAGCGTTTTCAGAACAGAGCAGCCAAATATCCTGCATCAGTGAGGGAGTTGGGGTGTGCATCCGCTCTTTAACAAACAAGGTGTTTCATGCTTTGGGACTGGCTACTTTGATCGCCCTAAACTTTAACGGCTCAGTCCACCATTATGCATGCAAACTCCTGTCAGCCCAAAGGACTCTTTTCTTATTTTAACCATAAAAGGCCCCGAAAATGTCCTGCGAGTACGTGCTTTTGCCCATTTTTCCACAATACTTAGAACTTTTAATATATGGCAGTTATTTACATTTTACTGCATGTTGGGACTTCCAGTTTGTAGATGAGACTGTAGACAGCAAAAACGAGGAGCACCCAGCTGAATAAGTTTAAAAAACAGAGAAAAAACCCTTATAATCATGACTCAGTGACGGAAAAATAATTTATATGGATAAAACACATTTTACTGCATGTTAAGAGTGTTTTAACAGTTTAAAATGAAAAAAAACCCCACAAAAAACAGGGGAACTTTATGCTAGAATCTTAGTGAGAAAAGGGGAAATTACAGTAATACCCACATGCTGGCTGTGAAGCACAGTTTCTCAGCTTTCAGAAACTGATTGAATTTTTCCGCTAACACAAACAGTCACGCAATTATAGTCTTGCAAAGTGTGCTTCAACAGTGTGTCGTTGGCGATGCACTAGAATTTAAAGGGTTAAATGGACATTATTTCAGGCATTTAACTGAAAACTCCCCTAAAAGGCTACATTGCTTCCATGTTTTTGGACTCATTCCTGCACCACTCTGTAAAGACTGGGAGAGTAAATCAGAGGATAAACAACTGAAAAAGTTAAAAAGTGATTAAAGGTGACTTTAAAAGGTCAGAAAAGTGACATTGGTGTTGCACACACAAATAAAACAAAATAAAATGGCACAAAATTTGAAAGTAAAGTTACTCTGGACATGATAGTGAAAAATATTTGCAGCCACATAAGCTTTCAGCAGCTTTTCTAGCTACAGTACATCCGTTCCCTCTTCTTAATTACTGTGGCATTCATCCTGTGAGGAGCTAATGTGTGTGCTGTTTGATGTGTTACAGTAATCTATAAACATGTTTCACAGGCCTGTTTTCTCCTACCAAGGCTGGTGTATTCAGATCAGGACATGTTGTACTCTTAATCAAATGTAATGAGTTGAATGAAGTTTTAGTCACACAGAAAGAAGAGTTTTTTAGTAAGGTTAAATTATCAGAAAGGAATTAGCATCTGTAACTCTGTGCAGTCAAACATGTAGTCGAAAGAGGTAGACAAGTGGTTGTTTGGATAAAGTCCCTGTGGATCTCCTCTGTAGTGACTGATAAGTGCCCTGTGATTGTGCTTATCTCCATGTGGGTGGGTTGAAAAGGCACATTAGTGAGGCGGGCGAGATTTAAAAAAAAAAAAAAAAAGCCATAGAACACCAGCGGCAAAGACTGTTTATGTGGTTCCACACAATTGGTTATAAATAGTCTGTGATATGAGGCCCGTTATGATTTAGTTGTGAGGGAAATGCCCAGCTCGTGGCATGGCTTGACACACACTCCTTCTGAAAACACACATGTATACAGATTGTAGCAGGCAGCACAGTTCATCTAATCTTTTAACAACCACAGCACCTCTCTGTGAAAAAGAAAAAAAGCCCTGCAGTCAAGTGCAGATGTCTGTAGTGTGTCTTTCTGCTGACTGCTGCTGCGGTCGTCCGCTGCTTTACCAGCTGCTCTGTGGGCGGTCGCCGTGTCTGATCAAACTGTTCAGAACACTTCTCTGGTAAAAAATTGAGAGGAAACATCTAAGCCCAGAGATATCTGGTTCACCTTGTATTTGTGTTCATGGGTTTTCTGTAAATTTACATGCCTATACATGACAGGTGTTACTGGAGGAGAGCACACCGGAGAGACTTCTTCTGTCTTCTGGAGATAGGCCCTAAGAAAAAGGTCACTCCAAAAGGGGCCCATTAAGCATCCTTTTATTACAGCGTCCCATGACCATGGTCTCTTTGGCAGTGTTTCTCTCTTGACCTCTTTAGTGTTGGTAAACAGTATGATGTATTTTGGTGGGCGGGGCTTTGCTGGAGGCAAACACATTCCTTCCTTAATATTGGAGGAAGAAATAACCGATATCTGAATGTGTGAGATCACGAACACTTCAGGACTGAGAATGTTAATTTAACAGTAACACACAGGAGCAGACTTGCTGACCTGTGTGTTCTCTCTCACTGGATGGATGTCCAACAGGACTAAAGGAGGAATGGACTGACATTTGCACCTATCAGATAGAAAAAAACTAAGAGGATGTAGCAAAGATAAATGCACTAATCAAACTCTGATGATTTATGATTTAAGCCTGATGTTAGTGTTTGTTACAGCATCACACGGGACAAAAAAAGTCCGTAATAAACCAAAATTTACTAACATATGTGACAGAAAACACAGGTGCTGCATGACAGTGATCAATAACTTACTGTACATTGTCATTTTAGAGTCAGGTGGTTACAATAAAAGGTAATACAGTAATGCTGCACTTTATAACTATGAGAGATCTCCAAGATACAAAAATCTACTCAAATTCACAAAAAAATTCCAAGAAATAATTTTTAAAATCTGTGAAAATTCTTAAACAGCAGTTTTAATATCCCATTAAAAGTGTTGCTCAACATTCTCCAAACATTTCAGTGAAACGTTCCGGAAAATAACTAAAAGTGTCAATAAAAACTCTCACAAATTCCTTGAAAGTTCATGAAATTTTCAAGCAAGTTCCCAGAAATTTTAAAGTAATTAACCCTCAAAAATATGTCACCAAATTCTCAAAAAATTAACAATTCATGTTCCTCAAAATCCATGAAAATTTATGGAAAATGTTTAAACAAATTCCCAAAACTCCCAAAATTTCCATCAAAGTACCTGAGAATTTTAGACTAACACCTGCCCCAGCACCCCCCCCCCAAAAAAACACTTCAAATCAAAGACCCCAAAATATTCAAACAACCCCCCCCCACAAAAAAAAAAAAATTACGAGATTTTTAGAAAATTTTAAATCAAATTCCCCCAATATTCCAACCAAATTACTTAAATTTCTAAGGAAATTCTTCCAAACAATTCTAATAGCAGAATTTATTACTGTGTTTTAGGAGAGTAAAACTGTAATGTCTGCATACACGCAAGGTCTCAGGAGGGTAAAGCCTGATGTGGTAAACACATGCAAGTTTGAAAAAATAATCTATTCATTATTTAAAGATTTACTAAACTCCACAACATCATACAGCCTATGTCACTTTTTCATTTTTAGCCACAATGTCATGACCGTCCAAAGAAAACTTACTGCAATCTACAGGAGTATGACACAGTGACATCAATTGCGATGACAAAGGCCCAGTAGAAGACTTAAGTTTATTTGATATCAACCTGGTTTGAAGAATAACTTGGATCTTAATGAAAAGAATCACTCTACCCAATATCAGGAAGCCAGAATTTAGATGCTTTGTTCTTAAATATTGAGATTTGGAGCTCAACTGATGAACAGTACTTCTAAATACTCATACATATACAAATGTTTTCACCTGGAAAAAGGAAAGGGGTCAGGGGATTTATTCAATTCCTGACTAACTATTAAACTGTAACTGGCAGACACTGTCAAAGGAAAATGCATAGTGTCATCTGCACTGGCAGCTAGCCTGTGTTACATGGGCTCAAACATTCCCCCAATGAATAATTACAGTGTCACACAGAATAATATGGTCATTAGTCATTAATTAGAAGAAAACCTGCTCATTCTTAAAGGAAAAGTTGTCATGCCTCCACAACAATGATGAACAACCAGCACAAGCCTTTCAGACAGAGGGATATTTAGCATGATGTTGCGACCTGCACATGATCGACCAAGAGTTTTCAGATCAACTCACACTAACAACATGTAGCTATTCTACGTTTCACCCCTCATTGTGTTTGCAGATTCAGCTGTCTGTAAAAACGGCCGTGAGCCACCTGGTTGGGAGGGAGAGATTTCGTTCATTCATTCTGCAGCCGCCTGCGATTGTGAGGCAGCGCTGCGTTTCATCTGAGCGGCTGCATGACAGCCTGAATGCGGCCCTCCCTCAAACATATAATAGGGTTTTATTTGCCCCTTGAGAGTCGATGAGGAAACCCAACATGCAGCTGCAGGGCCACAGGAGTGCTAGCCCCCCTCCACCCCCGTCTGAAGGAAGAAAAAATCCTTGGGAACTGCAAGAAAAAGAAAGATGTGTGTGTTCCCAGTCTCTCCGAGTGTTTTAGTGTGTGAACTTGTATTTCTTTATATGATGTGTCTGCATAAATATAAAGTTATCCTCTTTATCCTTCTATGAGGATATTTTCCTTACCTTTACAGGGTTTTCAGAGCGTTGCTTTCAAGTAATTGGTTCCACTGTCTTTGTCTTTTACAAACAGCTGACCTGGTGCAAATTCTAGCAACTTTTGTACACTTTCTCATCAACTCTACAGTGCTAGGCCGCCAAGAGATGCAGCAATGTGCAAACCACTGCTGCAGGGAAGAAGTTGGAAAAAAATAGTGTTAGTCATGATGAGTTTTGGTTCGTATCTATCAGTGAAAAAGGAACTTGTTATGGATTGAAAAGGAAATAAAGGAACTGAAAAAGTGAAATGTGATACACAAGGTGCACATGGCTTTTGACTTATCCCTAAGTTGTCTCTGAATATGTTTTTCTAATGAAAAAAGACCTCAAGTTATAGTGCAACGTATTTAAACATTACTGTGGCTGCAGGGAGGCTTAACCATAGTTTAGCCTCTGTGGTGGGATGTGCATCTTTCCCAGTTTGCAGAAGTGGTTTTAGCAATTTGGATGCTCCAGGCACAAAGCAGTATCAGGCCTTTGCCTATGCCTTTCCAAACAAATCATACCTAGAGAAGAAAATAATTATAATGGTCCCATTATGAAAAGATGGGAACAGATGAAAGTTAGTACTTCACAGTTTTAAATGGACCTGTGCGCTACAATTATCATCAGAAAATGTCTACATACATTCAGCATGATCCCTAAACTTAACAAAAAAGTATAATTTTCTCCACAGTTTAACTGATTTACCTGACTGGAGGTGATCAACATCCCAAATTACTCGGTTGTGCAGACCTCTGAGTAAAGAAAACAATCTGCTTTTTGTCACAAACATGCTTTTAATTAGAACGGTGATGTACTATCAACCAAATAAACCTTGTGGGGTAAGCAACTAAGTTAACGCTCATTTGTTCCCTTCACACACATGAAAGTAGGTCCGTGCATTTTGAACTTTACAACCGTCGCTGACTTACATAATTTTCAAATAACTCACTCAGTATTCTGCAATATTTCCTCAAAAAACTGGATTAGGTTTTGCTTTTTATCCCCAAATGTTTCTTCTTTGTTGTTTTTTGCTACTCTGGTTTGAACTGTTGGCTATATTACCATGACTGGCAGCAGTATTGCTGCATTTTTTCTGTATTTTTAAGCTTCCAAAGAACAGACGAAATGGATGCAAAAAGGTTCGTCTGTATCTGTGGTTGAAACGTAGAGCATAAATGAGCCTTGAGGATGTTCTGTTTGCAAAAAAGCCTGTTCTACAAAACTGCTTTTTAATGTGAGCCGCAGTAGCTAGCTCCCATTTGAGTGCCAGTTTTCTTTACTCCATTTTTGCCATTCTTTAATCCACAGATAAAAAGCCAAACTGATAAAAAAAAAAATGAAGAGCTGTTTAAGCCAAAAAACCAGCTCCACTGAGCTGAGCCAAATAATTTAGATCTCTCTAAAGAGATGGATTTCCTGTCACAATGAGTGAGGCTGGACAGACATCAGCTGAGAAAACATGGATAAGATCAGGGTTCAATGAGCTAAACCATGATAAAACTGGACTGAACCAAACTGGACCACTTTGTTGACCATGTGACCAAGCTTATTCAGGCTTTTACAGAGGCTTTTTTAATCTGTGCCAGCTGCCAATTCACTGTGAAGTTTTAAAAACTTTTTTGTCTGAATATTTCACTACTTTAAAGACACAGAAGTAGCTTGACAATAAAAACTGTTCTTATTGTTGCACTTGGAATGCTTGGCATAGTCATAAACAGCTAAAAACATGGCCTTTTGGGCAGTTTTTCTCTGTGTAGGAATCGCTGCTTGTCCCCCAAGGGGTGTTCCCTTTAATTGCTTGATACCATCTGCAGAGTATCTATAACAAATTGAGATGCAAGCAGGCAGTGTTTGTTTATCATGTCATATTTGATCTAAACATTTTAATATACATATTCAGGCAAGCTTTAACATATAAAAAAGGATACATGTGCATTACAGGAGCTTTCCCTCTTCTGCAAATTTTACCATATAAAAACCTGTGATTTTATTGATATTTCCACATGGATCTCTTTGCAGGAATATGATTGTATGAAGACATTTTAGGGCCTTTCAAGGAGCTTGAATTTGGAAAGGGGTTTGGGATCATTTGACAATCAAACTCCATTTTGATGCTACCTTATCTCTATCTACTCTCTAAATACTCGCCTTAAGCACTGAACATTTCTTTGATGTATTCCTGACATTTGATGCACACCTTTGGAAGCCCAAGGCAGATATGAACAGTAGGGCTCAGTAATTTAAAATGGACTGTTGTAGACATTTTTATGAACTATTTCACTGAAAGTTTGAGCAGTAAATAGAGAAATAAAGTAGGAAAAACTCATACATAGCATACATAGCATAGAGATCTCTCTGCTTTAAATCTGTGTTGGAACCAAAAATCTGAAGTAGATTTACAGGCTCTTGTTAAATTTCAGGCCATTCTCCAGATTGCCCCTCTAAAATATTAGAGGAAGTCGCCACGACTCAACTGCAGTTGTTCTCGAAGACAACTATATTTATGAAAAGTTTCATTCTGCCTTTACACAAAGCCATAGTACAGAAACCGCCCTGCTGAGAGTCTACAATGAGCCTTTACTTTCTGTTGATGCTGGAGACTGCAGTTCTGGTGCTGTTAGACTTGACCACTGCCTTTGACGCGATGGACCACAAGATCCTCTCAGAGCATCTATAGAACACTTAAGAACATTCTTGATCCAACTAGGAGAGAATTCTTCAGACGTGGCCCTCCTCACCTGTGGAGTCCAGCAAGGATCCACTTTGGGACCTGTCCTCTTTTATATACAGTATGTACTGCCTTTGGGTTCTAATCTTAAAAACCCAATATCACTTTTCATTGCTTTGCTGATGATATTCAGATCCATCTGCCATTACAAAGCAATTGTATAGTTTCAATGCAGTCATTGCTGATCTAAACCTAGATGGATTTAATTTTTTTAAGCTAAATGAAAACAAAACTGGTAGTCATATTTTGGAAGCTTCTCTCAACCCTAGCAGCTCAAAACTGCACATCTATTAAAAAATCTGGGTGTTATCTTAGACAGTTTGAAAAATTACTCTGAAAGAGCAATCATTCTTTAATAAAATCAAGGATGGATTCCTTTATGTCTTTGTGTGCTGGCGTGAATTTGTCCTCTGTGCACCATCTACAGCTTGTCCAGAATGTTGTGGCTCATCTCCTCTCTTGTTAAAGGAAGCATGAAAACATAACTCCTATCCTAGCCTCCTCTCAGTGGCTTCCTTTAAAATTTGGATTGATTTTAAGGTTTAGTTGATTGTTTTTAAGTTTTAAATAAATTACCATCAGCATATCTTGCTGACCTTCTGCACAACCACACCTCAGCTCGACCACTCAGGTCAGCTGCTTTCAGAGGCCCTTAGATCAGACATAAAAAATCAGAGGTGATTGAGACTGTGGACTCTGTGCTCCAAAGTTATGGAACAACCTTCCTATTTAAATCAATCAGATCAAAGTTCCTGCTGGACTTTTTTGTCTCCAGCCAAAATGACCAACAGTCCTCGAGAATTTCAACCATTAAGAACAACTACTGTACATTTGCTTTAGATTGCCATGTGTGACATTGTGCATTTAACAGCAATAAAACACAAAAGCACTTAGTTTCATGTCAGGACCGTTGGCTCTGAGCCTGTTAGCACATTATCTGCTACTGTAACTTCACAGCTTACAACAGCTAAATAATATTGCCACAGGAAACGCCAGTGAATTGTCCTAACAAATACCTAACCAGTGCTTCGTTAACTAGACACCACATTAAAACTAAAAATTGAGTCTTACCATCAGTTGTCCAATATAAGCCCTCACAAACTGATGATCTCAACTGTAACCTTCACTAAAGCAGTTAATCCAGCCATCATGATTTCTATGGAGTGGTCCCAAAGAAAGACTGTGGATAGCTCATTACAGTCCTCCTCTCATCAATGGCTTTTCCCACACTGGAGAAGCTACTACAGTATAGGCCAGATCCAGAGCCAGGACGCCCTGAACATGAACACCAAGCAATGGATAAATGACATGAAGCTCTCGCTGTCCGCCCAAACAAACATACCTCTCTGCATGATGTGATTCCGTGTTGAATACAGCTCCACTTCATCAAAGAACCAGTCGTAGGTATATTTACCCACTCATCAAAGTCAATGACAACTCTCAACTTGGCCCAGGCCTGTCCTCATCCCAGCCACTTCATCTATCTATTGTCTGTTTATTTATTTGGAAATAGAAATATTTTCCATCCAGAGACCAAAAATGTTCTTAAATTGTCTTACTTTCTTACTTCATTTAAATTACTTTTGTGTTTTATTGTGTTTGTGGATGCTCTCTTATCTCACTTATGCTCTATAATGTGCTTTATAAATCAACTTTGAATAGACTTTTGACTTTTTAAACTAGCTGCAAAACTCCTAAACATGCATGCATACAAATGCAGCAATAACCTATCATACTTTGGGATTTTTTTTACCTCTTTAATGTTCAAATTTTGACTGTTTTGTTGTTATTGTCAGCAGTATGCTGTAAGATATAATTAAACATAGTTTTTCTTGACATAAATAACTCAAAAGACCATTATATTTAAGGCTGCATTTTTGACCACTTAACTTAATGGCAGTGGTGATTCAAGCCTGCAAATCGAGATGTTCACATGCAAAAGTCTGTTGGTAAAGTCTTTTTTATCCACTGTGTGGGGCAGGTGGAGGGGATATGGAGGGGGCAGCCAGCTTAGAAATGAAGGGTGTGTTCAAATCCCACAAACAGCAGGACCGATTTGAAGTGAGGGACCCCGTGCTGACTGCTCTGAATGGAGAGCTGCATACCTTGCAGACTGCCGTTGGTGCAGTAGTACATAGAGGAAGAAAGAGTGGAGAAAAGAATCACAGGAAAGCGAGAGTGGGGAGAGAGAGAGAGAGAGAGAGAGAGAGAGAGAGAGACAGGCAGAGAGAGAGAGGAAAAAAAAGCATGTTCTTGAACTTGGCTGATAGCATCTGTAATTTCCTCCTTCACTGTTCCTCTATATGTATCAGCCACTGGCTTATTACTGGCTGACCCTGCCTCGCCTCTGATCCGGCTGTTGTGAGCAAGAGTGTGAAACAGAGGGAGAGAGAGACAGCAAGAGAGAGGAGGGGGGTGAAAATTGCATTTTTTTCCAAAGGTCTTTGTAAAGAGCTTTCAGTGTGTGCCACAGAGAATCATATAGCTGCTCGTTACACACTCCTTCTGTGTATAAACTCACTGACCTTTTACACAGCCAACTTTATTGACAAAATGTGCTGACACAAACACTCAGCATTAGGTGTATTATAGCTTTAGACTGATGCTGAGAGGTAATGAGCTGATGAAAACAAGCAGACAGAAGCATGCAGTAGCTGAAACAGGCTTTTAAAGGTATGGAGGCAGAAAGGGCACCAGCAGATTATTTTCATGAATTATGTTTAAAAAATATCAAATAATCCAGCATGTAGAGAAGACTTTATGGCATCACAGCCAGTGTTGCCACTAGACCAACACCCAACATCTACTTGTTTGTTTTCTCCCAAGTAAAAAATAAAAAAGAACCCCTGTATCCTTTTTCCTCCACTGGTGGGTAATACTATTGAGCACATATGTAATTTTTATTTACTTGACTGGAACAAAACATGGCTCTTTAACAAGTTTCCTCCACTTTGAATATCATATTGTCTACCTTGAGGGTGAATACTTGATGATACTTTATAAAATGTTACCACTGAAAGTGCATCATATGGGAGCCTGAGTCACATTTTCTCTGCTGGGATGCCAGTACAGACAGACAGACAGACAGACAGACAGACAGACAGACAGACAGATAGATAGATAGTTGCCATCGCTGCCTCCTCCCCACTGGCTGTAGGTGTTGTGCTGCTCCACGTCCTCCTCCTCTCAGTCTCTGAGTGCCCCGAGTGCCCCGATCTCCATCGGGAAAGATGTAAACTCTGTGGGCACGCTGTCAGTTTTGGTGTAAGTGTTTTTAACACTATAAGCATCTTAAAAGGCACATGTTTTCTCCACAAAAGGCACCAGATAAGGCTTCTTCATCATTTTCCCAATTTCCCAGTTTGGCTTTTTAAATTTTTTTTTCTCCACTGGAAGGATGGAAAGGAAACCAGGAGGCATTACACCATTCTCAGAGTCCTAGTAGGCATCCTATCAAACTTTATCCAGTAAAAAGACTTGTTGGATTTGTCATAGTTTTGTTCACTCTATGGAATTAATGGAAATTAATTCAGGTGCATATAAATCCAATAGAAGACATCCTATTAGACACAAATTTGGAACCTTAAAAGGCTTATCATGGTTATGATTGAGCTTATAAAGACTTTGCATCCCATTTTTCCCCTCAGACGGCATCCTTGAGGGAACATTATCACATTTTCTTTGCTGGAAGGGCAGTGTTTCAGGTTTTCCACTAGGCAGAATAGAAGAATAGAACTTCATTTACTTGAAGACAACCACTAACACTCCTTTCCTGAATCTCTCAGCATGGAAAACACATTTGAATTATTTTACAAAATTATTTTAGGCTACACTTGCATCTTCTGAGGAACTTCTGCATACTTTCTCCACTAGAGGGGCTCTCTAAAGACACCTTCATCACGTCCTCTTCACTGTAGGGCAATATAGAGGGCAGCATGTTATAATTTATCCACTGCAAGGGCATCCTAGAGGGCAAAAATGCACGCTTTCTTGACTGCGGAGGCACTATAATAGAACCTTTACAAGAAATACGTCTGCACTGCATGAGGAGACACTTTTAAGTGAGTGAAATTTAAAGGGTGTTTTGGACATTTTGAACTTTGGTTGTTAGTCCTTTAGCTTGGAGATGTGCCGTTGGTGCTGATTGTGTGAAAGCCACATGGACTTGGCCTCTGACTGTACTAAGTAGCCCCTATGTACCCCACAGCCATAAGCAGCTCCTGTATGGCTGTATAGTTTCAGTTCCACCAAATCCCTCCCTCAGACAATGCTGCTCCGCTTGGCTAACGTATTGTTCAGCCTGTGAGAACCAGCTTCCTATATTAAGAAACCAAGGAGAGAGGGAGAGACAGATTGCTCGATCGCCCACTTTCCACAGACATAATAGCATTCTTAGAGTGAGAGAGCAATGAAAGACAGTGGGAGAAAGTTGCACACTCTTCACACTTCACTGGTCCTTGCCCCCCCCCCCCCACTTCTTCATCCCCCTACCTTTTTCCTTCCCCTCCAGCACACACTCTCTTCTTCTTAGGAGATTCTTTTGAAATGGGACAAGGGAGAAAGCGAGATCAAAGCAGGCCAATAGCCACACACATCATACAGCATTCCCAGCCTTGGTTCTGTACATACTTTACACATATACAACTAACACTCACACAACCACTCCCTCATTCCCATTATCTATCCATCCTATGTGTACAACCATTACATATTTCCTCTTTTACTCTGCAATGTAGGAAATTTTTTCACACCATAACTGATGACCAAAGATGTAGGTCAGTGTTTCCCAAACACTTTTAATTGGAGCCCCCCTTATATGTACCTAAGAAAAGTGGAGCCCTGTTAGGACCCGAGAGAGAAGAAAAAGTGACACAGTGCCATCAAAAATCAACATAGATTTTAGTTCTTTACCTGATAAAAACCCTAAAAAGCCATGCTTCTCTTACCTTTGTATAAACTACTCAATAACTACTTTATCATGGTTTTAGTCAATATTTTCAAATCTAATTTTGTTAGTATCAGAGCAGAAAAAGCCTTGCTTTGTGGGTGATTGTAGTTTCTAAAAACATTTATGGTCAAAACCATTGACTGTGTACAGTATAAAGATGTATAATGCATTTCAGTCAGTGATGATTTCAGCAGCTACTGACCCTTTAAAACTTATGGTATCGCCATTTGCAAATCTATTTTCAACCATGGGTAGAATTGTAACCAAATGAGATAGAGCAATAATTCTTTATACATATAAAACCAGAGGAGTGATTGATTGATTGATTGATTATTTGAACTTTATTTATTTGTCATGCACAAAAAGTGCCCCACCCTCATGGATTTATAAGACACCAGAAATACAATTGCAGTGTTTTACGAAAAGAGAAATTGGTAACAGTTACAAAGTTGCGTGATCTTTTAACAGCTCAGTAGTAAACAATACACTCTGCCTTTTCTCCCAGGCTTTGCAGATAAAATCTGCAATAGCAAAGTTTCCTTTTCTCGAACAGAACTCAAGTTTTCATAGTCATCGAACCAGAAAAAGTCAGCATTAATCAAGGACATTTTCCTAAAAAGTAAATCCCTTAACTCATCATAAATTGGACAGTATAAAAGAAAATGAATCTCGTACTCAGTTTCACCAAAGTTACACAACAAACACACACTGTCTTCCTCTGGAATGGCATTAAACCTGCCAGTCTCTATGGCTAGGAATAAAGTCTGCGTGCAACTGTGCACATAGTGATCTCTGTTTTCTAATGAAATTATACTTCACATAAGACTCTACATCATAACTATTCTTCATGAGACAATATGTTCGTAGTTTCAGTTTACACCATACATTGACAGACCATTTTTGTCTGTACTTAGTAAGCATAGAACTCTTAATGTCCTGGATGTCACATAGTAACTTATTTTGAAAAATGAATGACAAGTTATTAGCTTTGAAGACAGTTTTCAGTTCTTTGGACCAAGAATGACAATGAGAAACATCCTGATTAAAAATATTTTTAGTGAGTCTCTGATCAGAAGCCTATTCCAGAGCTGCAGCATTTCACATTTGTGTCTGATGTTTGGAGGCTCCCATCCCATATCTCCACTCATAGCCAGGGCCGATGTGAATTTATGAACTCCCAAGAAGGCCCAAATCACTCTGTAATATATAGAATTAGAACTAGGAGTAACACTAATATATCATACATTCAATGTGTTCCAGAGCACTGTTTCCTTCTAGAAATATCCTTACTGCTTAAAAATGTAGTACAAAGCACACACATCAAAACACAATATAATATGATCCATGCTATAAATGTGTTGTTTTTTTGCAGGTTAAGAGTCACACTTGTTATTGTCTCAGCATGGTCTTCTGCAAACACATGTATGCTCAAAAGTATCTGGCACACTTAGGGATTTGATTTCACTACTGTAAAAAGTTAATTTTTCATAAAGATGCTGTCTTTTTTTAACCTTGCAAAGCAGACGGATACGCCCGTTTCCTTGTTTCTCACTGGTGAATCTATCTTGCAAAGCTCCCGTCTGAACCGTTTGGGCCCAATTAGAAAGTGACAGGACAGGTGAGTTGTTTTCTTTTCAAAAACAACAAAAGTCATGTACTATAGTTACCATGGTTTGCGTTATTCCTCTGTAGCTGCGCACCTCGGTAGCGGCTTCATCACGTGTTTTGTTGCTCTGATTGGCCCGTAAAGATGTGACGGACAGAACGTTTTTTTTCAAAGCCCATGCCCTTTCTAAAAACGCTTAGTATTGAAGGTTTTCCAGATTGGCGTGTCAGGTTAGTCTTTTTTTTTTTTTTGCAAATTGAGCACAATTTCATTTTATTTTAGTTTTTGCCTCAGTTCATAAAGATAAGTGTATTTCAAAAATGAAATTATGAACATACAATAAATATTTTTTGTGGTTTGAAATGATCTTGAGCAACTCTTTTACAATCACACTTTTGAGGGATACAGCTATGGCATCTCTGTAATTAGGGAAATGTGTAAAAAAAAAAAAAAAAAGAAAAACGCTTTTTCTTGTGGTTTTTTTTTTTTTTTTTTGCACTTTAGAGCATTTTAATTGGTTGCTATAGACTTATCACATACATATCATTAAAATTTGGCTTCTAAGGGTTGTATTATGTATAGTCAATTCAAATACTCAAAAAAAAAAAGGCACTACAACATGTAAAAATGTAAAGATATGCTCTGGTGGACTTGTTCTATGGTAGGTCATAAAGGGTTAAAGTCTGAGTCACAATGCATGAGAGATGAGATGCACAATTAAATATATTACATAGAAACAAAAAAAAAATTGTGGTGTGATAGTTCTAATAAAAATATTATATAATCCTGCAGGCCAGGTACAACTGCACCACAGGCTGGATTTGGTCTCGAGATTGAACCCCCGTTCTAAAAGAGAGGGATGTAAAAAAATGGAGCATGTGACAGAAATGTAAATGGAGGAAGGTCATGTTAGTCTTAAATAAGTGTTTTATTTTAAACATGAATGTAAAAATTCTGATTGAAATACTCATTTAAAAATATATATTTCAACATTTTGCCATTTGAATAAAATATTTCATGATTAGAGTTATGTCACATTGGTAAAATGTTATTTACTGATAAAATGTTCTAAATTAAGAGAAAAACACAATAAGATACTGTAGTATTTTGCACAAATAAACTCATGTGTCAGAGTGTTTTGGTTTGTGTTCAGATTGTGTAGCTAAGACCAAATTCCAGATAAGAACACTTTAGTCATGTCAGAAGCTTCACAAAAAACTGTCACAAAGTTTCAAGATCTAATTTCTTCCTAAGGATGGTTGTTGGATGAGGCCCATAGACTTATGACTAAACTGGACTAAAATGGAATCTAAATAAAGTTGAAAATATAAAAAAGCTGAGCCAACTGAAATGCACCGAAGCTAATAATCATTTTCATCAAAAAATCACATCTTAGATAACTACCAAGGCTAACTGCGAACGCCTTTGAGCCTCGTTCTGCAGGGAAACGCCTTTGTATTCCTTTGACTCTGCTTTCTATTAAGTGAAGCTCTTGCACATCTCTCTTTACACTTCTAACCCCCATCAGGGCATCAGATGTTGAGAGGAGCTAAATTCAGCCTCACACCTTCAGAGACACCATATGCTACTTTACTGCACACCTCAGTCTGTGAGCTCCACCTTTGCTGGAAGAGCCGTCCCCTCTGTTTTCAGGGAAATGAGATGGTGGCTGCAGATACACACATTGTAACAGAGTTTGATGCTAATGTGATGTCCGACTGTGATAAGAAATGTATAAAGTTGGTTCAGGAAACTCTTTATGTCAAGTGTTCCTGTGCTGGAGGTCACACAGATTAGGGCTGGATTACAGTGATATCTTTTCAACTGCTTGAATATCAGAAGGCCAAAAATAAGATTCATCCTCATGAGACAAAGACTCAACATAATCTTATATATTGTACACTTGTATTTGTAAAAGCCTTCTGTTTAAGCTCAGGCTGATTTCAGGCACTGTCTCTTTAAGGCCCCTTCCCTGCAGGCCTACTTCCTTCTGATTGGCGAGCTCTTGAAACCTTTGGCTCTTGTTTATGAGTTGCTGTGGCATGTCAGCCTTTTCAGTTCGGATATAATTTGACAATTTGGTGTAAATAGCTGTAGCTTTCATAAACAACACTTGTAAATGTTGTAGCTTTAATCTCCTTTCTTACCTGCTTGTATCCTGATAATGTCTCGCCATAAGTGCAGCAGTGACTAATGTCTCAATACGTGGTTTTGTCATTGTGATAAATTACTCAAAGTTACAAAACTATTAGCTTAAATGTCAAGCAAGTTCTGAGAGCCTGAAAAAATGAGATTTATTTTCAAAACAGCTTCCTAACAGCTTGCTGCATAATTTTCAGTAACCTCTGCCATGCATTAAACTGATAAAAACTGCAGGAATATTTTCAGTCAGGCTCGTATTAGTGTTGGATTTACTGTGTGCAGAATGAAAGCAGTTATTATTGTGGCACTGGGAGAAAGGTGAATTTTTATTTGTTTTCTGCATAATTGAGGGCAATGCAGACCATATTATCACCTAAGGCTATCTTTACTCTCACATTATTTATAAGCTTGTCTACATATTTATGTATCTTATATAATTTTTATGTTTCTTACTTTTCAATATTAATTTTAGTGGCCTCTGTTATGGAAACACTGGGAGGAATCCATGCTAACTGTTAGCCACTGCATAAAGGTCTTATTTTAGATCAATGACCACTGACCCTCAATATATCTATATTAAAAATATTGGGAAGATTTAAGATGTTTACAAACCATATAAAACACAATGAACATTTTAACTTTGGAGACTTTAATAACAGAATAGGATGCGTTTATAAAAAAGAGCAATAAGCATGGTGAGAAAAAATGCACATTAGTGTTATATATGCAAATAAGAGTCCTGCTTGTAAATAAGTATTGCATTAATTCTTTTAAAGCCAGCCACACAGTCATTAACATGAAATCGCAATCAAACAAGCCCACAGAAATGTTTAGGCCCCTCATACTGTGGGTCCAGAGAAAGGCTGTACAAATTTTAAAGCTGACTATAACACATAGAGGAAAGAGAGAAAAAGAAGTCATTTCTGGTCTCAGTCTTGTTATCAATTTTTAATGTGGATGTTACATAAAAAAAAGCACTTCTGGTAAATTCTTTTTTTGTTTTTTCATCCATTCTCTTTCAAGAGCTGATCACCTGGCAATCAAGGGAGAAGGGCCTTAGTAAGAGAGGTGACCAAGAACCTGATGGTTACTCTGACCTCTAAGCCCCACAGATCCTGTGAGGAGATGGGAAATAGTTCCAAAAAGACACCCATCACAGCAGCCTTCCACTGATCTGGGCTTTGTGGCAGAGTGGCTGGACAGAAGTCCCTCCTCAGTGCAAAACAAAATCATGAAAGAACACTTTGAGTTTGCAAAAAAAAAAAAAAAAGAAAAGAAAAAAAAAAAGAAAAGGAAAAAAAATGCACCTGAGGGATTCAGACTGACAGACAAAGACTATCTGATTTGATGAAACCAAGACTGATATGTTTGGCCTCAGTTCTAAATGTTTTGTCTGGAGGAAACCAGTCACTGCTATTTACCTGCCTAATACCATCCCAAATGTGAAGAGTGGTTGTGGCAGCATCATGCAGTGGGGGTGTTTTTCAGCAGCAGTGGTGATATATCAAAAACATTTTTATTATTTGTAGATTTTCACTTGAGACAGATGTTTAATTTTGAGTTTCCTGAGTCATCATGGCCTCTCAGAGCTGATAATTTTGCTGATTCTGGTAATACCTGTTATACACATGGGCACCAGTTTAACTCAGTGGGTAGAAGAGGTGCCCATGTACAGATACATAATTTACATAACACTTAAATACAGAGTTAACAGATTAACTGCTGTTTGAGATCATTTAAATGTTCCCACCTCTGAAATCTTAGATAAACACATTGAAATTGACTGAATTTAATGGGAAAGTGTGCTGCGGGAGGTCAGCTCACATTAGCAGACACCACTAACCTCAAACATTAGTTATTTTGGACAATGAGCTAAATATAATGATGTATGTCCTCTTAAGGCCTCCATAATTAAGTCATCTTCCCCACACAGAGCATTTTATCTACAGTAACACCTTGAACAATCTCCTATCCACTACTAAATGTTGATAAATTTCCTCTTTATGAAATAGAAACAGAAACTAAGCATTTATACTGCATGCAAACTTGGAAAAAATTCTTGATCAATTAAAGTGCACCAACTTATGGAGTAAAATAGATTCAAACAGTTGAATTTACCACCAGAAACTATAAGATAAACTGAACCAGAGCAGGGAGACAAATTCTTCCTGTGTATGTGTGACAGAGATGTGAAGATGAAGACGAGGATCTATTTTCAGAGCAGTTTACAGCTCTATGCAGTCATGTGACACACACGCTCTGTCAGACGCATGAAATCCTGATGTCACACTTCATGTTAAAGAAGTAAAATTCACTTGAGCTGCAACGACGATTCGAAAATAGAATCAAGGACTCCAAAGCTTTGTGTGGAGGAAAAATCTGGTTATATCTTTAGGATTATGGAGCATAAAATAAATCATAAAGCCTAGACTATGTTTGTCTTTTCTAACTGCATGCGGATGTACATATTCTCAAAATAATCCATGAAATGTGTTGATTTTAGACAACAAAAGAGGCTTTGTGTCCTGTTATAACAGGCTGACATCGCCTCTATGAAATGATAAAAAGCCTGACTTAAAGCTTAATTTAAACTGACATAGATTATGAGTCTCTCTATGAGGACATTTCTCTCTGCAACAACAGCATTTTTGTAAGCTTTGCTAAAACATGTAAAAAAAAAAAAATTCACATGAAAAGCAAGTTGTTTTATTTTTTCATCTCAGACACTGGTCTGTTCTTACTTAACTTTACATCAAAATGGTTTGTCAGTAGCAGGTTGGTAGTTGGCTTTTGTGGTGACTTTTATGTCTCTATGGTCTGTAAGAATAGCCATACATTTTTATTAAAAAAGCACAATCATTTTTCATTTAGATCAAAAATTTACATTTTAAAATTTTTTTTATGACAATTCAGCAGACTTTTAACCTTTTTTCATCAACCATTTTTGAAATTCAGGTTACATTGATTTTATTTGTAAAATATTTGAATCTGTTTGACTTAAATGTTAGGTAAGCTAAGCTCCAGATTTTATAATTTAGAAAAAAATGTTTGCAGTTTTTCCTAAAATAAAATCAGTGGCTATGTTATTCCAGCTAAGCATATGTATCATCAATTTATCTTTCTGAAATAAAGACATCAGCATGTGTTTAAAGTTATTTGATTGTCAGTTTAGCCAAATGTGACATACAGTGGAACAAAATAACATTACAATGTGCTTAAAAGAGAACAAAAAATTAACTAAATAAATATAAAAAAATAATTTAAATATTTTAATCAATCTAAAAGGCAATAAGAAAAATCTAAGCCATGCTGTGTGAGGAAAAATGCAATGAGTGTAGGAAATAAAATGAGGTATAAAACAAAGTATTTGGTGGAATTATTTTAAAGGTAGCTCATTTTTTAGATCTGTTTATCAGTTCTATGGTCTGTGGGAAGATAATGTGCTACATAATTCTGCAAAAGACAGATGCTTTACATTATGACACAAAAAGCACATAAGCTTTCAAATTACTGGGCCTCATTCATCAATATCTTCCTTAGTTGTTCCTTTAATTTTTTCCTAAATATGTTTATAAGAGAAATCCAGACATGTTCTTAAACTGCACCTTAAGTTAATTTTTGCCACGTGCTTGTGAGCTTGAAGCATGTGCATGTTTCTACTAATCAACATAAAGAAATGCCTCTTCCATGTCCATATAAGGGCATGAAAGAAGTGTTAGTAGGGCCATGTGCAAACACAGTATAATGAAGCACCACTACAGCACTTTGAAATACCTTTAAGTTAGGCCAGCCACACACTACTTGATTTTAAGCCCGATCTAGGGCAAGATTTGCCTCCCCCAATGATCGTGCTCCAAATCACGTCGTAGCCTCCAAAACCCTGAATCGTGATATTTATGATTCTAGGTAGTGCTAGACCGTAGTGCTGCTGATGAAGTACCCACAACAACCAATGAGAGCGAGCACACCAGGTAGCGTCACCAGACGAATCATACATAGCCTACTTTCACCGCTCACAACCATAAACACAACGGTACCTTAATTCCAGCCAGGATTTCGTCCTGAGTCTTTCCCTTGTTTTATGATTGTTGCTGCACCTGTGACACATGCGAGGACACTCTGTTGTGGAGAGACAGCAACACGGTATCAACAGACATCCGAGTTTTTTTTTTTCTGGAGTCACGTGATCATGTGAGGTCGTAGGCAGGTCAGCAGGTGTGTGGTCCTCAGTGATCTGGCAATCTGGCTGAGACGTCTAGTGTGTGCGTTCAGAGGATTAAAAATTAAAAATCTTTGGAAACTGTCCTGAAGTCTGTGGTCTACCCAGTTTTAAAATCATTTCTGACTAAAAAATCGTGTAGTGTGTGGCCGGCCTTGGTTAGTTAGGGACTGGCTCTTTTGATAGGATTTGATCAAAATTGATTTTGAAACTTTTATTCCAACACCTGACGCTTTAAAAGATAAATCATTTTTACCTACTGATGCTTGTATACTTGTGTGCAGAGCTGCAGCATTTTGCTGCTAAAATCAAAGATGGCATGTTCAAATTAATACTTGACTATATTTATGCAGTAAAGTAGGAATAAAACTTTTATCTTATTGTGTCATTCTTAATCAAGCATTTCATCCTTTCATATCAGCACTCAGATATTCCAAGGAATTCTTTGGAGTGTTCATAGATTTTGCCTTTAGCTAAGAACAAATAACGGATAGGAAAACTTGTGATGAATCTCACATTATTATTTTATTTTAGGTCCATTTCTGCACATAATCCTCTGTCAGCAGATCTGATTTCATGCGTGTGTTTTTGCGCCTGTTGTCTACAGGGGAGATGTACACAATGATCAGTCTAATGAGGCGCTGTTGTTTTAAAGTTTTGTCAGATAATTTTGCATTCACATTTTAACTTAATGACATGCTGTGTAGACATCCTATCAGTCTTTCTTCATAGACTGTGTAAAATATTTTAAGACTTTCAATACTGAGGCTATCGCTCTATTAAGCAAAAATTAATTCCTATCTCATTTGATTAAGTACAAAGTCAAATATAAAGTCAGATTTTTACAAAGCATATGAATGCTAAAATCAACTCTGCACCCACATCTTCATGTTAATCCTGAGGACAAATTTATAATCTGTCATGAAAGTGATTATTGAGGCCTCCAGCTGAGCACAGATGAATCAGATCAGCATATTAACAGGGCTTAACTGAAGTTGTGTTTATAATTCATGATGAATCTGTCTTTACATTTGCTCTGAGTGGTGGTCAGGAGAAAATCAGGAAGTGAAAACTTTTCTCACGTAAGTTCTGTGACTGGATATGACAAAGATTTTAAGCAGCTCTGATGATCTTGTGCAATCAGAGCTGAACTTTAACTTCTAATTCATGCTGGAAAAAATTAGTGAGTTGAAGAGAGAAAAGATGATAAAGATGGAAGAAGTCTCTTCAGTGCCTGAGATGGTAAGTAGGTAATAAAGTTAAAAAAAGAAAAAAAAGATCCTCAGATATATTTATGGAATCCAAATTTCCAATATTATTTTTTCAATAACATTATTTCTTGTTGCCTTTTTTTTCTGTGGGTAAATTTCCAACTTCTTACATTTTTATAAAAGGCCAGTGACTATAGGCTTAATGCAAGGGCAGAACCAGACCTGTTTGATATCAGGGGCTTAGCTCAAACAAAGGAGGATTCAGGGTAGGTTTTTTCTTATTAGACAGTTATATGTACTATTCTCAAGCAATCTTAATGAAAAAATTAGACTTGAAACACCATCAAAAATGTACATCTTTGGGCAAAAGTGATGCAGGTGCCTCTTAAGAAAGCATCCTCTCCAGCCAACAACATTATTCTAAATGCAGTTGTTCACATGTCCTTATAACTGTCACCTCTACTACCTAAAAAAGGGCAGAAACTTGCTGATATTCCTTTTTAAAAAATGTACAGAACATGGGTAGGGTAGGGATTTATTGTTTCATTTTTACATAAAAAAGACTGCAAAATGCGAGGTTCTGGATTTAGAAATATTTTCAAAAATGTTAATATCTAACACAATTATTAAACTATTTTTTTCATATTCATTATTCGCTCTCACAAGTCAAATAATGAATTTTGATTTTAATCAGTTTGCTGACAAGACTGAAATTTCCATGTCCATTTGTATACTTCAAATGATTTCTCTCAGCATGTATTGATCATATTGATTAAGCAGGAAAATACTTTTCACCAAGGTTCGAGGCTTTGAGGAAACATTGTGGGCCTAAGCCCTGTAAGCCATCCCCTAATCCACCTATGGTTTAATGCATTGGAGGGGAACTATCGTCTTTATTTTTGGTGCATCATTGCACACTGTGTTTGCTATATAAAGATACATTTTAACCAGCCAGCTGAGAACTCAAGGCCATCCATAAGGAGGGATAAAGTAGAGAGATTTCTGGGGCTCAGCCAAATAGGGGGGTCCATTGATGTTGGCAAAATCATGATCTGTTGTAAAGTTAAGCTGTGATACTAATATTTTATTTTTAACCTGAATAATAACCACTTTTATTAAATCAACAAAAAATAAATTTTATTTTTCTGTTTTACAATATAGCCTTTTAAAAAATGCAAACCCTTTTTTTCTTAAAACAGAATTACCTTTTCATTGTTAACAATGTGGATGGGCATACTGTACTAAATCGTTAAGAAGGAAATGTCAGAAGGAAAATAACTACATAACTACATAAAAGTAAAAAGAGGGAAAAAAACAGCAAAAATGTGTTGCACACAGGCTTAAAGTGGCAGTATAGTAGGAACAAAGAAGAACAGCAGCAAAAAATGGATTAAAATCAGCAAAAGATTGGATGAACAGGAAATTGGTAGCAATTATTTTGAAAGTCTTCATTTCCGTTATTGCTGCCTTCTGTTATCTTCACTCTTCCCAGAGGCTGATTAACCGCACCTGTGGCTGCTCTGCAATCAAGCACACTACTTCACTGCAGCAGACCAAAGCCTCAGTGCCAGAGTATTGTTTGCCTTGCTCAGCGGTACTACGGCTCCCCAGTGATTTACCAGTGATCGCCCTTGTAAGATCACAAATTCTCAGTGGTTTTTGGAGCTCGTTTTTGATCATCTTTGTCTCTCTTCTTTTCCAGTGCCTCCCTCCTCGTCTCACATTAGCCCTAAACTCAGCTCTATCTCAAGAAGCCTCTCGCTGCCTCTCACCTCCCCGTGGATCTCCTCACCCCTGGACCTGTGGATTCCCTCCTCCTCCACTGCACTATTATCTATAAATCTGTTAAACCTTTGCAACTCTGGTCTGCATTTTGGATCCACAACACACCCACAAAACAGGCAAAAAAAGTTAAAAAAAAAAAAAAAAAAGAAGGAAAACAGCAATAAAAGGGTTAAAAGTACCAATAACAGTAGCATAAAGGACGTCTGCTGGCAAAACTAGGTGGAAAATGGTAAAAATGCAATAAAATTGCCAAAAAAGGAGTGGCAAAAAAATGAGTAAAAAAATGGAAAAAAAAATGGAAAAACTGTGGTATTAATGGGCATAAGGTAGAAAAATGCCAAAGTGGCAAGAAAGGCTGATAAACAGCAAGACTGGGATGAAGGGGCAAAAAAAATGGAAAAATTTGGGGAAATAGCAAAATTGGTCAAAAAAGGAAATAACAGTGGAAAAAAGGGACAAAAAGTGTCAAAAATGGATGTAGTATAGATTGTCAAAAATGGGTGGACAAACCAGCAAAAAAAGGCTCCAAGTGCCGGGGAGCAGGTTGTTAAAGGCGCTCCCCATGTACGTTGACGGCCCGGGTTCAAATCCGGCCTGAGGCCCTTTACCGCATGTCTCTCCCCCGCTCTCGACCCTGTTCACAACTCTATCCACTGTCCTCCTCTATCTAATAAAGGTACTAAAATGCACAAAAATAAATCTTTGAGAAAAAAAAAAAAAAGGATCAATGTGCCAAAAAGGAGTGGCAAAAATCAGCTGACGGGCACAAAAAGTGTCGAGAAAGGGCGACAAACAGCAAACATAGATTAAAAGTGATGAAAAAATTCATAATGGGTGGAAAATGGGTTGAAAGGGGTTAAAAAGTAGCACGAAAAATAATTTCCACATCAGAACGCAATAATAGCTTTATACACTTTTCAAAATGAGGTAACTGCTAGCAAGAGTGCTAGCACCAATGCTACTGATTCATATAACCAATATATCACAACTGGAGAGGGCCCATTCTCTGGGTTTTTCAGAGGCCCAGCCAATTCTCTGGGCAGGCATGTGAGCACTGGAGGGGAAATCAGTTTAAATTTGGTTAAAACGGGGTAAAATCAAGTCTGAAAATATAAGACTTCAGTCAACCATTTATTACCAGATAAAATAATATAAGGTGTTGGACATATATATGTTTCACAATTTTAATGGTGATTTTAGCAGTAAAAGAGACAGAAATGGTGATTTTAGCAGCATTCTCCAGACTCATCTGAAGCAGCAGGTTAAATTCTGCAGTGCAAGGTTCATTATAGTCTCTGTAATGTTCTCAAGAACACTCCGAAACATTGTAAAGAGAGCAATTATCTACCATAGAAAAGAGGAACAAAGAAAGCAGTACATGCATATGAACAGTTATATGACAGAAGATGGGCTGTATAGAAATGTTGGTGATTGATGAGGGAGAGCAGTGGGCTTTAATGGAAACCAGGTATACGCTGTGCATTTTTCACCAGTGACTGTAATAGACCACCCGTTAATACAATTACTTTATTCTCTATAAATGTAAAATGCATTTGGATAATTGCTGTGCGAATGTAAAGCAGAACATTGTTATTGCACACAGTTCAACAAAGCTTTGAGTGGCATCTCTGCAATAAAAGCATCAAACACATGAATGATTAAGAAGTTAGAATAGTCATGGATAAAATCTGTGTAACATATTGATGGCACTAGAGTGTTACATTGTGCAAAACTCTCCATATTTACACCCAGCTTTACCCACAGACAAACCCAGAGAATTGGCCTTCCTCAGTTGTGATATGTGTGTGGGACCAGTAGCAATGATGCTAGCATTCATCCTGGCTAACAATTATCTTATTTTGTAGCTGAGAAGTGTGTGAAGCTATTATTGGGTTGTCATGTTGGAATTATTTATTTGTGCCACTTTTGAACCCTTTTTGCCCAACCACGTTCCCCCAACAATTTTTGCAACTTTCATCAGTTTAGCACTTTTTTAACCCATTTTTGCCTTTCTACACTTTTTTTTGCACTATTTTAACTGCTTTTCATCATTCCATTTCTGCCACTTTTTACCCATTTTTGCCAATTTTTCACTTAATTTCAACACTTTTTTACCCTCCCTTTTTTAACCACTTTGTCTGGCTGTTTTTGCCACTTTTGACGTATTTTGAGACTTTCTGCATATTTTTTGGCTCTATTAACCCATTTATCTTTTCTATTTCTTCATTTCTGCCAGTGTTTGCCACTTTTAAGCCAATGTTTGCCACTTAACCAAAACTTTTCACCACATTATCTGCATCTTTTTTCACTTTTTACCTATTTTGGACCATTCTTGCCACTCTTCACCCCCTTTTTTTTACCTCTTTAATGCCCATTTGTCAATTTCACTTAAATTCACTCTTGGTTTTCTTGTTAATGTTTGCTTCTTTAAACCCATTTTCACCAGTATTTCTGCCTCTTTTAACCATTTTTTTTGGCCATTTTTACCCCTTTTAATTCTTTTTTCTTAAAGAAGACTATACTCTACAACATTTTTGGTTTTGCTTTGATAAGGATTATGTTATTCAGTTAAAATACATATATATGGTTATTATAGCTCAACTTGAAAATGGACCATGATTTCGTTGGCCTCCATAGGCTCCCCATCCGGCTGGGCCCCAGAAAGTTCCTCTTTTTATCCCCCCTTATGGGTGGCCCTGTATGCACCTCTGGTATACAGTCCAGTAACAGTCCACCTGCTGCTGCAATGCTTCTTCAGAAAACAATACCTGTGCTGCATGTAAATCCATGTGTGATGGAGTTGTGATGGAAGCAGAGTTCACAGGGAAATCTGATCTAAATGTCAACTTTTAATAAATGTTCTCAAATAGCTGCAGAAAATTACTTAATACACCATCTCTCTGATACCCATGTGGTAACTTAACATGTTTTACAGCTCAAAAAACTCATCATGTTTCTCACACTGGCGTCCTGAAAAAACCTCATTTAACCCCCGTCTGAAACGCTTCTTTTTCGCTGCTGTCTCTTTAACCCCCCCAGACCTGCTTTCCTCCAACTGGCCAATTTTCCGAAGGCTGGCCAGTGGCAGGACTCAATGTTTTGTGCCCGCCCCCTCCAATATGGCTATGTTGCTAGGCTAGTACTTGTAAACTTTGAATGAACCGGTCGAGCTGAGTAAAATATGGCAAATTTTGATATACATCCGTACGTGTTAGACCCGGAGTCTGACCCTGATAGTTTGGAGAGAGAGGGGGAAGAAAACCAGCATCAGCGAAGGATAGGGAAGGGCGTATCTGTTTGGTAAGTGTTTAATTACTGTGTTACTAAATGGCTTTGATAATGGTGGACTGATCCCTTGCTGCATTTAGCGGTGTATTTATTCATCTCTGTTCATCTTGTGGGGGCAGTCTGTTCTGCTTTGCCAGCAGCACGGACTAACCAGTCAGGAGATCCTATTGCGATGACCTCATCAGTTAGCTCAATCAAAATCTCGTCTTGGGAGAATCTCGGAGAGATTCCCAATGAACCGTTTTCATCAATTTACACTCTAATTCCAAGATTACTGCAACATACGTTTATCTTGCAATTTGAAAAAAATGCATGCGTGAAGTATGGACACCTAACATTGTGACTTTATATTTATGTTTCAAAAATCGGAAAAGTATAATACCCCCTCTTTTACCTGCGAACCATTTCTACATTTCTTCTCAGGCCGTCATCAAATGCTGCTTCAGCACAGAAATGTTCACATGGTAAGTGGATAAGACAAAAACATGGATAAGATAATTTCTCACTGAGTCAGTGTATAACATGCGGGCTCTTAAAGAGAACAACTTAAAAGACATACACAGACGAGATGAAACGCGACTGTGGAGAAAAGGCATTTCATGAATGTGATGTCTGCAAGTGACAGGGATGAAAGTGAAGCAGCCTGCATGGAGGGGTATTTCAAGCAAAGATGCTGTTTGAAAGTCACTGGCAATTCTTCAAATAGAATTTGAATCTTCCACCCTACATTCAGACATTTTCTTCAAAAACAGCCTCTTTCACCTTCATCAACTGTTAAAACACTGATGATAATAACAGGCCATAACGCAGCACAGAAGGAGGGAGAAATGCAATCATGTGCTATCAAGGAGATGAATATGGGCTGAAGGGATGGAAAAAAGACAAAACAATCAGTGCCATTTATACACAGATCTATGCCATGAAACACTGGTGGACTCAGAGGAGGCAGGGGGTGGCAATCACCCCCCAGGTGCCCTGATGTTAAGAAGACATTACAAAAGTACCCTCTTTAATGGCCCTCCAGTGTGTCCTTTCAATAGACAAAACATGACAAAGTGCCCTTCCTTACACTGGCCAGGTGTATATTTTATGTATTTATAGTTTATCTCTAAATACATAGACAAACTTGGAACTGCCATCCCTTGCAAGTATCAGTGTTTACAATGCCATAAAAAACATTCATCCTCTTGGATGTTTTAACCTTTTATTGATTTTATGAATCAATCGATATAATTTGGCTTTTTTTTTACATAAAAGAAAAAAAAAAATCTCCTTAATTTCAAAGTGAAAACAGACTTCTACAAAGTAATGTCAAACAAAAACATGTAATGTAAATGAAATGATTGCATAAATACATAAAACAGCAGCTGTAAATGTCCTGGAGTGGCTGAGTCAAAGTCTGGACCCCAATCCAATAGAGAATTAGCTGGATTTGAAAAGTCCCTGTGCAACTAGACAGAACTTGAGCAATTAAGATACATCTTAATCAAGCAGCTGTGGTTGCAGCCAAAGGTGCATCTACTAAATACTGACATTATATTAATCATGACTGGTTTATAAAATCAATAAAAGGGCAAAACATCCAAGGGGAGGAATACTTTTGAAAGGAACCATTTAGCCCTAGAAAGGCAATTATGATGATTAAAGGTCTAAGTTAAAAGGTACAGTGCTTAACAAATGCATTAGACCACCTGTCATATTTGTCTCAAAGACCGTCCAGCATCATGAAGTGCTTTAATGCAAACTCTTTCATTTTCAGTGAGCTCTCCATTACCATCTACCATTTTGAACAGGAATGAGGGATTTCAAACTGAATTCACTGAAATTTGAGCCAGCTCACTGGGCTTCTCTGAGAAGTCAGAAATGAATCAAGCACAACATTCAACCACTAAAACTAATTTTTCTGTTCAGGAATGCAAGTAAATAACTATAATATGACATATTAATCAAGAAATAATAATGTGCTTTACTATTTTTTCAGTTTTTTTGTAAATCAGTAAATTTTTAAATTCATGGATAACAATAATAATTATATTTTACCATTAAAAATATCACTTCAGTTAAAGAGCTTCTACATATTGATGTATTAACCATTGCAGAAGCATAAAAAATGATTTTGGTAATTACCCATGCTGTTAATTTAGGGCAGCTGTGGCATAAACCTTACTTTGGTTAGGGTTAGAGTGGTCTAATGAATTTGTTTAGCACTATATACATCACCTCATCTGTGGCTACTGCTTCAGTAAAGTGGTCACTTTGCAAACTGAACTGATCAAGATCCAGCTTAAGAACAGATGAAGGAATGAGAGAAACATCCCAGCAAACCCAAACATGGTCGTTGGCGTCTTTAAACGCATGGCAGTAAGACCAGTTCTACTCTGAGTCCAGCTCCCTGACTACCCTCAGTTTAATGTTAATTTCAGTTTAATGTTAAATGTTCATTTTCAATGACAGTATTGCTTGTGAAATAAATTTTTGATTAGTAGGTAATAATACATAATAAAGTGTTTATTGTTAACCAGTGTTTCTAATCATTTCACTCTAAAGGTAGTGCAGCTTTTAATGAGCTGCTGCATCACAGCAGCAGGTGCCCTTGTTATCATTTTTGTCCCTGAAACATCCAGAGTCTGCCAGTGTTACAAAACATCTGTCTTTAATGCACTGCATTGATATGGACCACAGGTGGACCAGGATGTAGGTCTTCTTTCATTAACTTGTTGCTAATACATTATGTAAATTGTCTACAGATTTAGCATTGAGACATACTAGTGTTAACTGCAGACACAATACATTTAAGTTAACAATTCCAAGCAAAGTTAATTGTTTCTTATGTTAAGAGATGGAAAGGTAGTTACTAGGCATCTTCACTGTCTATAATGCTTTCTTCTGTTATTTAGTGGCTACTGGAAAACAGTGAATAAAAGCACTAGCCACTCTCTGGGGGTATAGCAGTGTATTAAAAACAGCTGTTAGCAAAAGTGATAGATTTTTTAAAATGTATTAAACATCATGAATATATTTGAATTATAACAACCTAATGACTAAGTGAGTATCCAAATGATGTCCCACCATAGCAGCCAACAATTGAAGTCTAGTTTTAGTCCATAAACAGTCCTCATGTTTTAGTCTTTACTTTTATTTCAAGCATTTATTTTCTTGCCTAAATCTGGTACCAAATCATGGTAGTGTGTTCTATGCACTCTGTCAAACCTGGGGTCACTGCTTTCTACAACTGAGAGGCAGAGGAGCTACAGTTGCATTGTTTTTGACAGATTTAACACCAGTAGAGAAATATCACGGATTTTGAATGTCAGACGAAAACTACATAACATTTCAGTCTAGTTTTAGTCATCTTGATGAAAACTAAGCTTACTTTTTGTCAGTTTTAGTCATCACAGATCTATTTTTTTAGTTTTAGTCTAGTTTTAGTCATGGAAAAAAAGGCTGTTGAATAGTTCTGGTCATAGTTTTTGTCGACAAAATTAATCCTATTCAGAATCACAGCTTTTTTTAAGGAATGTATGGTTACAAAATGCATGATGAAGGTGATCATTGCATAAATCTGAGGCTAAATGAAAACAATTTTCAGTGAAATATGAAAATAGCTTTACTACAGTATTTATATAGTATTTTAACCACTAAGAATGCCATGAATTTCATACATATGCTTGTAATGGGGAGATAGTGCCATCAAGATTTATACACTTAAAATGATCAATTTATAATTTTCTCCTAAATGAATCACTGGGGTGCAGATGGCCAAGTCGTTAGGTTGTGCCAATGTGTGCGGACGGCCTAAGTTCAAGTCCAGCCTGTGGCTCCCTTCCCACATGTCTCTCCCCTACTCTGTCATCCCTGTTTCCAACTCTATCCACTCTACTCCTCTCTGAATAACAAGCCCTTATATAAACCTTTTTCTGATATAAATCACTGACATTACAGAATTAATAGTTTTAGTCTGCTATTGCAGAGAGAAAAAAAAAACATGATTGTAGTTGGAGTAAATGGGACACTTTTGTCAACAAATGGCTTATTAGGGTGCAAAATTTCATATCTGACACTTTAAAAACGAATCATTCATTAAAACAATTTTGTTGCTATTCTTCAACACACCCAAGACAAGGACTGAAAAACTTACCAGCCCCCCCATCATGTATTACATAGGAGGTAACTCATTTTTTGTGTGATTTTCATTTTCAAACAGTGACACCATGTTTTCGAAATGACATTTAGAGGGTTAACATCTTGAAAATAGTTGAATATTTGTTAATTTTGTTCAGGGCTAAAGTTCATGGAAAGATATGTAAAATTTTGAAAGCAGTTTTTGTGAATTGACATTTTTTTTTTGGGTCAATGAATGGCTTATTAGGGTGCAAATTTTTAAATCTGAAAATACCCTAAACCAATAATTCATCAATTCAATTTCAAAAATAATCATAGACATATCAAGAACTATGTTTGAGAAAAAATCCCCAAGACACTTGACTATTTTTCAGAAAGTTACTCATTTTGGGATTTTTTTTTTTTTTTTTTTTTTTTCATGAAAACCAACTGGGTGACTTCTTGTAGCGAAACTGGTATTTTAAGGGTAAAACATCCCCAAAATATTTTAATAATTTGAGATTTTGGTCAGGACTGAAGTTGATGGAAATAATTGATCATAAATGGTGTATAAGTGAGGTTTTTAATGGGACACTACAAAAAACAAACAAACAAACAAACAAAAACGAATCATGCATCATATTTAATTTGTTGCTGATCTTCGGCACATCCAAGACTATGATTTAAAAAATATTACCAACCTCCATATATATATAATTACTTTTTTTAAATATAGAAAATAGCTAATGTTTTGTGTGTTATTTCCACATGAAACAGCAACACCTTGTGTTCAAGCCTGCTTTTCAAAGGGTTAAAATCCTGAACATAGTTGACTGTTTGGTAGTTTGATCAGGACTGAAGTAGACTGAAAAAAATGTAAGCCAGAAGGAGAAAAAATATTCATCTGTTATATTTTATAGCAGTTATTGTAAGTGTCCACAGATTGCTTATTAGAGAACAAGTTTAAAACTTTATCATACGAACACACAAACAAAAGTAGGGCATCAAAATTAATTTTGTTGCTAACCTTTTACAAATCCAGGACTGTGCATGAATAAAAACCCAATCAGCTGGCATTATAGGGTTAAAATCCCCAAATTATTCAAATATTTGGTAGTTTTAAACAGGACTGAAGTTGATGAAAAGAATTAACCACAAAAAAATGTGGGAAGATTTTTATATATAAATATATATAATCATTAGTGTTTTTCACAGTTGGCTTTTTTGTCCTGTATGGCTTATTAGGGTATTAATTTTTTACAGAGTGAACAAATTTTGTTTTATTTTTTAATAAAAATGCAAAATTTTATCAATAGAAACAGAAAAATTATGCCATTTTCAGCGCCACAGTAAAATGATCACAATGTGAAAATTAAAGTTAACCATGTCTAGAATGACACTGGAGAGTCGAAGGGGTGTATCGTCACCACATGTGGTTGGTTGGAGGCGTTCCTGAATACATACGTCTCACTGAACATGCACAAGCCTGTTGGTTAAGACCATGTGGGATTTACAGACACTAATTACCCACCACTGTGTAAGACTGGTGTGCACTTGCTTGATAAATATGGATTTCTTTGTACCAAAGTACTTTCACTTTCCTTTTCTTTATTGCTAAGACATTTTCTAGGCACTGTTGAGAGATGAAGGCCTTAGGCTTTAGACTGTTACGACATAAAGGAAGATCATCTTTTTGGCATCATATTCTAAACTTTATCTGACTGAGGAAAACGTATTTGCCAAATCAGTTTAATGCTCCTTTTTTGCCATGAGAACCTCCCACATGCTCCGCGAGAGATCAATGCCAGTTTCGCAATAAGCTGAAAAGATGGGGTACATTTCACCAAACAACAGTGTACATCAAACGCATTGTACTTTCATCATTGAAGGCAGCTCAGAAACGTGTGTGAGCCAGGGGAGATGGTGTTAATGTGCAGGAAGAGCCATCTCAGCTGTCTAGACACTCTGACAAACAGAAAAAGTGGCGCTAGCCAGAGGAAGTCATTTGGAAGAAACATGGCTTCCCAGTATAAATAGGCTGTACAGGGCATGTGTACTGACAGATTAAACCATCTTTGAAGTCTGCCATACATCAGTTGAAGCTGCCTTCCCCTGCTCTTTAAGCTAATAAGCTTAAATCTTCCTGCAGCCAAAGCAGCGATGAAGAAGAAGAAGAGGAGAAAAAACCTTTTAATCCCAGCTTTGATGATACATTATGTGCTGCTGGAAAGAACACTCAAAGTTCCCCCTGAAACTTAAAAGTGACACGGCTTTTCTGGATGGAGGAACCAGCAGTAGGAGCGTCCACATGACAAAAGCATCGGCAGCTGGAGGGTTGGGGGAGGTTTAGAAGTGGCTAGGGGGGCATTTTTCATTTTTTTCCCCTATTGTCACAGAATCACTTGAATTTCAATCCAGCCCCATTCCTCTTATATGATGGCGGCAAACAACACGTAGACACAAGCGTAAACTCAACGTGACCCCGCTTTCTGCATGTGTAGCACTTTTCGGCGGCTCAGCGAGTGGAGATTAAGCTTTGAGGAGAAGCAGCGAGGGGGCTGAGGTAGTGCAGAGAGAGAGAAGAGGGGAGAGGAAAAGAGAGATATAAAAAAATAGGGAAGAAAAAAGGAAGGATTACAGAGTTACAGAGGGAGGAGAAGAGGAGCGCAGAAAGGGTGAGAAAGAGGAGAGAAACAGAGAGGGGAGGGGAGGCCAGGGAGTTCAGACTCGACTGTCATTTTTCCAGCAGAGCGAGAGACAGAGACGAGAGAAAAAACAGAGGAGTGCAAAGATCTGCTTTCTGGTTTCTATGGAAACGGCAGGCTATTATCCTGAGCTGTCATATTTTGAGGGGATCTGACTTCATCGAAGGGGAAGAGAGAGAAAGAGAGGATGGACGGAGAGGTCAGGCCTCCTGTTTACCTTCAGGAACAGAGAGCCACGTGTCAAGTTAAATGAGCTGAAGAGAAAACAAATTAACCCCTGATTGTCCATACGTCACTCCTGAGAGGAAAAGACAAACTTCCACAATGAACTAACATTTACCTCCTCAGACACCGCTCCTGCATATGAGGACATACATTCTGGCTTTCCTACAACATAGTAACCATTTCTGCTGTTAGAACTTTTGAAATAATTGTCCAGAATGTCCATACGAGTTTGTGTAATTTACTTGATATGTTTGGAAATTTGCAATTTCATTTTTAGCAAAATTAATAGAAATTTTGGGAAATGTATTTATTGTTGTAGAAATTTGATTTGAATTTGGGGGATTTGTTTTAAAATCTATGTATTTTCATGAAAATTGGGAAATTTCTTTATAAATTTTTTGGTGATTTGATTGGGCATGGGGGGGTCATCAATTTTGAAATTTTGGAAAATGTGTTTGGATGGAATTTGGGAGAAATTTAAGGTGGAATTTGCTTTTAAATCTTTGGGGATTTTCATAGCAATTGTCCTTTGAACATTTTCGGGAATTTAATTGGGAACGGGGGTGGGGGGTGTACTTTCAAAAATTTTCAAAGTTTTGAAAAATTGAAAATGTTATTTTCATTGAATTAAGGGGAATATGTAATGTTTGGGGAGATTTTCAGGAATGTTCATGGACATTTAGTGGGTATTTTGGAGAGTTTGATTGGAAGTTTTGGGGAAAATTAGCTTTGAAATTTTCTGGCATTTCCATAAGAATTTGGGAAATGTGTTTGGGGGAATTTATATGGAAATTTTAATGGAAAAACATGTTTGGAGATTTAAGAAATTTGATTTGAATTTATGGGAATTTGAATGAAAATTTCAGGGAAATGTTTAGAAAATTTTCAATCATTTTCATGAAATTTGTGGAAGTGTAATTGTAGATTTTGGGAAATTTGAGAAATTTAAGGGTAAAATTGAATTTTTTAGAAAATTTCATGGAAGTTTCAGGGAACTTGTTTGGGTATTTTGAAGCGTTCAATTGGAAGTTTTTTGAAAATTTGCTGTGAAATTTATATTAAACAGTGCTATGTAGCAGGAACTTTTTTACGTGTGTTGTTTTCACGTCAAAACATATTTTTGCTTTAAATTGTACACAGGCTCATATGTGTTCATCTGCAAAGATTTGGAATGTTTTAGTCATTAATTTTAGAATCAAGTTTTGGTTATAGTTAAATTTTGCATGTCAGATTTGAGTATAAATTTTAATTAGGTAAATGTAGTCATGTCTGTGTAGTATGTGTGAAAATTATTTTTTGTTTGGTTTAATTGTAGGTGACGTCTCTTGTCGTATTTGTAAGCTGCTAGTGGATACCTTGATATTCTCTTGTGAAAGTAGATTGATCTATCTATTGATCTATTAGTTTTTTTTCAGCAGTGGGGAAAATCTGTCTGAGACGTGGTGGTGATCCAAGTGGGTCGTTGTGTTATGGCTTTGCTTTCCCCGTACAGTTACCCATCCACTCACTGAGATTCATTGGTGTGGAGCCACGTTTCATAAAGAGTTACCCTGTCCTCCGCAACTACATACAGCAATAAACTACATTTTATACACGTACCATTATCACTGAAGGAGGACGGGGAAAAGCAGAACATCAGCTCACATAGCAGGAGAGGCAGACGCAGAGATGCCGAGGCTAACCTAGGCTAAGCTGTGGTGAGAAATGAAAGGGAGGCTTAGAGAAAAGCAGCTACACCATGAGGGTGTTTGTTGTTAACTATATGTATGCCTAAACACACAACAGCTATAAAACACCAGTGATTAGTAGTCAAAGAGTGAAAAATGTAATTGTAGCTCAATCTGCACTCAGAGAAAAACCAACAATAGCGCAAGCACACAAGCAGGAAGTACGCAATACGCTCACCACACGTCAGCCGTGTTGGTGGTAATGGACGTGAGGTGGAGCAAACTGAATTTTTTTTTAAAAGTGCTCTACATTTGAATTTTATCAAGGGTCTATACATATTTAGGATTTTGTCATGATTCCACTTAGGAACCAGTATACCAAAGAAATCCTCTGAGAGATATAAGGGACAATTGAAGCAGCAGGGTGGTTTTCAAATGGAGACATCATCCATCCATACATACATGCATGAACCCCATGGAACAACTCTGGAGAGACCTGAAAATGGCTGTCTACCGACGGTCCCCATCCAACCTGACTAAGCTTGAGAGAAGAAGAGAAGAATGGCAGAAAGTCCGTCAATCCAGGTGTGCAAAGCTTGTTGCGTCATGTTCAAAAAGATTCAAAAAGAGTTTTTTTTTTCATGATTTTGCAAAAAGTTCTCAATTTCTGGTTTCACTTTTATATCTTTGAGACAAAAAATGAATGTAATGGTTGTAGCATCAGCCTGCAACATAACAAAACTGAAAAAGTGGGTCTGAATACTTTCTGAGTGCACTGTTAAGATCTCTCAAGAAAACAACTGACAAGTACTTTTACTCACAGGCAACAGAATAAAATGAGATATATAGATTTGTATCTGCTAATGGCTTCTGTAAAAGTAAATGAATTAAAAAAAAAACTTGGCTCATGATGCCTGATGTTCCTCTATAGTTCTGTTAATTATCAGTGAAAAACAAGTACACCGTTGCTGTCTTGAGTGTCTTACGGCATAAAAACAGACAAGACCATCCACACACTGATGCCAACATCTGTTTCCTCACTGCTCTGCATGATCATTAAAATCTCACAAACAAGTTATTAACTAGGTGTTATGTTATGCATAGTTTATGTGCAATCTCTTCCCTCAATACTTTCACCTAAGAAATTATGAAAATCTGTGCCAGAATAGACCAAGAGACTGCACAATGTGTAGTTTCCATTGTCTTTATTTTCTGGATAATGTGTGACTGATGCTCATTTATCAGTCGATATGAAGTGCTGTAAGATGGTTTTGGTAATTTCAAATATGCATAAACAATTAAGTGACGTTAGACTGCATGATAAGAGCAATAACACAGGGTGTTTAACATAACTAACATTTAAAGATGTAAGCTTAGCTTAGCTCCATTGGTAGCTGTTTCTATGTCCTTATATGTAAAATAAATGCTGCTTTCTTGGTAGGCCAACATCTTCACTTATGTATTGATATGCCATGTAAGTCCTGATTTAATTCCTCAAAAACATATTCCAAGCTGTTTATTGGCTAAAAAATAGACAACATTATACTCTCCCCAGAGGCTACAGGCAGTTTTATCAGCTGGTTTGTTTGCATTCACACTGACCAATACAGACAGAACCTAGGGCTCATGTGAACTCTGGACCAGGGCCCCAAGTGTGAAAGCCACCTAAGTAACCTATTTATAGTATAAATAAATGTGCTTAATCAAGTTACTAAGTCATAAGAAGTATGATTTTGATCAACTTTACCAATACATGTTGTTTTTCTTTCCTGTTGACTCTGAGCTTGGCTACGCCTAGTTATTTGTCATTAGTCATGTTTACATGGACACTTTTATTCAAATCTGACTGAAATCAACCTGATTAAATGTTTTGGGTCAAGCATTTACATTGTGTGTGATCTATCCAATCGGGTGTTTACATCTGCCCGTTTTTAATTGGAATAGCAGCCACTGCGTCAACGGTCACCACTAGCAACCATGAATCATGTGACCTGTGTGTCACATGATTCATGGTTGCTATTGGTTTCCAGTGGTTTATAGTCCCACTGCTCTGTTATTGCTCTGTCCCCCATTGAGGCCAACATCCCCTGAGTCTTGGCTTCTCCACTACTGGCATTTGAGTCTAGTGCCCTGTTTCTGCTGGCGAGAACGGCTCCCAACGCCCCATTCACGGTCACTTTCAGGCTCCAGTGGTGAATCTCCGCCTTCCACATCTTTCCTGTTCCTTTGTGGACATAACAGCATACCTGAAGGCATCAAGATGGATTATATGTGTTAGTTCAAGTTACGTCAAGACGAAGAGCATGCACAGAAAGAACGTGTCAGCTCAATCGGGTGAAGGTGTTTACATGAAGAACTTTCCCTCTGATCGGGTTGTGAATAGGTGTAGACCACCCCCTGCAACTGATTAGACTTTTAATCAGATGAGGCTTGATCAGGTTGATTTAGGTGTTTACATGCAGTATTTATAATCAGGTTGAGGGTTAAACCCGATTAGAAGTGTCCATATAAATGCAGCTTGTAGATGAGTGCAGTATGATCTGGTATGTGTCAAGCGTCAACACAGAGTATTTTAAAATTTAAACCGATATTTGAATTTTAGTTAATTTTAGCAAGGCCTACTGCCTTGCTTAATCTATATGCTAAATTGATTCGTAGCAGTCTGGCATACAGTGTGCTGTAGAGGGCTTTCAGACTTTTGCAGCTGTGACAGCAGAGAAGCACTGCACTCTCATTGATGGAGCTGAGACAGACTGACCACATATCTAGTGGAATTTAAACTGGTCATCAGGACCCACCACCACCTCCTTAACAAATCAAAGAGATAGTGAAATGCACTGCAATATAAAAGCTTGTTATAGACTTTATGCCACATATTTCTTTCCAGGCATACATCCTCAACCCACTAAAAATGGCTTCTTGACCCACTTTTGAGTCTTGACAGACCAGCTAAAAACCAAGGCTCAGATTTAAAAGTCAACACAAAAATCTCATCGCTATTCTTCCCTGCATCTATTAAAGTTAATCATGAATCCTTTCTCCAACTGATTGACAGCACCAAATTTGACACATTACAGCATAAAAGACCAGAGTACTGCTCAAAGAATAACCAAACCCTGCTCCACTGATTAAATCAAATTTCCCCATACTGCCCTGTTATTGACAGTGAGAAAGCCTATGCATACAGTAGCTCAGAGAAACTGTTGCTGCTCAACAAGGTGAAAATGATTATGGAACAGGAAGCAGCTATTACAATTTGAAATGGATAGCACTGCCCTTGTATTGTACATGGAAAATAACAGCATTATTTAACTGCTTCTGATGCAGAAAGTTCAGCATGAGCATATTAAACAGAGCCATGAAGACTTGTGTATTTAAAGATCATTATATGTTTTGAAAAGAGCTGAAAAAGAGAAGGAGCAAAGTGGAGAGGCCGGGTGGAGGCGGTGGACGAGAAATAAGATATGAAGAGGTGGGAGGTATTTGGGTTCAGATGGAAATATCTCTCTCTTGTTTTCCTCACCCCTCCTGTCCATCTCTATCCCCCCCCCTCCTCCCCCTTTCCCCTCCACAGCCAGCTCCTGAGAGGTTTCATGGACCGGCCAAACCAGACCTCCAGGTGGCCTCTCCGGAGCCCTGCTCGGCGCTGCAGGGACGGGGCCGAATTCATGCCATGCACTACCTTGAGGTCAATGGGTTTATTCTGGCAGTGGTGAATAGGCATCATTACAGTTTAATTACAGCAGGAGCTGGCTTAAATGAAAAGTGTATGTACCGTCCAGAAGAGTCTCACAACTACTTGAAAACATGTGGAGGGGGGAGAGGGTGAAATAAATCTTGATGGGAGGCATCAAGGACGTCTTTTCAGGAATAACAGACTGGTTGTGGAAGGGTTCTGCAGTTTCGTTTTATATTTCAAACTGAAGGTGGCTAACAAAAAATTGAGTTACAACACATTTTCTCATTGTACACATACCTGGCCCTAGTAATGCTTTATCTGGCCCACCTGTGCCTTAAAGTTGTGTTGGTCCATAACGAACAGTTCATGATTAAAGAGGACAATAAAATGCCTCAGTAAATCAAGGTTTCAGGGGAAGATACAGCATGGTTCTCTGCTCTTACTTGAACAAAAAAGTTTGGTCCTGCTCTGAGCCATTGTTTGCAGGTTTGCAGTTGCTTCTACAAAACCACTTCAGTAGCTCCTGCCTCATTCTCCTCAAAAGACACGGATATGTCCAGTTATTCTCCATCCAGGAATAAAAATGGATTCTCCTGATGACACACATGGAAGCTGGCCAATCCATCTGCTTTGCAAGGTTAAATCCTGTCTGGACTCATGATTTCTATTCTGTACAGTACAGTTTCGATGCTTTCTATGCTAGTCTTCTACTACTACCAGGCACTTAGAGAGAAGATGGTTGGTATAAAATAATACAGACAAAGAGGAGTATGCTTTGTATGTTTCTCCAAGCCTGTAATCAATAAATGTGCTGACATGTCATGTCAAACATCACTAAAAGTGTGTCCTGGAAGGGGTGGCACCTTGGGACTCCATTGTCATACTGGGGGACTTCAACGCCATGTTGGCAATGATGGAGAAACCTAGGAGGGGGTGACTGGGAGGAATGGCCTGCCTGGTCTGAACCTGAGTGGTGTTTTGTTAGTGGACTTCTGTGCTAGTCATGGATTGGCCATAACAAACACCATGTTCAAACATAGGGATGCTCATAAGTGTACTTGGTACCAGAGCCAGGCCAGTGGTAGGCAACTGGCGGCCCGCGGGCCAAAATTGGCTCGCCGCCAATAATACCTGGCCCACCAGATGATATTGATTAAAAACTGATTAAAAATATATACATATATATATATTTGCTATCACAAAAACAACAATTCTGCATAGATATCAGAACATTTATTTAAAAGTCGTGACAAAATATGATAAAATAAAATAAAGCAGCATCTGCATGACTTCAGACGCACACTGGCTTGAGGTAGGAACTTAACTGGCACATGTGCGCTCTGAGAAAAAGGAGAAAAAAAGAAATATTGCTCTCTGTGTGCCACTGTAACAGACAAAGTGCAAAATCTGTTTCACTGGATTAAAACAAATAACAAGCTTGGCTCAAATATCAAATAAATAAATAACAACAGCCTGTAGCAAATTTGTTGATTTTAAATAAATAACTTTATTAAATTACGTTTTTGTACAAGATATAATAGTATAGATGAGAAAAGAGTATTTTTTTTTAGAAGGAAAGACAGGTTTTGCCTGATGAGGATGTAATTTTGGCCCGGCATTGAGTTGGTCAGAAAAAAATTTGGCCCGGGGCCAAACATAGTTGCTGACCCCTGCCCTAGGCCAAAGGTCTACGATCAACTTTGTTGTTTTGTCAGATCTGCAGCCGTATGTTCTGGACACTTGGGTGAAGAGAGGAGCAGAGTTGTCAACTGATCACCAGACAGACCTCCTAAGTCTAACCGAGTTGTGAGGGTGAACTGGGAATGTCTGGTAGAGACCCCTGTCTGTGAGGTATTTAACTCTCACCTCCAGAGGAACTTTTGCAAATTGCGGGGGAGGTTGTGGACATGGAGGCTGAGTGGTCCATGTTCAAATCCTCCATTGTGGAAGCAGCTGCTAGAAGTTGTGGCGAGAGGACTGTCGGTGCCTGTCGTTGCAGTAACCTTGGGACCCGCTAGTGGACACCAGCAGCAAAGGAAGCCATAAAGCTGAAGAAGGAGACCTTTCACACCTGGTTCGCCCAGGGGGTCTCTGGTAGTAGCTGACAAGTATTGGGTGGCTCGGAGGGCTGCAGCTTCAACAGTTGCAGAAGCAAAAACCCAGGTGGGGGAAGCTATGGAGAAGGACTTCCAGCTGGCCCAAAGGTTGTTCTGGCAAACCATCTAATGACTCAGGAAGGGAAAGCAGGGCTTGGCTATGGCTGTGATTAGCAGGAGTGGAGAACTGCTGACCCAGACTGGGTATGTCATTGATAGTTGGTGGAAAGAATACTTTGAAGAACTCCTGAACCTGTCTATCACATTCTTCTCCCTGGAAGCAGAGTTTGATGATCCAAGGGAAGACTCATATATATATCCTTGTCCGAGGTCGCTGAGGTGGTCAAAAAGCTCCTCGGCAGCAGGGCGCCAGGATTAGATGAGATTCACCCTGTGATACTGAAGGCTCTGGGTATTGTTGGGCTGTCATGGCAGGCACACCTCTTCAACGTCGGATGGGACAGCACCTGTGGAGTGGCAGACTGGGATGGTGGTTCCCATTTATTAAAAAGGGGGACCAGAGGTTGTACTTCGATTATCAGGGTACCACACTACTCAGCCTCCCGGGGAAAGTGTACTCTAAGGTGATGGAAGCAGGCTCTGAAATTTCCAAAGTGAATGTGCCCAGTTACACCAGAAAGAGTCATGCACTTTTCAGATGTCTTTGTGTTAGTAAGGTGATTGAGGGACTCCTCAAAGAGAAAGCAAGGGGGGTAAACTAGTTTACAGAGAACATACAGGAGCAGACTCACATCAGCATCTACAGAGTCTTTGCATAATGTGTTTATATTCACTCTGCCTTCACCTTTTGTTGTTGGGAATAGAGAGTTTCCTGTTTCATTTTCAATTTTTTGTTTTCTAACAGATTTTTACCCAAAAACAACATGGTGTGAGTGGAGGTCACGTCAGCTCTGGGAGAAAAGGCCACTTTGGTACTTAGCCGCGTCAACCTTTGCTCTTCCTGATTGTCATCCAGAGGTGTCATTGACCAGTTCTCAACTGTTTTAGCTCAACCTGTGAGTGTAGATATGAACTTAAAGCCTCAACTTTATTGTTCAGGTCTCTCAAACGTTAACATTGCAAGGGGTCTGACTTATAAATGTTACGTACGCACCTGTAAGCTAACTCTGACAGATGCATAGGAATGTCTTTGATGCAGGGGGAAAGTGGAGATGCACAAGGTGAGGTGGTTAATTGAAGCTAGGTTTTTTTATTAGAATTAATTTTACTGAATACAAAACTTTTTTCCATTATCCATGTCATCATAAACAGTTTATTTTTAAGCATTTACTACTTTTTATATATAAAAATGTATTGTCTTTGGAAACTTGACATGTTTCATTATCAAAGTCTCACTGTCTTTCACACTGAGCCTAGGTGGCCAAACTATAATTATCATTTGATGCAGAAATCCAAATACCAACAAGCAAGGAAGACTGGATACCATAGTACTACCAGTCTAACACACCAGTACTTCTTTTAAAAATTTCATCCTATCACAGAGTGTGGGCTTTAGTTTAAATACACCTTACAGTGCTGGAAGATGCAGAGGAAACAGAGACACGACGCTGTCTGCTCCACACTGACTCATCGTTCTTTTTTTTTAATAACATCAATCAATACTCGCTTTAATAATATATTCTAATGGAAGACAGATCTGAGATGAAAAAATCAGACTGAACCCCAGATAAAGACTGCAGTGAAACTCATGCCTATTGATGAATGTGGGATGTTTTTGGCACAGTAAAAGGAGCATGTGCAGCTGCAATGTGTTGTCACGGTTATTTCTTTAGTTTGTGACTCTTCTTGCCATAGTATGCTAAAAATCAGCGTTGTCTAACTACCCTTAATTCACATGCACTTAGTTTATTTTTCTTGTCTTACTTCAGGTTGCTGCTGTGGTTCATGACAGAAAACCTTTGATTTGCCAGCTCATTTTTATTCATAAGAAGCTTTGCATTTACCATTTCAGGTCGAATGTCGGCATGTAAAGGGCAGAATGGGAGGTAGATCAACGTATGCACATTTCCAATTGGATGAGGATTTATAAAAAGAACACTGAGTGATGATTTGTGTTAGCAACATTTTTAAAATTGGAATTATTTTTGGCATACATGCAATTTTGGCATGGACTGTATGCACTGTTTATTAAATGACACCCCCGGATAAGGGTAAATATCTCTACTTCCAACAGAATCATATAAATATGTTCACACACACATAACAATCAATATGTACTGTAGCTGTAATGTGTATTTGTTCCGGTACACCCCTAAACGTATTTTGATTTTCTTTGTTTCATATTGAGAAAGTATCTTTACTTCTAGAAACATCTTTAAACATCCAACATCATATGAAAACCTTGCTTGTTGTTGTTGCCACTGATGTCTAAAACTTAATCAAATCCTTCAACACAGCAGATCTGTGTAAGTGAGTGAAAGAAAGAGAGAAACAACCAAATTTGAAACTTAATCAAAAGAATGTTAACAGATTTTCTTTTGATCCCCGAGAGTGATTCAGGGATGTGACTGGTTCAGGTGGCTTCTCAGAAATGAATTATTATCACTGTTTGAAATGTTGATGTTAGGAGGCTTGAAGCTGGCCTGACATGACTGATAAAACTCTTGAACAGATCTGTAAATACCAAAAAGTTCCACAATCTATTTGAAAAACTTGCAACATTTCAGAACAGACCAACCAAAAGAAAATGCTTAATGACATCGTATTATGATATGGAAATGCTTTACTATGATACTGACTACAAGTTAAAACATTCTTTAATTATCATATGTAGGTGGTTTTCTTTCTCAAGGTTTGGGTTGAAAGAAAAAAATTCTAAATGTGCAGTGTTAAAGACCCTGTGAAGTGAAATCCAAAATTTGTGTCTTAACACACTAGGTACACTGTATTGCCAAAAGTATTCATTCACCCATCCAAATAATTGAAGTCAGGTGTACCAATTACTTCCATGGCCACAGGTGTATAAAATCAAGCACCTAGGCATGCAGACTGTTTCTACAAACATTTGTGACAGAATGGGTCGCTCTCAGGAGCTCAGTGAATTACAGCGTGGTACTGTGATAGGATGCCACCTGTGCAACAAGTCCAGTCGTAAAATTTCCTCGCTCCTAAATATTCCACAGTCAACTGTCAGTGGTATTATAACAAAGTGGAAGCGATTGGGAACGACAGCAACTCAGCCAGGAAGTGGTAGGCCACGTAAAATGACAGAGCGGGGTCAGCAGATGCTGAGTTGCATAGTGTGCAGAGGTTGCCAACTTTTTTCAGAGTCAATCGCTACAGATTCCAAACTTGATGTGGCCTTCAGATTAGCTCAAGAACAGTGTGTAGAGAGCTTCATGGAATGAGTTTCCATGGCTGAGCAGCTGCATCCAAGCTATACATCACCAAATGCAATGCAAAGCGTCAGATGCAGTGGTGTAAAGCACGCCGTCACTGGACTCTAGAGCAGTGGAGACGCGTTCTCTGGAGTAATGAATCGCGCTTCTCCATCTGGTAATCTGATGGACGAGTCTGGGTTTGGTGGTTGCCAGGAGGACGGTACTTGTCTGACTGCATTGTGCCAAGTGTAAAGTTTGGTGGAGGGGGATTATGGTGTGGGGTTGTTTTTCAGGAGCTGGGTTTGGTTCTTAGTTCCAGTGAAAGGAACTCGAAATGCTTCAGCATACCAAGAGATTTTGGACTATTCCATGCTCCCAACTTTGTGGGAACAGCTTGGGGTAGGGTTACGCTTCTGGAAGAATGGTCAAAAATTCTCATAAACACACACCTAAACCTTGTGGAAAGCCTTCACAGAAGAGCCGAAGCTGTTATAGCTGCAAAGGATAGACAGACATCATATTAAACCCTATGGATTAAGAATGGGATGTCACATAAGTTCATATGTCAAGGCAGGTGAGTGAATACTTTTGGCAGTACAGCGTATGTTGGATTATGATTGCTGTAAACGTATGAAAACACTGAGATCTATGTGTGACTGAATTTTGGATTTAGGATGTTAGAAAGTTTAATTTGGACACGGCTGGTGATGTCACTGGCCACAATGGGGAATTACCCCCCCCCAAACACTACAATGACATAAACTCACTGAGCAGTTCATCTCAGTACAGTCTATTGTTGGATATGTTAATGTGTTCTGCCCCAAGTCACATTTTTGCCCCACCATAAATAATCCTACTACGTTAACATTCTGCAGAAAGACTGATCATGACATCGAGCATCTATTCAACAGCAAAAATGACATGTCTGAAAAAAGACCTATCTGAAAAAAGAGAGGATTGCTTTGGACAATTTAACAAAAAAAGTGGACATTTTTATGAAATGAGTAGATAACGGAGGCTCTGTAGAAGTGTGGCAAAAAACGAAACACATAACTGAGGCATACGGTCAACAAATTTATTGCAAAAATTAATGATAAACCAGGGCTATACAGAGTGGCATATATATCACACATGCAACAAGAAAATTTGGTCTGTGCTACAAGGTTTTTCTCAGCTCATCACATAGGTGCTATCACAAAGTGGGATAGGTGTGTGCATGCCAGGCATGCAGATGTGACTTTTGGTTTAACTTGTAGCAACAAAAACTTCAGACTTTGAGATTTTAAATTTATGTCCTTTTGTTTTATATTTCTAGCATGTTTTTAATTCAAGCGCAGTGTTATTTCTTATTGTCATTTGTAATCCTCCACATCTAAAGTGCAAGCGGTTATCCTCAGCACCTGATACGATGGCGAGAAAGTTACCTGCAGCAGCTCACACAGACGGGGCAGGCTCCTGGCATACAACATACAGATGGTCATTTCGTTTAAGAGGAGTGCTGCTTTTATCACAAGTTTTTTTTTTTATTATGGTACGTGGGCTAGATGATGTTAAAAATGAGTTCAAGCAGAGAGTACATCGGAGTTTCACCTAACTTGCTACTCCGTTCTCCTCAACCTTTCCAATTACACGTGAACCATCAGTGAGAGGAAATAGCTCTGACTTAAGCTGATGTAGGTCTGTTGGTCTAGTCTAAAATGCCAAAATTAATGAATACACACAGGACAGCAGCAAATAGCAGCAGGAATGGAGCTCATTTACTCCTCTGTCTGATCCGTTTCAAGGTCTGATTTCCAAGTTATATCACTCTAATCATCTTCAAGCACCAGCACTACTATAACATTAGTCCAGCAGTTTGCTCTTGTTTTGTGTCTGAATGTGGAGATGAACCCCAGGGTCTCTCTTCTCTGCTACAGCCCAAAATCCTTAGCAATGATTGCCTGTTAGCTTTTTTAGACATGAATGTATAGGGCTGTTATTCAGGCTGTTTTGGTTTTGTTTTTAATGTACATTCACTTACTAATCATAATGTTTGGTTACTGGTAGGGTTTTAGAGATGTAACAGACATTTTATATATTATGCTACAAGTTCTTTGTCCTGTGCTACAAGATTGTCAACCTCAGAAGCACCAGTGCTATGGCAAAAAAAACCCAAACTTACAGCCCTGGATGAACCCCATGGACAGAATGAAAAATGAACTTAGCAACATGCTAAGAGAAGCCAAAGACAATAACTGGATCAGTGACGCTGAGTATAACTTTTGTTTACTCCAAATCCCTTACTTCCATGTTTTTATATGTTACTCAAAGTGCATAAATACCTTTACAACCCACCTGGGAGACCATGATGGAAGTGGGTCATTGACAGAACCTGTTTCAACATACATAGACTTCTTCATTCAACCTTTTGTCTCCAAACTGCCATCATTCATATGAGATGCTTCCTAGCTTGAACAAACTTGCAAATATAGATAAAGTGACATCTGTTTTCCTGGTCACAATGGAAAAGAAAGAAGATTAGAAACATTATATACCAATACTGATCATGCTGAAGGCCTCAGTCTCTCTCCCATTATTTGAATACACGGCCTATAGGAAGTATACCACCTAACAGCTTTATTTTAAAACTCACTAAATGGACACTTAGAAATTTTGGGGTATTTCCACTATAATTGATAACAACAGAAAGGCACAGCTATGGGAGCCAGCTATGCCCCTATACTAGCCTTGCAAATCTTTTCATTAGCCTATGGGAAGAGAAATATATTTACTCCCCCTTCAATGAGTACAGAGACAGGATCAAGTTCTATGGCTGTTATGTAGATGATTTTTTTTTCATTTTCTCTGGTACAAAACAAGAGCTACTATCATTCCATGAATATTTGAATACCACTAAAGACTGTCTAAAACCAAGTTTATAATATGACCCTGAAGCAAGAGACTTTTTGGACCTCACAATAAATAATGAAACATTCTGATGGACATCTTCACACTACAGTTTTCTGGAAACTGACAGAAATACACTTCTCTGGGCAGACAGCTTCCATCCTCCTAAACTAACAAAAGAACATCCCATATGGACAATTTCAATGTCTAAAAAGGTTATGTGATGATGAAACTGAATTTGAAAATAAGAGAAAGAAATGCAAACACAATTTAGAAACAGGGGTTACAGAAGTGAAACTATCTAGGAAGCCTACAATAAAGCAAAACAACACTGTATACATTTATACAGTGCTTCACAAATTTATTAGAACACCTGTCATATTTGTCTCAGAGACTATCCAGCATCATGAAGTGCTTTAATGTGGACTCTTTCATTTTCAGTGAGCTCTCCATGCTTTACCATTTTGAACAGGAATGAGGAATTTCAAACTGAATTCACTCAAATTTGAGCTGGCTCACTGGGCTTCTCTGAGGAGTCAGAAATGAATCAAGCATAACATTTAACCACTAAAACTAATTTTTCTGTTCAGGAATGCAAGTAAATAACTATAATTTGACATATTAATCAAGAAATATTAATGTGCTTCACTATATTTTCAGTGTTTTTGTAAATCAGTAAATTTGAAAATTCATGGATAACAATAATAATTATATTTTAGCATTAAAAATGTAATTTCGGTTAAAAAGCTTCTTCATTTCTTAATGCATCTGATTCATAACCACAACCATCCTGTACAAAAATATTCCACTTAAAACAAAAAGTTTTCACAGCATGTCACCTCTGTATGCATTGTTTTTAACAGGCACCTGCAAAGTCACCTAGCTATATTTTCTTTCCAGGTATTTAAGTCTTTAAACGTACATTTTGATGCCCCAAACACTTATCACGTGACATTAATTTCCCCACAAGCACAAATAAATTGTTATCATAGAAAATTGGGCAATATTACTGCATTTTCAGCACTATTTGGAAGGTAAACACAAAGCGTCAAAAGCCACACCCCTTAACATCTGCCTCACTTAATTCAACACCAGTTAACCTGTGACACCGGGTAGACACACAGACCTAGAGATATTGCCACACAACCTCATCAGTGTCTGTGTTGGTCAGCGCACCCATAGTACCAACACTCTCCATTATCCTCTACTATCCTCAATACATATTCTCCACCATATTCATCTTGTTCTGTCACTTCAGCAAGTCTTAAAAGTTCCATGTTTCTCCTCGATCGGGATTCAATCTGCGCCTACGCACAACGACATTCCTACTGCACACATTTTTCTTTTCATATTTCCTTTGCTTTTAAAGTGACATTATAATGTGCCTGATTTACTGATCACAACATTAAATTAATTTGCTTTATAAAAGCACATTTTTTAATTATTTTATTTATTTGTCTTTATTTTTTTTTCTTTTATTAGCCTTTTCTTTTATGGATGTATTTTTTTGATTAATATTGCTTTATATAGCCACATTATTCATTTTTTATTTAATTTATAAGCATATCTCTTCTTATTTTTTAAAGTTTGTCTTTATATTTCTACTTTTATTAGCCTTTTCTTTTATGGATTTATTTTTTGATTAGTATTGCATTATATAGCCACATAATCTATTTTTTATTTTATTTATAAGCTCATTTTTTCTTATTTTTAAAATTATTTTATTAATTTGTCTTTATATTTCTACTTTTATTAGCCTTTTCTTGTATAGATTCATTTTTTTATTATATTACTTTTTATAGCGACATTATTTATTTTTTTATTTTATGTATTCGTCTTTATATTTCCACTTTTATTTACTTATTCTTCTATAGATTTATTTTTTGTAATTTGGCACTCTCACTACTCCATAAACTGTGGCTGATGGATTTTGCAAATTTACTTAACAATGAACAAAAACACAACATTTAACTGTCTGTTAACTTTCATTGAAGGCTGTGGCATCAGCTAACAATGGACTGTACTGAGATGAACTGCTTGGTAGTTTTATATCATTGTAGAGTTAGGGGGCAGGGTAATTCCCCATTGGTGACATCACCAGTCCACATATTTGTTCTGTCCAAATTATGCCTAGACAGGAAGGAGGTTAAAATTTTGGATTTGGACTTTGCAGCTATTCCTCCAAATGGGCAGCTTCAGTCAAGTCCAACCTGTGGCTCCTTGCCTGCACATTTTCCCCCACTCTCTCTGATTTCCTACTCCATCTTATGACCTTTGAAATAAAGGTGTGAAAACCCCCAAATAAATCTGATAAAACACAAACACATGAGCTTCAGATAAAAGGCACCCATTATCAGATTCAGCTGTTCTGAAAAAAAAAAAATAAAAATAAATAAAAATAAAGAAAATGAACTCTAAATGTTGAAAAGAAGAACAACATTTATGGTACTTTGAAAAATGGTTATCCATTAAATCATCATGGGGTGGTTCATAGGGACAGTGCTCTTATTAATCTTTTGACATGACCTGAGTAAAGGCAGACCAGGCCCAAGTATCAGTGTGATAAGGCCTTTTGTACACTGACTTTTTTTTTTTTTACTAAAAAAGCTTTGATTTTATGCAAATTTCCCCATCAGTCCAAGTTATTTAAATGGTTGATTGATGATTCAGATCAGAGGCCGCTGCTTTCTTGTCTCTCACTCGCTCACAGCCATCCAACCCCTCCCCTCTCTCTCTCCTTCTCTGCATTGGAACCTCACTTTAGACACTGCCATTTGAACCTGTATTATGTGGATATCAGCCATGGAAATATAACAGATAAGGGCAGTGATTCCCAAAGTGGGGGTTGCAAGAAAGTGAAACAAGATGCTTCTCAAAAAACAAAGAGAACTTTAATATGATCTAAAATGATATAGTTTATATATTATTGTAAAAAAATGTTTACAGTATTTTAAATTGAAATAAAAACTTAATTATCAAGTGATATGTGGGCTTAAATGCAAGTAAAAGTTAAAAAACTACCTTAATTGCAAGTTTTATACACAATGCTTTGTGCAACATTGTCAACTTGATCCCCCTGAAGGGAAGGTAGGGGTGCATGATCTTTGATACCGTTATTTTGGGGGTCCCAGGCTGAAAAGTTGAAACTCCTGGATAAGGGCACAAGTTTGTTCTCACAGCCACCTAAGTGAGAATTAGTTAAAAGTTTCTCTCCATCTTGGCATAGCTGTGATGTACGAGCTGGTGCCACATGAAGATCTCTGTCAGGATGAATGGGTCCAGAGGGATTTTTGAGGAGTGGCAGAGCCACGGGTTCTAGTGGTGGGAGTATTGATACTACAGTATCGATATGTTGATATTTAAAAAGTACTTTTTTGGTATCGGTCCCTGTGGCAAAGTATCAATACCAAATGAGTACTTTCAAATACGCCTTACCACTGCTTCCCCTCTGAGTGCCTCCCTGCTTCTGTCTCCTCAGAACTGTTTTGGCTTTACTGCTCGTCCGTGTAACGTCAATTTGGAGACCAGTCAGACATGCCTTACCTGCTCGTCCGTGTCACATGACTTTGGAGACCAGTCGGACGTCGATCCTGCTGTACCATTTGACTTTGGAAACCAATCATAAATGAGAAGCAGATTTCAGCAACTCCACTTGCTCCCATATGAATTCATTTTATAGTCTGTGATGTAAACCTGGCTGTCTTTCTCACTCAGTGTCGTCTCTAGTAAATTTCAAAATCGTAAGAAAACATAAAAAATGCTGAGATCACATGCCAATACCATAAAATGTATAAAGACCGATTTTTAGAAACATAAAAAGATAAATAATTCTATGAAAATCATTGATGACTTGTATTTCTTAAATTTTTTCTTGAAACTAGTGGCTATAGGTGGCTAAAATAGCCCTTCTATCTGAATTAAACAAAAATGAAATGGGCATGTTTATGTTGTTGATATTCAATGTTATATACATGTTTGTACTATGATAATATTTGATTTATTTTATTTTTTACCTGCTTGCACTAATTTATTTTAATTGTAGTTTCTCCCTTAATGAATTTCTGAATGATAAAATACGTATTTTTCTTTGCCTGAAATCTGTACCTTTTGAAAGTTTGTGAGTTCAGCATTTTATTCTTTCTTCAAAAGTATAGGTATCGGTATTGATAAAATGACATTGAAAAGTATCAGTATCAAATTTAAAAAATTGGTATCCCCTATCTCTGACAGGCTCATCCTCACTGCTCATTTTCATCACAGTACTGATCACATTCTAGGAATGGCATCGCTTCTTATAACAGAGGGACAACAAAACCATAACCATGTCCAAGTATGGCTCCAGTCACAGATATTGTTCTGAAGGCTAGCTGCACAATGTTTAAATTATGGATCATTTTAGTTGTAGGTTTTTTATTTTGCTGTGCATAGAACTGTACAGAAAGTTTTTTAAAAAAAGGTTGGATTTTATCTATATGTCTACAAAACGAAATTCCTGTTCATTCATAAAAGTTTCATTTATTTGAGAGGCAGTCAGGGAATAAAACTGCAGGGTTAAAACTTTATCAATAAGCTGAAAAAAATCAGGGCTTCTGTGAAAACATTGGGGGCTTAAGCTTTGTAAGCCACCTCCTGGCACTGCTGATGAAGACATATAATAACTGTTACTGTATATAGGGTACAAACACATTTGATTTTATTTTAATACCTCTCATTAGAAATTAATTTTGTTTTTTAAAAATGTCCACAAATACTTTATTGAAAACACATAATGATTAAATTAGCAAGGACCCTTAAAATGCACATATTTTTTGTCCATTATTACATTCAGTGCCAAAGCAGTGGGGTTTTACTTTTCATTTATAGTTCACTAAAGAAAGAGCTGAATCTGACATAGAAAAGGATATAATAGTAGATATCTAACCATGGCTAACAGATTTATTTAAGCTGAATGATTTAGATCGCTGTCCTTGTTCAGCCAGTGGTGACCGTGACTGATTTGTCCACCTCGTTGGACTGTTTCGACATGATCATGAATAGCTTAATGGAACTTTTGTAATCTAAAGAAGGAAGAGAAGACAAGTCTGACATTGAGGAATTTTGCATGAAGGTTATAAATACATTTGTAATGCACTCATTATTTCCACCGATGCTTTAAATAAGAATTTAAGCAGTGATTAAAAAAGGAGGCCTTTAACGATCTGAATTAACCTTAACAGTTGGATAAATTAAGCAGTCAGAAACATTCAAATATGAGGGAGGAAAATACCATTTAGTTCAATTTAACACAATCAGTGTTATTTTTAACCTTCACTTCACTGCATTTTTTCATTAGAAATAAAGATAACATGAATGAACTAGTCAGCAGCATTCAGCACATACATGCATACATCTGTCAAATACTTCTTGATTCTGATTTAAAAATTCCTCCAAACTAGTACAGCCCTCATTAAGGTGACCTTGTATTAAAACAATGTGCTCTTTCACTAAAAACAGAGCAAGTTCATACTTTTCATGATAAATCAATGAAACCAAAGGTCACATAAAAGTTTTAGGAGTCAGTAGAGAACAGAAATGAGAAATTTCTTCATGTAAAATGGCCGTGAAACATACTAATGCTCCATCTCTGTTAGATGAGGCAGATCAGGCAACTTTTTCTTTCTTCAGTGCAATAAATAAAAACAAAAAGGAACAATCTCTGTTTCACCACAAATCTTTTCATCTTTTTTTGAGCTTCAATATGCTGATTAAAGAAACATTCTTCTAGAAAAAAAGCATTTCTTTCTATTATTTTTTCATTTTTATAAAAGAAGGATACTAATTTTATTTTTGACATTGAACTTCTTTGTTGTGTTTTGTCAGTGTTAGTACTGTATATCAGTGTGATTGCTCTGTGCTAAAAGACTGAGCTTTAATCTGTGAATGAACAAGTAAGTGTTGGCTAGAAAACTCTTGAAGAACAGGCTTTCAGTCTCAAGGAGATTTTCCAGTTAAATAAAGATTAAGTTAATAAAATAAAACCTAAAATAAAGAGTCGACCCTAGAATTAGGAAAGGAAATCAAGAATTAGACAGTCTGTGCAACCCTTCGCAGATGAAATACAAATAAATGACCGTGTACTGTGGACCATGTAAGGCCTCTGCTGCTTTTCCACCTTCTTGTAGGGATAATGTAGCTTGTTTGCAAAACCCAGTAACACATATATTTCAGTTACTGAAAAGCAATTTGAATTGAAAATAATGTGAAAACAATCACGCTGTCAAACAGCTTCTAAAACGGTAGTTAAAATGCCAAGCAGAAGAATAGGCCAAAATTGCTTGTAATAAGTTAAATTCTCTGCTTGTGCAACAAGCAAATTGTTATGAATGCAGATGTCATGTGATTTTTGTAGATTACATTTCTCCGGATATTAAGACGTCATAAAAACATAACTTAATCAAATATTAGAGATTAGAGCTAGAGATAGATTATAAAAGATCAGGTTTTGACAGGATGAAGCAAAGAATGGGACAAAAAGCAAAACACCTTTATCAAAAGTTGAATTTCAAAAAACTCAGATCTCTGTGTACATCTAACTTTCTGTGAACAAAAGTCATTGCATTTTATATAATCCACATTTACCCGACAAGTCCAGAAAATCAGCTTATATCAAGATATAAAACAAGAAAAATAAGGCATCAATCATTTTAATCTAGAAGAAGTAACTTACAATACAGCAAGACAAATTTCCATGAAATTAGATATAAAATCTTTCCCTTGTTGGTTAAAATGTCCTTGATCACTTATTTACTATCTTATCCGAAATGTTAAGACCATAAAATGCTACAATAAAAACAACAAAATAGAAATAAAATTTAGAAAAACTGTTCCTGCTTGAAAAAGTGATGAAGAGGAAAACTTGCTAATTTCTCTTTACTAGAAAAATAAAAGAAATTGAAATTTTAAGCAAGCAAAATGTTTTTTTTTTTATGTGAAAGAAACTCAAATTTAAAATCAATACCAAGAAATATAAAGAAGAAGAAATGAAAAATGAATTCTAACAAAATGAAATTATGTTAGAAAAGTTTCATATCTACAAAACTTGTATGTTTAATTCAAAGGTTTTAAAGACAAATGGAGCATAATGGAAGTTAATAAAATGTTCAGTTTTAGATGTATCTTAATTCAAAAATAAAACTTGTTTAGTAATTTTACAGCTTCTTCAAATTTGAATGATATCATATTTGTATAGTTGTAAATAAATAATCATTTTTATGTTGCAGAAACACAAAAATGAGAAATTAGAAAAGAAAACTGTTATTTTCATCTCTAATGTCAAGCATCAAACTAAAACATGGTTCTTTAAACAGCAGAGAATTCCTTTTAATTTATTGGAAATATGTTTTTTCAGAAGGAGAATAAAGCTCAATAAAAAATAAAATTGTGTAATAAAGTAAAGGGTGGATTAAACATGTTTTTAAACAGCTTATAACTAACTGAATAAAGCAGAGAATTAAACAATTTTACATTTTTATCCCGACAAAACTTTTGATATCAAATGAATTCCCTTCCATAATCAAATACAGGAGACAGTGCCACGTCAAGAGCAGAGATAAATATCTGACAATTTTCCAGCACTACTTTTTTGTGAACATGTGAACTTTGGTGGGATAAATGTCTACAGCAGAAATGACAGATTCTTTCCTGCTAACAAACATTGTACCGGAAATGAAAGCGAGCTGAAAAATGCAGCCCTGAGTGAATGAAAGAAAGGAAAATATCTGCTATTTGTAACAGTTTTAAATAAATTGAGCTTGTGAGGCATTAAGTAGAATGCTTTTTTAAAAAAGAACAAGGAGGTTGTTTTTCTTTCAGGCAAACAAAAAGACAAAAAGAGTAATTTCTAGTGTTGACTTTCAGAGCAGTAGATTTTTAACAAACTGGCTCCTTACAATAATGGCACTACAATTTCTATATATATATATATATATATATATATATATATATATATATATATATATATATATATATATAAAGAGAAACGTTATATAAGTCTTATGAAACAAAATTTTTAAAAAGTGTGCAATAAAGTGTTGAGGAACGTCCTGGCCTGAGACATGTAAGAGACCAAAATGACAGGGACAGATTCCTTTATTTGGGAGCTGAAATTTGTTACAAACTAATTTGGGCAGTGAAATCTGGAAATCTTTCTTAGGCTTATTAAAAAGAAATGACCCCATTACTCAACTTTTTGTTCAGTTTGTCAAAAACTACCTCCTTTAGGAGAAACAAAGACTTAATTCCTTTGAACTCAAGCTCCTCTGAAGATTTCCTTCAAAATTAAAGCATGCAAAATTTTATAACAGCTGAAAAATGTCTTTTTTGTTATTATTATTAAAGAAGATTGCATTTGATGATTTAATCTTTAAAGTACCATTAAGGACAGAGAGTTTATCATTTTGAAGATCAGCGTTCATCTCTGTTTACAACAACAAACAAATCAATGTTTTATGTTTAGCTGTCTCAAAGCGAAACGGAGGTTTTCACTGCAGGATAAAAAAAGATTGTGCACATACGCAAGTTAAATTTTTAAAACCTTAAAGTAACAGAGCCCCATCCTACATGCAACTCTTGGCTATCAGATCAAATTTTATTTCATCCCATTTTATGTCTTTATCTATTTACTTTTATTCATTTTGTCTACTTTTTGACAAGAGAGCTTGCTAGATTCTCAAGGTTAACATTTATAGATGCTATGCATCTAAAAGAAACACTGATGTTGCTTCTGTGAGGATTTTAAATTGTAATTTTTTTGTAAAATGTGGCAAAGTGTTAAAATGTCATAATTAAAGAAAAAAGCACATCAATACGAGGCTGTGCATGTCAGCCTTTTAACAACAAAGACCTTCAGAGAGGTTATATAATCTCAGAGATGGCTTGGAAAAAGGCCACAAATGAAACCATAAACAGGATTTAAGGTTGAAAAAGATATAAATAAATATCCCTCTTCATGCCCTCTATCAGCTCCTTTCAGTCATTTTCTCCTCACTCGCCTCCCCTCCTCTCTCCCTCTGTCTCTCCCCGAGCTCTGTCCTCAGATGGCTTTTGGCCTACTTTTTCGGCTGCAGAGAGCTCCAGTGTGTGCGAGCCAAATCTCAGCGTGGATTTACAGGCAGAGCGAGCGAGGGATGGAGGGATAGAGAGAGCGAGAGACAGCGATGAGCAGAGGAGAGAAAAATAACGTCGGATGAGGAGAGATTCAGCTTTGTGCTCTGTGTGCTCTCTCTCTCTCTGTGCCTCTGCATGTTTGTTCCAACAGACAGGGTTGACATCCCTTTAAAGATTTCATCACGCAGACGTCCTTTTGTGCAATAATCCTAATTACTGTGTTCAAATGTGTCATTGTTGAATTTATCAAAACCATCAGAAAAGCATGTTTCATCTTTACAGCAGCAGTTTTTTGGTGTGAGACTGAATGAAGCTAAACCTCAGGAAATGTTGGTCTTATGTAACTGAAAGGAAAATTCTTCCATCTACATGATATTAACAAGAAGGGTAAATGTGTGCTATAGAGAGCTAAAAATATAGATTTATTCCCCCTCTATGCTGTTCATCTTACATAATCAGAGAGCTGGAACTCATGGTTGTTTTGCAGTGAAACATTCAGGAATCAAAAAGTCAACTCTGATAGAAAATCTGATCAAATATGCAGACTGTGCCGTCATACGCAGTTATGAAACGCACACCTATTTTACAATGCAGAATGTCTTTTTGATTACTCATAAGTATTATTTAAGAACAAATGTATTGTCTTCATTCTTTATTTTGGTTTAAGGAAAGCTTTTACTCTATGAAATAATATCAGATAAAAACAACCTTAATGCTGTTTTTATTTCCATTTATTTGCATCACTACTGCCCAGTGTTACACTTTAATAAAGAATAAATCTTTTATAATCAAAATAGGTTGTTTGCAACATACATATATAAATACTATGCATTTCACTTGGTGTTTTTCTGTGAGAAAACAACACAAAAGTAGGTTTTAAAGGCTATTAAACAACAGCAAGCAACTTAAATGTAAAGAACAAAATGTTGGAATAATATAAATAAAACATAAAATATACAGCCTAAGTGTTTTAAGGTTTTAATTCTCTCTTTTGCATGTCCTAAGAGGAGGGAACATATCAAAACTTTATTTTAAAAGATTAATATCATTTGATAAAACACAACAAAAACCAACAACAGCAGTTTTTTCAGTTTAGGGTTTTATTTGAACACATGGCTCTAAATGTAATTATTTCAGTCAGAAATGATTAACATACTGAAAAATGGAAAACTAAAGAACTTAATAACTTTATTTGCATAGCACCTTTAAAAACAGGATTCCAAAGTGCTCCGACAATAAGAAACATCCCAATTAAGACAAAAAATCATCACACAAGCATACGAACACAAGAAAGACAAAGCCCCAACAACAGAAGGACCTATGAAAAGTTCAGCTAGTAATGAACCCCAACGCCATAATAACCCAGCAGACATATTATAAAACCCAAGGACATATCAACTTAGAAAGACATAATAAAAATCCAGAATAACCTAGACGAATCCAGGAAACACAGGAACCCAACTACACAAACAGAAACCTGAGGACCAGAGATGTAAGAACTTATAAAACATTAGGAAGAGACAGAATAGAATAAAAATCAAAACAGAATGAATAAAATAAAAGCAATTAAAATGTGTTGGGATCAATAAATCAGAGAACAAAAATGAGAAAGCTAGAAACTGTAAAATATTAATAATAATAAAATACAAGTGAAAGATAGAACACAAGGTTGCATAGAAGCACATCTATAAAAATGACCTTTAAGAAGTGATTAAAAAGATGTCACAAATCCAGCATGCCCTCTCTCCTCAGACAGGTCTTTCCAAAGTTGAGGGGTCCCGAGGGAGAAGGCCCTGTCACCTTTAGTTTTGAGTCTCGACTTTGGAACGACCAGGAGGCCCCTGCCCCAAGGATCTGAGGCTTATAGGGGGTTAAAAGTGATGAGAAAAATCCTAAATCAATCCTAAAACCTACAGCGAGCCAATTTAAGCACTCAACTTAAATTCCAAATGTATTATCTGGGCATTTTAATTTCCAGACCTTGTCTTGTATTTCCAGTTATTTTCAATAATCATACAATGATGCATTTGCATAAATACACAGAATAAATAAGAGTCTCAACAATGGGTATAGTACTCGGTGCAATTTGCAAATTTGATGCAATTAGGTAACAAAATCTGCTCCATTTCACTAATTCTATGTTCTATATAGGCCAGATATCTTTAGTCAAACTCCATGTTTTAGAGAAACTAATTAATTCAATCCTTAAAGATGATATAAGAGTTAAATTAGGTTGTTTTATATTTGACAAGGGAAAATTACATAATATAATGAATAAAAAAACTCAAATATGCAAAGTCAGTTTCTTCTTCAGTGGTTTGAATTACCTGGAGGAAAATTAAATCAAATAGAACTTACTCTTTATTTTTGCATACAAAGAAAAACAACTGTCATTGAAAGCTCAGTGCAAAAATACATTTAAATAAGGTGGCACATTTAAAACACTGATCAAAACACAGTTTTCATGATTTTAAAAAACTGATTAAAACAAATGTAAAATATAGTTATAACAATATTAAAGTAGACATAAACGAGGCACATTAAAGCCAGGCTCTTCTTAGAATTGACTTCTGTAGGACATGTTTTCTGATGACAGGACATGACTTAGCTTTCCTGCAATTAAACTTCATAGCATGTACAAACCACGCTGCTGCATCACATCTGCTATGTGTGCCAGTATTCCTTTCATTATCACTTTATCCCAAGTAAACCCAAATCTGGATCTGACAAGTCCAGACAAGAACGCTCCCGGTGTTGAAAGCCATTCTTGGAAATGTGCTGAATCACTCAGGAAGAGGAAGCAGGTTGAGGTTGAATGGACACCACAAAGATTTGACACTTCATCACTGAAAAACTCCAGGAATGAATGCTGTGGATTTATAATCTGCAGCCCTGTAGAACATGTCAGAGGCAAGTTTCCATAGACAACATTTCTACTACTTTAATCAGAAGTAGGCTTATGTTAGTTGCATAGGAGGAGGACGTAAACTTTCTCAAGTGTTAACATAGAACCATATCTTATTTACAAAAGTATAACCTGAAATTAACTGTAGGCTTAGAATGCACATTCAAATAGTTAAGTTTTATTTACTGACTGTGCTATTGTGCTGCAATGAAAGAAAACCTAAAAGGTTAACCAGACACCTAAAAATTATTTGCTGTCCATAATAGCTAACATGTTTTTTCACTTAGCACAGAGCATATGAAGTGCTAGCATCAATTAAACATTGTGTCCTTGAATTAAGTGATAGAAGAGGTATTAAGTCTTTAATATCAATGTAAATATTGAGCACATTAATCCAAACCTGCAAGTAAAAGAGAATTGGCCTTGCTGAATCATAAAATAATAATGTTATCTTGGTATTTCAATGCTAGGCTAGTGCTAGCTGTTGTGCTGAATGCACAGATTGCATTGGCACACAAAAACGGAGTTGTTAAAAACATGTCACAAATACTCCATTAGCATGCTATTACAGTGCTTAACATGCTAGCAGAAACCTTCAAATCAGGAGCATCTATGAGTGTTTTAGCAAATAGAGCTTTCATAAAATAAAGATACTTTAACTGACTTTGCTAAAGTGTTAGCAAGACAAAATAAAAAAAAATATGCCAGTGTTAGCATGATCTGCTACATCACTGTAAAATATTTATGTGTTAGCATACACCTTTGAATAACTTAGCATACAAACTATACTGAAAGTGACACAGAATACTTTTGCTACATGATGTTGTGTTGTCACATACTATAGTATTTCAGTGTTTGTAGGTTTAAACTGACAATTCAACTTTGTCAAATAGATGTATGTTCAAGTTTTAGCATAAAGAATAAATAGAAATAAGTGTCAGCAATGCAAATACCAGTGTTAGCATGATCAGCTGTAGCATTGTACAATATGTAAATGTTATAGTAACGTATAACACCATATCTGCTATCACAGAGTGCTCGTGCACCTGTGCTTTATGTTTTGCAAATTGTTGGCATGGAGCACATCAGTCTAAACCAGAAGTTCCCAAACTTTTCTTAGCGGGCCCCCTTTGGCAGATAACCCCTTACTGTACGCATCAACATGCAAACATATAAGACAGTGTAACAAACACACTGTCAGACATGATTTTTGCTCATCATTCCCTTTTTCCACATTTAGCAAAACATACAACCTCATAATTTTGGAAAAAAACAAACAAACAAACAAAAAAACAACAACCATTGCCCCAGAGTTTTAATAATATGACTCTCTGAAGATGAACGATTCCCTGAAAAAAGATTTCTACCACCAGTCCTGCAATAATTTCTGTGACTACTGTGGGCTTGTTTTGTGCTATGGATCTTTTTGAGTGTGGGTGCAGCTACGAGACAGCTGCTCTCAGTCACAGGTAGGGCATAAGTCCTAAATGTGGCCAGGGCTCTCTTGCTTAGCAGTGGGTACTCTGGGACAGTGTCTTGGACTTAAACTGCAACCGCATCTGAGGTGGTATCAATGAACTGTAGTGCTGAAGTTATCAGCCGGTGTTTCCTAGCTTTGTCTTGCTGCAAAGCTTTGGGAACCACTGGTCAAAACTATCAAAAAAACAGCATATGCTTCAATGTTAGCATTCTATCACACTGCATGATAGCTAGTTTTAAAATGTCAATCACTTACCATAGGGTATTTCTTACATTGATTTATTTATTTATTTTTTTGCAAAGAACGCTTTTGTATACCAAGTGTACATAAAGTAAATCCGTTAAACATATGAGTGTTAGCATGAACTCCCATTAAGTTCCTTTAAGTGGCAAAAAATCTTTAGCTAACCTCACCACGTAATGTTGAACAAAGTTAAGAAGTGTCAGTAGCTGCCACAGTATAATTGTGCTAAATCATAGTGTGCCTAAATGTAAGCATAGCAAATAGAAAACATTACAAAACCTTAATGTAATGGGCGTAAGTGTGACTACAGCAATTACTTCAATGTTAGTGCTAGCATGATTAAATGTTAGCATAAATCATTTAATACACAAGTTAGCACTTAGCAAACCAAAGCGCATGTAGCTTGTCAGCATTTAGTGCATGCTTAAAGAACTGTATGGTTAAGTGCTAGCATTAAATATGGCACAAAGGCATTAGCATAAAACTAGCATTAGCATAAGATTTGAAATAAGAGCTTTGATTTTAAGGAGCTATGTTGTTTTGAAGCTATGTTGTTAAACAAAAGTGCAATTGAGTTTACCATGCATTGTAAGTTTGCACTGAGTGTTAATCTGTTTGCATTAAGAAAATGGGAAAAAAAACCTGCATTGCTAGCATGGAGTGATTTTATATTATGCCCAACTTTATTGAAAAACCTTGAACAGTTAGCATGGTGAGTCATTGCATCTCAGAGCAAACATTTGAGATTTTCGACCTAATAACCTAAATATTAAAAAAAGTTCTGCACATTTTGAAATAATACAAGGATGACAACATTTTTAGTAATAATTAATTTTATTAATAAAACAAAAAATTGATCCAAAACTTCTCTTGGAATTTTTCATAACACTTCAGCTTTAGGGCCACAAGACACAAAACGCAAGACTTAACTCAATATGTCAGCATGTACAGCACATCTGTGAGTAATCCTGGTCAAGATATCATTTTTACCCCATGAATGTGTGTATGCACGTTTATGGACAGCTTGTGTCTGTGTGGGCGTCATATCCGTCTCATGCTAATGGACCATTCCTCGACATGTCCTGACCTGGCCTAACAGAGAGAGAGGGAGAGAGAGAGAAAGACAAAACTCTTTGACATCTGCTTTATCATTTTAAAGACATACAGTAGTTACACAGCCTTCATACTGAAACATCAAGGTATATCTGTACTCCATTTATAAGTTAAATACCTGATATACAAATTAGATGTTTAACAATGACCTGTAAGCCATGTAAGACATAACCATAAGCACATAAAACCCTCAATTTAGGCCATCTGAAAACAAGCATCCTGATAACAGTAATCTAGCTGTCATCTGCCCTAAATATGTTTTTATATCTCAGTCTATGCGGTGTCCCCTGTGTGTTCGTGGTCAGCAGTAAGGGTGTTGTAATGCATCTCAGCAGCTCTGCAGAAACAAAAAATCACGCCAAAGATCAGAGGAATCTGGTTGACACAGATTCAGGTGTAAAAATACCTCCAAAGATAAAATATAAGACATGCCACATGACATATCTGTTCAGAAAAATAATTCAACACCTTCACCTGAGTTTCTATTAATAAACATGACAGTTGAAAGAATCACAATCGTGTGAAATGACAGCATTGAAGCTTTATTTAGACACAACCGTGAGACGTCTCTATTTCAGTACCAGGCCTCTGAAGATTTACTGTTCTGCTCTCACATCACTGCTTTGTCCTTACAATCGATTATTACAGGAGGAGAAGTGGTTTCATAACAGGACACTTAGAAAGCAAACACTTCTCAAAACAAACAGAATTTAAAAGTATCATAAAACATTCATCTGCATATCATAAAATTTACTTGATTTAAATTTATTCCATACACGTTCACAGCGTACATCCCTGCAATTCATTTAATTTCTCCACAAGTAGCTGAAAGAATGACCGTTTCAAAGAATTTGAAATTCAAAAAAATACTGCCACTTTTTAAAAAAAGAAATTATAATCCTTTAATATTTTCTAAGGATGCTGTAGACAAAACCGAAAGGTATTAATTTACCTTTACAGAAAAGAGGAGAAAGATAATCACATTTTGGATGCTGATATCTTAGATTTATTCAAACTAGTCATTCATTATCTGAATAGTTGGCAAAAGATTTCATTGTTGATGACTAGTCGCGTTAGTTGTTGTGGTTTTAACGTGGAAAAAAGAAAAAAACTTTTCCATTACTTGATTCAACATAGAAAAATCAATCGGCTTCCCCTGCACTCCAAAGACATGCTCGTCAGGTTAACCGGTTACTCTAAATTGCCCGTAGATGTGACTGTGCTTCTCTTTTCGTCTCTGTACGTCAGCCATGTGATTGACTTCTGACTAGTCCAGGTTGTACCCTGCTTCTCACCCAATGATAGCTGGGAGTGGCTCCAGCATCCCCAAACCTGAACGTGATATGTGGCTTAGATACTGGATGCATAGATGAATGTAAAAATTACATTCAGCTCTGAACTGCATGTCTTAAGACCGAGATAATGTGCAAAAAACTTTAACTAATGCTATTTCGAGCTTGGTGATGAGATTTCCTTGTGAAAAACGTGCCACATGAAATGAAAAGACTGGGATCTTGAAAACATTAAGAAATTAGCAAAAAGTAATTGATTTGAAGGATTAACTGGTCTTCCTTTGCAAAATTGCACCATGTAAAGTTGTTTGTAATACACACAAAAATTAAGGTTTTGATACATTGCATCTGCTGTGAAAAAGTTCATCTACATTACTCTCAAGTTAATAGAATCAACATATTTATGCAATTTTACTTTTTTTTTTTTAATATTGCTTGCATCGGGTCAGAACATTGTATCTCCATGTTTAAGTTTTAATTTTTCTTCATAAATCAGTGCCTACTGGTCACTCTTAACATCTGAACATTGTATCTCCATGTTTAAGTTTTAATTTTTCTTCATAAATCAGTGCCTACTGGTCACTCTTAACATCTGTCAGTGAGTTCTAACCAGTTTTAAAGCAATAAAAAGTGTCAAAAAGATGCTGACTATGACTATTCGGTTTTGAACTGATTGAAAAATACAGCATTTTTTGATTCCACAGATAAGTGGTGATTTTTGAGATACAAGGTTTTGGCCTGACACCAGGACAGTGGATAGAGTTGGACACAGGGATGAGAGTGTGGGGATACAGACATGCAGGAAAGGAGCCACAGGCCGGACCCAAACTCGGTGTGCCAGCTGCACACGAGGCATGACCCAAACACTAACTTTTAAAAAAAATATAAAATAGACATTTTAATACTAACATCAGAAAATTTGTGATTTCTGTCTGTGAAATCTTAAAAAGGTGTAAAAGTGCCAGTGATTTTTCATCAGAGTCCAGGGTGACACTCCATATTTGCTTAAAAATGAAACAAGAAAACAAGCTCACAAACAAATTACAAGGAAAAAAGGTGAAAAAACCAAACATTCGAGTCCAACTTGATGTCCCCAATTATCTGCATTTTTGCCCAAAACTCAAAAGTCAAAAACATAAATTAATAAAGAACATGTAGTTGATGGACTTTCTGATTTGTTAACCAACTTTTTCTACTTTACAAAATGAGTAGAAAAACAAGAAAGAACTCATTTTAATAATTTACTCACAGCAGTTTACAAGCTGATATGCAACCCTACAAAACAGACTTTGGGTATGTCAAGGGTTAAATATCTGTGGAAAACACCAGTCAAAATTGTGCCTTTACTAAAATGTATTGAGCATGACATTCCCATCATTTGATCAAAAAGAAAACAGAAACAGCATAAAAAAAACGAAGTTAAAAAAGCAGAGAAAGAAAGCACGTGAAACAATAAAATCACATCTGTTTGTACAGAAACACAAAGCTGATCACATCTGCAGCTACCAGGACACAGAAAACGATTGAAAACATCCACCGCAGTTTATGGGCGTCTATTATTTTTTCCTTGTAACATCCAAAAAAGCAGCTTTTGTTGATGTGGCAGCGAAGTGTAAAGTGTTGATTCATGGGTAGAGTTCCAGCATGTCGGTAAATCCAGTCTGACCTGCAGCAGGGACACTCCAGTCATCACTACCGGGGTCTCTATTGGCTACAGACAAAGAGAGCAGCTTCAAATGTGTGTGTTTGATTGTGTGTGAGCGCAGACACATTGTTAGTGACATTAGTGTCTCTCAGATTAATGAGGTTACTGTGTAGTCCTGTTAATCTGCTGCTGTGATGTGGCTGCACAATCCTCAAGCTCCTTTAAACTGGCCTTAGCTTTAACCTGAGTAAGGGAGGACACACGCTTACACTCTTTCACACACGCAGGCAGACAAAATCATACTGAAAACATACTCGTCCGCCCCACCAGAACATTTTAAAACCGCCCACATCACAGCCAAAACAGCATACAGTCTGGCAGCCGATACACAGACTGAGTGAAAAAAGAAACGAAGAGAAAAACAATGAAAGCTCTGGATCGGCCCCAAATCCTAAATCTCCTAAAGTCGGCTGAGCTCCAGCACTGAGAAGCGCCTCAGCAATTTCAGCTATGAGGGGAATAAATATGCCCCAGGTGTGCAACAATTCCAAATATGACCTCCGCTGGCTTTCCGGTGCCATTGGTGGCGTGGGCAGCGCGGGAGGGAGGGCCCACGTGGTGCTACGACGCCATCTTGTTTCACCGACAGACTTGGAGGGAAAGGGTGGTGAACCCCTCTGCAGTGCTTCTAAACACTCACACACAAATAAGACTTTACAGACATGCTGACGGATACTGGAGGAAGCACACACATAAGACTGGAGCACACCCTGACCGGCTCGTGTTATTGATGAGTGTGCTGCTCCCGCCTGCAGCTGAGTCGAGGTTGTGTTGAAGGGAGTGGCAGAGAAAAACTGCAGGATGGTGACTGTAAACGCATCGCTGCTGCCACAAAGAGACACTATGGCTTATGGCCGGTCGTCTGTCACCTCATTCGACGGCTCTTCCCATTACGATCAATCTCTGTTATCAATAATTCGGCTTTTATTTTCAATCGGTTTCCCAGGGCGCTTTGGGTGTCAACCTGCTGCAGCATCGCCACCACACCTGAACTTTTACACTGTAAAGTCTCTCTTGACCATGAGCTGTCCATCGCACTTATCCATCTTAACAAAACGTCCATCTTAAAAGACAGCTTATCCATGAGCAGCTGCCTGCTAGCTTTCAGAATCATTCGATTCGAGTTCAATGATATTTTGAGCCACAAAAGCTGCATGAATGTGGACCTTACACTAAAACTGAAACCTCCACTGGTAAATCTCAGTCAGTCTCAATGAGCAGGGTGTCACTGTAGGTCTTTTGACTGACACACCTGAGGCTTCCTCTTAATCACAGAGGCAGATAACCTACGTATTTGTTAAATCTGTCTGATCAGAATTCAGCTCTCAGGCTTCCCAGGTGACGCTGATTAGCAGCTGTGCCTTATTTTTTACAAAATTCCATTGACACTGCAGCAATGAAGCAGCTTATCGAGGCTGGCATATGCCCACCAGTCGCTCTATCTGTCTGTCTGTCTCTCTCTTCCATGTCTGCCTGTGCCATGGGGACACAGTGTACAGACAGTGAGCGCAGCAGCCGAACAATGGAGAGCAAGCCTGCAGCCCCCTTTTTTAGCTTCCCGACTACCCACAAACTGCTCCAGGTTAATGTTTGTACACCAAGCTTACAAATGCAAGACAATTTCGATGCAGATATTCAGTAAAAAAGAACACAATTACATAAGAGAGATGCAAAAACAGCAGATCAACAGAAGGGGTGATGCTATGATCCATTTTAGTTTGTTAACATCAGAATTGGAACACTGCATGGTTGCAGTAAAAAAGGGACAAAAGGGCAACAAATAAACACTATTGTTAGACAGATCGATGGCACCTTAGGAGGGGAGGGATAAAAATAGTTTTCAAGGTCAAGTGTGAAGCAGACGGGGATGCTACTGATTACAGAGAGAAGCTTTCATACATTGGAATAAATGAAGCTTCAAAGGCAAAAATATTTGAGATATTAAGAAGTAGAATGCCGCTGAATACCACTGCCTCCATAAAAACATGCAGACAATAACACACAAAAGCAAGCTTTATAATAAAATTTTAACCTCATAACCTTGCATACTCTCTCTTCCACGTGTCCATTTTATCACCATACAATGTAACTCTCCTGTCGTCCTGCGTTTGTCCTCTCTATCACTTTTTAGTCGTGCTATTTACCCAAAATAGTGCATACAAAACGAAGATCTACCAAAACAACTCTATGTTCTCCACATGCATCTCTTCAGGCTCTTGCTGCAGACTAGTCTGGCATCAGGATAATTTCCACCGTCTTTAATCTCAGCTCCACAAGTGCACAAGGTTTGGCATCAATATAAATGCAGGGAAGCATCCTTAGAGATCGTCAATATTCTCGCTACGCCCCATTAGAAACAAATAGCCAAGGTGTGAAGTCAAATATCGATGCATCATGCTGTCAGATAGGAATTTTGCTGCAAATGCAAATCTCAGGAGGGCCACAGCCTACTAAGAGCACAAGATGAGCTGACATAGTAATATAATGCTTTAACATCCAGTTTGGAGTGAAGTAGTCATTCTAAAACAGCCACCATGTGTTTCACTGACTGACTGAACTGTTCTCCAAAATCCAAAGTCACCATCTGAGATTTGTTTTAGCCACAAAGTGCGCTGCCGCTCTGCTGCATACTCAGAAACACTTCATGGATGTCGGCGAGGTCTTCTGGCAGCTGCAGTGGACACTATCCACCACAGCGTATGTATATCCGTCTGCCACATGTGTGTTAGCATGAGCGAGTGAGCCTGAACATCGGCGAGGGTTCACTGAGGTCAAGCACATAATGTACAGAGCTGTCATGGTCACGCTCTCAACATTACTCTGTGCTGCTCTCAAGTCATAAAGGTACACATACACACAGAGGCATGGGCAGGTCTGTGGGAGACACAAAGGGGTATAATGCACTGACAGATGCTTCTTTACTTAACAGAACCCACTGGTGTGTGAGAAGGCTAATGCCATCACAGCAGCATTAGCATTAGCGCTTATAAACTACTGATGCTAACCAGCTGTTTAGCCATTTCTCTACCAGCAGCAGCAGTGCCTACTAGCAGCGAATGGCTAGTAGCTTAGGATGCTAACACCCATCTATTAGCATTCCACCTGCTTTGAACTTGTACCTGTGCAAACTTTAGCACCAAAAATGACTGCATATAGGATGTTGAGGAGAATTTTATTCTTATAAGGTGGTTGAAAATGAGATTAAGAAGAAACATGTTGAAACGAACACTTGAAAGTCACGATTTTATATATTTTACATCAGAAAGGTTCATTAGCATAGGCAGAAATAGGCGCTTAACACAAATAGCATCACATTTAAGTCAGAACCTCTGCCTAGCAAATATGTCGTGTTTAAAGTGAAACAAATCGTCGCTGTTGGGCCGTAACCTCTTTTCTCCAAAACCGCTACTTTTCAGGAAATTGAACAAACACATTGTTTAACTCTGAATAATTATAGTCAGGATTATACTTGACACTTTTTATTGGTTAAAATTTTGTAAAACCCACTGACAGATGCAAAGGGTGACCACTGATTTATGGAGAAAGATCAAAATCATGAAAAATGTAGATAAGAGGTTATGGCCCGATGACGACAAAACGTCAAAGGCTAATAATTAGCATAGCCTTTGATTCACCAGGCCCCTGCAGTTCAAGAAAGGCAGCATCATGTCATCCATCTTTGCCCTCATCTCATCCTGTCTTAATCACATGACCCTTAAACACACATGCCTCCACATCTCCATCCTCCTCACCCAGGAGGTCTCAGCTATCCGTCTACAGCCCCCAGATCTCATCATACATGCACAGTGCAGCAGACAGAAAGCCACGCAATGAACAGCAGGGTGTGAGCCAATCTGAAATGTGTAACATGGCGAGTGAAACGCCTTAGCCGCGCTGCGCCATGGCCTTCCCCGCTCCCCTGCTCTCATCGCCATTGTTCGAAGCAGGAACGTGCTGGGAGATAGCGCTGGCCGTGCATCCCTCTCAGCTCCCGAGAGCCTAACCCGTGGACATGAAAAACATAACGTCACAAGTTAGGGTCTCAGGGACAGAGAGAGATACATCTTCACTCCTCTACCTCCTTCACCACGCTGCTCTTTGACTTCTCTCCAACAAGCCTGCGTCCATGCACTGAACTCCATAAGTCAAATGAGGACTCGCAGCGTCTGAGCATCTCGTGCATACAGAGCGGGCTCTCCCTGCTGCACATGCAGCTACGCATCACCGTTCGTTTACATGCATGCTCTGCAACCTCCATTGCCCCCCCCACATGTAGTCGTGAACATACAACAAGTGCAAACCTCAGCCAGACACAACACTGGCCAGCCCCCCACCACCCCCCAAACCGAACTCTCTCTCTTTTCTCTCTTTCTCCCCCTCCCCCACCTCAATTGAACAATACAGCACTTTGAAAAATGCTTCCTGCCATCAGGTACAGAGCCTGCTGCTGTAACGGAACATCAGAAGATCTACTGCCGCACTGAAAAATCAAAATCAGCCGCTGATTGCTAATTATTGTCGGGATGTATGACACAAAAACCCTGTGTGGCTGCATCGATCACAGCATCGAAATCTGAAGCTGTGGGACCGCACAGCGTCAAACAGCCCCCTCTCACATGATGCTCACCCGACTGTCCCTGTTATTAAAATCTTTTAGTGCATGCCCAATCATTACCAGCATAAATCCCTGCTCAGTTTGTCCTCCGAATCCTCTGGACAGAGAAAAGACGGGCCAGATAACAAAGCTCTGCTGCGGCTCCTTCGTGCCACCATGGTGGTCCGAAGCTTAGGAAACAGATGGGGAGGAAGAGTATTCGTTCGGTATCGACTCACCCTCCCCTTCAGGATCCAGGATGCCCCCTTTCGCTTGTCGTTCCTTCTGCTAGCTTGCTTCCTGCTCGGGAGGGGAAAAAAGAAGAGAGAAAAGAAAAAGCTCAGATTTTTTTAAACTTACAACAAGATTCCAGAAATGTTCAAGAGGATAAGTTTTACTGGTCACAAAAAAGGAACAGGAATGAGAGATCTATCCGTGTCGGAGTTGGGCGAAATAAACAGGGAAAGGAGCGACGCACGGAGACAAGAAAGAGAGGCATAAGGATGCGTGGTAGGACCGAGCTGGAGTGAACCATGTGCACAATCTCTCTCTATCTCTCTCTCTTTGCTCCCTCTCTTTTACACGCACACACTGGCACACACAAACATGCAGAGCAAGACGGAGCAGTCTGGAGAGGAGGCGAGCTGCGAGACGCTTCACAGAAAACGACATGCCGAGTGGAAGTCAGAGCAGGTAGACAAACGAAGGGAAGGAAGGTGAGAGGAGGAAAAATAGAAAAAACGAGCATGGAGAGCGCAGCCATGCCGGGCCCCCGTGCCAGTGAAGCAGATACCAGTACGCTGCCTAACCGAAGGGAGAGAGAGAGAGAGAGGGAAGGTAGGGGGTGAGGAAGAGGTGCAAACACACTTCCTTAAACACACACATGTATGCATTGCAGACATAACTCTAACACGCTATTTTGCCTTTCCATGCACCTTACCTACTTTTTTATCCAGCTCCGAGTCAGGAGCTGCACATTCTCTTGCACGCCTTTTACACGCACACGCACACAAAAATCCAAGTTCAAGAAAGGTGCCTGCTGATCTCTTGTCTCGGCTCGGCTTTCTCTTTTTCTTCGCCCTTTTTCCCCCTTCGCATTGTTTTCTCTCTTTCAATCACATGCAGAGCTGGAAAGGAGGGAAGACAGGAAAAAACCATAACTCCCCCCCCCCCCCCCCCTTCGCCCTGATATTAGCACTCCACCTCTTTCTTTCAATCTTTCTTTTTTAACTCTCCCCACCTCTGGCTCTTTCTTCCTTCGTCTACCCTGTTGATCGGCAGGAGAAGAAAAAAAGAAGTGGGGGGGGGATATCATCCATTAATTTGCCTCACAGCTGTAATCGCTTACTGCCAGAGGCCCACTTTTCCTCTGTATCAGACAAGAGAGGTAAGGGGGGAGGAGGAGGGTGCAGAGAGTAGTCCTCCTTTCCGTTGTTTTTTCCACCTTGCCGTTGTCCACTTTCCACCCCATAAAACAAATCCGCTGTTCTCTTCTGCATGCAAAAACCAAAAATCCACGTTTCCAGTCCTCTTTGCTTTTTTATATTTTTAATTCAGGAAAGGAAGGAGAGACGGAAAAAGAGAGGGAGAGAGAAGGGCCCATAGAAACATTGCTACATGATGTGCTTTGGCTTATAGAGGCTACATTTAATCTCCACTGGCTTGGTGGAGAGAGACAGAGAGAGGGAGAGGGAGAGAGAAGTAGGAGAGAAAGAGGAGAGATGATGGGGGGAGGGACAGATGAAGCAGAAAAAAGGAGAGCAACGACATGCAGCCGGCTGGAGGCTCAAATCAGCGACAGGGCCTGGAAGGAGAGGAGAGGGGGAAAAAGGAAAAATCCCCGAGACCACACTGCCCTCTCCCTTTTCTTGTGCTCGCTCCCTCCCTGACTGACTGATCGACCGACTGTGTCTGCAGCCAGCTAATCTCCAATCCTCTTTGACTGCTGGCTGGCAGGCAGCACATTGTGTTGCTTTTCTATCTCTATACAGCTGCAGAAAACAGTGCATCTGGATCTACAGCACACTCTCACCCCTCCTTAGCAGAAAATTTACTGACGCTACCAGTTTTAAAATCTCCCACATATACGCACACATGCAGTGTGCAGCTATCCTCATTTATCACCTGCTTTGTATCCACATAGAGCCACTCTTCGGCGAGGTGCTAATATTAGCACGCAGGCAGACAAAGGCTCACACAAATAAGTAGATGCAGAAAAGTTAAAAGCACACACACAAAATCCTTTAGGGCAGCTTTTCTTAAAGACAAATACTTTAATTCGCTTCAGTGAAAAAATCAACTGCCTACCGAGGTAGATGTTATCTCAATGCTATGATTTTATTGACCCGCTTTTACTCTCTTCATGTATCGGTGACGTGCTGGTACTGGCCTCAGCTAGTTCATCAGCAGAGACCCAGATCTGTCACACTAGAGCCCACGCATGTAAGAAAACAGCAGCAGCACGCCTCAATATGGGCGCACAGCGCCGAGCCTGCAGAGTCTAAGAGGTAGACAGCACTCACACAGACACAGAGGACGGTGTGGATGTAGTGTGCATTTAGCAGCAGAGAGTGACACACGGGACACTCTCACTGGATGGTGCTGCTGTTGACCGGAGTGATTGATCGACAGCTGTCACATCTGATTGGAGAGGCGCTGAGGAGGTCATTCAGGGTCGTCGTTATAGGAACAGGATTAATGAAAATAAAGGGTTTAGGAAAGGAAGTAGTTAACTGTGACAGTGTTGGATAATACCTGTATCATCCTGGCTCTTTTAATACAAATATTTGGATTTATTATTGGTTTTTATTTCAATTACATATTACTAAGACAGTCAGCATTAATGCATTTATAATGATTAATTAGTATCCAACATTAGTGCATTATTTTTAAATGCATGATCATTAGTAGTGTCTCCCTGCAGCCACAGGGATGGCAATAAGACCACTGCTCCTTAATGACTCATTTCACTTTAACAAAATCACAGACAGCTCTGTCAAGATTAATCACATTTATCAAGATTATTTGCATGCTATATTGCTCCTTTCACCACACTTTGGTTAATCCACTACAGCATCTCCCTGCAGCCACTGTGATGTAAAATGAGTCCACTACTACCTTAACAAACGATTTCACTTAAGGCAGCTCAGTGGACAACTCAAAAATCATATGCATCTTGTGTTATCAAATATTGAGTTTTTTACTGTCCCTTATTTCCTTTTCAATCCATAACAAGTTCCTTTTTCTGTGGTATGTTCATTTGATAGTCCTCAATCGACCAATAAAAAAAGGTCTGTATTAAAATAGGAGGTCAATGACCCAGAATAAACAGTAGAATAAACAAAAAGACATTTGCTCATTTTGAATGCAAAATATTTCCTTTTGAAATGCAATAAAAATAATTTGATCAATCGCAATTAACTGCAAAATTCTGGGGATTACTCACAGTACAATGTTTTTCATCTTTTGACAGCCCTCGTAATCAAACATTTACTTTTTTTACTGATACCTTATTTCTTGTTCAATCCATCACAATTTCTTTTTTTTTTTTTTTTGTGGTGAAGTTCACGTTATAATCTTCAATCTACCCAAAGTTTCTTTTCTGATTTTTTCAAAATAAAAGCTGGTCTTAAACAAATAAGAAGTTTATTATGCTTAGTTAAAGACAGTACAAAACTCCAAAACAAACAAAGGCAAACTAGTGGAATTTAAGATGCAATAAAATGAATGAAATTAATTGCGATTAACTACAAAAATCTGGGGCGATCAAAATTTTAAAATTTTGTCTTTTTACAGCCCTAGTTATCAGACATTTACTGTTATTATTTTTTTTCCATAACACATTCTTTTTTCCATAGTCAAGTTCATGCTATAATTTTTTATCTACCAACATATTCTTAATTTCCTTAAACATAAAAGCAGGTCTGTATACAAACAGGATGTCAATTACCTGACATTATCACCTACCAATTGCCTAAGACAGTAGAAAAGTCCAAAATGATGCAAGAAAATGTTTTTTTTTTTTGATTGCAAAATAAAGTGGAATATCAATTTTTTTACATCAATTGCAATTCACTAAAATATGATCAATGAAATTTTAAAAATTCCTTTTTTATTATAGCATTATTTCTATTATATATGGCACTTGGCTCCCCATGTGAGCCACAGTTGGGCTGGGCTCATCCCTGTTTCTGACTCTAAATCAGATATAGAGCAGACATACAACATGTATGCAGTACTGCTGGTTCAACATCACTTTAAACATATTTACATAAGATACAGTTAATGCTTATGTATTTTTAAGAATGTGCTATTAAAGGAAATATTGCAAAAAACAAGCTGTAAAATATTAAGAATCAAGTGGTCAGGTCATCTATTACAAAATAAAAAAGACTTTCAATGAAAAGAAGGAGGGATATGAAGGAGAAGAAGATTTCACAGAGCTGGGCGCTCTCATGCTCTGCTCAGGTTTGTCTCGCTGCATCTATCATTAAAAATAAGACTGGCGTCATGCTTAATTAAGGTGGCACTATGCAAAAAAAACATACTAAACCTTTATGCTTTCCTTCATTTACAAAGTCACCAAATCTGAACCTGACACAGCTGGACACTTCCCAGAGGCAACCAACAGGGGGCAGTCTTTTGCTCTCCTCTACCTACAATCACAACTGCTCACACACGTTTTTAGACGAGGAGGGCTCAGCTTATTCACAGTTTAGACCCAGTTATGGCTGATAATAGAGGCGTCATTACCACACGAGGAAGAAACTTCAGACTGAAGGACTGCACACACTTTATTTTGATAAAAAAGGAGGGAAAAACAAAATAAACTTTTATTTTGGTAGACAGGAAGGGGGAGGCATCATTAGGTTTAAGTCATTTTAATTTAAAGTTTGTACAGATTCCTTTTTATAGTGGAAAATTCAAAAGGTTTTCTGCATAGTATTAAAGAAATTCTGAATTGTTTGAAGAATTTTCTACATGTCACTGTTATTGTTCATTATTAGGAGATTTCCTTTTTCTTCCTGAGTGTCACAATATTTCACACGTCAGATATCTTGACAGCAACAGTTTCCATGCAGTCCATGCGTCTGCTCATTGGAAATATTATGACAACAATTGTTCACGTTGACAATTGATTTTACCGCCTTTAAGCTCAACTGGGATGAGCCTGGTGTCCAAGGCTTATTTTCTTCCTCCTGTTGTTTCTGATATCCTTTACAACTACTAACTGTCACTGCACACACAAACAAACAGCCGGACTTCTCCTACCATGAGTGTCAGCGTTAATGAGGTTACAACTAATGAAGCATCACTTCTGAAAGGAAACGAAGCGCTCCCTTCAGTCATATCAAAGTGGTTCCCTGTGAGATCTACCTGCCTGGTGCACATGAACACCAGGCATCAAATCAACCAATGCAGAGGAGGAAGCTCTGCTGATGACTGACACAGACATCAACCCAACTTACAGGTAAGAAATCACTTATTAAACAGATTAAGAATAAAAAATATCAGCCAATCACACTTCCTCAACATAGTCACTACATGAAATTATGCAAATATGGTCACAAATATTTATCAAGAGCTAAAAAAGGCTCAATCAAATTCAAATTTGAGGGAATCTGCTGGCAACATTGGAGAAAAAGTCGCAGAAACTTGCTTTAAAAAAAGTTCTTAAAGGGTAACATGTAATAATCAGATGTCCTCTGTGTTATTCCAAACAAATTCACTCATACACAATGATACTTGATCATGAAAAATAAAATAACATTGTTTCACTCGATTTCTTTTTAAACTTTTCATGATCTGAAAAATGTCTCACATTTTAGCAGAAGCTTAAAAGCCCTTCATCAAACAAAAAAGAGGTGTTGAGATATTTCAATAAAAACTAGCAGCATGACTGCCTTTTTAACAGTGTATTTGGTATTTCTCTGGTGGTTTGTCCGTCATTGACAAAAATGTGACAGTAGGAAGTTCTTTTAAAAAACCCACAATGTTGCTGATGAATGGCAAGTCTGCTGAATTTATTCCAATATCTTAAAGGAATGTCAATGATCAGCTTACTGTACCAGTAGGAAAGGAGTCGAATATTAACTTGTATTTCATTTTTCCTGTAATCTCCAAAATTTAGAGTTAGTTTAAGTTTGTAGTTTGCCATGATTTGATTCAAGGTGCTTCTATCACTGCTGGCAACACATGCCTTAGTGATTCATTACTTTATTGTCTCTTTCTCTTGTTACAATAAAAAAATCATTCTTAATATTTATAAAGGTTAATTAAGGTGGCATTAGGGCATGTGATTGATACATTACCAAATTAAATCAAGCTCAAGGTTCAAGATTAACTCCATTGTCCCACAAAGTAAATAATTTGTCTTGAGCTCTTCAGCCATGCCGTAGTCATAAAAACACAACATCAGCATCATTAACATTAAAAATAAAACATTTAATATGACTAAAATATTTTCAGAAAATGTTGAAAATATATAAACATCAAAAACCCAAAGAAAATAGAGTAAATTTTAAACCAGTTCAGTCTACAAAGAGGAGCTCTGAAAGTCTTACCAGCAGCTCTTAATCAGTTTGTATAACATAGGATGATCACTGACAGGCTAACTGGCCAGCCTTTTCAAAAACAGTGGGATATGTCATGTTTACCACTCATTATTTTCCACACAGTCTCAACATTTGCATCAGATAATCTGCCAAATCATGCTGTGCTACCAGATCTGATTAAGCTCACTCAGATGAGCCAACACCTTGAACTGTAATTTGATGTAAGAAATGCAACTATTGTTGTCATCTGTGACAGAGACTGTCTGCATGTGTGATCCAGGTCATTGAAACATCAATTAAAAAAAAAAGAAAGAAATTTACATGAGGAGATATGGGCAGTCAAGTTTGGTTGCAGATGACCACAAGCTTCACATACAGTTACATTTATTTCACTTTATTTATATGACAGATTTTTCACGTATTTGAAGTTATAATATGCTCACTCAGTAGTTCCCAAAGTGGGGGTCGGGGCACAAGACACTGAGAAGGGGTCAACAGATGCCTTCCAAAAAACAAAAATAATGTAATATTTGGGCTGTCAAGATTGCGACTAATCAGGGTCCACTATTAGTTCACTGCTCTTGTTTTGATCATGATTAATCTCATGCTTTATGTGTCTTTCAGCACACTTTGGTTAATCCACTGCAGACTCTCCCTACAGAGGTGTCGAATAAGTCTACCACTGCTCTTAATGTCTCATTTCACTTTATAAACTCAAGGCAGCTCAGTGGACATGTCAGAAGTCATCTGAAATTTTATCCAATTTTATTAAAATATTGCACACAATTTTTAAAATGTAAAATAAAACAAAGTGAATTGGTGAGATTTATGCTGAACTCAAAGAATTTTTTTTTTTTTTTTTTAATCCTTAAAAATGTTAGTCTGACGTGTCTATTCTTGAATGTGCACAGCCGTGTTCAGGTGTAGGGGAGTCCCTGGTCTCTAGCCCTGTTATTTTGGGGGCTGAAAAGTTTGGGAGCCCTGTTCTAACTGGTTTCTTTACAGCAGGGTTTTGGCCAGAATGGTGTGAGAAAACATAATGGGAAATTTCACTGTAAAGTGCTGTGATAACATTGTGATGTGTCATATATAAATATATACAATATACAGTGCTTAACAAATTTATTAGACCACCACCCAAAGTAAGGTTTATGCCACAGCTGCCCTAAATTAACAGCATTGGTAATTACCAAAATCATTTTTTATGTTTCTGCAATGGTTAATGCACCAATATGTAGAAGCTCTTTAACCAAAATCATATTTTTAATGCTAAAATATAATTATTATTATTGTTATCCATGAATTTTCAAATCTACTGATTTACAAAAAAAACCTGAAAAAATAGTAAAGCACATTATTATTTCTTGATCAATTTGTCATATTATAGTTATTTACTTGCATTCCTGAAGAGAAAAATGAGTTTTAGTGGTTTAATGTTATGCTTGATTCATTTCTGACTTCTCAGAGAAGCCCAGTGAGCCGGCTCAAATTTGGGTATAAAAAGGTGAATTCAGTTTGAAATTCCTCATTCCTGTTCAAAATGGTAAAATGTGGAGAGCTCACTGAAAATGAAGGAGTCAGCATTAAAGCACTTCATGATGCTGGATGGTCTCTGAGACAAATATGACAGGTGCTCAAATAAATTTGTGAAGCACTATATATAAAAATGGATTTTGGCTATAACTCAATGCCACTGTCTTTCTGCATGTTATCCTGTGCAACATTCTTTCTGATCAACAGGCTATCAAAAATAGCTATTTTTAATCCAAATTAAGGTCCAGCTGATAGCGAGCAATAGCTTCATCCAACTGCATTGCTGTGGTGCCAAAGACAGACCTTTTTAGTCCCAACCAACAGCTGAAATGTACACAGAGAAAGTATCACCTGCTAGACAAAAACCTTCCTTCTATTAACTGATGTGATTATTATGGATGTGTGATCAATTCAATTGTGATCAGGGCTGCTGGTGTTTTACCAGCTTTCTGCTTTTAACTAATTGTTCTCCTCCACCGTGTCAGATGTAAAAATTAGTTTGCAATTTTTGGCTGTGTCAAACAAAACAAGGTACTGTGATAGGCTACCTGATATTACATGGGTCAAACAATAAATCACTTCTTGATAAGATTGTACAAAGACAAGACAAGAAAAAAATTCCTGAGAAATAAAAAAGAACATTTCAAGCAAGAGAACAAATTTCCAACTTCTTGCTTCGCAATCGTGCATCCTGCAGGCTTTCTTTCGAAGAAAATATAACCCTTTAATGTCTCTCAAACATTAATTTGAACACTTTAGAGACTATTCCTGAAAATGAATGGACATATGAATCAGTTTGTTCATAAACTGCCATTAAAATGTGATCATAAAAAACTGCAGCGAAAATAGTGAAATTAAAATATTCTGAATCTCCTCTTTAAAATAAATGTCATTGGGATAGATGCCTTGTACACGTTTGTCTTCATACATCGAACCATAAACTTTATCATGTGTATCAGATACCCAAAATTCAGCGTCTAATGCACAAACAAACCTGGAGAAACACATCATCACACACTCAAAAGTGGAAATCAGAGCTTTTTCTCCCCTCCTACTCCATCAGCAAACTGCCTGAATTGTTATTGACCACGTTGAGCGTACCATATCTCACTTTCACAGGCTGTTTTCTCTTATTTTTTCTACTGTAACAATGTTTGATTGCATTGATCCAGCTGTGCAGAGCGCCATGCGTACCTCAGGGAAAGCTAGGAGGTTGTACAGTTATCTCCCGGTGGTGTAATTCTCAACTATACAACCTACTACCTCAACCTGGGAGCAAGCAGACCTGTTTATGAATTTAAAAAAAAGAGGGAGGGGTGCAAATATTTTCACCAGAAAAGGCACACTCATTGTGAAAAAAAACCTTTAAAACTTGTCATGATGCATTTACTACAGCATCTCAAAGTGATGAGAACATTTGAAGAGCTGCTCTGGCAGTGCAACTTCATATCTTGGATACAGTCTCTATATACACAGATAAACATTTCTCACTCCAAACTCTTTACGTCACTGACCCCAAAACACACAAACAAGCTCTTAACCTCCCCTCAAATGCTGATCAGATTTCTCCCTGAAAGAAAAGCTTGGGCTGCTCATTTTGAAAATGTTAACATGTGGGAGGTAATGAGAAAACAAGCACTACAACTGCTGTTTGTATGCATTGCTAATTAGGCCGACGTCTAGCTCATTAACACTAGAAAGGCCAGGCTGCTGCTAATTAACTGCAGACTGAAATAGTTGTCTCCTCCAGATTTTCTACAAGCTAACATTTGAAATACTCAAATGAAAATGCTACATCTTTTTATACAGTTCACATGTTCTTTTTAATTGACTTCTTGTTGGCCTTTTCTTAACCTTTCAAGTCCACTTATTTTTGGAGGAAATGAGTAGAATAGTGTGAAAAGTGTCAAGGACACTAGAAGAAAACTTCTCAACTTCATGGATAGGGCTGGACAATAATTACATTCACAATTAACTTTACTAGCAATGATAAACTTGCTGTGGAGTAACAATTATGCTTTACAAGTAAACATGGACCATACTGAAGTCAAGGATGGATCAGAGCAAGGAACCCAAAAGCTGGTCATACAAATTTCAAACCCATTGCTATTTTGCAAATAAAAATTACCTTTTAGATCTTGGTTATTTTCAGTCACATCCTTTACCTGGATGACATGTTCAAAGTCCCTGTAAAGCAAATTCATTTATTTTTTCCCTCAAAACACAGTAGATATGTTGGAATAAAGTTGCTGTAGACAAGTGAAAAGTGAAAAGGCTGAAAACTGATTATGGATTTAGACTGTTAAAAAGTTTTCCACCATTTTCTGGATGAGGCTTATTTAAATAGAGTGAAATGTAGAGTGCAGTGGCATACGTGAGCTCCAAGTTATTTATCCTGATTCCTCAGTGGTACAACAATATAAAAGCATGGAGCTCTTTCTTTCTCTTGTTTGCCTATGCGTACGTCTTCATTGGAAATCAGCAGCCAGCCAAATGGCATGTGTTTTTTTTTTTATTCCAGTTTAAGGTGGATTTGCCCAATCTACCAGCCACAGTGGTGGGCAGGTTAATAAGAGTACCATATCAGAATGATTTGTGACAGATAATGTAGATAAATCCTATGTTTCTACCTTTCCTGCTCTATCAAAGAGACAAGCAGCGACACTCTAAGATCACTGGTGCAGGATATTTGCTGGAATTGATGTCTAGGGACCAATACATTGTTTTACTATTGGTATTTACCAGTATATGTTGGCCCCCTTGACTAACATCATCCATGTGCAAATTATGTGGCATTAACGGAGGACAGCAGAAGATGTGTCAGCAGTTCTCAAACTTTTTCCTAGGGCCCCCCAATTCTCATACCTAAGAAGCTTATTTTCATTGACAAAATACCAAAATAATAGACCTATTTAAAGATCTATGTATAAACCATCCATTATTAAAATGGCATATTGGGGCCACTGTAAAAAAAAAAAAAAAAAGAAAATCCCAGAATTATTACATTATCATTATCATTTGGACTTAGAAGAGACGTTACTGTAAACCTGGGCTATCCAGTGTTTTTACTTTAGCTTCTTGTACATTTTTGACCTTATGTCATATTTATGACTTTAAAAGCCTGATTTCTTAAAAATTTATAATGTGAAAATTTAAGACTTTGTATCCATCCATCCATCCATCCATCCATTTTCTATCTCTCTTAACCTATTAGGGGTCGCGGGTGTGCTGGAGCCTATCCCAGCTGTCATTGGGCGAGAGGTGGGGTACACCCTGGACTGGTCGCCAGTCAATCACAGGGCTGACATATAGAGACAGACAACCAAGCATGCTCACATTCACACCTACAGCCAATTTAGAGTCATCAACTGACCTAATGAGCATGTTTTTGGTGGTGGAAGGAAGCCAGAGTACCTGGAGAGAATCCATGTGTGCACGGGTAGAACATGCAAACTCCACACAGAAAGGCCCTGATCGGGAAGCGAATAAGGGACCTTCTTGCTGTGAGGCAACAGCGCTAACCCCTGTGGCGCCGTGCAGCCCTCAGATTTTCTAGACTTGGAAATTTCATTTTTTTTCTCATAAATTCTTTGCATTACGGTGTCGTAAGTTTATCACTTTAAAAGCATGGAGTTTGAGTTTATAATGTTAAAACTGACGGCTATGTAGATTTGAAATTTATAAAGTTTTTTTTTCTAAATTTTGACTTCACAATGTTCTTAATGAATGACTTTAAAACCTGAAATTTTTGAGTTTATATTCAAATGTTACGGCTTGTCTTTCAAATTTTGAACTTACATTGTCATAAAATATTACGTTCCTATTTTTTCACCTTACAATGTTGTAGATTTATCACTTTAAAAGCCTGAGCTTTTTAGTCAATAATGTCAAATTTTACAACTATTTTTGATTTGGAAATGTCCTTTTTTTTCTTGTAAATTTACAACTTTTCAAACTCAAAAATCTAAAGTTTGGTTTCTTTTAAATGTACAGCTTCATAAGTAAAAAATGTTGATTTTTTTTCTAAAATAATTCAACTATTTTTCTCATAAATTAACAGATCCTCTTTTATTTTTATATCTTTTAGTATGGCCCTAGTTTGCTGTTGTAAATTATGCTTCTCATCATATTTTTAAAAATGTGTGAATACCTAATTTTGACAACATCAGCACAAACTAACATCTTTACCTGCTAATAAGACTGAATAAGACTGTAGCCCTGATGGCTCAAACTTGGAGCGATTCAGGACAGATGAATGATAATTTCAAGCTGTACCAATTTGAAAAGTTGAACTAATGTGCTTTCAGCACAATGGAGCAGATATTACTGTCTGATTTTCCATGCTTTTAAACTTAATTTTATGTACTACACATGGTTTTCATCACTGAAATTTGACCTGATTGTAAATAGCACCACCATCTGTTATTTAACAGGCCTAAAACTGATTTTTTTTTTTTTTTTTTTGGTTCAAATTGCTTTACATAGACTTTCAGTAATTAAGTGTTTAAGTTAACAGGGATTCAAGCAGAGCTAAATTAAGTTGCAGCTCAGCTCTCAGATATACTTGATCTGACAGGGGCAGATTTTAAATGCAAACCTGCTTTGTGATTTATTGCTAAAGTGTGATTAGCCTGTTTCTGGGAGTGAAACGCCTTTACAGATAAACATGCTTAGCTTTTTTGAGCTGCTTGTCTTCTAGCCCCAATCCAAAAGACTAAAAAAGAAACATTCTTAAGAGTTTTGAGCTCATTATTAATCAGACTAAAATAAATACTGAGGCCTTTTCTTAAACAAAGGCAATCAAAACCATAAGCGAGAAGACTTATGTTTTTATTACAAAGTTTCCATCAAGTAATGTCTGAAGCTACTGTGAGTAATTGCAAGAGTAGTGCAGAAACAGCCATTACAGAAAAAATCATGGCAAATATTACTAAAGAAATTTAAACATTTGACCATTAAAAAGACTACATCTTGTATTATTGGAAAAACGCACAAGAAAAATCTGCAAAGACTGTGTTGTCCACAGGGGGAATCAGAAACTTTTAACATGCGACTCAATAATGCACATTGGTTCATTGTTAAATTCTCTAATATTAAAATCACCTGATAGGTTTGTTTAAAAGAGACTTCTAAGAATAATTGGGCTTCAGTTAAATCTTTTTAAAGATAAACTAGCCTTATCTGTCAGCTTATCCTTCAAAGATGGCTAAGAAAGCACTCAAAATTCTAAAGAAACTTTGGAACTCTTAATAGCTATCAATGGATTACTTTGCCTGAAAAGTACAGTGCTTTACAAATTTATTAGACCACCTGTCATATTTGTCTCAGAGACCATCCAGCATCATGAAGTGCTTTAATGCGGACTCTTTCATTTTCAGTCAGCTCTCCATTTTTTACCATTTTGAACAGGAATGAGGGATTTCAAATAGAATCCACCCAAATTTGAGCCGGCTCACTGGGCTTCTCTGAGAAGTCAGAAATGAATCAAGCATAACATTAAACCACTAAAACTAACTTTTCCTTTCAGGAATCCAAGTAAATAACTATAATATGTATGACAAATTGATCAAGAAATAATATGCTTTACTATTTTTTCAGTTTTTTTGGTAAATCAGTAGATTTGAAAATTCATGGATAACAATAATAATTATATTTTAGCATTAAAAATATCATTTTGGTTAAAGCGCTTCTACATATCGGTGTATTAAGCATTGCAGAAACATTAAAAATAATTTTGGGAATTACCAATGCTGTTAATTTAGGGCAGCTGTGGCATAAACCTTACTTTGGTTAGGGTTAGGGTGGTGTAATATATTTATTAAGCAATGTAAAAAAAAAAACCCTAAAACAAGATGAACAATGGTAGGGTTCCCATCCAAATATATCAGAAAATTGAAATTATTATTATTTTTTTAATTAAGCAAAATTCATGCATGTTCTATTCACAACTGTTTTGCAAGTACAGTTTATGAAGTAAGCAGGTTACAGTCGGTTACACTACACACAGAAAACGACGTCCACCAGCTTGTTGTATTATGGCTGAACAACTTTTTCTAAACCTGTGTGCTTTTGGAAGAGCCTTGGGCGTTAACTTCAGCACGCTAATCCAGAGACAGTGTAATTTATATGATAAATATGTGAGCATTTTGCTTTCCTTGGTGTATACAAACTTTGACTCAAAGCTTAACGACTTTGAAGACTTTTCAAGTGTTTACTTTGCAGCCAGGTATTTATGAGCAATTTTAAAAAACATGCATTAAAAACTGGTGGATGGGAACCCCACCATTGCTTGTAGAAACTCAGCTCTACGCCCTTTCTTTCAACCGTCTTCCACTTCAGAGAAAATATTTTTTTTAGTTCTAAAAAGAGAGATATTCCTCAGGAACTTAAAGGTCAGATGCTCAGACAGCAGTCAAAACTGAGCAGAGCTTGTGCAACTGAGATTCCCGCATCGAAAGGCAAATAATGTCATATTGGTTTGCTAAATGCAGTTAATGTTAGCAAGACCAGCATAACCATCCTTTGGTCCTCCTTTAAGAAAACCATTCACATGCTGGTTGCGCTTTGCTCTGACCAATACGTCAGTTTAACCTGACATAAGTTCACCTCTTTTTTGAATATCAAATCACGCTGCTCCTACATCTGGGCAGCAGAGCATTATGGATTTATGGCATTGCTCATTACTGCTTCAACTAGCAGTCGACTGTAACAGCTTCAGGTCTAAAAAAATTGAGTAGTCTGATAAGAAGCTAAAATATTAGCAATTACATGACTAGTAAATTCTAGTGCTGAATAGCAAGGCTACCAACTTTTAAAGATTATTTCTGGGGTTTCCCCCTCTATTTTACATGGGATAGCTAAAGAGAGACAGGAAACATGGGAAGGAGAGTGGAGGGAGACATGCACTGAAGACAGGTGTGTCCAGACTTTTTCCTTTGGGGGGGCCACATACAGAAATATATAAGGGGGGTGGCCACTTTCTTATACCTCACCTTGATATTAAAGTTCAGATTTCTCGGGGCACTGGTCAGCTCTGGCTACCACTGGTTCCACCCCTGGAACATCATTGGTGCTGCTATTTGCTGCTGTAATCCATAAGGGTGTTATAAATCAAGATATCTCTGTAATTTTTGTTGTCAATATGTTTACCATTTATAGTGTTGTCTCAATTAAGTCCCGGAAAAAACAGCATAAAAACTTGTCAAAACGTTTGTTTACAGTATATGCATGGTCGCACTGACTTGTGCTGAAACAAAGAGAAATAGTACAGTCTAGCACATGCTTCATGCTCTGTTGAGGGTCAATTTGTTGTACTGTGAAAATCCTTCTTAAAGTCCTAACATCAAACTGAGCTAACATCACTTAACTTGAAAGAGCCTGGTACATGTACATCTTAAATCACAGTAATTCTTTCATTCATAAAAATTCAAGCTGTGATTAGTATGCTTTTAATACTAGTAACATTCACCAAACCATATAATTAACAAATGTCAGTACTGATGAGTGTAAAACCTTAGTAATTATTACTGCTGTCTTGCCCAGCCCTCTTAACAGTTCGTACGAACGTTAGACACAATGAAGGCTGTCTGAAACAAGGTCAAACTTCAACCTTGAACTCCCAGACCAACACAATGCTGATACCACTGTAGAGAGAATCATTTAGTGACCTTTTTTTAACTTGATCAGAATAAAACAAGAACTGCAGGTTTCTTTGTCAGGGAAAAAGTTGATAGTAAAGAGATCTGGCAGGCAGCCCCACCTCTCATTGCATTTTGCTGATGCTGCTTGGAGTTGGAGCTGCACAGACACAGACCTGTAGATACAAGCTTGTGGTGTCAGTAAACACAAGTTCGGATCTACGGGTTTGGGCCCGTGAGCAGATGATTTCGCACATCTATCAGAACACAGGGCAGAAGAAATGATAGTCTTCAATGCATAAAACCTTCACTTCATTTAGGGGAGACTGGGGTCCGCTGCAACAAAGTCTTATTCCACCAAACAGAAATAAGCTAGTGTGATGGCACTCATACTGAAGATGCTCGGTTAGATCATCCACTAATACGAAGGAGAAAGACACACACTCCAAAAATAAATGAATAAATAAATAAAACAGATAAATAAAAATAGAGTGGAACAAAGTTTTATTTTGTCCTTAGGTTGCATTTCTTTCCTAAACTTGTAAGCATAATAAAATGTACAGGGGTCAAAAAGATTTCCGTCACAAATACAAAAATGTCAATATAAAGCTTGGTCAGTGTCCCAGCACGTCAGCTACTGGAACTACAGGTACAGATTTACTTGGGATGTTGATTCCTAGGAAATTTACTATTAAAAAATCACTGGCAATAACAGGTAAATTCTCATCAATGTCCAACACATTTAGCAGCATGCTGCATAAAATTCTGACTTAGGATTTTGTCTAATTTACTCAACAATATTCAGTGAAGTAGATTGTGTCACTCATTATTTACTTATAAATAGTTTCTCAAGTGAAGAGATGTAAAGTTAGTTTATTAGTTTATTATCGGTCTATAACACGGCGGTTGTGACACTACTTCTTTCTTCTTCTTTTTTTGGTTGATGGTGGTTAGTAAAAAAGCTTCTAGATACACCACAGCCACTGTCTGGCAATAGTACTGCATACCAGCCAGGCATGTAAAAAAATAATGAATAATGCAGAAATAAATAAATGAGTGTTCAAATATTTGGTACTCGTGGCCCATCCCAGAAGTTGAGCATGGTTTCTGGATGCTCAAGCTCATTGATTTATGAAAGCTGATTCCTTTCCAGCAACATTTTTTTTTAACCCTTTTCAGCTAAATGACTAAATGTATGTTACTTTCATATTTGAGCCATGTCCCCAAAAGTTTGCCAAGAAGTGAGTGCTGAAACACGAACACAACCATTTTACTGCAAGCCAAAAATGAGAAGCTTAGCATTAACATGCAGGAAACAAAATGTTTCACATCTTGCAAAACATGTATGGACTAGTTGGGTACTGTTTGTTAAAGTAACAAACCATTTTTAACACAAAAAAAAAAATGCTTTATTGCAAAGTATCCCATTTCAATGCCTCAAAATAACATTTAGGAACGGAGCAGCATCTGTTACAACTGCGCAGTAGTCATAAAGTCAAAAATGTTGTTTGAAACAATAACATTACTGTAAAATAAAACCACTTCATTAAACAATACGTATTTTAAACGACACTTATTGAACCATAACAAAAATGATACAAGAATATCTCCTTAAATAGTGCTGCATGGCTATCAGCACATAAGTGTTAATTCGGTACGTACGTATTTTAGAATATGCTCAATAAAGTTTTTTAGTTAACAGAACAAAATATGAAGAGTTGCAAAACTTTTGTTTTGTATTCTCCATAATTTTATGTATTTAACGAAAAAATCAGTTAAGATTTGTGCTTCTTATAAAATGAAAACCCATAGAGAAAAATCAAGGTGTGGATGAAAATACTGCATCAAAAAAAAAAAAAAAAAAAAATTACTTAAACTTTAAACCCTTATAGGTGAATAAATGTCAGTAGACAACCAACACTTAGATCCATCAATTTAAAGCGTTTCACACATTAACATGAAAATCTGATGAATCTATGAAACCTGAATCCAACACACGTAATGAAGCACCTTTCTCAATTTTTCAAAGGCCAAGCATTAAGGTTGATTATTTTATAAGTTATTGACATGTAAGTAAATAACTTTGATGATTAATTTAGCAGAATAGCCATAAGGGAAAAACTTAACATTGTTTAAGCAACTTAAGTATCTCAGCATTCACGATTCTCAAAACTCCACTCATTCAACTCCACATCATTTCCAACTCTGCACAAAAGCAACTTTCATTGTAGCATATCATTTCCCTACAGTTTATTATTTTGCCAGCACTCTTGTTTCCTCATGAGAGAGGGACCACTGTGATTGAAAGGTGGAAAAATTCAAGTGGTGTTTTTTGAGGCATGTGGCTGAGCTCAAATGAGACGCAAGTAACTGGAAATCTTCAAAATAAATGGCAGGAAATTTGCTTATAAAACAATGAGAGTTTTTACTTAAATAATACTTGCAGATATTTTAGTTGGACTTTGGGAGTGATGTGAGGGATCCTCTATTATTTGTGGAGTTAAAGTAGGTTTTAAACTACAGCAAAGTTTTGTGTTACAATAAATAAAGTAGTAAAATTATGAGCAAATTTCTAAATGGGACTACATTTCTCAATATTCATAAAATCTTAAAGAAAATGTTGATTCTAGAGTGATATTTATGCTAATAACGCAAGGAAGAAATGTATGACCCAGAAAAAAAAGCACCTACCCTTGATAGCTTTTTATTTGACCATTTCAATAGAAGATATGCAAACTTTTTAGATAATACAAGAATGTTGTGAATGACAAGAACTATAAAGTTTGCCTCAGTTTACAAAGAAAAAACAGTTCAAATCTGGCAAAACGTGAATGGAGTCTGCAGCAAACTCTGCAACAAAATATAACTGAGTTAGTGATCAGTTTTCAACTCTCAGACTGTATCCTTCTCCTTCTCCTCCCTCTGCCTGAATTTAAATGAGACGTCTGACTTTGAAGCTGTTGCCAAGTTGCTTAAAGTGTGTCAGTGGGTCTTTGCCAGCGTGCTGAAAGACACCTTGAGATTGGCCGAACAAAGAGGTCAGTAGGGTCCACAGCACCCTGCTGGCCGACGCCGCTACCACTGCACCATTATTTGTGTCAGAAAACGACGACACCACCAGCTAAAAAGGCCACCAACTGCATTGTTCGGCAGCACCAGCAAGCCAAACCCAGCGGTGCTACCCACCATGCTCGCCTGAGTCTACCCGGCAACAGAGGAGGTGTGTGCAGGAGAAGGGGGGGGGGGGGGGGTTGAAAGGAATGCAGAAGTGAGAGGTGAGGAAGTGGCGTGTTGCTAGCGCTTCATGATATTGTACGATGTAAACAGATAGCCACTGCTAGCTAACAGATAGCACCCAGTGTAGGCATATTTAACCAGCATCGCTAATTTACAATTTACCTAAAACTCACACAGTGCTGATTTTAAAAACCACGCCGCAAAGGAAAGAGTAGAAAAGGCTTTATGCACATTTGTAGCATGATGACTTACCAATTCGTGGTTACGTTTAGCCTCCACATTTGTCTTTCCGTTACTCTGCAGGGCCTATGGTGCTTGGCAGAAGGAAACAGGCAGGCATGTCCACAGTGGCCCATCCACAAAAAAAAAAAAAAAAAAACCAAAAAAGACGCTCAAACATACAACTACAGTAACAAAACCACCCGAAAGAAAAGGAAAGGGAGCTCGAGAGAGGGTGGGAAAGAGTGAGACAAAAGCAAAAGAAGGATGAGGGAGAGAAACTGGTGAGGGGGGAAGATAGTAAAAGGAGGGGAAAAAGTAAACGATAACAGAAAACCAGATTTTTTGTGTTTTTACAATTTCGGTTTACCGCGCTTTGGTAATAATAATAAGCGGGACGTAATCTTTCTGCCTCTACAAGCTGCTACCCAAGCAAATGACAAGCAACATCTGTTTGTAAGGCAGCCAAAATCCCAGCTTTAAAAAACAGAAAGAAGAAAATTGGCTTGATTTCTCTCTTTTTCAGTCTTCAAACTCCTCTTGTCTGCTTCACTCGCTCAGCTGAATCAGGCAAAACAGAAAAAGAAGAGAAAGGCGGGTGTGGAGATTCAGCGCAGGGAAAGCCATGAAGCCATCCTCCTGTCACCCCTGAACCTCTCCCCTTTCCTTCCCTCTTCTTCTTCTCTCCTTTTCCATGCACACTTCTTCCTCCTCTTCGTACCAAAACGCAACAGGGACAGTCCAGCCGAGGTACTACTCACTCAGTCCTTCTCTTTCCCAAAATGCCCCACTACTCCAACACATAAACACTTGGAAAGGCACACATACACTCACACGTGTATCCTCGTCTCCCAGAGCGTCCCACACAGCCAGAAGCAGACTGACTGGCCTGCACGTACACACTCGTGGATGCACTGACAAAAGTGCAAACACAGAAGTACACACACATTTCTTGGAAGGCTTCCATGCACCAAAAACAAATACCAATCTTTAGTTAGCCTCAGCTGCGAATAGAAAAGAAGGAGTCATTTCGGGACTTGGCTCTGGTTTACCGAGGCACAGATACAGACCATTTCTCCATATGCCTGCCTTTCGCAGCTCGAGAGCAGCTCCAGATTTGACTGTATCATAATACTCGCGAAAAAACGTTCCTCTGACACTGATATCTTTTGATAACATCCAGCTCCAGTAATAGGACCGTGAGAGCGCCTGACATTCGGAGGGAAAAAACCACAAGTGCTGGACTTGTTTGTCGTGTTTTTTAAGATGGGGAATTAATAGGTAGGGTCGTGCAGCTCTGCGAAGGCTAGTGACAGCACATGAGCTCTGTTCCATTATAGGACATAAGTGGGTGCCAAGTGAATCAATACAGCACTCAGGAACAGGGAGGCAGCTTCAGTTGAAACTGCAGGAGCAAAGATTCACAAGCTCCACTGAGGTGCTGCAAGTTTCGCCTGTTTTTAAAATTAAATTCAACTGGAATGGAAAAATATCCCCTCGAAATTAAACTTTAAAGTGCAATGAATGCTATCTATGAGCAGCGAGCGTACGCTCCCTAAAATTAGCTCCCCTCTTCCCTCATCTCTTTGGTATTCTTTGGTACGGGGAGGCGTCACACAGGCTGGTTTGGTAAATACAGGCATGCTGACATCACATTTGGGGAATTCAAGCGTTGGGAAAAGATTGCCCAAAAATAAAATGTATGTAATCATCTGGTCTGTGCCCATAACTGCAACAGGATCCATAATTACCCAAATGAATGCCACTAACCTTACACCAATGCCAAAACTGACTGCACAACATTTAACTTCATATTTACTTTTTTTTTTTAAAAAGAGGCACAACAATGACCATTATCTCTACTTTTATATTAAATAAAAGCCAAAACCAAACTTCACACTACTTTGTGTAATTGCAGATTTTTCTCCCCCACTATTGTTGGATGTTTTATTTTAGCTCTGCTAACTGCTGTTATAAAAAGTCTTTGGAAACTTAAAGTAATTACTGAATAAAGTGAATGAATGTTTGAGCCTTAATTTGTGTCTGTTCATGGCTGTTTCATCTGTATGATCTTAGCATTTTAAATCACTTTCTTTAACTTACAAAAAGCCTGAAGGACTTCTTAAATGTCCCTTTATTCTGCATTATTTTTATTTTAATAATGTAATTCCTTGATGATTTGTACAGGCTTAAACAAAAAAATTATTGTCATGCTTTTTTTATTTCTATTAAATGAGCAGAAGCATTTAGAGTTAAATAGTGACTCTGTTTGGAACGTACCTCGTCTCTGAGCAGTAGATTTAATAAAGCATTTAAATATTTCTTCATTTTCAAAGGCACTGACTATCTAAAAGGAGTTTCCTACATTCTTATGCACCTCCTAAAAGGTAAGTACTACTCTGAGAAACTGAATATTTGGTTTCTTTTTTTTTTTTTTTTTGTTAGAGCACATGTCAAAAATGTATCTCTATGTCAATGCAACAACAGCTCCCTCAATAGACTTGAGTTCTTATTAAAAGTCAGCAAAACTCAGTGTTCAGTGGCTAAATTAAATCAGTGCTTTTCAAATTTTTGTGCTCTAGTGGAACCTCATGGAGGTCCATCTGTTGAAGCTCTTGAAATATTTTCAATTGCTCCAGTAGGAGGAAGTAGGCATAAAGGTTAAAGGTAAGCATTTTCAAGCACTTCACTGTGTATTATTAAAAATGTCCCATATTCCTTCCCAGGTCTCAACATGACTCCCAAGCAGGTTCTGATTCTAAATTGGCTCAAAAGCTGCTGAAGAATCGATTGTTATCATTAAAATATATTCCTGCAAGAAATGTCATGTCACTTTCCAGGGTTTTGTAGAGAAAAAATATTTTTTCTCTCTGAGATAGTAGCTCACCCGCATGAAATAATTTTGAGGTTTAAAATAGTTAATAGTGTTAATTTCGTTGACTAAAATTATGACTATAAATGTTTGTTGACAGCTTTTTTCCCACCTGAGAAAGACTTGACAAAGACTAGCCAATTTATATTTTGATGACTAAAACTTACTAAAAGTAAGTTTCGATTCAATTGGGCTAAAATAAAATGTAATTTTCACTGGATAATCAAAATTCATGATATGTCCCACTGTGGGTGAATCTGTCCAAATAAAATGTTTTTGTAACTTTTCTGCCTCTCAGCTGTAGAAAGCAGGGAACCTAGGATCTGCACAGTGCATAGAATTCATGGATTCAGGCAAGAGAATAAATGCTTGGACTAAAAGACTGAAACATGAGGACTATCTATGGACTGAAACTAGACAAGAATGTTTGAGTTTTTGTCGACTAAAACTGTAAAGGGTAGAAATGACTAAAATGTCACTAAAAGGTATTTAATCTTAAGACTGAGCCTAAAATTGTATATAGCTGTCAGCATTAACACTAAACAAATCTTGAAAATTGTCAGACTCTGCAAATGAGGACAATTAAAGGCAGATAAGGTGTATTGAGAGAAATGATATGAGTAAAACAGTAAAAGAAACACCAAGAGTTTCATTCACCATTAGTCCGAGTCCTGCCTCCTAGAGCGCCTCTCATTGTCCAACATGACCTAGATAAAACAAACATGGTGGATGGCAGGCAGAGAGAACTGGCATTCTTAACTTAGAACTTCATTTTATCCAAAAAATCATGATTAAAAAAGAGGTGATGAGATGGTGTGATAGGACTGACGAGTGAATTTGAGGTGAGTAAAAAAAAAAAGTTTTATTTCAGTCTTTATACTTCATTTAGCTCCCTTCACAGTTAGCTACTGCCTATTTCACATGACAATCCAAAGAGTGTATGCCCTAATATCTTAGTGGTTTCCCTCCATGAAGCAGGATATCAGATTATGAAGTCAGTGCATCCCAAATATTCATCTGAGCCAACTGGATCACTCTTACTACATCCCATACCACAGAAAAACCACCAGCCATATGAGCTTTAGAACCAGTTGAAAATCTGGACTTTGTTCAATTGTAGTTTTGTAAAAAGGAAGGAAACGGAATAAAAAAAAAATCTGCATTAATCTCTGGGGGACCATTTTTGACACTGTGCTCTAATAGCATGCAAGTGCCAGATTTCACTTTGCATTGCATGTTAATTGTCTGCACTGCATCCAGTGAATATTCCCCTCTAGATCTAGATTTAGACAACTTTATTTATCCCCAAGGGCAGTTGAGTTTTTGCAAAAGAATTACACCTTCCCCTTGTTAAAAGTACGACATCTAGTGCTTTAAGCAATGGTTGACTATGTGTTAATACAATCAAGAGCGTAAAACATACCATCGATCATGGTGATCATGCCCAATTGTCCCTCCTTTAAAAAAACAAGTTATCAAGCTTTATGGGTGAAAAAAATGATAGAATTCAAGCAAATCTTCCTCACTCTTGCCTTTCATCCATGCAAGGGACAGGAAGGAAAATAGAAGCAGGACAACGGGATAAAAATGCCGTGTCGCACTGCATCACTCACAGGCTTTTGGGACACAATAGCAACTAATGCGATCACACTTTCCAAGTATAGTGATACAGATCATGTGATTAATTTCTGTTATGCTTTGCATAAATTGACAAAACCAGTTTTCATTATTGGACACTTTTATTATTGCCAATGTGGCCAAAATTAAACCCCAATCGCTTTATTCACACAAGTTGTTCCAGTTGGGTTCAGTTGGTAATAGAGGTCAACAGTGTCCACACACTTTTTTGATGGCTCTTGCCATTCATATAACCCACAGACATAAAGCAAAATCCTTATTACAACACTTTGAATGCACTAACCAAGCTTAGCAGCCACCCATGTGCTCGCGAGTATAAAACATCTGATTTGGCACAAATATGGCATTTTAAAAGGTTCAAGGCTGTATACAGATAATGGGCTCTAATTTTGTGGCGGAGCGTGGCACACCCTGCGCAGTGGTAATTTCATCCGGCGCACCACCGTGCGCAGCCAATTTGGCAATTTGGTTGACCGGGCTGTGCCGAGATGGGTGTGGCGGCGCACCAGGGGGAGGTGTCAACAGATTCAGCTTGGCGCAGTGACAATTTCATGTCAAAACACTGCGCGGAAGGTGCGCTGAAAGCCTGCCAGCTCCAACCTGGTCTATTCTCGGCGCAGGCGAAGCGCGCCCGCTGTAGTGGTAATTTGGCTGACAGGCGCAAAAGTCACCAAAACCTCACAGGCAGGTTTCCAGAGTGTCAGGCACATTTCAATGCAATAAACAATCACAGCAATCACTATTTAATGTAACTGTCTGAACCAGCATATACATTTGTATCTATATAAATTGTCCCGTCACATCTGATGTCAGATCAAAGATGTTTGTCACGCGTAATTGAAACTCAACCTGATGGCAGCTGGGAGTGGTAAAAACTAGCGAGTTCACATCTCTCAGCCAGGAATGCAGGTGGATCACAAGCATGATGCCTGGATTAGCCTGCTGCTGTGTTTAATGTAATTGTCACTTAATTTTGTACTCCTATTCATGACACAGGGACAGATTACATCTGTCCTGCGAGATGGTCCACACGGTGACACGCATCATGGCCTCTGATGCGTAGCCTGGTGGCCACTGTGTGCCTTCTTTGCTCTGACAGCTTTTTTTGGCCCTTCTCCTTACATCATTGAACCATTTTTTTACATTGGGCAGCGGTTCTAAGAATATCTGGGCAAAATTGATTGACAATATTAGTAACTTCCTCCCAGGCAGTTTTTGCATCATCAGCCCGTGGAGGTCTGTTAGCATTACCATATATTCTGGTACTACGAGCTTGGACCTCCTGGACCAGCACATCAGTTTCCTCCTGGGAGAAGTTTGGCCGCCTGGAGCTGCACCTGCTGTCTTCGTCCATGGTGGTGGCAAGGTGAAATTGGCTCTGCACCTTGCCCACAGTGCATTTAAAGGCAAGGAGAGGCGTTCATTTGATTGGTGAAGATTACACTTGGCTGTGTTAAACCCATTCACGCCCTCTCTCCTCCCTCTTTGCCACTTGCACCGGTGGGAGGGACGGAGGCATGGGTGCGCCGCACTGTGCCGGACTGTGCCGTGCACAAAAATTGCAAAATGTCCTGGACACACCCCGTTGGCCCGGTGCAGGGCAGGTGTGCTGCACCTGCGCCTGGTCTACAATATGTACTATACCCTACTTTGAGTAGTTATCGCCTCATACTACAGCAGCACGTATTGTCATCATTAACAGTGGACAGCCTTCTTTCACCCGAGTGGTTGACATTTCCATGGTTGCTGGAGACCGCATCAGTCAGAGATGTTGCTGTGACACTTTAAGATTGTGAATACTGTAGTGTTTTTGAATGAATTGTTTTTCTTAAAAAGAGGTTGACATCTTATGACTTTTGTCTTCTACTGGAGCATATACTGTCTTTTGACACTCAGGTAGCTCGTGGTAAGTCTAACTTGGATACTGATAATAAGCCTAATAATCAAACCCATTACAGAGAAAATGAGTGAGAATTTTACTTCAGGAACCACACTGCTGAGCTTGTTATGTTACCTCTATGATAGTTGTATCAGCTGCCATTAAACATAAAGTGGATAATTTAAACTTTCATATTAAAAAAACTGCAAATTGTGAGTTGTAGAGTCTGAAAATTAAGCAATGACAATATTTCTAGACTCAAAATGATGAATGCTGTGGAAGTTTTTGTTAAGGAATACATAAAATATAGGGGTTGTAATAGTATTAGTTTTCTTCCTCTTAAATGAACAGTAATAATATTTGTATTAGTAGTCGTATTCTTTCTGAATGTTACACTGTGAATACTTCTAAATGGAGAACAAAATGGACATTAACCATATCCACATGGTATCCACACCTTGAAGCAGGTTCATTTAATTATTTAGAATAGATTTAATTCCTTCTATATAATTTTATTCAGTATGACATTTTTTTTTTTTTTTTTTTTTTTTTGCCACACTCGAGGCTTTAACAACAGTCATAGGTAGATCTAACTGTTGCTGTCACTACTTCTGGTTCAAAATAAATAGTTTCATAGAAGTTTGTATCTGGGACAGGCCAGTTTCCTGCTGAACTTAACCTGTGCTGAACAGTGACCCCAAAACCAAGGTTAGGAATGACCCATGACCTCTGTGAACTTTAAACGCCTAATAGATAGAGATACAGAATCTTAAATGATTTTACTCTGGCAGTGAAAATCTATTATCTTATGATGTAACTGGCTTTCAAACAGCATCAACAAGCTTTCTTTGGGGAGTTATCCAAACAAAACAATAAGATGAACTCAGTAAATATAAATGTGATGAACTGAAAAAATGCTGCAAAGAAAGAAAAGGTTAAAAACAGAGGGACTGAGCCATTAGCAGCCCTTAAAGTTTTGTAATTCCTAATCTGTTTTAAGATCTCTATTCTGTTATTTACTTTTACATACTTACTGTGATGCTAACTTTAGCAGGCAAATAACTAATACAAAGTTTCCTTCTGGGAATGAATAAGAAATAAATGCCTCAAACTCGAAGTAGATCCACAATAATCTTGCTGTAATGAAATTTTACTGTATCAAGCCTTCAGCCTGAGTCTGGCTTCACAGGACGTGTTTACTGCAGTCCTCGTAATCCCTTCAAATTACTTCTCCTGCAGAAATGAAAGTTGTATGGTGCCATTTCATAGATCCTGGATTATGGGTTCTGCCTCAAATGCACATGATAAACCCAGAGTGGAGTTTTACTATCTTGGACTGAAACCTCACCGACTTTTTCCTCACTTTAAATGAGCTGAAACCTTAAAGAATGATAAAGCGGGCCTGAGTGTTGATGTCCTTCTTCAAGGATTAATCCGCTCCAACTTTAAATTTAAAGAGCTCCTTATACACTGTACTTTATGTAAATGAGGGCTGTATAAGTGTGCTGTTTTACATTTTCGCTGAAGTTTACAGGCACTTTCTTTCATGCATCATGAGCAGCTCGTCTTTAGTGTCTTCAGGCGGAAAATATCACCCCCTTTCCCCCAAAAATCAGTCTCTGTACCCCTTCCATCTTCTCTCCTCTCTTCTCCCTCCGTCTGATATTCTGCTCACGCACAACTGCGGCAGCCCTCCTCCAATCGCTGGCATTAATCCACACCTCAGACCCCCCAGACACACTGTCTGCTCTCCCACAATGCACCTCAGCTCCAAAACTTTCCCAGACACATTTGGCCTTCTCTCTATCGCTTACCTCTCCCTCCCTCTTCAGCCCTTTTTCTTTCACTCGGTCTCCCTGTGGCTCTTCATCGTCCAGTTTCCTTTGCTCTGCCGCTTTCTTTCTCAAACTCTCTAAATTTCCCCTTTCTTTCTTTCTATTCAGTCACAGTCTGTCTGACAAAAGTATCTCCTAATCTTCCCTGGAGTCCATTTGACATAAAATGGCGGCACTGCAACCGTTCCTTGAACAAGTTGAGCTACACTCTATCTCTACTGTTCTCCAGAGTTTTAGCTTCAAAAGACTGAAACATTATTGTCTTGGACCTCCAAGTAGACAGACAATTCTGTCAAAGACCCCTGGGAAGAAAAAGAAATGTTTAACACAGCTGAAACCATTGAAACTGAGTTCTGCTAGCACAGCCCAGAGCATCAGTAGTAATCATCTAGGAGATTAAAGATGTTAAATAAAAACCAATGAACTATTTTTTTTGGCATTCTGTGGAGCTTATCTATCAAACCATGCCATATATGAAGCATGGAGAGCAACCTCCTTTAAAGGAGTATCTAAAGTCGAGACAGGCATGCAGCCATAAAGGATCTGGAGGAAGTTAAGGTAAGTTAACATAATGTAACTTATTTCTTTAAACTCCTCTTTAAAACCACCAATATGCTTGGGAATGCATTAAACATCCAAGTTTGAATTTGTACTTAATAGTCAAGGTCTCTTAAGACTTACTGAGGTAAAGTGGGTCAAAAAGACAAAGGATTTCAAACCAGATCCTGGAGCTGCACACTTCAGCACCAGTTCTAGCTTTTATGACTGTATTTTCAAATCCACATACTCAGATCTCAAAGTGTATGATGAGATTTAAGAGTGCACCTGTTTTCAATGAAACGTTATTACTGTATTAACATTATTTCAGCCTTTAGCAAATCTAGTAAAAACACCTAAATACAAAGGGCATCATAAAACAACAATCTGGTCACTCTATGCAGAAAGAAAAAGAAGTCTCCCACAGGGAGAACGACAGGCTGTTGAACCAGAAGTCAAGGGATGGTAGTACCTATATTGGAAAATCTGTCTCAACCCAACATTTGGTCAGTCTGGTACCAGTTAAGGAGGAGGAGCTGGTGTTGGCAATAAATGACTGGTAAACAGCAACAGTGTAGCCGCTTGCCGACACATAAGTCCAGCCCCTAATTATGCATAACTCAGTCTTTATAAAATCACAACAGATTAGTTACAGAAAAAGGTCTCCACATACAGAGTGTGCCACCAGAGCTCTAGCCTCAAGTGGACACTTAAGGAACTGCGGCTTGTACATTACTGCTTTTCATTTTTCTGCATTTCGCTGGCGTCAAGCCAAATCCTCCTATCGAAACAGTCTCTGCTTTTCAGGGAATTAAAAAAAAGCAGTATTTCTGACAGATGTAAAGGATGACCAATAGCACTGATTTATGAAAAATAAATTCATAAAAAATGGAGACATAAGGTTTTGGCCTGGCGACAGTGACTTGAGGTTGTGGCCTGAGGAGAACATACAGTCTTCACAGCGAAAGACCCCTGGCCACCTGCAGAGAAAATTTCCTGTCGTGAGGTGGCCACTGTAACTGTGCAGCCATAATACATTTACAGAAGCTTAAAATCCATGTAAAGTGATTTAAAAAATATTTAATTTAGGTTTGTTGTATGACAGGCCAAATGTTATGAACCACCAGATCAAATTTCCATCATGAAAAGCATCCCCAAGTTTATTAAACTAAGCTTCAAAATCATGAAAAATGAGGCAGTAAAATCTGCTCTGGGATGCTTTGGGAATGTCACTGAATGAGCTGAAGCCACATCCACTTGCAAAAAATACTATCCTCTCAGATTTAAAAAAAAAAATGCTTCTGGCCAGAGTGCAGCTGCCAGTTTCAGTGCCAGAGCAGAGAGACAGATGTTGGGGATTAAATTTACTGTTTTCTGGTACACATCTCTCTGTTTCAAGGCAAGCAGTTTAGGTTCACTTTGTAGTATTAATGAAAATTAACATATAAATTGCATTGCCACATCAGGAAGTTGAATGTTGAACTCAGATTTGTAATTCATTGCTGATGTTTTAATTTTGGGTGAAGCAACAGGGAGTGTTACAAAACATTCAACATGTGCCTAGACTCTGAGAAGGATTCCATTATCGCCATTAGATAGTTTGGAAATAAAGACAAGTTGAGGGTTACTATAAATCTGAGACACTTTAGTGATTTTTCAGACATCTGTCTGAGCTTAGGACACCAGGTGTTGGATAAACAATCCAGGACAACTTTGGTATCTAATTTTCCACCTTTTCTAACCTTTGCTGGAATGTCAAACTCCTAGGCATTTTGCTCTGCCTTATCTTTAATGCACGGCTACTAATTCATCCACTGAGCTTGCACTCCTTAGAAAGTAAAGCCCCTCCATGCAAAGGCCACTAATCAGCATTTGTTGGCTGGACTGTTAAGTCTCCTCTCTGACAGTGTTTCCCTCATAAGGGTTTTAACGTTTATCTGTGATCTTGTTTGGCTCCAGTCTTGGGAATCTTTCTGTTGTGCTGAGAAAAGACAAAGTTAAGAGGATTGAAATCAGAGCTGCAGGCAGACAACACGATGGGAAGAAGAGATAGAAACTGGAATGAATCAGCTCTCTTGTTAGATAAAGATTCATCGAGGACAGAACTAATAAGAAATGAGTTTTGTTTCACTGAGATGTGATTATATCATGGTATCTTCCACCCTCAGAGACCACTTACTCAGCTCCTCAGAAGTTGCTGTTTTATTGCTATAAAGCTGAATTCTGTGGAGTTCTGCTCATGTGGGGCATTAACCTTCACAAAAAGTGCTTTATACCCAGTTATTTCAGAGGCATGCATCCTAATGTTATCTGCTCTTTCTTTAGTGAACTAAGAGTGAGGTGAATGATGTTAAAAGTAATTTGTGTTACACATGCAGGACCACAACAAATTTTTTTTTTCATGTTTTCACCACCATCTCTCTTAAATTGCATGGCCTTGAGCCAGAGCTTAAATATAGAGATTTTTTGGCCATGACCATTTCAGGCCCTGGAGTTAACCATAGTGAAAATGCAAATTACAGATATTGTTGGAACTAAAATTACTGATAGTTTTCAGTATCAGACATAGTCTAAAATGAAAATTTTGGTTTTGTTACTGGCTCCAAAAAATAGAAATATTATTAGTGACTACTTCCAAAATTATTTTAGGTTGGCAAAGGCCCAGAAGCAGACTTTTAAATCTCTTTTGGCTCAAAGCCTGAAGAACAACTTTAGGATTTTTTATTTATTTTTTAGTTTATTTTTGGTAACCATCCAGATGGTTCTAATTCACCTTTTCTTTCTTTTTTATTTGTACCATAGACTGGATTAGAAAGTGAAGCAAAAGCATTTGGAATTCCCTCTCCTGACTGGCAGGAGTATAGCTCATACAGACCTTTCCCACCGTGTCAACAGATGGGACATCTATACACTCAAAATACAACACATATGAATTTTACATAAACATTTTGGTCTTTATTGTGTTTACCACACTGATTTGTTTCAAAATGTTCATTTTTTTGTCTAGCAAGTTTAGTTTCAGTAAGTTATTTCAGGAAAATAATTCAAAGATTTTCCTCTAAAAAATATATATATATGATGGAATAAAGTTGCTGTTATATGAGAAAGAATAAGGTGTGAGTGAATGATGGATTTAAAACTGTTTATCTACTTTGTTTGTTTGGGACAGGGCCACATTAGGAGTCCAGTGACATACTTGGGCTTTAAAAAGGAGCCTGATAAGGAGCTAGTGAAAGCTGCCATGGAAGGCTTGAAACAGACTCTAAAACAATGGTTCTCAACTGGTGGGTTGGGACCCAAAAGTGGGTCGCGAAGCAGTTTTCAGTGGGTTGTGACTAGGTGTCTGAAAAAAAAATGGTGGTCCTAATTGGGAATGCATTGATACCTTTTATTTTATCCTGTTTTACTGTGAAATTGGGTGAATTCAAATGATCAAAATTTCAACTAATTTATCTCCTTTCTTTTGCAATAAATTGCTACTTTTCCCATGATAATAAAGTAATTTCACAAGCTGTCTGGAAACTGGCAAAAATGGACACATAATGATGGGGAAAGAGGGTATAAAAATTTGTCATTTATGTCCCTTTTCTATTTTTATACCAGGTGTTTTGGTCCAATTATGCTCCAAACTTCAATGTATTCAATTAAGGAAACATGAGTTGTTGAAAATTTTTTGGAAACTTGGGTCGCAATCTGTCATTAGACAGACTGGTGGGTCCTGAGGCCAGACCAGTTGAGAACCACTGCTCTACACAAACACTTCAAGAAGGGCATTGTTGCAGTGTACATTTGATGGCGTGGTGATGAAGTAGGGTTTCATACGTAATATCGTCAAGCCCTTTTCTAAAGACATGATTGCAACAGTGTGTTTATAGCACTAAAGACAGAAACACTTAAATGTACCACACCAATCTCTTCCAGATTTTTCTTTCCAGAGAAATTCCAGATTTTGGTGTCATTGCCAAAAACATAGGCTCAAGAGTTAGCTTAAACAAAATTTAATTTGCACAGTTATTAAAGTTAGATATGGGTGTGTGTGTGAACTTTTTCTTTAAGCACTTTATGCATGCAGTGATTTTTAAAATTGATTAAAAATGGTTGCAACACTGTGCAGAACTTGAAGTTTGGTTGAATTCCTCTTTAAAGAGAAAACTGCAACATAGCAATCCTTAAGGAAGTTAAAAGACAGTTTATTAAATACATTAACTGGCATTCATATCCTCTGTATTTTTTTTAGGAAAAATACTATTTCTGAAGTATTTTTCTAGATGCAACTCCCCATAAAATACTAGTCAAAATGAAAACCTCTGCATTGGCACAGTTCCTGTATATTAAAGTTTTCTTTCTTTGGAAGGAAAAAAGGATCTTTCACCGGCAAACATCGTCATTGACTGATGTTACTTTAAAACTGATGTTAATTTGGTGAAAATGATGAGATCATCAGGTGTATAATCAAGGCTACTTTATAAATAGTAGAACAAAATCCTAACACTTAACATTTATTCTTTTATAAAAAGGTATGACAGAGTTGGACAGAAAAATCATGCCTCTGTTTACTGTAGTGACCGTTCCATAACGTCAGTGTTCACCACAATGTCGTTGCAAATATCCACCGACAGATTTGTGGGTCTTACCCTGACACCCAGCCTTCTTTTGTTTGTCTTTCTCACTATCCTTTTGTTTCGTTCATCGCCACAACTGTCTCTCCTCCCTCTCCCGTTCCCTCACAATATCTTTTGCCTTCCTCGCCTTTCTTCCTCCTCTCTCCATCTATCTTTCCCCGCCCTGCCAACCGACTCTTCCACCCCTCCCCCCTCTGTTGTGGTGTCCTCGTATGACCCTGCTCGGCCTGTATCGCTGTTGGTGCCCGCTTGGCTCGGGCACAGCTGGTGCTGCCACTGAAAGTTGATTGCCATTACCGCCGCTGTCTGCTGTCCGCTCTGTCTGAGAGCAGCGTCTAATAACAATATTAGCCCGCTTTCTTCCATATTTCATGGTTTTAACACAGCAATTTTCTTTTATCCAGCATGTTGTTTTATTTTCTTGCTATAATGCTCCCACTCCTCATGGAGAGGTCCTTCAACTTTTATTTTATTTTCTCCTTCATTACACAAGACACGAAAAATGAACCAAACCATGTCCGCCATTTCAGAAAACAAGGGTGACAAAGCGCGGATGAAACGAAGGGGGCGTTTGTGCTCTTCTCAGACCAATGAGAAGTCAGGGGTCGATAAAAGACCAGGAATTGCAGAGCGTGTGTTTGCAGCTGATTGGACGATGCTGCAGCAATGGCTCACTTTGTGCAAGTTGCAAGATAAGCTCAGTGAAAGCAAAAGGAGCGAAAGTCAAAGCCTGCTGTGCAGAGCAAAGAGGCGGAAAAACACTCTGATAAGACTTTATGAAGCTCGCTCCTTACAGCAAATACAGGACAATTAGCAAATGTTAGTGGTTACACAATAATGCTTAGATTTAATGGGGCATGTGCAGAGCCAATGACATTTTTGTACAGTAATGCATGTGATTATATTATGAAGTATTAATCAATACTGCTAATGGAATAATAATGTTTAGATAATGCTTTTAAACCAAATCAAGTTGTACATTAAAAGATCCTGTCATACAAAGCCTTCATCAGTCTTCATTTAAAGCTCAGTGCCGCAAGTCCTATATAATGTCAAAAGCATTAAGGAGAATTGCAATTAAATGAAAATGTCTTAACATCAAAAAGCTCCGGGGATTACCATTATATGAAGAGTTTGTGATACAACAAGCTCAATGTTTAAATGAGTGTCAAGGTTTTTAAACTAAAATAGAAAAGCTCCATTTTAAATTCGGCGTCTTGCACAATACCCTCCTACAAAATGTATTAAGAAAATAAAATTACAACACTGATAGCAGCATATTACTTTGACTCACAGCTACAATGTGGATAAAGTCCTCATTTTATTTTCTTAAAAAAAATACAAAACCATCAGAAAATTATAAGCTTGAGGGAAGATGCATATGATAATGTCGTAGAATTTCATATTTCAGTATCTGAGTTTGTTTAAGAGAAGTATTACTCAATTTGTAACCCAAAAAATAGCAGATTTCTTCGACTGTTGCCTTTAAGAGATCTGTGTTTTTATACCTACAGCTTACTTGCTTGGCTCCAATTTAGGGAATAAAACGACACATTGTTGCATGTTTCAGTGATCTGATTTAGAGAGAAAACAAGGTTCATCTCACCCTGAGTGATTTGAATCTACGCTGAAATTGCAGACAGCCACAGAGTCGTAATACAGGTTTTAATGTTGACCTAAAACAACTTAATAGGAAAATTGTGGGTCAGTAAATGATTGTGTTAGGATTCCAATGAATTGTTCAGATTGGGTTTTAGTTCATTTCCAATTTCTAAGATCAGATGTGAGTTGATATGATTATTGTGTCCTGTAACTTTTAGTAACGCTTGGCATTATTGCATTTAATGACTGGAATAGTACTGAAACAAGCAAGTCATACTGGTCATACTGGTTTCAAACTGCTCTGTGGTAAATTAAATTGATTGGGCATGATTTGGAAAGGCACACAGCTCTCTACAAAAGGCATTACAGATGATATTGCATGTCAGAGCAAAAACCAAACTATGAGATAAAAGGAACTGCCTGAAGAGATCAGGACAGAATTGTTGCAAAAAAACAGATCTGGGGAAGGCTAAAAAAAAAAAAAAAAAAAAAAAAAAACCTGCTGCACTAAAGGTTCCTATGAGCACTGTGGCCTCCATAATTCTCATATGGAAGAAATTTGGCACAAGCAGGACCATTCCAAGAGCTGGTCATCTGGCCAAACTGAGCAAATGGAGAAGGGCTTTAGTAAGAGAGGTGACCAAGAATCTGATGGTCACTCTGACTGAGCTCCAGAGATCCTGTGTGGAGATGGGACGAAGTTCCAGAATGGCAACCATCACTGCAGCCCACTAACTATATAATCCCTCAAGCGAGTCCTGGGTCTAACCAAGGGTCTCCTAGTTAGACGCAGGGAGGCGACAGGGGGGCATTCTGATCAGATGCCAGAACCACTTCAACTGGCTCCTTTCAAGGCAAAGAAGCAGTGGTTCTACTTCAAGATCCCTACAGATGTCTGAGTTCCTCTCCCCATCTCTAAGGCCAAGCCCAGCCACTCTCCTGAAGAATTTCCTTGCAACACTTGAACCTGCGATCGTATTTTTTCAGTCATGACCCAGAGATTATGACGAAGGTTGGGGCAAAGATGGACCAGCATATTGAGAGTTTAGCCTTTCAACTCAGCTCCCTCTTCACCACAACGGTATGGTATGATGTCTTCAATACTGTCGATGCTGCACCAATCCGCCTATTGCCCATTTTCCCCTCACTCTTGAACAAGATACTTTAACTACTTCACATAGGCCAAAGACACCCTCACCACGTGGAGGGAGCATTCCACTGTTTTCCAGCAAATAGCATATTTACAAAAAAAAAACTCCTTGGACATTTTCTATTATTTTTGTATTGTCTTATTCAAAGCTGTCCCTGTCTACAGTGACTCAGAGGGTCACATCACAGGCTCTCTATCGCTCTTTTTCTCCATCATGAGCTATTCAGGCTGTCTCCTGCATGATCTCAGTAACAAGATGTGCTTTGTTTGATTCAGCATGACTCGACAACAGAACAGCCTGCTATTGGTTGGTACAGCCCTTCACAAATCAGTCTGGGGAAACAATATGGCAATTAGCATTAGCAGCTAGTGGCAGAAACAATAGAAAATGGATACAAAGACATTCCATATCAAATTTATCGGTGTGGATTTAATCTTTGAAGACCCCGGAAAGTCACTTGAGTTTCGGGCTTGCTAGAGATGCTTCCATACGGGATATGAAGGCATTGATAGCGCCATTGGAACAACAACTGGCTGCAAGAGGGAAAAAGAGGCTAGGATTTATGGTTTAATAGTTATTTAAGTTTTAATAACCTGCTAATCTAAACCCCACAGATTCTCAGAAATGTATGAAAATTAAACCCTGTTCACTGTCAACCATATCTGATTTTCTTTATCAGCTGGAAATAAAAGGTTAGAACAGGCAGCAGATATGCTTGCTGTTTCATCTTGTGTTTGCATATGTGTCCAGCTACATCACGAGCATCCTTGTACGTAAACTTACCCATGTGTCCTATGTTACTGGAGGACACCATGAGAGGACATGAGACAGCTCAGGCCTTATACAACTCCCCAATGTGTGGTAAACTAAAAATATGGAGTTAGTGAATATGGGGATAATTGTGAGCTCAAAATGAACAAAATAAAAATCAGAAATTAATAGTAACAGCACCGTCTGCCCTTGTTTCTGTAGTGCAGTGATCCTCAACTGGTCAGCCTCAGGACCCACCAGTCCGTCATATGACAGATCATGACCCAAGTTTCCAACAAAATTTCAACAACACATGCTTAGTTAATTGTATATGTTGCAATTTGGAGCATGATTGGACCAAAACACCTGATACAAAAAAGAAAAGGGAAAAAACTGACAAATTTTACACCTTCTTTCATCATTATGTGTAAATTTTTCCCATTTTTCCAGCAATCTTGAGAAATTACTTTATCATGGGAAAAGTAGCCATTAATTGCAAGAAGAGGAGACAAATTAGTTGAAATATTGATCAAACATTCAAATGTATCAAATTTCACAGTAAAACAGGGTAAAATGAAAGGTATCGATGCTTGCCCAATAAGGAAATAAATGTTGCTTTAATCTAATAATACCAGAAGATGTTTATTTCAGCTTTAAAAATTGTGATGTTACCATTTTTTTGGCAATGAGCCTAAAGCGGATACTTGAAAAAGTATGGTTTTTCATTTTTGCATTCCAGTATTACTTTTATTTTTCAACCACAGAGGTTAGAGCTTGCAAGACATGGCAAACCTGAGTGGGCATGCCATCTCATCCTCCACATGTCTGCAGGTGTTAGAGTGAAAAAGGTGGGGATCAGTCAAAAGACGAGTCAAACATACTGTATAAAAGGCGGAGGGAAGTGTCGTCTTGCATGCAAACACAACACATCCAGAGGACATTTGGCTTTCTTTTTTAAAGTCATTGTCTCAAATAATTTTAGTTAATTCCATAAGTTTATCACTTAGATTATTACTCATAAAATTAAATTTTAAGCCTTTAATTTTGAATGCTTGTTGTGGCATTGATGTGAATGTTGACTCCAAGCAAGAGTTTTATCGCTTTCCTGAAAACAATACAAACATGCTTGTGTTTCTAATTTAGGGGGTTGCTTGATAAGGTGGGAAAATAAACTTTAATTTTGTTAAGTTTCTGCACAAACCTTTTAGTGAGTGAAGCATGCTACTGTAGTTTTGAAGGCATTTTTAACATCTTTTGGTAAGATTGGAAGGCCGAGAAAAGCTCAACAGCTGAAAGAGTTGTTTTTTCAATTTCGAATCAATTTTCAAAAAATATGTCATCACCGAAACAGTTTCAAGGACTTCTTTGAGAATGAAAGAAAGTCTTTTTGGCTGTGAATCTCCAATGTGAAACAGCTCCAGGGAAAGTGAAACACCCCTTCTGACAAATTTGGAAGAAAAAGCTGGCAAGTATTATTAAAAACAACTGGCTTATTTTCACCTGTCCTTTTCACGCCATGGAGATGACAATGGCTGGGAATTTTTTCATGTGAACCATATAAAATGTCAAACACCATGTCATGTCAAGCTGTTGAATGTCATCTCAGCCAGCAGAGCTGTAGTCTTTGTTAGAAATGAGCCACAACCGTCTCTTAAATTCAAGTTTGTATCTAAATTGCAAACAAATGGCTGCCAACAGCAGATGTTTTTTTAAGCTTGTGCTGTTTTGTTTTCCTGTGATTGGCCAGTTAAACCAGCAGCCCTGCAGACAAGTCTGCCTGTGAGCAGAGTCATACCAAACCAGCTTTTGAGGTAGACGGATACATGTAACCAATCATCTTCCAGGCAGGATTTCTCCCAGCTGTCCAATCAAATCGAAGGACTCTAAATTGACTTTGGAGGCAATTGCAGCTTGGAGTAGTAGTTTTGGAGACAGTGAAATTCATTGTGATTCCTGAATGAAGCATAGCACAGTGCATGCCTCTGTGTAAAATGGATGCTGCAGTGCCATCGCTCCAGGTTATAGTCTGACCCACAACACTGTCCAAAGATCTGCTAAATTCAAGTCTGCTCCTCTTTTGCTGCAGCAGCTGAAATCCATCCACCTACACAGTTTAATTCAACATGGACTACATTAAAAAATAATAATGGAAGTCTCTTTCTGGCTGTCAGAATACATGCCAAAACTTTCCTCATTTTCAATCATATTATAATCCACATCATGATGTGTCTGTTGTTTTCCTGTCATCCAATTGTTTTGCAAATGCTACGAATTAATATTAATTTACAGGCAATTCGTCACTACATGTATACCTAACATGAAAACAGGGTTTTAGAGAAGTCTTCTCATCAAAGGTCTAGATGTTGGGCTTTTTTCTTTGACTTCACTCCAAGGGTAACATTAACACAGTTTTGTATCTCATGTTGTGATTCATATTTATGTGTCATACTACTACTACTTGCACGTTGACATGACTGTGATCTGAGAAACATCTGCACATTTCAGGCTATCAAATAATCAGCTACAGTAAGAAAACATCCAATGGCCATATTTTTCAGCTTCCTTAACTTTGGTTCAGAACAGTGCATCACAGTTGGTACGACGCCCAAAAGTGGGTTGCAGAGCTGTTTTTAGTGTGCTTGAATGTGTGCTTGGAACAAGGTAATTGTAGCAAAAAGTCTATGATTCACTGAAACCCTAGGATGACATACATCAATATATCTTTTTTAAACAGTTGTTTATTCTTACATGATGATGGGTTCACTTCTAAATGAAGTTCATTTCTATTTTGCAGGAAAATCAATAGTAAGCATGTATACCCCCAGGGCCATCCTGCGTGTTCTTCTATTTAAGGCCCAAACTGCAACAGTTTTCATTAAACAAATATGCATGATTAATTTTTCTTTTTCTCAATAAAGAGACGATGGTGGGTCGGAAGGCTTGACCAGTTGAAAACCACAGGTTCTAGACTGGGTGAGACGCACAATTGATTCTTAACATGAGATGTGGTTTAATTTCTTTTAGTAATCTTTTCTGTACAATACTGTAATGTTTCAACTGTTGAATATGGCATTTATAATGTTATTCTAGTAATTTTTTCTGACAGGGACTGTAATGACATATCCAAATACATGTATTCTAATATGGACTTGGCCCCCCTCTTGCAGCTTTAACAGCCTCCACTCTTCTTAGATGGATTTCCACAAGATCTTTGAGTGTTTTTTGTGGGAATTTGTGCCCATTCATTCTATTGAGCATTTATGAGTTTAAATGGACAAGAAGACCCTGCATGAAATTTCTGTTCCAATTCATTCCAAAGGTGCTCAGTGGGGTTGAGGTCAGGGCTCTGTGTGAGCCAGTCAAGTTTTTCCACACTGAGCTCATCAAACCATGTCTTTATAGTATCTGAAAAAGGGAGCGACTACTTGCCCGTTAACTTATCAAAAACAGTCCATGGTGTTAGACGGCAGTCAGAACTGATAATCTGAGACACTCTGATGTAGTAAAAATCCTTTATTAGCAGATAAAAAACACGTTTAAGTACAAAAGGAGCATCATGTGACACGATCATGTGACCAAGGTCCCCACAACATAAAAAAAATCATGTCATGTTTCTTGAGTCCATATTTAATATATCTTGATGTTTCTGTGGTGACTTTTCTTACCCATAAATACAGCCCTTTAATGCTGTATTTATTATGATGTCTGCTGTCATTGATTTGTTTTTATGTTGTGTGACCTTGGTCATGTGATTGTGTCACATGATGCTCCTTTTGTACTGAAACATGTTTTTTATCTGCTTATTATGTCCTGATGAAGACTCGTTGAAGTTGAAACGTGTAGATATCCCTGTTTAATGAAGGATTTTTACTATCAGAGTGCCTGAGATTCTCAGTTCTGACTGCCGGCTAACACTATGGACTGTTTTTGATAAGTTAGTGGGAAAGTCATCGCTCCCTTTTTTATATATTATCTTCATCCTCTTATTCTGAAGAGCACCTGATCCTGGTGACATAGTTTTGGATATCTTTGACCCCATGTAACACTCACCCATTTTTTTTCTACGTTTATCCTAGACTTTGGGCAAAGTCTGGTGAGTTGCTCCGTTTGATTAAACTGTCAACGTTTTCTGGATTTTTCTTTTTTTTTTTTTACTTATGATGTCACAAATGTCTAGTAACACATTATTTCTCACCACCGAGCAAGGCATTGACATCATTGTTAAGGACTCTCTGTTTAATAATGCCTCACCGCAAAATGTGGAAAATCATTCCTCCTACAATGACCTGAGGAAGCTTTTGGAAAAAGACAAGAGACTCGAGCTACACGCAATTACACTCTTGGATTATTGGAGGGAGGAAATGATCCCGAGAGGACTATGGATTGCCAAATTTCCCTCATTTGGAAAAGAAAACCAGATTTTTAAAAGCAAGTGGGAGGCAATCCTTAACAAATGCTCACTCGACTTGATGCTGCTTTTAATTGAGGAGGCAAAGCAACAGAGGGCGGAACTAGGTCATGAAATCGAGGAAGTCAGAAAGACGCTTGCGCAAACGGCAGAACCTGAACACAGAGAACAAATGGAAACAGCAACCTGTCCGCACAGATATTGAAAAATTTTCTAAGACTCTGATAAAAACTACGATGGAAAGGTTTAAATGTGACAAACAAGACTACAAAGAAGAGACTGTGATCAATATATCAGGTAACACCCCTTTCCTCTGACAGCATTAAAGTACTGTCTAAACTAGGAGACAAACTTTCTTGATTTGACCATTACTGTTGATTCTGATGGACTTTTGCATACTTCTATTTACAGAAAAAGCACTGATAGAAACACCATTCTCAAGGCTGACAGCTTCCATCCAAAAGCCTCTTTTCTAATATACCATATGGCCAGTTCCAGAGACTGAGGATGATTTGTGATCATCATGATGGTTTTGAACGTCAAGCCGATAACATGTACTACAGATCTGAACAGAGAGGTTATCATAAAACAGTCCTTGATCCAGCTTTGACAAGAGCCAAAATATTTAACAGAGAACAGATTCTCAACAAAGAACCGAGAACAGAACAGGAATCCTCTAAAATCTTTTTTTCTGTTCAGTATAGTAACATGGTTTTTGATATCAAACACATCATTAAAAAGAACTTGGATATCCTGCTTAGTGACAATTCACTAGCCACTGTGTTCACTGAACCCCCAGCTTTTTGTTTCAGAAGAGCTCTCACCCTTAAAGACGCTCTGATCAGGAGCCACCTGCCCGCTCCCAAACCCAACTCCTGGTTCCCCAAATCTAAACGCACTTTTAGATGTGGTATCCATCACAGCACCACGCTTGAAGTTCTAAGCTCTTCAGAATGACCCATTTTTAATCAGCAAATGTGTGGCCAAATACTTTTGTCCATATAGTGTATGTTTGTGAGGCATTCTTACCGCTTACAGTGTGCTCTACATTGGGATTTAAAAAAATGTCTTATCACTGAAACTTGTTAGATTTTGTTGACAGAAATGTCTCCATCTCTATCCCTAGTGTAATGCAACATTTACGTACAGTTTCTTAAATGTCTGAACATTTTCAGGAATAAGGAAGGGTGCTCATATAGCTAAAAATGAGAACACTGTTTTGATTCTACATTCATAATAATAACATCGGCAGCAATCAAACCTGACATAAACTTTGACCCATTTACCTCTCTTGACACCAAAACAAACCATTCACTCTACATACATTAAGCTGCAACCCTTCCCACTTCATTAACCTGGAACTGCTCACCAACAGCTGCACACAAAAGCATTAAAGTGAATGAGCAATCAAGATGCTTTATGGAGTCTAATTAAACAGTCTGTTGGCACACTGAGGCTAAATTAGTAACAACATGTTGATTGCCTGTGCCTTCAGAAACTGCTGGTAATTATAACAATTAGCATTCTTCTGTAAAACCCAGCCAAAAGCAAAAGTACAAGGGGCTGAACAGAAAAGTGAAAAAAGTTCTGTGTAAAAGGAAAAAACTACAGGGAGGGAATATCTATGATTTCAGAGGAAGTGCCATCCTGGTAGCAAATTGAATCTCACACCTTCCAAGACTTTTTGAGTGCCACATCTCTCTCACATACGTTTTAACCAAGCTTTTGCCCCCCAGTTGTACCTATAAAACTAACCCTTATGGATCAAAAAAATGACTTTTACCAATTATGCATGTGTACACGTTTTTAGTTCAAATCAAAAAAATCCTTTTTGCTTTCTCATTGATGCATGGTGCATGTTTCCTTCATTTAGTCAGTTACTTTTCACTTTAAACTTTGAGACAAAAGGAGGTTAACACTAACTAGAGATGACAACCACAAAAAAAAAAAAAAAAAAATATTTAGTGCCACTGGTAAGCTCATGATTACCTCCACCAAGGAGGTTATGTGATCGGCAGGGTTTGTTGGTTAGTTTGTTAGTTAGTTTGTTTGTTAGCGACATAACTCAAAAAGCTATGGAACAATTTTGATGAAATTTTCAGGAAATGTCAGAAATGGCATGAGGAAGAACTGGTTAGATTTTGGGAGTGATCCGGATCACTGTCTGGATCCAGGATTTTTTAAAAGGATTCTGTTCTATTGGGAGATAGGGCTAATAGTGAAGGTATGCGCTCTCTGAATGCTTTTCTAGTTATCTCTGAAAATAGTCCCTAAACTATGACGCAAATGGAGGTTACCCTAAAACCCCAGGTTCAAGTCCTGCATGACATTGCCCACTTTTTTCTCTCCTCAGTTTTCAACACTATCCACTCCTGTCTCTCTAAAAAGCGTAAACCTAAAATATAGCAACAAAAGATCCAACATTGTGCAGTTAGCAGCCTCATTGAAGAGTTAGTGGTGTCATGGACTGGGGAAGCTCTGCGTTACAGAGAATCCAGGGACCTGATAGTGGCAACAGCAGGCATCCAGGTTCAGACAGGCAGGAAGTGGAGCACAGCCAGGTACTTGGAGGTGGCAGTCACGCCTGAGGCAGAGTGCACTGGTTGGATCCGCTACAGTGGGGCAGGCAGGAACCGGCTACCTCCCAGTGGCCAGATTTGACAAAACTTAGGGTAAGGAAAAGCAAGTGCTCATCCGGGAGGAATTCCGGGCCAGTAAGACTGGCAGGCCTGATGTGAACATGTAGAAGAGCAGTGCTGAGGCTTTGCAGGGCATTCACTGCAGGGAATTAACCACACCGGACTTCAAAGGCCAAGCAAAGAGGAGAGCCATCAGGAAAGCAACAGAGGCCACAGAGAAAGCCTGGGATGGGATAAATCAAGAGGGCAGATCTGTGGTCAAATGCTGCTGGGATGCAAGCTTGGGTCTGATCAACCCCGGCTGGGCTGCCTGGTTGAGGGTGTCTAATGTTAACAGACCCCAAAACACCCAAGGACACCAGGTCACATCACTGATATGTCCCAGTGCATCAATGAGATGTATGGTCTTCTTTTGTATAAAGAATTGTGGACGGTTTTCAGCTGCGACAGAGATTTTCTTTAAACAGCTGCCTAAGGGTAATCCTTAACCAACGGAGAGTACCTTGAAACGGACACTAATAGATAACTTAAAACAGCTTGAGAGTTACTTAAAATGTAGAAATAAAATGACACCAATAACTTGCTTCGAAAAAGGTACCTGGGTAAAATAAAACAGTGGTTGCTTTATGTAAGGGTACCTTCAAATCCATTATGAGGTACCCTCAAATCAACCTTGGTGGGTGTAAGAGAGGAAATAACACTGTAGGGTAAAATGAAACAGCAACAGGGTTTCTTCAAAGGGGCACTGTGAGACAAATGGAAAATGCTACAAAAGCATGCAAATGTTAACTTAAAACAAACATAGGTTAAACATCTGCTTAAAGGTACCTCAAAACATAGAAAAAGTGGCTCAAAACTGACCCTGAAGGGAACCAGCAGAGGCTTCCAAAGAACTTTAGTTATACAGACTGTGGAAAAGATGGAACTTACAGTAACTGATCATCTACACCGCCAGTGCCGTGTTAAAAAATGTAGCAAAGCAACAACAAAACTGTTGCAATTGTAGCATTCATATACTTAGAAAAACACCTGATATTAAGATTTTCCTTGTTGTTGGAGTCCCACAAACTTTGCTTTTTGCCGTTGTCTCCATTCTACTGCTAAGTTGTTTGTTAGTCAACGCCAATTTAGCGTTATGTCAGTTTTTGCTGGATTCCTTTTGGTTGGTTAGTCAACGTAGGTTGTAGCAGCAGTCACATTGTGAGATGGTCATCCTACAATTCTGACACTGTCAGAACTTTATCCAAGGCTATCTTTGATCACCATGGCAACAACTGTCTGTCAACCTGTCTCACAGTATGACCACCATTTTAGAGCCACGACAGAAGATATCGCCACGATTGGTCATCTTTCATTTGGGGCAGCCCAAAATTGCACCATGTATACTGGCCTTAAAGGTAACTCAAAAAGGTATGCCTTACATACATTCATGGGTACCTTGAAACAGCTGGAGGTTACCTTAAATCCAAAGTTAGATGGTAACTTGAAAAAGACGGAAGATACAGAAAAAACAGAGCCAAAAATAGATCAAGGCTACATAACAAAGCTACTATTTCTGATTTTTGCAGCCACACTAAAGGGTACATACTGTAGATGCTAAAGGGTATTTTTGCCTGGTGTATGAAAGCTGGAAAACTAACGTTGAAATTGAAAAAAAAAAATAGGTACCCTGAAACAGTAACTGTTAATCTTTGAAGAAATACAAAAGGACACCGAAGGCCAGATGTGGGTTAACTCCATCAGCTGTTTGAGGGTAACTCAAAAGAAAAAGCAAGTGCTTTGGACAAACACTAACAGGTACCTTGAAAAAGCTGGAGGGTACATTAAAACTAAAGTTTAATGGCTCCTTGAAATAGATGGCGAGTGCAGAATAAAACAGAATTAAAAAATAGATCAAGGGTACATAAACACAGCACAAACATGCTCCTAAGAATCAGAGTTTTACAACCACACTGTATAGAGATCTTTATAGAGATGCAAAATGGCATCTTTAGGGCAGATAGAGGATATAAAGCTACTTGTGGGTAGCTTAATGAGAGTAGGGGTAGTGAGGGTACCAGAAAGCAAACAGAGAATATCTTGAACACAGACTAATGGGTACTTTTAAAAGTTAAACTGTATCTTGAAAAGATAAAGGATTCAGTGAAGAACAGTCCTAAAGGACTTTTATCCAAGCCTGTTTTAGTAAAATTTCAGACAATTTAAGCGATTTGAATCATATTTTTGAAAATTCGTTGCTCAAGCCTAATTGGAGCCTGTAAGCATGTTATATATATTTCCCACTGATACCATCCTCAAAAGTAAAAGACAGCACATCTATTACTCTATATTTCATGTATTGTAACAAAATATTAAAAAAAAAATACAAGTTTAAAGTGAAATTTAAATCACGGCAGATCATAACATACAATGACTTGCCATTTTCCCCACAATACATTGCATTGTATTCTTAATTATTTATATAACACTACATGGATACTAAACCTAATTCTCCACTGTTCATTTGGTTATGAAGGAGCAGGTTATGAAGGGTTTTTGTGGTTCTTATGCCAAAAGGATGTTCATTTATATCCTGAAGTTAATTCCAGCAAACTCTTCCTGAACAACTTTATCTGATTTCATTTGATGAAAAAGTTTCTTGAAGCCAATCTGAAGCCTCATTGGCAGCAAAATTAAAGTTTTCAAATGCCAAAACATAAAAGCGGATTTTGGGGTACTTAAAGTTACTCTGCCCTCTTTCTGTCCTCTCCCTCTTACCCTCTTCTTCTCTCTCATCTTCCCTCTCTTTTTTATTTTACACCCCCCCCCATGAAGGACAGCCACTGTGAGCAGACAGCCCGGCTGCCTACCATTCGTTACTCTGCCAGTCGATTTTTCTGCCACTCCCTGCCCCCCTCCTCCTCTCTCTGCACCCACCACACCAGTACCCATCATGCATTTGTCAGACGCTGTCTGGCTGCTGCTGCTGCAGAGTTGTGAGCTGAATACAAGAAAGAAAATCAATGTTTTTGTTCAGCCTTATGTTTAAAAATGAGATTTGCGTATTGCTTTATATCACTTTATTTAAGACTTTGCCTTTTTCTAAAAATGAGTTCAGAAACCTTCTGATTTACTGTTGACTTTGAATGTATCGCACAGAGAAAAATGGGTGAGAAAACAGCAGCAATACAAGCATGCTGCAATCACCCAAAATTCAATGTGACATTTGCATTACAAGTTTGCTGACAGTAATTTCTGAGAGCCAGCAGCAAGGGAGTCTGGCGTTTGCCCAGAGAGCGAGAAATGTCTGATTGTCAAGAACTAGAGATCAGGATTATTTCAAGGCCAAATTAAAACCACCACTACAAAAAGCCTTTTAGAAAAGATGATTCTGAGCATACAATAGTAACACAGAAAGACGAACGCCTCGGATGCTTTCTGCTATGGAGAATGGTGACCCCTGGTTTGTGGGGAGGTTTTTATGGACCTGGGTTTTCCTGTGCCTATAGCTTCCAAGGATTGAATTTTAACATAATGAAGAAGTTAGGCAACCTACTGCAACATTCAGAGAGGCCATAGCTGTGAACAGTGCTGTCACACAGAGTGTCTCATTAACTTATGCCTTTACTTTTTAGTTTGTAGCCGTACAGGATTCTAAAGATGTTAATACAAATGTAATAAAATTAAAAATGTATGTGTTTCAGTATTACAGCAGTCTGGGGTACCCAGTATTGAATAATCTTGTTTTTTACAAAATTATGCTTGCAAACTCTTGTTTGCACACACTGTTAAATTGCCCAAGTCCACTGCCAACATACAGTATATGTGCAGATGCTCTAAGTTAACAATCATGGGCATAGCACAGGAGGGGAAAAGGTTACTGATTACCCAGGCCCACAGTAGGGAGGGGCCCTTGTAAAGCCTGCAATGAAAAGTGTGTTTTACTTGTTTTTTTCTTATATTAATAAGTGTCATTATTGAATAAAAGACAACTAAATGAATTAGTCAACAAACAGAAATTTGTACCAAATAGAGTGAAATAATGTTGGGGGCCCCTGCTTCTCCCTCAAAAATTTCCAAATGGAATAGTCCAGTGCTGTGAAATAAGGCAGGTAAATTTAATTAAGCAATGTAAAAATATTTCTCAGAAATCCAGCAATTATGGTTCAGAAATACATATAAATGCATGGATATTTGTAAAAAATGACGTAACATTTTTTTGCCTGGCTAGCCTGTTAAGGGGGGCCCTGTGTAATATTCTTTCTTGGGGCCCAAAATCCCTAGCTACGGCCCTGTTAACAATCATAAAGTATCAGTAATCATATCACTTCTATGGTGGTACAATGTCAAAAAGAGTTTTACAACACTTTATTATCATATTTTTACGATTTCGAAATTCTAGTTAAGGATAGAGAATGAAATGATAATTTCATTGAAATTCCATGACTATAAATATGCACAATCTATTTATTTTCTTTAGTACTTCTTTGTAATACAGAGGTTACTTTTACTAATAAAACAATTCGTAGTTTTTCTTTTCCTTGTACTTTTTAAAAACTGTTGTTTTAAATAGTACAATTAATTTAAAACAAATCCAATCTCATAGAAATACATGTGTCTCATGAATAGATTGAATGGACAGGATTGTTGCAAGGCACAGATCTGAGGAAGGCTACAAAAAAAGATTGCTGCTCTTAACTGGTCCAAGAGCACAGTGGCCTCAGCTACTCTCACATGGAGAAAGGCCTCTTCCAAGAGCTTGACGTCTGGCCAAAATAAATGATCGAGATGGGTCTAAGTAAGAGAGGGGATCAAGAACCTGATCAAGCTCCAGAGATCCTGAGTGGAGATGGAACTAAGTTCCAGAAAGACAACCATCACTGCAGCCCTCCGCTGATCTGGGCTTTATGGCAGAGATAGGTCGAGGGCTGCAGTGATGGTTGTCCTTCTGGAACTTTGTGTAACAAATTCTCAAGTGTTTTTGCAAATGGTCTGAATACTGAAGATTTCAAAAATTCCATTTTCACTTTGTCATGATAAGGTATTGACTGTAGAATAATGAGAATAAAAAGGATTTTTTCGACTGTAGCATCAAACTGCAACATAAAAAATTTAAAAAAAAGGGGGGCCTGAATACTTTCTGAACACACTGTTTGTAAGTTTCAACAATGTTGACCGTCTTTTTTTGTCATTTATAAAGTCATTGCTAGACGTACTTGTTTTGCTTAACATTTAGGTATATTAACCTTTTTCACACATGCTCTGCCCCCCTGAAAATGTCCAAACAGTTCCCATTTGGCTGCATGTGTGAATGCAAACAATGTTAATTAGGAAATCAAAAACAGAGGGGGAGGTCAGACTTGTATTATGTATCAGGGCCCTGATGAAGACTTTGTGAGTTGAAACGTGTAGGCGCTTTAACCCATTTATTAAAGGCTTTTTAACTTTTTTCAACACAGTGTGCCTTAAGCTTTTTCTGGTTATGACTCTTTTTACCATACATAATACAAGTCTACCCCCTACCTAGATTGTGACTGTTTAACTAGAAAACAGTCACAATATTGAAAAATTGACATAAAAGTGACCTGAAATGGTCTACAAATGATCAGGAGTTCTGTCAAAGGGGCTAGAAAATGAAATGAGATGAATGCTCAATAGGCTTTTGGCTATTTCACCTATAATATATTCCTGCACAGACCTGAGGAGCCATATGAGTGGCTAATGATGCTCACATTGGTGACATGCTGATTTCGCAAAAGTAACTTTCACCTCTGTGGAAGTTTATTCCAAATCAAACTCTGCTTAAAATATCCTGAATTGCACAATGCAAGAAGTATTTCAGAGCCACTGTAAAAGTTTGATAAGGAAGCCAAACTGACAAAATGTGATGTATAGTGGAAGTGAGGTGGGATTATCTGGCATCATTATGTATCTTTTTTCTGTGCCAGAATTCAGGAAGAGCCAAGACTGTAAAATGAAATCTAATTGCATTGACAGTCTTTTTTTTTTTTCAACTTAAGTTAGGACTGGATGTATCCAAATAATACCATCAACTGTGCTCAAAAATGATTCACTTCCACTTTTACTTCAGTGATAGACATTAATGGGGGAATTATTGACATTAATTTATTTATTTTCATGCAGAAAGAGGTCAAAAAAGCAGAAAGAAGAAGGGACTGTTCAAAGTGCTCTTTCCTATATTTTTAATCTTGAAGTAGACCTATATGTGTCCTAAGTACCGGTGCAACCAATATACAGGTATAAAATAAATAGTCACTATAGCAAGTGCAGCTGCCACTGTCATACATGTACATGACTAGATGCAGCTAAAACTTACTTTATAGTCATTGTGTAATGCAGAGGCAACTTCTCTGCTTAAAACCTGCTGGGATACATAGTGAAGCAGACCAGGCTGGTGTACCATTTTTTAACACATTTTCTCCCTCGTGGGGTCATAATGCTGCAATTGAAGAAAACTGGTTTACTGTGAAGTAAATAAATCTTGTGGAGGGACTGATTGAAAAGATTCATCAGTTAAAGACAGCTAGAGACCACAGGAGGTGGGTTCATGCTTACGACTATCAAAGCGCTGGCGTTGGGCCAAAACCTCGTACCTCCATTTTCATGATTTTATTTTGTTTTTCAAAAATCAGTGCTATTGGTAACCCTTTACATGTTTCTGTGAGTTTTACAAATTTGAAAGCAATAAAAAGTCTCAAAAATATGCTGACTGTCACCAATCAGTGTTGAAATTAATTGGAAAAATATTATATCATTTCCTGAAAAGTGATGATTTTGGAGATAGGAGGTTTTGGCTCAACACCAGTGAATAAGTTAACACAGGCTGAGAGTTTAACTATTGTACCATAGTTCTGTAGCTCCACATGGTGATAACGGATGGTACTAGAAAATGCTGCACTGACAAACAGTTGAAATCATTACTTATGAACAAAATTTGAACCTCTTTCCCTCTGGGAGACCCCCAAAAACGGACTGTCCTATGTACCAGTTAAACAAATCAAATAAAATGTCTTTTTTTTTTTTTTTTTTTTTTTGTGCCACTGAATGTCATATAATGTTAACTGTTAGAGGTGATGATTTTGGGATCCTTATTTTACCAGAAAATGTGTAACTTCAAAGAAACTAGACTCTGTGATTAAATCATTTACCAGGAGTTATGGTCTGTCCTTTATTGTATGAGTTGTTGTGTTGATACAAACTAACTTTAAACCACAAAAATCATACTACAAACAACAAAAAAAAAAAAAAAAAAAAAACAACCCAGGGTCTTGTGGGGGTTCTGACCATCGAGGGTTAATCGGGGGATATTAGGTGTGTCATGGAAATTTGGAGGGCAGAGAAGGAGGTAACAAACATAATAATTAACTTATAACACTGTTTTTGAGTATCACTTGCATTTATGTATTTTAGATGCAATCTATAACTGCATATTACAACCTGTGTTCTTTGTTCCTCAGTCAAACCTTTAAATTAAAGATACACATTATTCTAGCCAATCAGAATGAAGCTGTGGTTATGACCAGAATCAGCTTTATTGGCTTACTCAACAAGGAATTGGACTCCAGTTAGCACCCATTGTACAGGAATTAAACATCAAATACAAAATAATAATAATAAAATTGTAAAAAGAAAATAAATTAGGATATAAATATAAAGAACTTGTTAGGTATTGAGATAATATGATGATTTAAGGTTGTTGATTAGTGCAAATGTGCATATAGGGTGAGGCCTTTTACCACAGAGATCCTTCTTATAGTAGTTGAGTTACAGTGAATAGATTAATTACAGCATATGGGTGCGCTAAAATGGATTACAGTAGTAATTAGTGTGGTAAATAAATGTATAAGTGCAAAGATGCATATAAGGTGGGGTATTTTAACACAGTGATATAAGATACAGGTCACAGATTAGTTTGTGCAATGTGCATTTGCAATAAGGTTTTTACCACAGTGAGCAAACACAGTGTTTGAGATACAGTAAAGTAGTAAGAGACAGTGCAGGATATTTTACATCCAGCAGGGCTAAAGTGCATGTTAAATGAGAGTTCAATTAATGACACTATGTGACTGTTAAATGGTAATCAGAGTAACTCTGTGACTGTTGAGCGTTCATCGTCACTCTGTAAAAATAATGACAAACACTGATTAAACAAAAAGCTGTTATACCACTGAAAAGTATAGCTACAGATCTCATCTTAAAACAGAAATATTTTCACATAAGAGACCACCAAGCAAGCAGACTGAGCATGACTTGGCTCCAAACAAGCAACACCCTTTAAATACTAAAGAGGCATGTAATAGTGGATGATATGAGCCTGCGTACTTACAAGTATGGCTTTAATGCAGCAAGTATGAATGACGTGACATAGAAGACATGGAATTAAATGAATGTCTGACAAGATTATTGATTCTTTAAGGAAATATATTGAGAAATTTAATGTTAATGTTTTCTTATATTTCCCATTCTACAGCACTAGGAGTTTAAAACAGAGGCTGATACTTGGAGTACCATAAATGACAAAGTTTGGTAACTTTTAGACTAACTTAATGAGGCAGTGTTAGATAATGTCGTGCTCTGCAGGATAAAATAACAGGTTTATTCACTGGACTCTGGTGGCTTTGAAGGAAAAGAATAAATGGACGTTTCAGGATTCAGGATTCTTCCTGTTCACAGTAACAATTTGCATATGTTAATGTGAAAAAAACATACACTTTAGTTGGCACACTTTGATTGGTGTAATATTCCCCAAAGAGCCTCTGTGTGATGCCTTCAGCTGAACAGATCTAGTGAAGGAATTCTGACTCTTTTGGTACTTTCTAACATTTAGGCCTTATAATGAGCTCAGCAAGGTCAAGGTTTATATGTACCTTTGATAGTTTTCACACAGATTCAGTTCTATTAACAAAGACAGAAGCCTTAAAAGGAGAGTTAGAGAAGTTGAGACAAACTGGTGTTAACGTCTTTTTCCTGAGTCTCAAATATCCCAAGATAAGATTTTGCTTCCATCTTTCTGTGAAACAGTCTGACTCGTGCAGCTGACCAAATGACTTTTTGGCACGGATTTTTGGCTCACACCAGTACCTCTGAGTGAAGTTGTTAAATCACAATTTCACTGCTAATTGTGCATTATTAATCGTAAACGCCTTCCTAATGAGTGCATGGCCTCCTCTGTGAATCCAAATCAGCACTGCTTTAATCAAAGAATGATACAGCTCAATACAGCAGGAGGTTTGACTCAAGTCTTGCCAGAAACCCCTCCTTGTGTATCTGAATGGCAGAGGGCCATGAGATGAGCTTAGAGGCTGTTAATGGAGCGACGGGGCCGGCCTTCACTAAATAAAACAAAGGAGAGGGAGAGGAAAGAAAACGACACTTGGATAACTGCTTATTTAGTGATGAACTTTGCATGCTGTTACTCTGGTCAGAGGCAAATATGGTCCACATCTGCATAGCTTTGTGAAAGATGAAAGTGAAAAGCAAAGTTTCTTGCTTTGACCCAAGAAATCAGCATTTTGACAAGGAAGTGTTTTTGTGACATTTGTCACTTCAAGTAAGTATGTTTATTCCCTCTTTTTAGCTCAACTTCTTCTCAAGTTTGATGTTTTGACTAATAAAGCAATTTTATATTAGCATGAAGTGTCTGGGTTTCCAACTGACTTCATACTTAACATTGAAAGTTTTTTTCGGTTGTTTTCCCCCTAATGATTATCTAGATAAGGCCTTCGGTAAGATCATGAAGTTGCATTAGTGGCAGCTCAGTTTCTGGTCTCTGATGTCTAGTCCAAGAGCAACAAAGACTTTGTTTCTGAGGATTTGTTTTCTTTTTTTAGTGTTATTCAATCCCTGGATCAGTTTATTTTGGAGAAGAATGGATTCCTGGGGATAAATCCGCAGGAAAACCTGGGCCAAAATGACATTGAAGGAACCTGAACTCGTACACGAGCTTAGCACCTGCAAACCAAGCAGCAGCCTCCAGTGTTCAAAAGTAAACTCAATGCATATGTGCAAAACAACTGCAGTTCTTTGAGTGTCCACTTGAGGCTAGTTGCAAACACTGAAGAATCCCCAAAGCATCCAACATTAAAGTGTTTATCTTTACAGCAGAAAAAAAAAATCTTTACTGCCTGGTACAAAACCAGCATTGGTCTCTACAGCTTATTTCTTTATTTGTAAAAGGTGGATTTTTTTCTTTTTTTACTTAAAGATGCCTTAGTTTTTCATACATTTGCATCTATGTCAGCATGGCTGAGTTGACTGACAGGTGGGTGCATTGTAGCTGTATGTCAGGAGGCTCAAAGCCCTCCTCAGTTCCATCTTTCTGTCTTTTCTAAGTGTGATCAAAGTTTGGGGAAGCCATAAAATTCAGATTGTTATCAGTTTGGTGTAAATGTCAGAAATCACACCAGCACTGATGTGTTTTATCATACTTAAGTCAGATACTTCAGTATACAGCTGTTATGTGTTCACTACTTCTTTAAATAACTTTGGAACAATAGCTCCTTAATTTTTTCCTCTTGAAACGAGCCATTCTAATAACTCTACCCATGCCTGTTTAGCCCTCATGGAGGCTTTTCTTGCAAGCCTGGAACTTGGGTGACTTTCCAGGGTCAAAAAAGATTAAAGCCACACCAATAAATTGGATATTAAATGTCTTTTTATCCATTTAATCCCCTTTTCAACCATTTCTTCAACTAGCAGCAAAAGCTAAGTCTCATATTGTTTTCAAAGAATGTTTTCTGAGGGGCTGTCAACCAATGGCAGGCTTTGCCAAACCATGTATGCCTTAACACTAAAATTATGCAGAGAGAAAGAGAGACAGAGAGCCCGTGATGTTGCCCTATGTGTCACTGCAGACAGGAACTACTTTGAAAAATGGCACAAATTGAGCTCATACAAAGAAGTGCAAGGACTTTTTTGTAAACGTGAATATTTTTGAAGACTTTTTGTCACAGAAGGATTTTTTTCACTTTTTTGTCCCCAAGAAACGGAATAACAAGCTTGAGCAAATCAAGTCATGGGCATTATTGTTTATTATGTGTCACACATTAAAATCTTTTCCTTTTAATTTCCATATAGTTTTTCTCTGTCTTTATAGTCCTATAACTGTTTTGGATTTCAAGTAACATTACTGCAGCACACATATTGTTAAAACACAGGTTGTCCTGAAAAAAAAAAAAAAAAAAAAATTAGAGCTTGACTGTGCACCACAGGGTTGGTGTTTTACAAGCTTTAAATCCAGGCGAGACACAGTGGCTAAAAGTAGCTTGGTCTAATGTTTCAAAATGAGGTGGTGTTTTAAAAATGCCCAATTTACACTAGAATTCTGAGTTCTTCTATTCTATTCTTCTAATCAACTATACTATTGATTTGATATTTCTGTATATGATATATTCTGTATGTGCCTGACATGAAGAAGTAGTGGGCTTTTACATGGGCTTGAACCAAAGAATGGAGTCAAGGGGTTCTTCCTAGGGTTTTTTCAACTCCATTTTGAGGTATTTCATGCACACTGGGCAACTTGTTTTTACATTCCTTAATACTCATCTGAACTACTAAAATCATTTTGTTTACTTCACATTTTATGTACATCTTTGCCTTTGCCTTGAGGCCCCTTGGTGCAAAAGGCCCCAGGCATTGCCTACTTTTTGCAGAACCAGAAACCTACCTGGGATGGCAACTGGCATAATAGCCTTCAAACTTTTCTTCTAGGAAACCAACAAGTGACATCACTGAGACTGCAACAATGTTTTATGCAGTCTATTTGACAAACAAGCTTACAGCAGCAGAGTAAATCCTGTGTCCACTAAAGAAAAGCATTTCAGAAACACTGATGCAATACTTATTATTTTTTGTTTTATAGTTTTAATTACTTGCTACATCTGAGCAGGAGGCCTCAGCAGATAATTAAGCTTTGGATAAAATGTTGTAAATAATAAACAATAAGATAAAACTTTATTGATCCCAACATTCTGGCCTTGCATCAACACATAGCTAAATAGCGAGTGGTAAACAACAAGAAATGGAATAAGAACAGGCATGACGAGAAACAAAAAGTGCACTATGTTGGTATTACTTTAACCCTTTACGTCTTGAAAAAGTGTTTTTGCAAATGGAATTTCAATATTACCAGGATTGTTACCAGTTTTAAAAAGGCAGTTATAATGCATTCACAGAACTAGATCTGTCTATTAAGAATCCAAAGAATTGAAATAAATATGCTTGTTAGTATGTTTGCTAGAATGTTACTGTGTCTTATTATTTGTATGCAAACTGATGAGACTGGGTTGGTATAGGTTGGCTGAGGACACAGCGTAATTTATGCTGCTGGATTGAGAATGGAGACAGCCAGCCGGGGGATGCCGGCTCAGAGAGAAGAAACATGCCAGGAATTTAAGAAGATGGCTCAGCAGCGGCTCCAGATGAAGGGGGGCTGCACAGCTTTTAGAAAAAGAAGTACAGGGAGAGAAAAGGAAAGAGGGGAATAGGGATGCCTTCTGGAGCAGACAGACAGACAGAGATGGAGGATGGAGGAGGGAAAAACTGTAACTGAGGTGCAGCAGAGCAGAACAAGGAGGAGAAGGAGGAGGAGGAGGGAGTAAAGAGGCAATGGAGACTTCAGGAAGGGGAGGACGAAGGAAAAGGAGGAGCAATTCAGGTAGGGGATGATGCAAAGATGGAGAGGCTCTCTAAGAAAATGTTTTCTAAGGGTTTTTGGCAATATTCTGGATGATCTATAGACTATAAGTGTGGAGCTTTTACACCTCAGCGCAGGAGGAAGAGTGCTCTTTATCCTGAAGAGCAGGTTAAAAAGAGGATGGCTTCAGGACTAGTGTGCACTGTCGTCAGGAGCAGGGTCTTTTATAATAATAACTGTTGCAGATACTAATAAAAAAACTAGTTCTGTGACTTAAGTACTACTAGACTAAACAGTTGATAGGACAGACTTACAGATAGTGGAGCTGGTGGTCATTAGGTAGTAATTTGCGATTCTAAATTGCCCATTAGTGTGAGTGCGACTGGTTGGTTGCTTCTAAATGCCAGTCCTGTGATTGGGTGGCAACCAGTCAATCACAGGACAGAAGATGATTATCTGTGTGCAGCAGTGCACATGTCCTCTCTTCTCTTTCCACCTTGTACCTTTGGTTTATCAATAGTAAACATCGGACAATTTCTCATCACTGATCTATATCGAGAAAGAGGAATTACAGTGTTTTTAATCTGTATATCGCTGTAGATTGCATTGCAAACAGTTCAGCATGTACCAGTTTGATTCAGGGAACACTGGATCTCTAGGCCATTATGTGACCTTAAGTATTAGCACTGTCCAAAAAGTGAATCTTTTATTCAATTTATTTGACAAATTAGGCCTGAATTACTAACAAGAGTTTAGGTAGTGGTGCTGCTGCTGGAAAGAGGCACACACTCTTAATACCCTGGGAAACTGTATTTTATGTAATGCAACGAGAAAGAATGCTTCAAAGTTATTGCAATTGCATTACTGAATCTGAAGTAACTTGATAAACAACTAATTAGCGCAGTAGTGGCATTGCAGTGATGTTTTAATTCCAACACTGCTGGAAAGACCTAAAAATAATATCATCCTTTTTTTAAAATTAGTTATTAGTACTTTCTGTCACCACAATCAGGCAAGGTTTATTATTCATTGAGTGCATTCAGAAAGTATTCAGACCCCCCTAATGAAGTCTGATTCATTTCATTTTTATTCTCATTAAGCTACACTCAGTGCCCCATCATGACAAAGTGAAAACAGAATTTTAGACATTTTGGCACATTAAAAAGAAAAAGCTGAAATATCACATTGACATAAGTATTCGGACCCTTTGCAAAAACACTTGAAATTGAGCTCAGGTGCCTCACATTTTTCTGGATCACTGTCGAGATGTTTCTACTCCTTGATTGGAGTCCACCTGTTGTAAATTAGATTGATTTGTAAAGGCAGACACCTAGATGGCCTCTCTCAACTGACAATAGATCATCAGAGCAAACACCAAGCCATGGGGTCAAAGGGACTGTCTGCAGAGCTCAGAGACATGATTGTTACAAGGCACAGATCTGGGGAAGACTACAAAAATCTTTACTGCACAGAAGGTTCCCAAGAGCACAGTAATGGGACAAGGGCCTTGGTAAGAAAGGTGACCAAGAACCCGAGGGTCGCTCTGACTGAGCTCAGGAATTCCTGTGTGGAGATGGAACAAAGTTAGAAAATGACAACTATCACTGCAGCCCTCCACTGATCTGGTCTTAATGGCAGAGTGGCCAAATGGAGTTTGCAAATAAGCACCTGAAGGACTCTGAGACTGTGAGAAATAAGATTCTTAGTTCTGATGAAACCAAGATTGGACTGTCGGGCCTTAATTCTAAATTTTCCGTTTAAAGGAAATCAGGCACAATTCAATGCCTGCCAAACACCATCTATTAAGTGAAGCATGGTGGTGGCAGCATCATGCCGTGGGGGTCTTCTTTAGCAGCAGGCACTGGAAGACTGGTCAGGGTTGAGGGGAAGCTTGATGGGGCAAATTGCAGAAATATCTTCAATGGAAACCTGTTCCACAGAGCTCAGGACCTCAGTTTGGGCCAAAGGTTGGCCTTCCAACATGACAGTGATCCTAAGCATGCAGTGAAGATGACACAGGAGCAGCTTAGGGACAATTCTGTGAATGTCCTTAAGTGGCCAAGCCAGAGCTCTGACTTGAACCCTATCAAACAGCTCTAGAGAAAACTGAAAATGGCTGTCCACCAACGGTCCCCATCCAACCAGACTGAGGTCTAAAATCATAAAAAATATATCTTTATTTTGCACAACAGGAGGGGCTCCTTTGAAATGTTTCCAAATTTTCAAAAACTAGAAAAGCACCCGGAGAGCGCAGACCTTCGCCATTAGCCCTATCTCCCAATAGTACAGAATCTTTTAAAAAATTCCTGAAACAAGATGGTGATCCAGATCACTCTCAAAATCTAATCAGTTCTTCCTTATGCCATTTCTGACATTTCCTGAAATTTCATCAAAATCCGTCCACAACTTTTTGTTATGTTCTTAACAAACTAACAAACAAACTGACTAACAAACAAACAAACCCTCCCGATCACATAACCTCCTTGGCAGAGGTAACCAGTTTTTTATAGCTGCAGAATAATCAGTATAAGTACTGGTATGATAAGATTTTATTAACTGAATCCAAACCCTTCTTCTTTTTCTACCACTTAGCTCTGCCATTTTGTCCATGTGCAAACAAGCTGTAACCTCTGCACACAAGCTGCTCTGGCTTCAGTGTTGCCTTGACATGCAGCTGGCTGAGCGGAGCTGTCAGCACTGTGGGCTCTCTGTGCTGATCTCCAGTCTGTGTGAAACCAGAGGTACTATACGTCAACTTCAGTCGAACATAAAGCACCATGCAATGCATCATACTGATGCTATGGACAGGCTGTAATCAATTCTACAGTAAATAGAAGATCAATAAGGCAGCATTGCTCCCATCATTACCAAAGTGGACACTGATGACTGGGTGATGCTCACTTTTCATAAAGGTCGATATCAGCTCTTTGTAAGAGAAACCCTATTTATCAAAGGAGTGGGATGTGAAGCCCTACCTGTTCTCAAGCCAGGGATCATTTATCATGCAAAGCACTCAAGTTTTCTGCTGCTTTTGGCCGTATGGGAACATTGTGGTGCACTTTATTTCATTGACAGATGATAACGGGTGAGGGAGGGAGGCACAGGAAGGAAGGAGGAGGGGGAACTGCACTGTCAATGATTTCCTCTAGATCTTTAAGCCCTCCAGAAGAACAATGATTTCTTTCCTCTGAATCTGCTGCAGACCTAGGTGTTTGGCTAGGAAACATGGAGGCAAAGTACCATCACACACCCATAGAAAGCACAGCGCAGAAGAAAGAGCTTTTCACTGAATGCACAGCACTTGAAAACCATCCAAAAAAGTGAAACGTATAGGTTGACGTAACCTTGATGACAAGTACTTGGGGATGATATTGATGAGCAGGAAAAGGCTAATTATAAGAGACTATTCAAAGTGACATGTATGTGAGGTAACAGCAATAGTGGTGGTCTTCTTTTCAGTGCAAAGGCAAACAGAAGGTATACACTATTATATTAAGAAGAGGAAAAAATATGGTGATAAGGTCAAGTATAAAACTGTGATAAAAGGAAAAAAACTAATCAGTCATGGAGCAGAAAAAAAGTCTTTATGCTGAAAAATTGGGAATTTATGGTGAAAAGAGGGTGACACCAAAAGCGAAAGATTTGACCAAAAATGGATGCATTCCCTTACTCTGAAACATGATCCCAATGGTTAAAGGGATATTTCTGTCTTTTTAAAGTTGGGCTATATAAGGCACTTGGCATTAGCATTTCAGTGTATATTGCCTCTTGAAGTGTAATGCACTTGAAGAAGATAGGCTATACAGTGCTACGGACAGGCAAGGCCATCCAAAAGGGGGGATAAAAGGGATCTCTCTCTCTAGGGCCCAGCCAAACTGGGGGTCCATAGAGGTCAGCAAAATTATGGTTCATTGTAAAGCTAAACTGTGATAAACCTTTTTTAACCTTAATAATAACCACTATTATCAAAGTAGCAAATATTTTATTTAATTATTTATGCCATAGTATATAGCCTTCTTAAAAACATAAACCCCTCTTCAAAAATCAAAAACATAATGGCCTTAAAATGGCAAAAATGAGCAGAAAAGCTGGTGAACTAGGATTTTAAAAGTTACAGAAATGGATAAACGATGGCAATAAATAGGTGGAAAGTCTCTAAAATGGGGGAAATTGGTTACAAATTGCAAAAATGGGTAAAGGGGGTGGTGAAAAGGAATTAATAGTGGGAAAAATGTGTCAACAGAGGCAAGAATAGCTGTAAATTGGCAGAAATAGAAAGGGTTTAAAGCGGCAAAAATGTTAAAGTGGCAAAAATGGACAGAAAAGAGTGATGAAAAGGGATTGAAAATGTAGCAAAAATTGGTAATAAGAGGCAAAAAATTTACAAAATTGATGGAAGTGGCAAATAACAGGGGCAGAAATAGACAAAAAAGTGGCTTAAAAGGGTTAAAAATTTGCACAAATAAATTATTTAACCATCAGAGCCCATTGAGTGCACTTTACAGGTTAAAAAAAAAAAAAAAAAAGAAGAAATAACTGTTAGCCAGATTGCTGGCACCAATGCTATTGATCCAACACACATACACTGATACCATCAATAAATCACAACTGGGGAGGACCAAGCCTTCTCAGGGGCCTGGACCATACTGTGAGAGGGGTCTGGCTGCAGCTGCTTCATTTCTGTTGGACCAGTCATCTGAGACACTGTATATCTCAGAAAGGAAATGCCGTAACTTACCGATAAAAAGTAGTTACATTTTTATATTTTTTTTTAAATTCAGCTTTATTCATAAACAAAATCTGGCAGTAACATTCATTAAATAGCCATTCTGAAAACATTACAGACCAGGAAAGACTTCATAAAACAGAATAAAGGTTAGAGGTCTAACCCAGGATAAGATTATGCAAAGACCCATTTTGGATGTAGTTACACTAATGGTGGCTCACTTTAGCTATGTTAGCTTAAGCTAAAGCTAACATAGCTACACTAGCTACATTATTAAAGTGGGGGTATTATGCCTTTTTCAAAGCTTTGCACTATCTCTGATACCCACGTAGTAGCTTCACATGGTTTACAGCTCAAAAAATTCCTCATGTTTCTCACACTGGCGTCCTGAAAAACCCTTATTTTAACCTCTGAAACGCTTCTTTTTTGCTGCTGTCTCTTTAACCAGCTAACGGAGCTGTGTTAGCAACACTGGCTATGTTGGAATGCTTTTATGTAGGAGTAGCCTTTCTCCTGTTTACTTGGCTTTATTAAGCATTTCATAATTGGGTTTTGCAGGTCAGGTTTTAAACTTTTAGCTTTTGGTATTCCAACCCTTACCTTAACCCTAAACAGAAGTTTAAGCAGATTTTATTTTGAAGTTTCAGCGTGTATTTGAGATACATAGTGTCCCAGATGAACAGTCGTGAGACTGTCTTGAATTCTGTAAACAGGTACAGTCTTTCCACATAACTTATTGTACACTATATGGAACATTTTTTTATGCATTTTACTTTTCACCCAGAGAGCCTCTGTGTTTGGCATCATTTTGCAATGCAAGCTTTGGCTACAGGCCACATAATCTTCTACCTCGGCTTATCTGAACAGCTATATATGTAGGCACAGAATTTTTATATCAGCACAAGACTGGAGAAAGAAACTAAAAAACTGACAACATAATCAAGTAGCTTAACTGCATGCACTGATCATGTGAATATAGTCCATGCAGAGATGGTGGGCAATAAACATCACTAACCCCTCACTAATGGAGAGTTCTCTGAGTTATATCCCGCCAACAAACTGAAAACAAACAAACAAAAAACACTAAGGTAGCTTGTAGGTAGCTTTTCACCAAAGGACTGCTAGATTAGTTGCGTTCATGCATCAGCTTTATGAACCGTATTACTACAAGAGTGGCTGTGAGAGATCTTATATGCTTCTCTTGTTATCAGAATAAATGGCATGCTAAGGCCAAAAGTGAAGGTTATGCCTGATTCATCGTGCAACACAAGAGAGACGACAAAACCACTACACAGTCAATTTTTAAAAATTGGTCAGGATTTTAAACCTTTTGAGTTTTTGGTCTGATCTTAATCGTTTCAACTTTAAACTATGAAAACAGCTCAGATAAGTCTGAAAGCAGTGCAGGAGGTTAAAGACTGGATCTCTAAACCATTGATAGTTTGAGATAATCTTAGAAAACATTCACCTGAAGTTTTAAAACAGATATCTTCAATGTTCAGTCAGAATCAGTTTTAAATCAGTTGTGAACTCTTGTAGCCTGAGCCTGCTCTAATACTTTTCAAACAAAAACCTGGTTGCTTGGTTGACCTCCAGCTTCAAGGCTCTGAGCTCTAGTCTCTTAAAAATGTGTGCATGGTGGAAGAATTTAACATTTACAAGAACCTTATAACTTTGGTAATGGGAGAAGCAATAACATTAAGAATTCCCAGTGGCTACTGCTGTCTCTTTAAATGGTACCCTATCATTACCAGCTTTACACCATTGTTAGCAAACCACTAAACTGAGCTGTTTTCCCTCCTTTTTTGTTAGTTGTCAGCAGGTGTTGATGATTGTCTTTTGTCAGCAGGTTTGTTTGTTGGTTCAGATTAATCTTGGGATAGAAAGGCTTAAAAAAAATCTTTATTCCTGTCCAACCAGTCAGTGAGTGAACTGGTTTAGCTCCACAGAACTGCCTAAGAAATCCTATCGAAGCCAGCTGTCTAAATGTGTGGGTGGCTCAATTGAAGTGAGAATGATATTGATTTTTCACAAGTCTGTATGAGGCAGTATTCAAAATCAATGAGCACTGTACTTTCAAGGCTGAACCCCTACATGCTGGAGGATCTTGTGCGAGCTGTCAAGGTGGAGTGATCAAAAGACGGCAGAGATTGAGATAAAAAGCCAAACAGAGAGATATGCAGCCATTCAATATGGAGAAGGTTACTTACCTTTTGTGTTTCCTCCTCAAAAACCTTCAACCGTCCACGGTAATCTCTGTGAACACAAACAATCCCAGTGAGAGAGTGCTTTCGTCCAACATGTTTATATGCACCAAATAAGTCATGCTGAGTTATATGGGTTTGGAAGGAATGCATTGCCCTTTTCCAGTAAAAAGAAGGTGGAAGAAATTTTTAGTTTGGCAAAATGATAACCATGATTCCTGGGATTGGCAACTCCCTTCAGCACAAGAGATGTACTTGACTCAAGCTTAAGCTGACAGTACATTTATTGTTATTGGCTCAGTCCACACTTAGGGTCAACAGATATACCTGTATCAGAGCTACCAGCTACCCAAACTACACCAAAACCTAAACTAACAACCAACAAGGAGAGCATTCTCTTTTTTACTTTGATTCAGTGGGTCAGGCAGGATTAATTAAATTCATATCCATAAAGTAAAGGTTAGAAAAGTTAGATCAGAATTCACATGTACCTAAAGCAATCTGATTACAAAAAGCTAAAGTAATTTACATTCGGCATTTTGGGTACTTGCTATAGGAGTACTTGTAATTAGATTTCTTTGGGTACCAACTACATTTTACCACAATTTACTGCACTTTCAAGAGGGTGTTTTACTTTGGTTCACATCAAGGACACAGAACTGTTTACACCACTGGGTAGAAAAGTGGCTTGTTTGTGGTTAATGGTTGCCACAGTACTAATCTTACTCTTTGATATGACTTTCAGCCTCAACTCTTTTGTAAGGCTTTCCACAAGATTTTGTGTCTCTGTGGGAATTTGTGCCCCTTCATTCTGTAGACCATTTATGATGTAAGGCACTGATGTTAAACAAGAAGGCCTGATTCACAATCTCCATTCCAGTTCATTCCAAAGGTGCTCCATAGGGTTGAGGTCAGGGATCTGTGCAGGCCAGAAAACAAGAAAAACTCCTCAAACTAGGTCTTTATAGTTCTTGCTTTGTACATTGGGGTACAGTCATGTTGGAATAGAAAAGGGATTTCCCCAAACTGCTGCCACAAAGTTGGAGGCATAGCATTGTCCAAAATGTCTTGGTATGCTGAAGCATCAAAATTGGCCTTAACTGGAGATAAGGAGCCTAACCAAAACCCTGAAAAACAGCCCCATGCCATTATCCCTTCTCCACAAAAACATCACAGATGGCAGGTAACCCTCTCCCGGCGTCCACCAAACACAAACTTGCCCATCTGACTGCCAAACAGAGAAGTCATGACTCCACAGAACACATTTCCCCTGCTCCACAGTCCAAGATTGGTGGACCCCACTCACCACTCAATCCAATGCTTGGCATTGAACTTGGTGATATAAGGCTTACATGCAGCTTCTCAGTCATGCGGTGGGATCATGGAGATACCACCACACAGTCTTTGCGCATTAAAGCCAGTGGAAGTTCAGAACTCTTCAGCTGGCAATGACTTTTACTTTAACGGTTGTTGACCCCACTCTGTGGTTTTACATGGTCTTGTGCTTTGTACCTGAGATGCTGTTGTTCCTAAATGCTTCCACTTTCTAACAATATCACTTACAGTTAACTGTGGAATATCCAGCAGGGATGAAATTTCACTAAACATCTTATGCAAAGATGACATCCATCGCAGTACCACACTTGAAGTCACTGGTATCAGATGTTTGCAAATTGAGACTGCTGGCTAGGTGCTTTATTTTATAAACCTGTGGCAACATGTCTGATTGAAACACCAGAATTCAAAAATTAACTGGTGTGGCCAAGTACTTTTGTCCAATAGTGTAGTATTACTTAATGATTAAAAAAAAGTCAAAACAAACTTTCTGTCCACTACATGGTCAGTTCTTTTTTGTAGATGCACCACCACAAGGAAAATATGTACGGCCCTTCAACTAGATTTGCTAGAGGCATACTCCAAAATGAGTGTTAAGGGAAATCTCCCAGAATGCCTTACGAAATCATCAGCAAGATCTGAAACTCACAACAATGATGTAATGTCATAATTTTGCCTTCTTTGGCACATTATGGTCCTTTAAATTTTGAATAAGAGTTGTAAATTAACACTTGTGGAAGAAATGTCTGGTATTGTCTCTTGACGTAAATGCTGTTGACGACTTCTGATGATCTATGAGGAATTTTAAGGGTCAGCCCATTTTTTGCAGAAGATTCATGCAAAGTCAATGGGCAAGGGACTGAAACAGAGATTCCACATACTATATTCTCTTATTTTCATACATAAAACAAATATCAAACTGCTTATAAATAGATAACTTCATGTACCGCACCCATGTCAGACATACTCCTGCCAATAAATCAGTTCCCCCTCAGTGCTGGTAGACTGGGACAAGGGCAGTAGTCCTACTACAGGGCCTAGCTGAGCTATGCATGTTAACATACTCAATGTGCCCCTGAAATAACAGTGTATTACCAGTGCTTTGAACCAAGCCATACTTCAAACCTTTCAACAACAATAATAAAAGATGATCTGTAAAGCAGTGACCATAAAATTAAAGCAGATAGAATGAGGACAAGACACAGCGCAAATCAAACAGCAACAGCATTATTTTTAGCCCTGATGAAAAAAGCACTAAATCCATTATCTGGCTAAGTATAACAGGAAACAAACAGCCCTTTTAAGCCTTTTATCTTTTTTATATCATTGATCTTTGCTGACTTAAAGAAAAAAGCCGAGTGGAGGTCATTGGCAGCCTGCTTTCACTGGTGCCCTGTCCCTTTAAAGACAATGACCTGAGCAGCGGGGCAGCTTGGCTGGAGATGAGAAAGTAGTTATTTCCAGCACCCTCCTCATTTATTTGTGTACGTGTTTTAAGAGACCCAAAGCAGCAGGCTGGATGCCTGGGTGCCATGCTGATAAAGCAAGAAGGGGACTCTGTGCACTCTACCCAGGGCCCCTGAGTGATTCGTGGGGCAGCATGGGGGGGGGGCTCGGACAGGGGATCAGGGCTCTAAGCCAGGCGGATACACTCGGTTGGATAACATGTCTTTAATGCTACTGATGGACTGCCCAACTGGCGCCCCGGCTTGCTGGCACCCTGCCCAGCGTTCTTCTACTGGCTGAGTGTCTGTATAGCTTGGATGGCTGTTATGAGACAGACAGGGAAAGTCAGAGGTGACAGACAGACGGACAGACAGACCGCAGACACACAGACAGAGGCAACCTCAAACACACAGGACACACAGAGGCCACAGGCAGAGACAGACAGATGGGGAGAATCACTGACGGACTAGATGAGGAATGGGGTTCATACGGGTCAGCAGAGCTATTCTCCAGTCATGCACAGGCACTGTGAGATTCACTGACCTCAATAGTACATTGAAATTTAATATATGTCTAACAATGCACAAATTTTTTACTTCAGCTGGAAGGTTCTACAGCTATTCTAAGAAGCTGCTTTGCTATTTTTAGCCTCAATGTACAAAAAAGCCTAACTAACAACAGGCTTTCTCACTATGAGGTCATAAAATTATGACTTCTTAGATAATAGTGCTTTTGTGCAACTCTTGCAACCAAGTGAAGGGTATAATGATCTAAGAGCTAAGAGAGACAGACGATGAGGTTATGTTAGCTTAAGCTTGGCTGTATGCCCTTTTTATAATACAAGTGTAACAAAACAATGATTTTTGGTGAGATTTGTGGTACCCACCCTAGGGGTTCCTGGACAACAGGTTGGGAACCACTGGCCTAGACAATCAGATTGTGTTGTCAGCAGGACAGTAAGACTGTGGAGGGTTAAACCAGAACCAGAGGTGAAGGAACACCTCCCAGAGTAGTGCACTTTTGATTAATTATTTTTATCATCTCAGTAAAATAAAATGCTAAACCAGGCCAATAACCACCGACCTTTAGTGTCCAGGCATGCCTGTGCCCCAAAATTCAGTTTGTTCAACTAGTTATGAGTGCTGTGTCCCACTTCCTTGGCCCTGGGATGGTTGGAAAAGGTCTGCTTTGGCATAGTGCGATTGCTCATACCCGCACACACATGCACATGACCTGTAATCAATACAACCATTCCCCTTCACAATCACTTTCAATGATGTGGGAGAGTTGGAGAGCCTTTTAACACAAAAAGTCAGTGAAAGTCAAACTGGTCAGTGTGCTGGCTTTGAAGCTAGACTCTGCATCTCTGCAGATGGGGCTGATTTTACCACATAATTAAACTAATTCTTAAGGACACATGACCTAAAAAAACCCAAAAGTGTACTTAGACATTTTCAGGGCATTACTGTGCAGCAAAGTTTTGCAACATAACATTTATGTGTTCCTTTTCCTGCAGCATAGGTCACTGTAAAAGGATGTTAAAAATGTGATTTTTTACTTGAAAAAGCAAAACAGACATTTCCGCCCTGTTTCTATGAGCTGATAGAACACATTTTAGTTATAAGTAGATGGTATTTGATTACGTGAAGTATTTATTTGTCAGATTTTCCTAAAATATTTTTGGGCATTACTTTGGGCACACTTTAGCTTATTTATTTGCACATTGTAAAACAATACACAATAATATAAGAAAACAATGAGCAAGCCAAAAAGGCTTATCAAGATGCTGCCCTCAATATGAAAGAGTTATTCTAGGCAGCATTGCAAGTTAGCTAGAAAAAGAACAATAACATAGAGGTATACATCTACATGGCATAAAGGATTTCAATCAGATCAAAGATCTGTTTCACATTCCTGTCATATTAATGACATTTTGGATCATTTGCATCATGAACGAAGTTTCCCACTCATTTAGACAAATCCTACCTGTGGGGAGCAACTTTGATATAGCATGGATGCTATGCAGAACATGGTGGAAGAGCACTTATAAAATATAATATAGTGCATAGTATTTCAACAAGAAGAAGAAAACTATTCAACTCCTTGGCAAGAATCAGACAAAAAAACAAAACACAATGTAATGCTATTTGTCCCTTAATAGGAATATAGAGTTGCAGAGTACTAAAACACTGTGACTGATCCATGGCTAAGGAAATGTTGGAAGCCTTGCCATTAAAAGAGGACACCAGAGACAAAGCTGGATCCCTGAAGAGGAAAGACTTTGCACCCACTGCAGCCAACAGGAAGTGGAAACAGAGCTGCACTTTCGAACCAGTCCTTTATATGTGGACATCAGAGACAAGTTCTTTCTACTTTTACCAGCAAATACAAATAATTCACCACCATGAACAAGAAACAGATGCTTCCATATCTGCTGGATGAAGTGCAATAGTGTGCAAATGTTGCAGCACATTATGTGAGCTGTTGGGACCAAAGAAGAACTTCAATCACCACACCACTTTGTACTGTCTGCACATAAAAAGATTTATTATAGAAAATTTAGATTTTAACCATGATTTTAAAATTAAACAAAGACTTTGATACCAATTTTAACACTTTCTGTCATTTATATTATTATAAATTTGTAAAGTGCTTTGGCAATGAAACTAAATGTTTGTTTTTCCATGCCAATAAAACCTGTTAAATTGAATTACGTTCCATTGAAATTGATATGGCATCAGAATAGGAGAAAATATCCATAACTGATAATAGATCTACAAGGGTTAATAACAACTATGACTGGCCTCAGTCTGTGAATAATCTGTTAATTCTATTTACATTGTGGTTCTGGATATTGTGCTCAGATTTATTTATCCATGTCATCCCTGGAAAATGAATAAACCAAAACTAAGGCTTCTTCTTCTGTGGTGTTGCTGGAGGTTTTCTTCAATGTGCAGGGCTGCACTCCAACAACTCAGTTCTCCTCAATTATAAACAGAGCATGTTTGTGAAGTCTGAGTGGATTCAATGTGATGATACCTGCTGCCACTAATGCCAAGACAGCGCTTCATCAGAACTTATTTACATTAGACTGTCCGATCAGCAAGGAGCTTTATTTAAAATGGGGAGAATAAATATACTGTGTACAGTGAGCTCTAACAGGACAGCCTGTTTATATTCTGCGGACTCTTTAGGAAATCAAGCTGTGTTTAGATTATCGGACACTTCGACGGCTGCGGGTTATTTAATAAATAAACAGCTGAGGCTCAAGGTCTAGGATTCTGTTATGTGTTTGGTTCAACATCATTTGAGTGGTCTGGTCAAGCGTTCACCATATATTATTCTAAACCCTCTTCTTGAGAGTCGTGATAGAAACACAAGCTCTGTCTGCACTGTTTGTGTTCAAGTGCAGCGAGTCTGAAATGAACAGCACAACCTTCAGCTAGAGTCTAACACAACAACACTCCACTAACATAATGATATACTGAGCAGATGATGGCATTAGTTCAACATTTGTTTTAATGCCAAAGTAATTAAACTCTCACTATTTCTACAGCATTTAAAATATAACAAGAATAAACAATTGCTCAGACACTATTGCTACTGGAAATGGTCCTGTCATTGGTTAATCAGTATTCCTTGCTACCATTACAACATGAAAACAAAAGAACACTTCACTCTTTTTTTTAGAGAAAAAGTTACTGAAATGTATAAGTCAGGGGATGGATAGAAAAAATTTCCAAGGTACACGTGTGTAAATCTGCCTTGATCAGGCCGTCCTCCCAAACTGAGTGACTGTGCAAGAAGGAGACTAGTAAGAGAGGCCACCAAGACTCCTATGACCAGTCTGAATGAGTTACAAGCTTCAGCAGCTGAGATGAGAGAGACTCTGCATACAACAACTGTTGTCTGGGTTCTTCACCAGTTAAAGCTTTATGGGAGCGGGCAAATCCATCTTGAAAAGCTCCTATCTGAAGAGTTTGTGCCAGGTCTGAAAAAGGATCTGACCAATCAGTGTCATCTGAGGAGAACAAGGCGGAAACTACGGACATGGTTTAGTTGTACTGAAAGCAATGGCTCCTTCTGGTGTAGCTATAAACTCACATGTAGATATAGTGGCAGTTTTATCAGAACTGGAGCACACCACTTCAAGAGCAAAGAGCCACACTGACAGTTTTTCTTAGCAGAAAATACGTTTTTGCAGGCTTCCCTACCAGTCTCTGCATGAGTTCTATCCACCAACAAGCTCCACTGTTATCAATTATGACAGCGCCTTACTGTCGAGCTTGGGTTACAACTGGACTACCTCATTTTCTCTTCTCGCTCTGATTGGCCTTCTGAGAATTTTTTGAAAAGCCTACGCTTCCCAAACACTATATTTGCAAGGTTTCCCAGATGAATATGGCCTGCAATGGATATATGAAACAGTCTATCTGGCATGTCAGGTTAATAATGATGATTTTCCATAACTAAATCTTACAACACTGTTTTAACAGTTTGTTACAAACTAGGGAAAAAAGAACAGATGCTAGAGACAGAGATGGGCTGTGCACATCCTCATAAGATGAACACAGCATGGATGCAAGATGCAACTTGGCCATGGCCAGTAGGGGCAGTGTGAAGGCTGAGGGGATGTGTCGGGGTCAAGCTCTGTCCACTGGTAATCAGTTGATCTGTTGCTAACTATTGATTGGTAATATTAATTTCTGATGTCAGATTAACATAACAATAATCCTCTGTAGTGTTGCCATATAGTTTACATTCAACACATCAGGCAGTTGTACGAAGCTCTCTGGTGCAACCTCCAGAGATATCCTCCAGTAAAACAGTGCAAATTCAAGTATATACAATTACATTAAAGACTTAAGGTTCCATGAAAGACTGTCAGTGTTTGAAGACTTGATTGAAACATGAAAAATATCTTAGTATATATCTCCTGGGGTTTCATTTAGAGTTGTGTGTGAATATGATGCACTGACTTTTAGCAGTATGACAGTTGCAGGTTAGCAGAGTGAAACAACTGGCTTACTGACTTCCATGCCTGCTTATTGTAATAAGCAGGCGAGCTTCCATTGTTGATATTGTAACTGACATGGGGTCACGGCGTGCAGCCAGTGCCGACGGGCCTGTCGGTTGAGACAGCTGAGAAGTGGCCCCAGAGCTGTGGGAGTGGCCTCGACCCAGATGGTCGTCCTATACAGCACAGAGATTCAATACCTTTCTTTTCCCCCTCACAGACCAGATGGAGACCATTACAGTGGCCTGAAAGACCTGAGAGAGCCAGAGTGAGAGAAAGTAAGGGAGACAGAGGTAGGGGGGAGTGGAGGGGAGACGGGGGGGGAGTCTCGCCTTTCCAAAATCTCTAATTACCACAATTGTTGAAATCTTTTCAGGCCGCTTTTTTCTTGCTTTTCTGATACAAAAAGCTCCCTCTCAACATGCACTGCAAGCCCTCCTGAGAATTCCTATAAGAGAGCAGACTGTTTCACACAAGAGAGAGACACGGAGAGAAAGAGGGAGGAATGCAGAGAAGGGATGGAGAGAGGAGGGAAAAAAGCACATTAAAGATATGCAAATCAAACTGTCTGGGGTGAGGAGCATTAACCAGCGTTAGCAGGATAGCTGCCTCTATTTTTAGTGTTTGCATGTGTGTGTGAGTGCACGCCGCTGTGTGTGTTTCTGTCTCTCTCTCTTTCTGCCGAGGTGTGTGATGACTTCCTTAAGCCCGGGCTTTCATGTTCTAGTGAGACAGTCTGGGCGTCGAGATATGTCGGCAGAAATATTCTGCCTAATTGAGACACTTCACAAATGAAGCTGTCAAGTCGGAGCTTCAAACAGAATTCACAACAGCAGTTGAAAGAGAATTTCTAGGACAGCAGTGAAGGAGTTTCTTTTTTTCCCTCTTTCTAAACAAGTACAGTGCGTTAAATGATTACAGGTTGGTTTCAGGACAATGATCAGAGTTGCCAAGGATGCTTGAAAAAAATAAGAAACATCCACAGAAAGAGTCAAAAATAGAAGCCACGCCAATCAAGTCTTCAAGTTTAAATAAGTGGAGGGGAGGGATGCAGTCAATTCGTTTATTTTGTACACATGGTTTCGACATCATCCAAGGCCAGTGTCAGAGCCATCCAATGCCGAGACTCTTTCAAGTGATGTAATGCTACGTCTGGCAGCCATGTTGGCCTCTCTGAGTTCCTGGAAGCAGCAGGGTTGGTTCCAAAAGTGCAACTAAAACATGCCAGAATTTTAGATACAAACTTACCACAAAATTCTCCTGCAGCCACAGTGAGAAACCATAGCTTACTGAAGAGTAGATTTAGCAATTTTAAACTTGGGTGCTTAATTTATTTCAGGGTCTAGATTACTGTGACATCTGGACTTAAAATGTCAATTGCACAGGTATATAACTTTCCAATCTGTGTTGGGTTGTCTTTTGGAGGGAAAAAGTTTTATTGTCATCTTACACTATATGGACAAAAGTATTTGGCTACATGTTAATCACTGAATTAAAGTGTTTCAATTAGACGGTTTGTGAAATTTCATCCCTGTTGAGTGTTCCACAGTCAACTGTAGGTGATAATATTAGAAAGTTTAAGCATTTAGGAACAACAACAATTCAGCAAGTTGGCAGAAGACTGCATAAAATCACAGATCAGGGTCAATGACTTGCTGAAGAGTTTTGAGCTTCCATTAGTATTAATGTAAGCACAAAAACTGAGTGGTGAGAGCTTCATGCAAAAGGGTTTCCATGGCCAAGCTGCTACCTGCATGCCTCACATCACCAAGTCTAATGCCAAGCATCAGATTTAGTGGAGTAAAGCCCACTGACACTGGACTGTGGAGCAGTGGAAACCTGTTTTGTGGAGTGACGACTCATGTTTGGTAGTCAGATGGGCGACGCTGGGTTTAGCAGATGCCAGGAGAATGTTACCTGCCTGACTGCATCATGTCAACTGAGCTAAGCGCTCCACTTGCAGGCCTTCCCCCCTTTACTATTACATACTCATGCTGAAGCTGGTTGGCAGAAGAGCTGAAACACCTTTGTTGTCATGGAAAGCTTTCAATGTTGTTCTCTGCGCTTGTTTTTATAAATAAATGTACGGTCCTGACAAAAGTGCAGCTGTGGCTAATTCTGAGCTAATCATTCCACTAGCAGGCCTTGTATAAAAGCATTCACAGAATAACTAACACTTTCCCCCTTACCTATCACATGCTCATGAAGAAGCCAGTCAGCAGAAGAGTGAAAATATCTGTCCCAACATGAAAAGCTTTTAGGGTTGTTTTTATTTTTTTATTTCATACAAAGATGTTGTCCAGTTCTAGTGAAGAGAACGCAATGCTAAAGCTATATATGAGGTATTTTTAGCAGTGGAGGCAGCCATTAGAGAGCTTTCAGTACAACTAGACCCTGAACTCTGTATGTATGGCTCTATTTACCACCCTGAAGGCAGCCATTACCAATGGCTTTCAGTACAAGCAAACCCAACTCTGTGTGGTATGACTCTAAAAGTGAAAGTAGCATCACTCAGTCAGACACAGACAGAGCCATCTGTAGGGCTGACCTCAGCGGTCATTCAAAAACAGAGGCTTACATGTGAAAATTCGGTTATTCTTTATCCTTTCAGAGATAACTGCTGATTTAAAGAAGGTGTTTATTTTTCTGTGTAAATAATCAAACAACTCTATTGGACGTTTCCACTCATTTGCATCTCCAAAGCCAAAAAGAAAACATTAGAGACCACTTACAAAAATCTGCAGCTCCCATTTCTATCAGAAAGCCTGGCTATCTAAATTTGTTTATCATGTTGTGGCTTTATGTAAAATCCATGAGTGGCTCGAATATCCATCCTTTCAGTGGTGCATAGTTCATTATCACAGATCAGCAGCACTGTTCTGTATTACATTTACCATTGAACATATGGGACACAGATGATAGGAAATGTACTGAAGGATGGTCTGAGAGTGAAACAGCTTTCAAACATGTTTCTTAAATGAAAAACTTTCAAATGTTCACATGATTTGATCCATCTGGCTTCCTGTAGTCATTTAGGTTTCTGGGACAGAGTTTGTGGTATTATACTTAGCCTCAGTTTGGAAACAATTGACCTCACTACTGAAACTTATTTTTATTCCTACATAATATTTTCCTCAGTGTGATATCTCAAGAGCACCTTAAGGGAATTTCTCCTCTCTGTTGGCACAACTTGAACCAAAGGATGAAGTGATTCAGCCCCTTCAGTCCTGTTTACTGCTCTATGAAACTGGCCCATTACAAGAGGAAAGTACAGTCCAAATTATAAGGTCATAGGAAGTGTACTCCTGCAGAGTGGTTATTGGTTTATTGTCACTGCACTCAACAGAGAATGAAATAGTCCTGTACATAAAGATTAAGATTACAACTTGAGAAACTGTTTTATCTTCTTAACTGTTTGAAAAACATGTAAATTTCCCAGGGCTAGGGGTTTCATAAAATGATAGTTTGAAGCAGAATACAGATGCTCTGTGGCAGGGTGGTTTGACTACATGTAACACCTACGCTGGAAGATAGAAAGCAAAGGAGGAAAAAGTGCCAGTGACACACTGAAAATGCCTGTTATTGTCAGATTACGATAATACAGAGCTTATAAAGTTATATTGTGTCTATTATTCCCACTCTGTTGTGGACTTACAGATGATGATGGGTCATAGGCTTTCCCTAACAACTTTCAATTACAGTTTTTCCTTCTAAAAATGCATGACTACACTGTCCTCATTGTGAAGTCTTAGCCAATCAAGTAAGGCCATTTTCTTGGTGTACATGCCATGTTACTTTGCTGATGAATCCATGAGGGACAGATAGAGGTCTACATGTGAACCACAAGGACTCAACTTCCACCCAGGTAAAAGTCATGACCTTTACTGAATCAAGCTCATCCACAGTGGTCATTACTTACTCTTGTGAGAGAGACATCTACTTCATAAATGAACTAACATTTTCATGTAGCAAAGGCTTGCAGAGTATGTCTGGTAGTGTTGTAGTACTCAAGAACGGTCTTGGTCTTGAGACCGGTCTCAAGACCACATTTTGAGTGTCTTGGTCTTGTCTCGGACTCAAGAGCATTTTTACTCAGTCTTGTCTCGGTCTCGGACAGGCTGGACTTGAGATTTTCCATCAAGACTGGTTGAGACCAGCACTAATCTGCTAGTGTTTGACTTCATTAATGTGATGATAAGGAGAAGCACTTGCTAAAACAACAACTAGCTAAACCTGCAAAAACTCAGGCATCAGTTACTCTCATTTCTAGTCAGAAATACATCTGAACACTTATTTTAGGCCTCATTCACCTGACAAATCTAGATAAACATCTCATTTGCAGATATTTAAAATAATTCCGGACTTGTCGGTGTTGTGCCCACAAAGAGTTGCAGATACCTTGTTTTTATCTGTGAAATTTAACAAAAAGAAAACCAAAATTAAAGAGAGAATGCTCTTTAACTGCTTAACCCTATCATGGGTTTTTAAAACTGATTTTTATGGTCTTGGTCTTGTCTCAGTCTTTGCTTGTCCTGGTCTCGGTCTTGAGTTGCTCTCAACCCCAGAAAAGCTTGGTCTTGTCTTGGTCTTTGTGCACTCTGGTCTCGGGAAAGTCTTGGTCTCAGATAGTGTGGTCTTGAGTACAACATTAATGTCTCTCATAAGAAAAATACATCTTGTAAATCCTCAAGCTGAATTAGCTGAATGACCGGGATGAGCCGGGTCATTGACTATGGTTTTCTTTTTGTTTGTGTCTTGTTTGGCACATAATGATTGTGACCAAAGTAACTTTGTTCAAACACTAGGGGTGGGCATATCGATGCTGCTTTATGGATATATATATTCACAAAGTACACATTTGGTATTAGGTAAATTTTACTGATATTACTTTAGTACCTTTACAAAACATCTAATAATGCTCCCCTGTTTTCAGTTATTCTCATCTGCTCGTTGTGCTGAGACAGCGCTGCTCATCGTTTTCCGTGTCACGTGACTGCGGAGACCAATCAGATGTGGCCAACAGACACATACAGCAGCATGACTCGAGAGTGAGCATACTGACACACGACACCTCTGAGCCATCAGCTCTAAAAATTATTAGTCATGAGTAACTCAAGAAACAAATTTTACACTTTAAGAAGATTGATAAATATGTGAATGACTAATGTTTTTGTTTATATTGAGTTAATTTTAGCCTTATGTTACCATTACATAAACAGCTGATATTAACAGTAAAAGGAGCTGTATCTAGACATTAGCCATACTGGGCCTGTATTTACTTGGTATAGGATCTATACTAACTTTTGCAGTATGGTCGACCACTATCAATCACTACCAATCCGCTCAAATTTTTTATTTTTAAGGTTCTGCAAGTTCAAATTTGGCCTTTGACACTTTCCCGCATGTCTCTCCCCAGCTCTCTAGTCCTTTTTTCTGATTCTGTCCACTGTCCTCTCAATAAAGACATAAAAGCTCACATATAAATCTTAGATAAAAAAAAAAAAAACCATTATAGTCTGTTGGCCAGATGGATGTAAAATTTATCCCATTCGACTGAATGCTGAATGTTCCATCTGGTCTTTGTCTAAAAAGCTGGATCAAATAGTTTCTGTTGAAATAAACTCACAGTCAGCAAAGTGCGCTCCTCTGTCTTCAAGGTATGCCTTGTTTACATGTGTGTACTGAGACGAGTCAACTGGTAGTCTACTGGTTACTATGGGTGTATCTGTGATATTCAGTGTGCATGCTAATATTTTGGTCTGCACGGTACCTCGGATGTGTAAAAAATGATGATGATTGCGTTGGAATCAAGAGAGACCACTGGACGTTGTTCTAGCTTAGCTAAAAGGTTATTTTCTTTGATTCAGTTGCCAGTGTTTCTGGTTAAGTGAGATTTTAAGATTTGAACAACTTATTTATCAGTTTGTCATAAATTAGTTATTAGTTTAAAATCAAGAACAGTTTCACAGATTGGTAGGTATCTTCAACATGCCTATCTGTCTGTCTATGTAAAAAGTTCAGACAAAATGAGCTAACCGTGAGCTTTCCACCACAACTGAGCTACCATCTGAGGGCACGTCTAGAGCTGATGACGCGGCGGTTTGAGCCCTCCTTGATCTCATCCACAATCTGATCTCTTGCTCACAAGCTCACAGTCTGACTTTACATAATTTTAAAGCGAAAATCAAAACTGTAGACTGACAGCGCTGCACACCGCTCTTACCCCACTGACTCTCTCTCTCTGTCTCTCAGTGATCAATAAACAAACTATAATTCACTATCTATCATGGGCCCAGTGTTTCATTTTTAAAAAGTCTAGGATTTGTTTGTCTATAAGAAGGGGAAAGGGTAAAACTGTGTTATTAGTAGGTACAGACAAAGTGGTAATCCTGGTCCGTCCTAAACTCACTCACCAGTGTGAGAACTCAGGCTGTGCGCAACAATCAGGCCACAGTATGAGCCATAGAATCTGAAGTTTTGGTCTTGTGTCATAAACGTTTCAGTCGCTCAGCGAATGCTGACTTTAGACAACAACTGTTAAAGAATTATAGATAGTCCGAGCAGTGCACTTGGAGGAGGGGCTGGCTTGCTTTGGCCCTGCTCTAGAGCAGGACCATTTTTTCAGTGAAGTTTGGCTCGGCAACACTGGTGATAGAAAAGTAAATCAGCAAGGCTTGGTTTGGCTCGGCGCGGCCAAAAGTCATAGACGAAAAGCCCCATAAGTTGCCCCAGTGTATAAGCTCATGGCAAATTTTTAGGGGGAAATTTGGTATCAAAAGTGTGGCTTATACACCAGATTTAACAGTACCGTACATAAGGATAACAGTTTTGCTTTGGGTACAAAGAGGAGCATGCTTGACCTGCAAGTATTGATGGATAAATTAATATGTGAGAACACAGATGAGCAAAAGGCTGTCTCTGTATCATAAATGCTTCAGAGAAATATTTAAAAGGTACAGAGCATAGAAGCCTTCAAGAATGGTTCATATTTTTTGTTTCACCGATATGTAACAGGTCACACAAGGGTTTTAACCTGTGCGTTACTTTCCTCCGTATTTAATACTGTAACTTAGAAAGTCACCTTTTAAAGGCTGTAATCTTATAAAGTAATAAGTTACAGCTTAGAAGAGGCATTGCCTGAATACAGAAGACTTTTTTGTGCTTAAATGTACTTTTAAAACGCAGCACTCGGCTCTGCCCTTAAATTCAGCCGCTCTGATATCTGATGTCCGCAGCAAAGCTTTGGTGGATGGAGCTAATATGGCTGAGGTGCATGTCTGTGAGGAAAGTGGATCAGTCACACAAAATGAGAGCGTCTGCCCCGTAACTTTCATCATGAACTTTACTGTGTTTGTCAGAGCAGTCTTTGTTTAGACAAGATGAGCCGAGCCCAGAGAACAGCAGGCTACTGAGGGCCTGCCGCAGAGTGTGATACCAGCGGCAGCGGATAGCATATGGCACCGGGAACAAGATACAACACAAACAAACACAGGACACAGGGATGGGCAGCTAAAACGATGGGATTACATAGGCTGTGTACGGTCTGTGTGTCAGCGAGTGTGTGCATATTATCGGTGCTGCGTGGTTGTAGGTGTGTGTGGCTGCTGAGCACGTGTCACTTTCAGTTTTCAACTCAGAATGTAAGAAAGCAGTAATGACAGAAAAGTCAGTGTAAAGTGCTGTAAACATTATATATATTCAGCTGGGCCTTTGTGAGCGAGTTAGTGTTTGTAATAAAAGTCCAGACAAAAGAAAATATATGATGTGTTGAACAATAAAAGGTCACTGTCCACAGTGAAGTGATGCTTCTTTTTCTTTTAAAAACAACTTACCAGCATGTCTTATGACAATCTGGAAAAAAAAAAACTGGCTTCAGACTGCAAGATTAAAAGGAAATTCACTTGTGTCTGGTTTCCCAGCATCACAGGCAGTTTCATCATTAGGCAAAGACAGGCGATATCCTGTGGTTTCATGCTCCTAGAAGCCTCAAGAAATCAGGTATTGGTGCTGATACTCAGAACACATTGCCATTACCGTAGTAGATATGATTTTTACAGCATGTTAGCGTCTGATTATTGAACAGGTAGGCTAAATAGAGCTATGCCTCAGTTTGGTGATACTTGAACCTCAATGGAGATGAAAAAAGTAGAGCTACAAACTATGCACTGCAAATTACCTTAAGGTTAAGTAAAGAACATCTTATGAAAATAAAAAATACTTTTGACACGATTCAAGGAACTTTTGTGGCATTATAAGGGATTCATATTTGCACTCGGTTTTGGTGAGTGCTCAAACTAAAATACTTGTGGTATTGGTGTATCCTTGATCAAAACAGAGATATGAGTCAAAAATTATTTTCAGTAATGAAGATGTGTATTTTTATTCAAATAAAGGGCCAAGACTGAATAAAGTAGCTTAAAACATATTTTAATTATTCAAAAAGCCCCTGAGCAGAGCCCCTGGCCAAAACATTGAGGTGTGAGCCTCTAAAATGGGTTAAATGTTTTCTAATCAAGCAAATTATAATTAGGCAGATCACTAGACAGATAGGTGGATGGATATAACAAAATAGTAAGCATATGTGAAAATCTTGATGAGTACTTGATGAGTTGGGTATTTGGGTACATTTCCAGTTTGAGTTTACTCTCTGGCTTTGTTATCACTAAAACCATATGATTACTTTTTGGGTGAGGAGCCGACTAGTGTTTGTCTGGGGCCTTCAAACCACTAAACCTCTCTTGACCAGCATGCAATGCACAGCAAAGCTGTTTCCAATGCAAATGAATGGGGGAATATCAGGAACCAGATAAGAGGCTAATGTGTCTTCTTTAACAGCTTTTCTCCCACATTGTCTTATGAAAATTCATCTGTAGGAAATGGTTAGATGACACCTCAATAGTCCACAGTATGCCTGAAAGCCATGAAAATGATGCATGGTCTGTGTACTCAACCACAGCCAGCTCGGTATCGCATAACACAGCACACACCTGTCAATGCAAAATGTAAACAGGCTCTGAGTGACAGGGGTTCTAGTGTGTGCAGTCAGTGGCTTGCACTTCCCACAATTCCCTCCATATTCAATGTCTTCCTGCATTGCTGTTTCCCCCTTGGTGATGCAGAGCGTGCTCCCATTGGTTGCTGATAACATTCAAGTGTTTAACTATGGAACATGCACAGGCCAAAAGGAAAACCTTTGATTAAGACTCAATTCAGCATGAGTTCATAAGTACCTTGTACTATCAACTAAGATTTTTATGCTCCAATTGTATTTTGACTTATTCTTACTAATTCAGGCCTTATTCAAACTTGTAATATCTTGAAAAAGATGTTTTAGGCTTATGGTCTGTTATTTTAATGCAAAACAAACTGGTGAGTGTGGCTTGCTTATACAGGTAGTCTAAATTTGGACCGAGTTTGTGAAAATTTTCGTGTCTCCACAGCATTGACTGGAAGCGCCGCTCCGCTCGGCTTAAGATATGCATAATGTCCATTTTTCACAGAGCCGCTCTCAGTGTGCATCAAGTTGAATAGAGAAAATGGACCCAAACAAAAAGACAGACACTTCAATGCACAGAGCATCCAATCTATTTCAAAATGAAAAAATGAACATGGTGTGTAAAAGTCACCAATGCTCTGCTGATTCCATAGCTGAAGAGTTCTCATCTTCCACTGGCACAAAAACTGTGCAACAGGAGTTTCATGGTATGGGTTTCCATGCACGAGCAGCTGCATGCGAGCCTCACATCAAGTCCAATGCCAAGTGTCTGGTGGAGTGGTGTAAAGCACACTGACTGTGGAACAGAGGAAATGTATTTTGTGGAGTGAAAAATCATGCTTCTCTATTTGGCAGCAAGATTGTCAAGTCTGGGAGTGAAGGATGCCAGGGGAACATGACCTGTCTGACTGCACTGTGCCAACTGTGAAGTTTGGTGGAGGAGGGATAATGGTATGGTAGTGTTGTACAGGGTTTGGGCTGGGCCCCGTATCTCCAGTGAAGGCCAATCTTAAAGGGGACATATTTTACCCTTTTAAGACAAGTTTATATTGTTCTCAGAGGTCCCAAAAACATGCCTGTGAAGTCTGTTGCTGAAAAACACTCCAGTATTGGGTTTTGCATGTCTAAAAAACCTCTCTGTTTCAGCCTTGCTCAGAACCAGCCGTTTCTGTGTCTGTGGCTTTAAATGTTAATGAGCTGTCTGACTCCGGCTCTCTCAGGAAATGGATGTGGCCAACTCCATATTAAAGGACATGTATTTGAATATGTTTTTGCAGCTCTTACAGCTGGCACTATTCTTGGAAGGCTTTCCACAAGATTTTGAAGTGGGAATTTCCACCCATTCATTTTGTAGCACATTTGTGAAGTCAGGGCTCTGGTTGGAAAAAAAAAGGGCGAACTCCATATTAAAGGACATGTATTTGAACACAATATCATTAAAGTCCCTGTTGGTGTAATGGTTCATATAGAGTATATATTATTTTTTAGACAGTTCTTTCCACACAGGTGGAACAAAAATATTTTAAAAAATGCTTTGAATGGTTTTAATCCAGACAAACACTTGGCTTAAACCAAGCCCATGTAAAGTGTGTACACTCATTACTGATGTTTCTCCTCATTGTTCAAGACAAAGAGTATTTTACTCTAAACTTTTGTTCTGTCAGCTCATTAAATTCTTCTTTTGGAATCAAAATGTATAGCTGCCTTCTTGATAACACTGGTGTTGCTGTTTAAAGGAGCTGTCAGAAGGAGGATTAGCATTCACTGCAGCACAAGTCTGGTGGATCGTAGCCAGAGGACAGAAAGGCGAGCAGGGTCTGACAAAAAGCAGGAGGGCTAAAGTCAGCCCGGCCCGGGGGCGAGAGCTGCACTCCACAGGGACACACATACACTACACTCAGGCTGGAGTCTCTGCTGATAAACAGCGAGAGAGAAAACACACATGTGGACGGCACACATGAAAATACATGCAGCACACATTATGATTGGTGAGGAGACGTCAAAGCCACAGGCCTGTTGTACAAAAGATTCTTTGTTCTGTTACTGCAAAACACACATACACAGAAAAATGCACACGCACAACAAAAAGCACGGTAGCTGCATGCGTAGCAGACAGCAGAGCGAGGCTGCAGGTTCAGGCTGTCAGGATGTCTGAGAGCTGCGTCTATCTCACACATCTGTGCAGTCTCGGTGGAGTACACTACATATCATCCTTTACATGCATCTACTGTTTCATGTTGGAGTGCGTACGCTGACATAGAGAGACTGTGAGAGTGTGTGGGGTCACCTTACAGCAGGTTCTGTCAGGAGCTGAAGATGAACTGTTAGAGAGAAATGTCTCCTCGTGTCAGTTTATCAGTCTGGCAGCTTCACCCCTCCTCCAACCCCGCAGCCTCACATCTCACACTCACTCCAGTTTGTCTGCAGAGGTCTGAGCAAACGTTTCTCGTAGAACATGGAGGAATTCTGCGAGCACTAAGAATGCAAACACACCCTCACTTCTTTATCATTACTTTAGCATGCTAGCCGTCAGTTAAAATAAATAATCTGGTGCATACAATTAAAGGTTTTCCAACACAATACGGTGTAAACCAGACAAGACACAGAACTGTCTGTTTACTTTAAATATTGTAATGCACAATCAAAATGAAAATATTAGCAAGATAGCCAGAAACATCTCATTACTCTCATACGCCACATGATTATCCTTATTTTATTTTCCCATATTATTTTATTTCTAGATTTTTTTTTCTACCTCATTGGGTACTGGCTGCTCAAGGAGATGGTTCATTGTTTTCTTTATCTTTTATTTTTGCATTGTTTGATTTCAATTATGTTTAAACCTTGAGTAATTGTATGAATGCAAATGATAACATCATCAGGATGTGGAACATTTTGATAGCTGCCCCAAATCTTGATTTTAGATCACAAAAATCTTTCTATACTACAAAAAAAAAAATACTGACAAAATTTACAGCTGACGAAAAATTTTGATTAGACAAAAATGAGGACTTATTCCAACATTATATGTGTCATACTTGAGTGTTTATTCTTATTTTTGCCCAGTGGCCTGGAGTGATTTTGCAAGAAATAAGTTGTCTTTAAAAGTCTTGGAATATGTCAAACCAGTGGTTCTAAACTTGTTTAGCCACCATCAACTCCTCACTTAGACAATGCAACCCAAATTTCTGATATTTCAACCAATCAGTGTTAGTTCATGAAAAGTAGCACAGTTTGGAGCTCATACAGCACAAAATATGAAAATAAAACAAAGCTGTAGGTAAAAAAAAACATGGTTTAAAAGAGTTTAATAGATTTTTTTTGTATCTAAAAACACATTACTGACTCGTTAAAAAGGGCCCACTTTTCTTTCCCAAACCATCAGTGAGAACCACTGTGTTAAACCTTCTATAAACAGACTGATCTGTAGCTGAAAAATGAAAAAAAAAAGGGGGATCTGGTAATTAGGTTGCAAAGTGCAAGAAACCAGTGTAAAAGAAAAATCACAGCATATATCTGTAGACTGCATATCACTCAAGTAAACCCTGTGACCAGAGCTGGGGGTAATGGGTTAGAAAGTGACCCGTTTGAATACTCGGATTACTTGTTTGTTGTAATGAGGGCCATAGTTAACCTGACACATCAGATGGATGTGTGAAACACATCCATCTAGAAGAGCACTCATAGACAGTGTTTGGGAAAGGGCAGAGCCTTTGAAAAAAAAACTCGGAGGGTGATTGGATGAAAATTCTGCCTGTCACATCTTTACGGGCCAATCAGACCAACAAAACACGTGACATAGCCGCTACAGAGCTGCGTGCCCCCACTGAAGGAGTAAACTCCATAAGGACTGAATAACGCGAACCATGGCGACTGAAGACATTTTAGTACACGACTTTTGTCATTTTTGAAAAGAAAACAACTCATTGCTGTTCTTTGTTCTTCTTTTAACGAAAAAATGTCATCAAGTTCTGTTAACACTGGCGCTTTAGCAGCATCCACGCTAATCTCTTCCACCATAACTGCACCGGCCTAAACGATTCAGACAAGAGCTTTGCAAGATGGATTCGCCAGTGAGAAAACACGGAAATGGGCGTATCCATCTGCTTTGCAAGGTTAGGCCATAGTGTGCTTGATTTAAAATTTAAGTAATCTGTTATCAGTTATCTTTTCATAAAAGTAATCTTTTACTAAAACAAAACCCCAATTTTCTTTCTGTTGCCACAAAGAAAGAAAAATAACAGAAGCTTCACGAAGCATCTGCACTGTTTGCCCTTTTTTCTATCCTGTGTTCACGTTGGCGTGTAGCAGCATGCAAGCAAATGGTAAAGACAGCTATGTCAGCACGCGTACATCACCAGCTCATTGTGCTAGTGAGATGGCACAGAGAACAGCATAACACTGTGGAATCATCCTCATTATGTCAGATTTTAAATAAAAGAGATAAGAGCAGCATCATGGTGAAATCTAAGTTTTAAAGTTCATGTTGGTCTGTTTTCACTGTACCGGATGTGCAGCCGTTCGAATTACGCACAATTATTGCCCACAGCGTTTTTGTGATTCTGTACTTCTCTGCCCAGTCTGTAAAGATTTTCATGTCAGTCATGTTTTCAGGCTACAGTTACAGATTATGGACCGTAATTTAGGCTGTACAATGACAGCAGAGTCAACACATTCAATGGCAGACATGTCATTGCAAGATTTTTGCAACAAATGAAACAAGAGGTTTAAGGGTTTCAATATTTGGTAACAAAAAAAGTACTTTAAACAGGTTGGTCATATCAGTATGTAATGCAGTGACAAATTTCTTTTCTCAGTATGTAACTCAGTACTGTAACATGTTAGTTTCAAAGGCTATAACATTTTTAGTACATATAAAATATTTTTTTCTGGCATATCTGACTGTTAAGCGCTATGGGACTCACTAGGTGAGCATATGATGCACTGTTTGCTCAGAAAGATCACATCCTTATTCTAAACCTTGTCCGCTGATTTCTCTTCATGCAAGAAAAAATTCTGCCGATCCAAATATAAATGCAACAATCCTAAAATAAAATACACTTACATATTTGATAGAAGTTTGAAATCTTACCTTTTAATGATATTTATCCTACAAAGTTGTTCAGCTCCATGCAGTTTTCTCCTATTTTGTCTCTGAATGTGATGGGAGGAAACCTGCCCTTTTATCTGCACATATCTGAGCTCTCATGCTGACAGGGCTCAGTTCTGTCTACATAAAAATGATGAGCCAAGAGGGGAATGAAAACTTTTCAGGTCTATTTTGATGCAAAACTCAAAATATAAATTTTCAAAACAACATTTCCTCCCTGAATAGAGCAACAAATGACAACTTGATAACAAATAAAATTGCACCCTTGCTTGGTGTGACAGCTCCAGATCATATCCACACATGTGGATGAATTGTTGAGTTGCTTAAAGCTGAGGTCTGATTTTACTCCTGGTTACTGTTAAATATGGAAACCCATTTCCAGCAAAATAAAAGAAAAATATGTAAAAGGCAATTCTTGAGAAAAAAAAAATCATAATTATGAGATAAAAAATAATGAGATAAAAAGTAATAATTATGACTTTTAATCTCATAATTTCAACTTTGTTTCATATAATTATGACATTTCATCTCATAATTTTGATTTTTTATCTCTTAATTTCATCTTTGTTTCACAGAATTATGACTTTTTTGCTCATAATTTAGACTTTGTATCTAGTAAGTATGACTTTTATTTCATAACTTTTACTTTTTTACCTCATAATTATGAATTTCTTATCTCATAGTTTGACTTTATATGTCACAATTATGACTTTTTAGCTCATAATTATGACTTTTTATCTCATAATTTCGACTTTATGTCTCATAATTAGGACTTTTTATCTCATAATGTTGACTATTTATCTCATAATTTTGACTTTTATCTCATAATGTCGACTATTTATCTCATAATTATGACTTTTTATCTCATAATTTTGAATTTTTACCTTTTTTTTTTTTTACTTATCTCATAATTACGACTACATCTACATGTAAAAGGAGGCACAGAGAAAACAAATCAAGCATCCCTTTATATGCGTATCCCTATATAGGCAACACTCATTGATTCAGGCGACAAACATGTTAGCCTGAGTCCATTGAGGAGGGATAAGCAAAGCGGTTCAGATAAGAACATTTTCAATGTGTGAAGTTATGAACACTACTTTGGATTTGTTGTGCTGAAGGACAGGAATGTGACAGTGAATTGTAAACTATGCCCAGACCAGAAAACAAACAAACAAAAAAAAAAAGTCCATCCTGCTGCCATGGGTGATTGCAAATCACTTTTTTAGATGTCAGCAATGTCACTCTTCATATCTACTCATCTTCGTGCAGCTCAGTGGACCTTCCGTGGCATTGTTCTTGACGTGTTTTTCCTGTAAGGTGCTATTTTGGTTGGATTTTCACAACTTTGCTTTCTCTTTTTGTATTAAAGAGCAGAAGGGGGAGAGCTCATTTTAGTACATTTTAGTACACTAGTGTGGGAATATGTAAAGTTTAGCATTGTATTTTTCATCTGCAGTGAAGTTCCAGCAGATCTCAGGTGACAAGGAGTAATGCAGAAGTAATATAACTAATTGTGTAACTACTTTTTGCTGTGAGTAATTAAGTAATGTAACTTATTACCTAACAGTGAGGCTGATAGCAAAGATGGGCCACATTTTTCTAAATGACTGAGAATTTTTCACACATTAAAAATGACGGTCAGGAGCACGGATGGTCGAGTGGTTTAAGGCGCTACCCATGTACACGGGTTGCCTTGGTTTGAATCTGGCCTGAAGCCCTTTGCCACATGTCTGTCCCCATTCTCTTCCCTGTTTCCGAGTCTATCCACTGTCCTTCCTCTATCTAATAAAGGCATGAAAAAGGCAAAAAAAAAACAAATCTTCAAAAAAAAAAAAAGAAAGAAAGAAAGAAAGTTCAGCTCATGTTGTGCTTAATACCTTAGCTCACTGATCCTGAAACTTTCCTATTTTTTTTTTTTTTTTTTTTTTTTTTTTAACGGGTTAGATTTTTCCAAGTCATTTAAATGGGTGTTTGATGATTCATAAAAGAGCCTGTTGCTTCTCTCTCCCTCTAATGCAGTGATACTGGACTTTAAAAAACATAATTTGCCCATGCATTATGTTGATACAAACCATGGAAATCTAACAAGGCACAAGTTTGTTCTCACAGCCACCTAACAGAATGAATTAAAAGCCCCCCCCGCACCATCTCTTAAACTTGGCACAGCTGCAGGGTTGCCAGGTCTGGGTGACAAATAAATACTAGCCCAAAAGCAAGCCTAATAAAGAAATTCATTCTGATTTGGATATTACAACACATACACAAGACATCAAAAATGTGTCTGACCCACGGTCCAAAAAAATCTACCGTGGCAGTATGTTAAATATAGTTCAATTCTGGCAGGATGGATGGATCCTGAGTGATTTACAGTATAAGGATAAACAGAGCAATGGACTCAGTGTGCAAAGTTCCAGTGTTTTTTTTTTTTCAATAGGGATCTGAAAATAACTAAAGACCTTTCAGAATAAGTCTTTTTGACTCATTTGGAGGTTGAAAAAGCCAAAAATCTTTTCATGAAGCAGGACTACTGTGCATGCCATGCACTTTAGATTGTTTAAATGGGGCCAATAGATTATTGGTTTTCTTTGACTGGACAGTGCAGCTATAAAAAGACCTTAAGTTCTGCATGACATTGAACTTGTTGAAAATACACAAAAAATAAGTAAATAAATAAATAAATCAAAATTATTTGCTTTTATGTAAATTGAGGGCTGCTGTCTGTTTTCCAGAGTCCAACTAAATGCTTTAATTTCTTAAAAATGTTTAGTCAAATGAACTTATTCAGAGAAAAATATCCTGTAACTGTTTATAGAGTCATAAGGAGTGGTAACATATTGGCCTAGACATGTATCAAACAAATAAGCATAAAAATAAAGTATTTTTCACCCTGCCCTCTGACCACTGTCAGTGTCTGATCTTAAAATGAGCCGCAGTTAAAAAGCACACTTTTCCATTTGTGGATACCCTCTTTATCCTGGATCTTTAGACCTTATGACCTTTGATTTTACATATTAAGCAGCACAATGAGTAAAGCTATAAAAGGAGCCAAAAGAGGGCTCAGTCCGACACTGTATCTGCAGGGTTAAACATTCATAATGTAGGCTAGTTTAAACAGATAGCCTGGGGATGCTTTGAACTTTTGTTAAAAACATGCTTTGCAAACAGATTACTGAAACATACGGTGATGAAATTATTTTCCTTTTCTTTAGTGGAGGAAACACGAGGAAAATAAAAACATTTCTATAAAGATAGAGGTAAAAACCTGAAAATTATCAGATGGGGGAGGAAACTAAGTAAGAGGCAGCAGAGGGTCAAGGCCCAGACCGAACAGGAAGGATGAGATGAAAGCAGAGAAAGCTCACTAAGTGATTTCAGGTCTACAAGGTCAGACAGTCCAAAGATACATGATAAAAACATCTACATGACTACAATCCCAAGATGCCCTGGGCTTTCTTGGAGCAAGACATTAGTCTGTCAATATGGTATTACTAAAAACAGATCTTTGATTTATATGCAGGAAATAAAAACACCTATTGGTTAAATTTAAATGTCTTCATATATTCTGAACCTCTACTTAAAACTTCTTACTTATTCTGAAGTCATTTTCTCACAGAGAATGCCAACTGCATCACCAACCTATAAAGCCACTTAAAGCTGAGTTTAGATGACATGTTGACATGGTGATGACACGGTGTCATGGTGAACACCACCTTCTACCTTTTATGATTTCTCTGCTAACAGCAGTGACATTTGTCAATAAAAGCACAGAGCACTCTGCACACGCACAGATGTAAACAAACCAAATGGTAATGTGAAAGAAGAGCGATGAATTCGGGAGGAAACATAATAGAGAAGAAATGTTTTTCAGCTCTTGCAACAATATCCCTGTCTTTATGAAGTTTCATAGAAAGACTTCCACAACAGATTGAAAAAAAAGATAATGGTGGAGGGAGATAGCAACCCATGAGTAACTGCTGTTAGCTGTAGCATCAAGGGTATCACTCATCACAGTGTTTTGCTGGACAAACTGTCATCACATCAGTCACAATGAATGATCATGTACATTCCTGTCGGGATCATACTGTTTGTGAAGTCATGACATGAATTTAATCTGACATTACTAACAACTGTGACGGACAAAAAATATTTAGTCTGACTTCAGCTTACCATATGTGCTGCAGCAGCAACATCTCGCTCAATGAAATTAACAAAAAAATGGAGGTACCCCGAAAACAAAAGGATGTCGAAACAACGTCTTTTTGACGTCTTGGTCCAACGTAGAAATGACGTCTTCAGAGGGTTCAGAATGAAAGTTTTTATGATTTTTTTTGGACGTCTTCTGGATGTTCAGTTCTAACGTCTCCAGGACGTCTACACAAGGTGCAAATAAAGATCAAAAATGGTTGGTTTGGACGTTGTTTCAACGTCTCACACGGACTTATTTTAGACATAATTTTGGTCCACAATATAACCACAATACGGCTTTATTACAAAGCAATCCTTACTATAATTTAAAATACCATATTTTTTTCTGACCACAATAGCCTAGTGTCATTAAACAAAGACCGTCTCAAACATTAAGTGCAAATGTAGTCCTAAACAGCATTCAAAATAAAATTTTATTTCAAATAAAAACTTTAAAGATTTTTTTTTACATATTGCATGCAATGTATTTAATTTTCAGAGTTAGCAAAAAGACTATTATAAATGCAATGTCCCGGTCCAGATGTTAAAATAGGCTCCCTAAAACAGAAAGGATAAAACAAGAAGTAGAGAGAGAAAAACCAAACAAGAAAACAGGAAGTGGACATTCAGGGTATTCAACATGGTATATATAGGAAACCTGACATTAGATTTGATATTTTTAAGACCCTCTTCATACATTTTTATACTCATCACATCATTAACTTGTAATCAGTTACATTAAAGACAGTTACTTGTGTTTTGTGCTGAGAGGAAGGTGAAAATTAAAAAAAAAGAAATGTCAGTATTTTAGTTTGTCAATATTTTCTTGGAGCTTTTGAGATAAGACGGTAAGAAAAAATAACCTCATACCACAAGACAGCTGAATTGGAGGTCATATTTTTTACTCAAGTGGACTAAGAGTAGTTCTATTACAATATAAAAGTGTCTATTTACAAACACTGCATTTAAAACCAGAAAGATTAACAGCCTACAATTAGGTTCTAGTTAGTGCTACACAATTAAGTCATATGTGATTGCAATTAAACTGGGCTCTACTGCAATTTGTGATTACAATATAAAACAAATGGTGTCGCTTGATTGGTTATGACGGAAAAGAAGTGTTCATTTCTCAGTTTAAAAAAATTCAAGTACTAAGTAGCATAAAAAAATACACTAAACAATTTTACAGAACTGCTTTGAAAATAACCTATTTCCCCCAAATTAAGGTTCTTCCTTTGTTGAAAATATAGGTACTTCTACAAAGTGAAATAGTGGCAGTCCTTTATGCAAATATGTAATTACACAGCCTGACATTGCAATTGCAGTAAGATTAATTGTGCAGAATGAATTAAAGAAAAAAAAAATCCAATACAAGGTATAAATGCCCATTTCAGAATACTTATAATCACCAACTGTGATTGTAAAGCCCTGATGTGTCAATGATCACCTTACTGTTGCAGCTGATCAACCATGGCTCACAATAAATGAGTTGTATTTACTTCAGTAGTTTATATCTATAACCATGGGAAGGATTTAGGTTAGATGTGGTTGAGTTTCAAAAAAAATCTTGTGTGTAATTAAATATAAATATATAAAGTAGAAAAAACAACCTCTTTGCCATAAAAATAAAAACACATTTATATCAATAAATGTAAAAACACCATGTAAAAACATGACAATGCTGTAGCAGACAGTTGGGTAGCCGCAGTCACAGAATACACATTTAAAGTTGGTTATGCCCACCCCCTCTTTTCACCGATTCATGTTTCGATGTTCGGTTGCATGTGTTCAGACAGCATCTTCTTTTCCCTCCAAGTGAATTCAGTTCAGCATCTGTAAAAGTTGGAAGACAAAAAGTTTTAGCAATGCAAAGGCAATCTGCAAGCCATGCACTTGAATACACTGCCTGCATTGCAAATAGCTACAGTGTTGATTTTTGTTTTAGGCTATAACAGGCTACCTCAGTTAAAATACATATCTTGAAAAGTGCTGCACCAAGAAACAGAATCATAAATCTACTTCATATGTGACCAAGTATACAGAATTAAATGCCTCCTGGTTAGCCAATCAGTTTTAAGCATTATTGTATGCAGGCATAAAGACTTATAAACTAAAAGGTAGAAATGTCACATGTGACATTTCAAGTATGAAAAACTACACTTACAGAGCGATGTATACCAGGCATTCTGGAAGAGTGGTGGTGGTGGCAGCAATGTGGTCTTACAGAAAAAGGGAGATGGTGTTGTATTTTCATTTTTACTACAAACTAATATTAAAAAACTCAGCTCAAAAGGGTCACGTTTTCTACAGTCACAAATATTAATAAAAATTTCAACAGTTTACTAAGAAATGTACTTATCTTGTATTGCTTGATAGATTTTAGTATTCTTGAGGGATGTTTTGTCCTTCTTCCCCTTCATGTTGAAGCAGGCCGTTGGAAAACTTGTGAAGGGCCTAAAGAAAAGAGGAATATCTTTTAAAATTTGAGTGCACTTTAACTTCCTATACAATGACACTCATATCGATCACTGGCAGTCATTTTCAGAAATGAACAGAGTGGAGGAAAAATAGTTGGCACATACCAGTGAAAAACTTCATGGACTCTGTCCTTATGGTCCAACATGAGCTAGTTTCTGCAACTGCTGGGAACAAAATGAAAATCAAAGGAAAAGAAATACATTTTACTGACATAACTTAAGGATCACAGCGCAGGAAGTAAAAGACATAAACATTTATTTTTTTTATTTCAGTGTCAAAATTTTAGATGTTAGATCCCAGAATGCTTTGCAGGACACCGCAGTCTGTAATTAGTAGACATGACCTACGATTGTGGCCCCCATTAGAGCTAGCTGATCAATATTGCATGAAAATGGGGAAAAGGCGTTTACTATTGGATCTATGTCCATGGTTTAAATTTCATAAATCCCCGCAAAAACACCCCATGATATTGATGAAGTTACCTTCGGATCAAAAGATGTTTAATACGACTGTTATTTGTTGTTGTGTAGGACAACGCTGGTTCACAGCTAAGCACATACACTAGCGGGGCGTTTTGCTCTCCCTGGTTGGGGAAGGCGCAGTATCCGCCATTAACGTTTCAGCTTACTGTAAATTTGGCTAGCTGGTCTAAGCTAGTACTTGTTAGCGTTCGCCATCTTTGTTAACCCCCACAAAATCGCAAAAGGTGGACACTTGTTTGCATCAACGACTGTTGTTGACATTACAGAACATAAAAGGTAACCTGCAGTAAAATATACTTACCTTTAATTGAAGCTTGAATTTCTTTAACGGTGCGACCAAGTCAGTCTGCATCCAGTTTAAGACATACGTAAATTTTCCCGCCAATGGTTTCACGCTTGCGCAGATTAGCTTCTGTCACTCAGCTTGTGAACAGTTACCTTGGTGTAGCCTGAGAAAACATTTGTTTTAATTTCCGTAAATATATTTATATGTTTGTTAGAAGAAAAATGTTGGTGTGAGCTGTATATTGAATAATGTCTTTTTCCTGCGCTTTTTAATTTATGTCAATATTCTGCACCTGGCATTCATGTTTACAAGATGTTGAAAAAAATGCCAACACAAGCGTACAAATATTGAACTGCATATCAACATCCAGGAGAGGTTGCGCTTCAATGTCCAGATCCACTACTTGATTTGGAGGTCAGAATGACGTGCAGATTGGGTCCTGGACCGACTGACTTGATTTAGACCAGATCTGCATGTCCTGTGGATGTCCAATGTTTAGTGGGTAGTCCTGTTTAGCCCTCCTGACTCCACCAGTTCCCCACAGAAAGACCATGGCCCATTATCATCCCACCTTCAATTATCTTCCTTAGCGAAAGTGAAACCATTTTTATTTTTTACAGACACTGAAAAGCGTATCACATTACGGCTTGACCACTGTAACTCCCTCTATTTAGGGGTCAGTCAGTCCTCTTTGTCTCACCAGCAATATGTGCAAAATGCTGCAGCCAAGTTTTTTTTCTTTTTTGTAATATAAAAAACTGAGATGCGGCGAGCTTTGGCACCAAGTTATCCGTATGGTTTCTTTTGTTGTCTCATGCTCTAGAGTGCTACTCTTCAATTGCTTCTGCGGGAACAGTGGTTACGCTTTCAACTGAGACCAAGATCTCATTTGTCATAAGCTTGCTAAAGGTTGTAGCTGCCCTACTGCCTGCTCTTACACCCAGCTCGAAGATCATCTCTGACCACCTGTCAAAAGTGCTCCAGCTTTCAGACTGAATTCTGAAATGAAATCTCTCATAAACTCGACCAAGTTGGGGATGCCTCAGGCAGCTCGAGGAACCGGACAAAGGGCCTGTGGTCACCCAATGTGGAACAAGCAAAGCAGGCCTCTTTGTACCGGTTGAGATTGCTTGTAAAGATCGCAAACGTCAGCTCAGGCAGCTGATTTAGGATCAGCAGATCCCGTATCAGGACAAACATGGCTATTCTCGTGTCTTGTAAGTACACTGAGAGATGTTTAACAGCCTTCATCCAAGGTTCCATGTGCTGTTCATTCTGGAAACTCGATTGTGCTCTTACTCGAAGAAATCCTTTAAATACTCACTGAGTTCTCTGCAGCCAGAATAGGTACAGGAAAAACAGGAGCACATTGCCCCTGTACTTGCCTCCCTTCATTAGCTCCCAGTTGATATTAGAAAACAATTTTTAAATTCTGTTGCTAGCTTTTAAATCTCTCCATGGTTTTAACCCCCTCCTATTTATCAGACCTTTTAATCCCATATACCCCACCACGGTCCTGCAGATCTTCTCAGCAGTCCCTCCTGGTCCCAGAGTCCGGTGCAAACTCAGTGCTGCTTTTCAGTGGCAGGTCCACATCTGTGGAATGATCTGCCTCCTCATATTAGAGCTGTAAACACTACATTTACTCAAGGCCCAGCTCAAAACCCACCTGTTTTCCTTGGCTTTTGATACTGCTTAAAGATTTCTCCAATCAGAGCTACATTTTCCTCTCTGTGAATGTGCATTGCAGTTGTTTACATGTACTGTGTTAGTGTCGCAGTACTTTTGGATCTTTAGAGTACATTTTAGGGTTCTTTAAGAGTCTTGAGTTAATATTAGGAATGTAGGTTGAGTTCTATTTTTATAATTATGTATATTTTGTGTTATGTATCTTATTTTTTAATTGTTTTATGGTATCTGGGCCCCTACCTACACACTTCACGTAGCTCCTGGGGAGTCCCATTACACAAACCATTCTTTTTTTTTTATTAAATTATCATGATGGATTGTGTTGAACTTTTATTTAGTGTATAAATAAGCTAATCGATGTAATCCTTGATTAGAGCTGACTTTTATTTCTGTTTTATTTAATTTGTCGGGCATGCCTTAAATGTGGTTATTTCATGAATGTAACTGCCAGACTTTGTTTATAATTAAAGTTGAATTTAAAAAATACACTAAACTGAAAATACGTTGTTTGGAAAATAACGGCACTTGTGTTCTGACAGAGGTGGCATCTCAGACGAACAGTCTGTGAGAGTGGCTATCAGAGATAGACAGTATGCCGCTAGATTGCCATGAGTTAGTCGGGCCTTGTTGATCATTTTACCAAGGTAGTCAGTAATTTTTAATAAGCTTGCGGCCGGACAGAGCTTGCCATTGTTGTAAAATGCTAAAATAAATGAAATTAGTTTTGGTTAATTCAAACAAATCCAAGAAAAAAAAATCACACACTACTTACCTGTATGCTGCAGGTGCGGGGTCATTTCAGGGGGCATCCCCTTACACTGCCTTGAGACATCAGGCCCACCTCTGGCTTATAGAGATGGTGTAAGACCATGGCACTCATCTTGTGAGACTGTATGGCAGAAAAGTTCTGGTGCACACTCAATATTTTTGAGAGAGTATGAGTAAATATTTTTCTTAGAACTGAAAACTTTCTAGTGCTCATGGCATAGACTTCTGTGAACACCTAATCCTTTTTTTTTAATTATCTTTATCAGCCCATGTCCCCTAAGGGGCTCTGGAGCCAAGAATTAGATAAAACATCAAGTAAAACTAATATCACAGCAACACAACTTTAAGGACTGGTCATACAAGTGTGTTTTTCTATCGTATGTGAGCCTAACCTGTATCAATAATGCTTGTATTATCTGTTTGGCATTTTACGGGAGCCATAGGTGACCATATTTGGAGAGAGCTGCTGAATGCAGAGCTGACAGAGCTATACAGTCCACAGATTGATAGCTGAAAATTAACTCTGTTTTTCCCACAGAGTGAGATTGTATATGTGGGTGCTGACCAGAGCACTTATCTTAAAATGCAAAGAGAGCCTGGAAAATAATGGTCTTGCTTTTTTTTTTCTTACATCTCCTAAGAAAGCAGCATGTAAATGACTAAAAGTGAATTATTTTAGAAACTGTACTTGTCATCACTACAGCCAAAAGCCAACCACAACCCTGAGCCCCAAACCCAGACAAATCAATAAAACTCCTTAAAGTCTCTGTAAGGCAAAATAAAGGATTTATCTCCAAACAAATGATGTTGGTTGGAACTGAAGTCCCTGTAAAGTGATATCCAAAGTTTTTGTCTCAACACACTAGATATGTTGGAATATGGTTGCTGTAAACATGTAAAAACTGAGATCTACATGTGACTGTATTCTGGATTTAGACTATGAGAAAGTTTTTCACCTCTTCTCTGGCTGGGTTTAATTTGGGCGGGGCCAATATGTGGGCTCATGATTCCATGAGCCCTCAGTGGGAATGACCCCGCCCCTCTAACTCTATGATATAAAATCACAGAGCAGTTCATCTCAGTACAGTCTTTTGTTAGCTGATGTTACTGCACTTTAATGGAAATTGACAGTCAGTTAAAATGCTGTTTTTTGTTCATTGTGAGGTAAATTTCAAATCTATCATCCACAGTGGCCTATAGATCATTTAAAGTATCTTAACAGAGATTTGAGCCAGAAAACAGACTCTGTCTCTTTCTTTAAGGTCAACAAAAGGTCAAGAGACAGGATAATAACATGAGTGCTTTCCTCAATTCAGATTGCAGCCTTTTTTGTTTTTATTTGAGAGGATCGTACTTCTCATGAGTGGGCGTGGCTTCAGCCCATTCAACAGACATGCCCACACCATCCTGTACACATCCACAGACTGTGGCTGTGCATAGTAGCCAAAGCAGCTGCTGTAAACACTGTAACTCTCAACTCTGCTGAAGATAAACACATTTTATTTCAAATTCTTCAAAATAAAAGCCCCACTTCTTATGCTGCTGACACACTCTGATTATGAAAGAGCAATTTCAGAAAATGGGTGCTTTCAGGAGTATAGAAAACTTTACATATGCAATTACAGGAGGCATGCAAATGAACATTGCCATGTAGGCACAAACAATGGCACAAGCTTCCATAGTCAGCAGAGATTACTTCTTCATTTTTCAGGATTTTTAAACTTTATTATTAATTTCTTGCCTGCTGTTTAAGAACCCAGTCTTGTGTTGTATAACTAACTTAATATACAATACTTTCTTTTATTGCCTTACAGGGACTTAAAGCTGATGCTTAATTGATTTCAGGAATGTGGGACGCTTGAAAAAAGTTATAGAAACTATACTCAAAATAAGCTTTGATAACAGTGTATGCACTTGTGGACCAATTCTATCATATAGCGTTCTAAATGATAAATACCTTGTACCAAACAGTGAAGTAAGGGCCTTTTTCGATTAGAGAGTTTTCTCATAAAGTGCACATATTGCATATTTGAAGGTCCTGCTTGATCTGATTCCTTTCAAGCACAAGTACATTTAATTAAAAAGTGCAGTCTGGCTTTATATGAAGAGTTTTAGTATGCTAAAAGCTTCACATTTCTCTTTCCTAACAGGAAGAACTCATTCTGTAAAATGATTTTAATATTATCTATACTGGCAAAGACTGATGATATACAGTACATGCAGCTTCAAACCACTGCAGCACAACTTAAATAAACTGTATATTTAGAAAGAGATGAAAAGGAAACCAGTGGAGCTTTTATCCCCTGTTGGAGTATCAAAATAGCACGAGCACAGCTGTGAGCTATTACTAATAATATAGATGGATCATACATCAGGGAGTGTGTGTTACTGACAATCAAAGAAAGATTTTACAACAGGAGGGTGAGGTAACGCCCCCCGTCTGACTGTCTGTCTGACTCTGTCTGCTCCCCTGTCTCGTTTTTGTTCTCAATTTTATCTTTAAAAGGGATTATGTCTTTATGTTTTTGATACTTTTTCATTAATATTACAAAATAACAAATTACCAAACTAGACAGGCTTTTAGTATTTATCCTCCTTTGTGTAGGCATCTCTTGTTTGGATTTTTATCAAGTATTGGGGATTTACTGTGCTAAATGAAAATGGAGTGCAGTAAATTCCTCTGTGTCCTTGTTTAAAAAGAGATATTTAATCCGACTTTTTATTATTTTTGCCTTCGTGAGCATTCTCCATCTTTTTATGTGGATTTTAGTATATAGTTCTAGTATATAATCTACTTTGAATATCCCCACATATAGTTTTGTATTTTCTTCATGCATTTGGCAAAAATATAAAATTAAATGTCTGCTGCCACACCTACGTCACACTTAGCCGCTCTCCCTTCTTATCAAATAAATGAAAAATAAGAAAACCTGAAAAGCATGCACACATTTAACAGTGTTTCTATGTTTACTTAAAGGCAATATTCTGATAAAGCCATGTAAAAACACGCATTCAGATACTCCAAAATCTGGGCTCTGTGCAGCTGTCTCTAGTCTCTAATTACCTTATTTGACACTCTGAGGAGGGCATTTGCTTGCAAGCGTTCACACCCACCCACACAAACACACAAACAACCAAAACCCATATGCATCAAACCAAAGGTGCACAGTCACTGACGCACACATGCCGACTCTGTCTCCTCTCCTCTCCTGGCGGCAGCAGACAACTCCAGACTCTGAGACGTTCAGGAGATGGTGACAGTCATTCAGACAGAGACGGACCATAAAATTAAACAGGCAAATCTAACTACAATTATGTGATTAGCTTTTTAGTGCTGGAGACTTGTGCTCACTCAGTTTATATTGTCCTGTTAATCGTGTTGTGTTTGTATTCCAGCTCTGATGTTATTTATGACACTTTTTTTAGAACCAAAAGAAAACAGGATTATGAGCAAAGTCTGCATTAGCACAAGTGATTCAGATAAATATAATAAGCATCCCAAAATGATGCACAACACTAAAACTGGTACATCACTTACAGAAGTGCCGAACTGAAGGCCCCTTCCTGATTTCTTTTGCATATTTTTCACAGTTGAAAGTTTTAGATCATCAAACATTTTTAAATATTAGACAAAGAAAACCAGAGCAGTTTTTAAATGATGATTTCATGTATTACAGAAGCCATCCAGACCTACCTGGCCTTATGTGACAAATAAAATCCTGAACAAAAATGTCCGGCCATTAGTTTGTGACCTCAAGCTCAAATGTACTTGGATTATGCAGTAGGACAATGATCCAGAACACACCAGCAAGTCCACCTCGTAAAAATGAAGGTTTTGGAGTGGCCTAGATGAAGTCTGGACTTAAATCTAAATTGAGATGTTGTGGCATTGCTTATGTTTGAAATCCTCAAACAACTCTGCAAAGAAGAGTCAGTGTTAAAGACTCATTGCTAATTATCATAAACTCTTGCTTATGGCTGTTGCCATCAAGGGTGGCACAAGCAGTTATAGGTTTAGGAGATAATTACTTTCCTGAGGGCCTGGTAGGTTTGGATGGCTTTTTTCCTTAATAAATTAAATCATCATTTAGGAACTGCATTCTGTATTTACTCTGGTTGTCTTTGTCCAATTTGTTTGATTAAGTGAAAAATTTAAGTGTGACAAAGATGCAAAACATAAGGGGGGAAAAGGGGAAAATACTTTTTCACAGTACTATAGTTTTGACCAGTACTGCTGATTGTGGTTTTAAGACGCCTGGTGTAAAAGTTAAAATTATTACTTGATCTTTCTTTAGTGTCATTAACATAGGTTGGATACTTGTTGCATTGCTTCTTGTTTTTTCTACTGCTCTGTAAAAGCATGTTAATGACTGAGTATGGATGGCTTTAATGCTCCTTTTATCAGGTTATACTGCCATCTGTAGGAGGTTCCAGCACACTACAGTGCTAAGTAGACTGACCTACCGTTAGAACATAAAATATGAAAATCACTGGTATCTGTTGATCTCACTCAATGCTGAACCATATAAGTATCATTAGCAAAAATATGATTTCGGCATCCCTCAAAGGAAACAGTCATGGCTCAGTTGGTTATTCTCCAGTGAACTCCATGCTTGAATATCTGTTGTCAGTTATTTATTTTTCTGTTGGATTCTTTGAGAGATGTCTGGCAAAAAATATTGTTTTGGTTGTGACCAAAATCAGAGCTAAAAGATGTTTAAAAAAAAAAAAATTAAGTTTATTAGATGAAGAAAGAAACCCAAGCTTATAGTTTCTCAGCAAATTTTACAAATTACTGTTAAGTGTTTTCCAAAATGATTAATCATGCTACAAAAATCCTTTATTAGTTCACTGCTTAGAAAAAATGCAATCATATTTCAGCTCTTTGATGAATTCTGTGCGTCTCCCGCTCATCAGCACCGAATTAAACTTTCCTCCACAGTTTTGCATGAAAAGTTTGCTTCTTAACTTCTTCACTTATTAGATTTGACTGGCTCATTTTTCATCTTGACAGCTTCATTAAACCACCCTGAATAAGCTCAAAATATTTGTGTGTGAGTGTGTGTGATCATGAATACAGCCTCCTTTCCCATTTCTCCTCCGTCTACTCGTCTCTGCGGCGTTCTCAGAAGATGTTTTCTCTTTTCTCCTTCTTCTCAGTTTCTTTCTTCCTATCTCTCTCTTTTAAAATGTCCCTCCTTCACACATCCATCTCACCGTGCTTCATTACCCTCTACTCTCCCCATCATTTTCTGCCCACCCTCCATCTTATCACTCTTTCTTCTCCCCCTCCTCCATGATACTTTCTCTGATTTTTTTCACCAGAAGGGAAAAAAACACCCCTTGTCTGCGGGCTGCCAGTTTGTCTCCAGCCTCTCAAACCTCTCCCTGCTCTGGTATTGGCTGGTTGAGCGTCGGCTGCGTTGGTATTGGCTGGTTCCAGCAGGTGAAGCATTGCTGTGCCACTTAATCAATACCCTGCAGAGGGGGAGGCATGTGCCAGACACACAGTGCAGCAGCAGCAGCAGCCGTCAGCACTGGCAGCTCTCCATGAAGCTGAGCATGGGGATGGTATGACCTTCAAGCGGCTGGGACCAGCAGGAGAAAGACATATAAGACACAAATAACCAAACGGTGCATATTTTTACTTTGCAAATCACCTTGAGTACAAAAGTGTCTGCAGGCCATGCTCAGAACTCCACCTTAACTCTGCAGGAGTGTTATTTCTGCAGAAGAGTAAAGGTGACAACTACTGACATGAGTGAGCTAACAAAAGCATAGCAGGACCATCTGAAGGTCAAAAAGAGGCTCAGATAACACACAAACACACACTGCAGAGGCTACCACAATCACAAAATCCGCAACAGCTGTATGGTCCAATAAGACAGGCAGATAAATAATGTGAAAACAGCATTAAAGCTTCCTCTGCTGCACACAAACCTGCTGTTTAACCTTGTATTTATTTACAGGTCCAGCTGCATCATGAGCATAATTGTAGATATACTTGGTAATATGCTATGTATGATGATGGCACGCTTAAACCAGATGGGGGCAGGAAGTGACATCACTGGCTGGGAAACTACACTGGAGTAGGGGCAATGCATTTTACAAAATCCTTAGTCCTGCTGACCTCCTACATCCCATCTTGCCAGACTGAGGGGTACAAGAGTCTGAAGGTGTATGTCTATTCTGTGTAGCTGGAGATAGACTGTATCACTGTTTTTATTTCACAGTTATCTGGGAAACCTCCCATACAAAGTGTTCGGGAAGGACAGGACTTTTCAGAAAATTCTCAGAAGGTGATTGGACGAATGTTTTGTCTGTCACATTCATTACAGGCTAATCAGAGTGACAAGACAAAATGAGGTAGTAGGCATGTAGAGCTCCAGTTGTAGCCTGAGCTCCGCAGACAAAGTTTATGAGCGGCAAAGCTTGTCAGTGGATAAAACTCATGCCATGGCAGGCTGGGAGAACATGCAAAACATCTCTGCCAAGAAGAAGCCTTCAGCGTGGCTCTTTCATCTTATTTTAATTAAAACATGTGGCCCTGTTCTGATAATCCTGCTGCCATGTTCTTGCTACATCCAAGCTGATTGCTACACCGGCAGCAGCCAGTGTCCTGCCCAGCAGGTCAGGAGAAGAGCGAAAACACCTTTTCTGTCACGAAAAGCTTTCAGTCCTGTCCTTTGCTTTTTATTTCATAAAAAAATACAGTCCAACTCTGATAAACTGCCGCTGTTCTATAGCTACATCCGAGCTAAATGCTACATTGGTGGCAGCCATTGCTACCCTTTCACAGTAAAAGTTCTAAGGCACGCACATCCCATAGGGTTGAGTACTGGGTGAACCAAAAAGTATATCAGGCAAACCAGAAGAGTTTGATGAAGGGCTAGGGCCCGAAACGTCACATGTGGTGATAATCATTAAATAAGCCTTTGGAGCAGCTTCTGGTGTGTGGACAGTTAAACTAAACCATGGCTATTGCCTCATTCTCCATAAATGATTGGTCAGGCCCATCCAGGCACAATCACTTAAGACTGGAGCTTTGCAAAATGGACTGACCTGATTGACAGACATGGAATATGGCAAATCCTTTGGCTTTCATACTTGCCTTTCTGCTACTTAAAATGATGTTGCTCTAAAGCCAGACGGGGGCAGGAAGTGAAAAACAATGGCTGGAAATCACTGTGAAACTAAAGTTTTAAAATGGCCTGCACGTAGCAGGTATTATCAGAGAAATTCTACATACGTTGGGCCTGATCCCATCCTTTGACCGAAAAGTGATTTTCCCATGGGCTATTTGATTTACCTGGCATAGAGGTGATGAATATAAAAAAATACATAGTCCTGCAAACCTCCTACTTCACTGCTAGACAGATGAAAAGGTGAAAGAGTCTCGAGGCTTACGACTATTTCATGTGTAGCTAGAGCACCTGCCTCTGATTACAAGCAGTATTGCATGACTGCCCCCTTGTTTTTACTGATGTAAGTATGTTTGCTCGAGAATTGTTATTTCTTATTCTTATTTTAACTCTAAAGTAACTTTACACTGCTAGATGCAGCAATAGCATCAAACACACATTACTGAATGTTATTGTACATTTCCAGAAAGTGTTCCTCCCCCAGTCTTTTATTCTCAAGGCCTTGCCTACACATAGGTTGGTAGTTTTGAAGACAGATGTTTTCCTTCTCTGTTTACAAAATAATCCCATCTGCACATTCTTAAAAAAACATCTTTGTCCACATGAAAACATAAAAACGCATCGTTTTGTGCTGTAAAGAGCACGCAAATTTGTCTGAAATCAACCTTTACACTTAATATGTCAGTGGAGGATGCCTCTATACTTTGGTTATGCTTGAATTTAAACATTCAACCTACCAGGATTTTATGTTATAATTTTCATTCAAAATAAAAGTAGTTTTTTGTTATCTTGACAGGGATAAATGTCACCCCAGTTTAAGACAGTAAGAAGTGACTAGAGAAAAACGTAACAAGAAATGTTTTTATTTTTTTATTTTAGAAAAATCTCTTTTTTAACTGTATTGCTAACCTCTCCTACACAGAGAACATAACTGAACTTCAACTCCATCAAAGTACAAATGCTGCCGCATTAACTGGACTTCAGTGAGTCATTTTGTACATGCACTCCTGTGGTAATCAGTTTGGAGCTGTCTTCTACCCTTTAAGTCATAGTTTTAGACCAGACATGTAACAGTACAGCATTTTTTCAAATAAATAATTAAGAAGTCAATATCATACAGTACATCTCTTCACATGATATTCCCAAATTAAGACACTGCTAAAAATGTGATTTACATTGTCAACATGGACTTAAAAATGTATTTTGAAATGCAAAATTAAAATTAAAATTGTGATAAACATGATTAATAGTGACTGACTATCAACATTCAGCGATTAATCACGAATCTCAGAATTACTCACTTGAAAGCCCTAACAATAAATTTAGATTTATCCATATGGTAGATGATTTCCCTCTAAATAGAAATTTAGCAGAGATTGTGAGCAGCAGTGACAAATAGCTGCAAAGACTGCACACTTTAACACACAATTCCTCTTTTGCCTGTAATCATCTCGTCCTCATTTAAATGACTGCAGGAGAAATTGGCAAGCAATCCCAAATTCATTCATGTTGGTTCATTTAGAGCGGATAAAAATACACCCTGTACTGTACACAAACTCTTTCATTTCTGCTCCTTCTGTCTCAAACACTCCTCCCACATCTTGTCCCCCTCTCTAACCCTATGACCTCCCCGTGCTCTCCCTGCCTCCTTCCCTCTCCTCTCATGAGCCCCGTGTGGAGTCGGCAGGCCCCCCACGTCGTGAGCCTATTAACAGTCCTCAGCTCACTGTAATGATGCCTCTCCTTATGTCTGTGCAGCTGCTGCATTGTGAATGGGGAGGATAAATGTGGGATCCTCAACATCCGCATCATTGTTTCACTGCCACTCTCTGCTGTCATGTGTGGTAGACAGAGGAGGAGCCCACTGATGGATCTGTCTGTCCACTGTCTGCACCACTGATACATAAGCTTTACACTCCAGATACTACAAATAACACTGCGTTGTAATTGTTGTTAGTTTTCCTACATTAGGCATGAAAACATTTTCCTTAGTGTGTCCTCCACAAACAAATGCATGTTTTCTAAAAGGACTTATGAACCATTAAATCTGGACTGCATTTTTACATTTGCTAAGATTTTAATGATTTATAAGCTTGAAAGTTTTTGCATCTGGTCCAGTAGTTTCTGCAGGTTTTTTTTTTTTAAATCTCTTTCAGGTTCAAAATGTTATATTATTTGTCTGAAATTATTACATAAAAGATCAGTACAGAAATTGAGCATTTCTTGATGAGTAGGATATACCAGTAACAGTTCGATTTCTTGTTTCAAATCCCTTTCAAAGGAAACACATAATTTACTTGAAAGAAAACAGAAGGATCTGGTCTTCTACTGCCTCACTACTACAAATGTTACAATGGATCAAGACAAACTAATAAAAAACTGACTTAGGGTTGAAAATTAAAGATCCTGTAAAGCGAAAAAGAATCTGTATTTAGCTTTGTTGTATGACAGATTAAGAACCCCTAAATCAAATTTCAGTCAACTAAAAACATCTCTAAGTTTATGAAACTAAGCTTCAAAATCATGAAAAATGAGGGAGTAAAATCTGCTCCACAATGGTGTGGGCGTTTCTGTTGAATGAGCTGAAGCCACGCCCACTCAGGAGAAATACAAACCCCTCTGATTTAAAAAATTCTACAATCTGAATGTTGACCTTATGAGCCGAATGCAGCTGCCAGGCTCTGTGCCAGAGAAGAGACAAAGTCAGTTTTCTGGGTCAAATCTCTGTTGTGATGCTTTAAACCAGTGATACTCAACCCGCGGCTCCTTAGTGACCAGTTGCGGCTCTTTAAAGGCTTCCATTAAAAACAAAATCCTCCTGAAATCTTTTATAAATGTGAAAACAGTCAGCAGTTAATACTCAATGCAATAAGTCATATCAATAAATCTAATTCGACACAAAGAAGACAGACTTTAACTGACAAATTCAAATGAAAACTTGTATATTATTACCCTGGCATACGCGCTGGAGGAACGTGCGTAAAAGTGAGCAGAGGAAGTCCGCTGACGGTGTGTGTCTTCAGAAAGTTCGTTCATGGAGGTGTGCTGTCTTGTGTTCAAAGTGAAGCTTCTAACGTCCTCGTTTAAACACATTCTTTCAGTCACTTCCTGTCCATGCTCTCTCATACTCGTATTTGACGATGACTTTTGTGATGCACATCATCATCAATAAGCCAAAAATACACGGATCACATTTTTAAATAATGTAAAATTAAGTAAAACTTGCCCAAAAGTGGGTTTTTTTATTTGATCTTAAAAAATAATAAATACTGTCACAAAAGGGTAGAAACAGAAAAATTAAGGCAACAAACTGGCAGAACGATTTGTGAGGGGGAGCTGCAGGTGTGAGGCAGGGACGGTTTTAGCCATTTGGAGGCCCAGGGCAAAAACCAATATGGGGACCCTCCCCCTTTAGCTGAAAGCGATAATAATGACAGGAAAAAACTTACATAAACAAAAACATATGCTTATCTTCAGTGAAATATCCTTTCTTCTGACACTATACAGACAATTTTATGTAGCCTGATTCATCCCGTTTAACAACACAATAATCCACCAATTCACTGTTTCATTTCAACTATGGATAGATTTATTATCACATCCCCAGGTTGGAATGTGGCTCTCGCAGAAGTATTTTTAAGACAATGTGGCTCTTGGGTAGAATAAGGTTGAGTTCTGCTGCTTAAATGATCCATAAAAAACTCAAAACTTCATCTCAGAAACCTCTGACATCAATGAAACTACATTTTATACACTGTGTGGATGTCCTCCATAATGTCCTCAGACATTAGGCCTTGTCAGGTATTTAAGAAAACAGGTTTTTCTGTGTGTGTCAACCTTACATACACACACTCACAGAGTTTTAAATCACTGAAGACACACCTTTTTGAAAACTCCTTCCATGGTGAAGATTTTTAGAAATTGTTTACTGGAGGAAAATGGTTTCTCTTTGTGTTTTTACTGTTTGGCATCAATGGTGTGAAACTCTTGGGATGCTTACACAAACTTACAGGGGTGTAGTGGTTTTTGTATTAATGATGGTTCAGGGTCATGGTTCAGTGTATGTAGTTACACAACATATACTTTTGAACCATTAAAAAAAGAAAACAAAATGTGTCAGCATTTGCCTACCAATCTGGCTGGCAGTAATGCTGGTAAGTGTTTGCTATTCGCTATTAAACAAGGTACAGAGAAGAAGTCAGCTTAACAAAACAGACTAACAAGAAAAATGGCCTCTGCAGCAAAAGCAGCAGCAAAGCTAGTCTTTTCTTCCCCCCTCCATGTCCTTGCATTTTTAAAAAAAAGCCTCTGGATGCAAAAGCAGAGTGGGTTGAGGATAATACCACCCTTAATAAATTTAAAAGACTATAAACTGACCTGTCAAAGTACAGAATACTGACTACAAGAATGCATTTAAGCACCCTGCTCAGACTCAATTGCAACGTTGCATCTTGTGTTTGCATGAGCCAGTCTGTTCTCCATCACTGACGTACAAAGAGTCAGGGTTTCACACAAATAAACACTGACTGGCTTTTTATTAACAATGGTGTCACAGCACACTTCACAAATCATGCTTCAAAATACATGTATTTTAATTTCCATTTTACATTGTATTTATTCTAAATACTTTTTCCTTGGTTGCCTTTTATTTTGCATATTCTTTTTGACATTCTGGTAATTGCAGGGGAACGATGAGAGTTTTCATTCGCCAAGAACATCATTCCTATCTGTGAGTGAGCTGCTGCCCCGTCACAGTAAAGGACAGACTACTGTTGGCATTGTGTGATCTTCGCCATGTGTCCTCAGAATAAGCAAGGCTGTAAGCTGCAAAAACAAGAATGTATGAGGAGCATTCTTTGAGCAGACCATTTTGCTTTTAGGGATTTTGGTGCATTTATCAGAATTCTTCTTATGATTATTATGATGGTTCATTTCATAAACTTGCTGGATTTATGACAAAACGTTCATGCCTTTTTGTCAGTTAGACCTCAAAATATATAAACTCAGCAAGGGTTAACATTACAAGAATTACCATTAAGATAGGGTGTACTTTTTGACCAGCTAATTCGGTCAGCTTTGTTTGTAGTAGTAATTGTACCTGTCAGAACATGGGAGTTGTTAGTCTACCTCTCTATAAACTTTTAAGCTTTGTGATTATTTTTGCATTTAAGACAGTAAAAGGTTGCAGAGGTAAGTCTCAGGTTGGAAAAAACCTGAATACGACTTCAAGACTTCTCTGGAATTAAAAATGAGTAAAAAAGAGAGTAATTATACAATCAAAAACACAGAAATATAGTTCCAAGACCTTCAGTCTTGAATAGACTGTTTTTTTTGCAAATAAATGTGAAGGATTTTTAACTATCATACCTGCCTAAATAAGTTTATAATCATTTAAGCTCAAAGAGAAAAGAGTGACTTAATCTAACAGGTGAAGCTGAGGATGTTTTAAAGATCATGTTACAGGATCATCACAAAAAGAAACAAAGAAATATGCCGGTGGTCTCCCACTTAAAGGAGCTCATGAAATGCTTTTACAACAACAATAAACAGCCCACATGTGTTTTTGCCAGTTTCCATCAGTGTGTACATTATGTGTCCGTGTTTCATGAGAAGGCAGACAGCTGCTGCAGGCTCCGTCAGTCAGCTGCCGTATTTATAGAGCGATGACCACACAACACTAACAGCTGCATCACACAGAGACACACAGCAAGACGACCACAGGAACCTGACGTGTTCGGCGCTCTTATCTTCGACTCTAACAGAGCTGAAAGCGACGTTCGAATCTTTGAAATCCTGTTCGACAAACTCTACGTCTGTGCAGGATTTTCAAACAGCTCTGTGTTGAGACATCAAACGCTGAAACAGCAGCAGGAGAGATTTACAGTCAGAGACGTGTCCACTGCAGAGCTGAGGGAGACGAAGGGTTGAAATAAATCATTATAAAAACGTGTCACTGAAAGGAGCGGCATGCAAAGGAATGAGAGAGCAAGGGGGTCAGTGTGACAAACATTCAAAAGGCTGGAGACCAGGTTCACAATCTGAGGAAAAACTCGTTAAAAAGGGAGAAAAACTTGAGTTTTGTTTGGGGTTTAAAGACTCAAATGTAAATCTTATCCAAGGTTTTTCTTTGTAGTTGATTTGCATCCAAAAACTCCTGCTTTTTTTGGAACTTGATCAAATAGTCTGCCATTTTTCCTAATAGAGAAAAACAAACTATTACTGTTGCTCTTTATTATTCTGATAATTACCATTACTTTTATAATCAGAGCAACAGTACTTAACTTTTCCACCTTATAAACAGTAGTTTCAAACTCAATCTAAGTGGAGAATCACTTTTAACATGGAGAATGTAGTCCATTCACATTCCACAGAGACCCCTGACCTCTTTCAGCACTATGTAACTTTGGCAGTGGGCCACAGTTATCTCACAAGAAGTGCATGTAGACCATGTTACAGCACTGGTTCACACACCAGCTTTTAGCTCAAAAGAAGCCAGTTAGCTCATCCTAATGATGTTTGATACTCAGGCTGAGAGACAGAAGAGGACGGTGGCAGATCAAGCAAAGAAGAAAAGTGAGCAAGCAAGAAGTGGGACCAAAAGCAACAATCCGATGACAGAGTGCACATCCCTGTGGATATTATTCCCAGCAGACTGCTATGTAACATCAGGGTTGCATTGTTTTTGATGTCATTGTTGTGTTTCTTTGGCAGCCTCCCGAGTGCAGAAAGTGACCTGATACTGCTGGATAAATTTGCTTACAATCACACCAGAAAGTTGACTCTTTTCCTATTGAACTTATAGATAACTTTAATAGTTGTAACTGTACAAACTAATCTCAATGAGCAAGCAAGAAATAGCCCTCTCTAATGTAGCAATTTAGCCATTTACTGTAAACTACATTAAAAGAGTTCAGTACTTAAACTCTGCATGCAAACAACTCTTAAACAATTGGCTGTGGGTGCTAGTAGTAGTGCTGGGCCATTTATTAAGTTTCAGTTACGATTATGATTTTAGCTTCTGCAATCATAAAAACAAGACAATCAAGGCTGCACAGTAACTGTGCCTCATGCTGTCATGCACTCGTTCTGACTGTGTGGAACACAGAGTACATGCTCCCACCTATGACTGTTCCCAGCAATGTATCTGAGCAACTAAATACATTTCTGGTGAACAGTGAATGAAACATTTCAGTTTATACGTCGTGAGTGATAACGTGAGTTTAACTTAATTTGAGCAGAAAGAGCACTGATGCTCTGTGAGGTAGAGAGAGATTAAAAAAACAGCTTCGGTGAAACATTCACTGTATGCACCCTGCTCCTTGTACAGCTGAATCTGTTCAAGCAACAATCTGATCAAATGTCCAGCCCCTTCCACCTCTGTTGCCTATTTTTTATTTTTTTTAAACTCCATATGATGCAGATTCTATACAGCAAACTTGTGCTTCATTTTCATGGCAGAATTTGTCATATAAAAGGAGAACATCTGTTTTAAAGTGTTGGTGCCTTTGGGCTTTGCAGTGCTTCAGGTGCCAAAAATGCTTTGCATGTCTGCAGGAAGTTCAAGTTGGCACTTTCCAGACAGCTTATCTCTTTCAATATGTAGAATTCATCTATGAAAATAAAACGTAGCTTTTCTTTTTCGTACCTACACCATATGGAGTTCAGGTTTTATTAAAAAAAAAGACTTCTCAATTAAAAAACATAGTGGGCAACAGAGGTTTTTCGATTTTTAGAAAAACTGGCAAAATATACAATTTGAAATCATTAAAAAGATTATTTTGGAAGGCATCTGGCGACCCTATCTCAGGGTCTTGTGACCCCAAGGGGGTCCCGAACTCCAGGTTTAGAACCACTGCTGTATAGAATCAGTCCTGATGAAATTTATAAAATCAAGAAAGTTTGACACTTTGTTTCACAGCTGTGGCTGCAAGGCAACACATTGATTTACTTCGGCCTAATCATTTAAAAATGACAGATGCAGATGTAAGATCAGTTCTTTATCGTGTAAAATAATTATGATCTCCGTTTCAATAAAAATAGAAGTGATAAAGATTATTGCCATAATCAACCTTTGTTTAAAATGTGGTTGCTAATATTACTGTCTATGAGGGTGAGACAACCGCACTATGCTTTGCATTGCATTTCTATTAAATTGTTTCTGTAAATGGCCTCTAAAGCTTTTTGTTTGAAATTTCATAAATGACAAATGTGATGTTCTGGTTCATGGAGATTGTACATCAATGCTCAGAAAAAAAATCGACTTTTTCAGCTTTTATGACATAAAAACATCAACAATTCATAAATCACCAGTATGATAAATGGGGTGAGGAAGGGAGCACATATGCAGGAATGTTTTCAAAATGTTACTTGCTTTAATATTTGTTAGACCATTTTTTTATGTTAAACGTCTTCATTTCAATGACTGATGAAATGGAAGAGTAAAGCTTTATCAAAACTTCTGATATTCAGTTGTATTTTCAAACCAAAGCTGCTATAAGTGAAAGAGAGATAAAGTAATGTCTAAACTGCACAAATATGTTGGCAATGTTTGGGAATAAAACATGCCAAAGTGAAGTCTTGAAAGTAATAACCAAAACTGATATGGACTAAAACTGCATTAGAGCTTAAAGATCTGGTATTGTGACAATCCTGGTAGAAAGGTACTGATTTTTAAGTCCATGAGACCACAGAGCCTCCTGTTCTGAATGCCTTATTGTGTTGTTATCTTACACTGATAATGGTCGCAGCGACACATTTACAGACTAGAAACTTTGATTAATTCTCCCTGCACAACAGAGTGAACCCAGTGTAGTTTAAAATAGTCTAGTACTTACAGATAGCAGATCATTGTCAGGTATCATCTGTGGGCTCCAGTCTGCTGTGTCAGCTCCTTTAATGAGAGAGGAAATAACACGTTAATTAATCAGCACATCTACAATAAACTTTTTTATTTAAGTCCCATGGATTAAGGTGCATAGTGAATTTAAACTTGCCACCTTAAATGCACCTCTTTTAAGGTAAAAGTCTGGTATGGTTCCAGAACTTTGTAAAAATTCAAAAGCTTACATTACTGATTGTGTTGACAGGGACATAAGATTGAGGTTTATTGACATCAAATTGGGCAGATGAGGTTATAACAAAGCTTTGTGTGAATTCAAGCAGGAGGATCATTTCACGTGCATTTATCCTTTCCTGCACCCCAACAGACAAGGCTTGATTTTAAATCATCATCAGATCTGTAAAAAACGACTAACAGACGGATATGTTGTTGACAACATGCTGCATATATATAAACTGTTGAGACTTTTGCCTTTTAATAGAATGAATCAGCAATGCCTACTGTTTAAAATGACCGTAATGTTATTTGAATTTGAGAGTTGTTTCCTCTTACGCTAACAGTCACACTAAATAATAGACATTAAAATAACTACAAAAGGAAGAAAATTATCACTTAAGTTTCCGTCCCTAATGATGCCATCCATTATCTACTCTGCTTTTTGGGCTGCAGGGTGGCTGGAACTGATCCCAGCTGTCATTGGGCAAGAGGTGGGGTACACCCTGGACTGGACACCAGTCAGTTACAGGGCTGGTGTTTATGGAATTTGGGAGGAAGTCTGAGTATCTGGAGAGAACCTACAAATGCAGAGAGACCCTGTCCATCCTGGATTCAAACCAGGTGACAGTGGTCAGGTGGTCTTGAGGTGATAGTGCTTACTACTGCACCACATTGATGACTAGTTACTTTTTAAAATGTAAGAGCATTGTAACAACCAACTGGTGTTCAGTAATTCAGCCCATCACTGCTCCTCACAGCACAGGAAAAATCTGCCAAGACTAAACTTAAGAATTAAGATTCTGTGTTTGAATGCTTCCCAACTGTGACAACCTCTTAAATCCAAGTATTTTTGAAATTGCACAACCAAGACCAAGAGATGAAAAAGACAACTTGTTGTAGCAAGATTTACTATGGTAGAATTATTCATTATCTGTGAAAAGTTGCTTATTTTATTCCATCGATCCATCTTCTTCAGCTTATCTGCGGCCAGGTTCCAGTGGCAGCAGTTTGAAAAAGGTAACCCAGGCATCCCTCTCCCAGACAACGTTTTCCATCTCCTCCTGGGGGATCCAGAGGGATTCCCAGGCTAGATGGGATGCATAATCCCTCCAATGAGTTCTGGGTCCTCCCCAGTGGCTCCCTCTAGTTAGACATGCCCAGAACACCTGGAGGCAACCAGGTGGCATGCTGATCAGATGCCCCAACCCCCTTAACTGTGTCCTTTTGATGTGAAGGAGCAGCAGCTCTCCTCTGAGCTCCCTTTAGATATCCTGTTTCCTCGCTCTATCTGTAAGGCTGAGCCTCCTGAAGAAACCCATTTCAACCGCTTGTCTCTGCGATCTGATTCTTTCAGTCACTACCCAAGGCTCATGACCATACAGACGGTAAGGGTTGAAGCATACATTTAAAGCCTTGCCTTCTGACTTAGTTCTCTCTTTACCATGACAGTCTGTTACAATGCCTCCAATGTTGGTGTTGTATACCAGCATACCTTTCAGTCTTATAGTCCACTTTACCCTTACGTTTAAAGATGACCCCAAGATGCTTGAACTCCTTCACTTTAGGCAGAAACTCACTTCCCATCCACAGGGAGGAATCCACTAGCAGAGAAACACGGCCTGAGACCTGAAGGTGCTCATGCAATCTGCCCCAAATATAATTGCTATTGTCTCAATGAAGGCTGCGTATTATGATTGCCAAACTGACCAGCAAAAGTTGTGGCATTAAGGTGAGTCTATGTAGATCATCTTAGTTTGAGCATGAAGTGTTGATTTTTTCAATTAAAAGTTGATTCAAATGTTCGTCGACTACTTTTTTCCATGAGAAGACATGACAAAGAAGCAGGGATGAAAATGTTCTATATTTTTTCACTGTGTACATAATCGGTAAAAACAGTTGGAGAGCAAGTTTTAAAGTAATAGAAGTATTAATAGTGCATTAAAATAAGTGTTTTGTTTATATGTTTTACAATATGAATTATACAACCCTAATTTCAAAAAAGTTGGGGCACTGTGTAAAATGTAAATTAAAACCATACAATGACTTTCAAATATCATACACCCATATTTTATTCACAGTAGATCATAAACATAAGCAACATATCAGATGTTAAAACTAAGACATTTCTGAAGTTTTGGGAGAGGAACGTTGTCCCATTCTTGTTGGATGTAGGATTCTAGTTGCTCAACAGTTGAGGTTTTCTTTACTGTAATTTTCATTTTATGATTTGCCAAATGTTTTCTATTGGTGAAAGGTTTGGACAGCAGGCAGGCCAGTACAGCACCCGGACTCTGCTGTTGAGACAGATGCCGTATGTTGTTTAGCGTTGTCTTGCTGAAATATGCAAGGACTTCCCTGACAAAGACGTTATCAGGATGGGAGCATATGTTGCTGTAAATCCTCCATGTACATCCAGCACCGATAGTGATTGCCTTTCCAGATGTGGAAGCTGCCAATACCATAGCTACTAGATACCACCAGAGATGCAGGCTTTTAAAATTCAAATTTTGATAAATCTGACCACAGAACAGTTTTCCTTTTTTTTTTTTTTTTTTACATTTTTTTTTTTTTTTGTAAATGAGCTTTGGCCCAGAGAAGACGCCGCATGTCTGGATTGTGTTCACTACAGATGTAACAAAATTATTAACATCATGGTGACAAAGGAGTCTCAGTGTTGTCATGGAAATGTCTCAAACAACAGGTCTTTAGGGCAAGAAGTGTAGGTTTCCCTAGTGAAAGGAAATGGGAACTACAGTTCTACCAGTCCTTGTGTACCCATCTTCCTGTACACCAGTGTTCCCCAACCATTTTTCCTTGAAGACCCCCCACCCTGCCCACCCCCACATGTGCCTAAGAAAAGTGGACCCCCCCCAACAACACAAATCAAAAAGGTGGGGACAGGGCCATGTTTACAACTGCTTACCAGATGTGTAAGCAGCCCACACTATAGGCACTAATGTGAGACTGAGGCTTTTGAACTGTGCGCTGATAACGAGATGGATGGTCCCTCCCCTCTTTAGTCTGCAGGACACGCAAGTCTGTGGTTTTTTCAGAAAGAATTACAATTTTGATTCAACTGACTAGAGAGCAGTTTTCCATTTTGTGTCAGTACATTTTAAATGAACATTTCTGGGTCATGTTCACATTTGGCTTCTTTGCATGATACAGCTTTAACTTGCATTTGTGGATGGCACAGCCAGCTACAGTATTTTAAAGATCAAGGACATCCGTTATTGTCCTTTGGCCTTCTCCCTTGAATACTGAGATTTATCCAGGTTCTCTGACTCTGTTAAATATTATGTTCTATATATGGTGGGATATTCATAGTCTTCGCAACTTTACAATGAGGAACATTTTTCTGGAATTTTTCCACAAATTTTTGATGCAGTTTTAGGCTGATTGGTGAACCTCTGCTTCTCTAAAATGCTTCTTTTTTACCCAGTGATGTTTCTGAGCTGCTGCCAAGTAATCTGATTAGTTGCAAAATTGTCCTCCAGCTGTTTTTCATTTGTACCACTTACTTTTGTAGCCTTGTTGCCCTGTCCCTACTTTTTTAGATTTGTTACTGCCATCAAATTAAAAATGAGCTAATATTTTTTATGAAATATGAAAATGTCTCCATTTTAGTATCTGATATGTTGCTCTATTGTTAATGAATTATGGGTTTGGGAGATTTGCAAACCATTGTATTCTGTTTTTTTTTTTTTTTTTTATGTTTTTGAGTTTCCATCGTTTAACTAGGCCAGAACTTTCAAGAGTAAAGACAACAGAAGTTAGACAAATACTAAATGGCATTTCAATCTAAAGAAAAAGACTAAATTCAAACTATATGGCTAAATTAACACTGGAGTGAAGGGAATAAGACAGTGTTGGTTAAGGTGACCTTCAGCAGGGTCTGGACTCCCGCCTGCCCCTGCAGAGCTCATACAGTGTGTGTATGCCTGAAAACAGCAGGGTTTTTAGACTCATCTCTCTACGTAGATATAGGCCTAATAATATAAAAGCAATTGGATAGAATCACTTAAATAGATGCTTATAGCCTCTACAGAGGATCCAGAGTATTTTTAATGCGTTACACCTTGCTTAACTTATGAAAAAGAGTCTGAATGAAGCCGAGTGAGACCTTGATGACTGCAGCAGCGCTGAAACAAAAGAAAGCCAGAGAGTCGGAAACGTCTGGTCAGGATTTCAGCCTGATGCTGCTCCAGTGTATCCTATTAAACTATGATACATCCCATTGCACACGCTCAGTCATCTCAGCTTAATTGCTAAATGGTCAAAAGTTGGCTTTGAGGTGCTTTAAGGTTGGCAGAGACAAAGAGAGAGAGAGAGAGAGAGAGAGGGGTAGGGAGAGAGGGAGGGAGGTGGGTTCATCCTGAGTTTGAGCTCAGCTGTGATGTAACTGTGGACGATGGCTGTGCCGCAGTCAATTTAGGAGGCGATATCCTCAAACGCCCTCTACTCCCCCCTCCCTCTCCCTTTCTTCCTCCTCTCTCTCTCTTCTTCTTGCTGCTGTCATTTATCTCTTCCACACCCTTTCTTTCTTGCTTTGCTACAAAAATCTCAAACTAAGCCTCATGCAGACCCTAATTTTATCTTCCCCTTCTTTTCTCCCCTCTCTGGCTGTCAGCTCGTCCATGCATCACTGCTTCCCCTCTCCTCCCCTCTCCTTGCCTCTCCTCTCCTCCCTAAGGCTGCAGCATTAACCTACACACTCACACTTAAGAGAATAATACCTCTCGCTAAATTCATTTCAAAAGGACTCTAGTGGTGTGCAAGGCGTTAGCACGGTTCTGTCTGTCCACCCCCACAGTGAAGCTGCACATCGGATAACCTTACTGCTTTTAATAACAGTATATCCCCAAGACGTATATAGCTCTACTATATGTTTATGGCCCTCTCCACCTTTTCCCTGCACCACTCTCCTCATTTTGCCTCTCCCCCTGTCGATTCAGGTTACACCATTGCAGAAAGGAGGATGTTGCAGCCTGAAAAGCCGACAAGCACCCGTTTAAAAAGATTATTTATGAATCATGCAAGAGCATTTAGGGATGTTGTGCAACACTTTCATGTGTGTTTCTATACATTCATGCATGTGCGCGCTCAGCTCATCTCTACTCTCTCTCTGAGTGATGGAGGGTGGGGTAATCTGCACCCGTTGCCATGACACCAGACAGCCCTTGCTTGGCGAAGGCACGTAGCTTCCTCTCTGCTCTATTTCCCCGGAGCCCTCCACTCAGGAGTGTGTGTTTGTGCGTGCGTCTGGGAGAGTCATATATGCTGCACATGATGCTCAAAGCTAAGTGGAAAAATAGAACATAGACCTTTTTTCTGTCTTGATTTGTTGCAGCAAAGGGGGATTTCGTACAAACAACGCCAATGTGAAGGCAAATATTGTATGTTTACTTCTTAAAGCAGAGGTGAAAGTGAAAATAGCTGCAGGTACATATTGAAATTTTTATATCCTTTTGCTTCGAACACGTTGAAAAAATGCTGGAGTTCCCTACAGCAGACATTCACTGTACGCCAACCACATGTCTTATTTTTACAAGCAAGGTCGTTCCTCCTCGTGGACGGTGTCTGTTTTTATTTCACCTTAATATCTGAATGACAATTTGTTCTACAAAAACCCTGAACAGCTGGGATCTTGAAGCAACCACCAGTTTTATTACACAAATTGCAGCGTCCTGATCCATCCTGCTGCAAGGGAAAAAATGAGGAAGAGCTTTTGTTCAAGATTTTTCCTCAAATTTTCAGCCACAAATGGGTTTAGGAAATCTCATAAAGCACAGATAAAGCCTCCTCAAGCACGTTAAACAGCCCCAAAGAGACAGAAATTTAATACAGAATACCGGATTTGTCATAAATATTAGAAACTGCAGACAAATGCTTCCCTGCAACTGAAATCATTTTATTTAGGCATAGTTTAAACTTATATTCATGCTTTTATAGACACCAAATTACCTCTGCTGTCACCTTGCACAAACGAAGAGGGGATCAATACCAAAAGCAGGGACATTTGTCAATATTTTCTTCCATTTTTTTAAATATTGAACCCTCAGGGCATTAAGACATAGGAAAAAAATGACTGCTGCAAAGTATTATAATCAAAAAGTGACTCAGTCCGAATTTCAAGGGAGCCCTCGTGCATTTTTAACAGCCCATAAGTGACATAAATTTAATAGAAAACATCTGGAATAAAATGCTTCTGTTTTTGTCTTAAATATTAGGCTCTGCAGGCAACTGCATCATGTAGGAAATACATACAAACCACTGCAAAGTGATATAATCAGTGACTCAAATTCATTTTTTCACCTCAGATTAAGACAGTCATGGTCAAGATTTAAAGGGGCCACACGTTTTAAATATATTTTTACATTTTTCTTAATTATTTAACTGTGCAGACACTCGGTGTAAGACATACAAGAATAGTAAGCTCACAAAATGTCCTGTTAGGGTCTTTAACTCCAGGCGGTGGCAGCGTACAGACAAACGCATTTAAGCACTTAACTTTTGGCAGGTTGTCACCAGGCTAAGTGCTGAAACGCGTTTGTTGTGGTCCAGGATTAAAGACCCTAAGAGCACTTTTTGTGCACTGACTGTTCAGTTTTTTGTATCTTTCTTTTGTGCACCTGAAAGTTTTCGTCGCATAGAGTTTGCTTCTTTGCCCCATAATTTATAGTGTAAGTGAAAAACGTGATTAAATTAAATCACTGCTTCCACTTAGATTTAGGGCATCCCAGACTTCACAGCATTCTGAATGACCACGCTTTTTTATTATCAGATCTACGTCTGAAATATCTCATCAGTGTTTGGCTTAATTTAAATTTCATTGAGCATCCCCAATGAAATCCTAGATTAGATGGATCAGGATCAAGACACACGGACAGTTTTCATTTTACTTGAAACTTATTACAATCCTTTATATCCTTAAGAACACTTGCCTAAGGTTTTTCTCAATTTGCAGACTTTGTATTGACTGATTTCAGGGAACAAAACAAAACAGAGGAAACAATCAAACTTCAACATGATCTGGACTTTTTCTACTTTCCAGACACTCACACACAACATCCTGAGAGTTGCTCTGTCATTGTTTATTTAATGATCAACATTTCAGGAGTTGCTTTTCCTAAAAAGTGTCCCAGCAATCTGAATCAGCTCATCTAGAATTTTTAGTCTGAAAAATAACCTAAGTTAAAGACTTGATTTGCATTTATATTTAGTATTCCCCTTTGCTTTTTCAGTTTTTTGTCTTGCAGCCTGATGCTACAGTTGTTTATATTCATTTTTTTCTATTATTAATCTGCACCCAGTACCCCATAATGACAAAGTGAAAACAGAATTTATGAAAAATCAAAAACTGAAATATCACTTTGATTTAAGTATTCAGACCCTTTGCACCAACACTTCAGATGTACAAAACACATGAAAGCTCATTTGGAGGTTGCAACAGAATTCACATTAAAAGCCAAGTTGGCTTTCATGTGTTTTGCAATAAGGAGAGGCTGCAGTAATGGTTGTCCTTCTGGAACTCTGTCCCGTCTTCACACATGATCTCTGGAGCTCAGTCAGAGTCACCATCAGGTTCCTGGCCACCTCTTACGAAGTCCCTTCTCCCTTGATTGCTTAGTTTTGCTGGATGACCTGCTCATGGAAGAGTCTTGGTTGTGCCAGACTTCTTCCACATGAAACTTATGGAGGCTACTGTGCTCTTGGGAACCCTCATTGCAGCAGCTTTTTTTTTTTTTTTCTCTCTGATATGCATTGTCAGCTATGAGGCCTTTTATAGAGAGGTTTATGCCTTTCCAAATCTTGTCCAATCAATTTAATTTATCACACTGTTGAAGGTTGCTAAAGAATAAGTTTTGTTAATATAAAAATCCAAAACAACTATTTTAGCTCTACTTTTCTGGATTGATTGAGCACATTTTTTGTTTTAAGTAAATCAAACTCAATCATTCTAAGTGTTTTTGTCATTGTTCCCAGAATGCCTTTTGGGATTAGACACTTTTCACCAGGAGTTGAGTTACTGACTCAGAGAAGTCCTGCCTGTACCAAGCAACAATAACATACAATGGATGGTATGCTGAACACAATGGAAGAGGACTTCCTGGTTTGGAGTGCAGTTGTCACTTATCCCCACACAAGAATCACTTCACTTTTTCTTATGTGTCTCTGCAGGCATTGGGTTAAAAAAAAATGCATCACAGCATTAAAATAACTTGTTGCATGTCTTATACTAAGTTAACATGGGTCAAAGTTGAGAATATGAGAATTTGTTTAAAGATTTTCTTCAACTGTTTTCTTGTCGCTGCAGTATAAGCTTCGTGAAAAATTTGACTATGGCTGAAACAATCACACCAGTGGATGGTTTCCACTTCTTTTAAGCCTCACAAGTTAGTTATCCACGCACATATCTGTGGAGATTCAAATTTTTCCAGCAAATTGCTGCTTCCAGACCTGATACAATTACTTTTCTTAGTCTCACAAGGCAATCAGGGTGTTTTGAAAGCACTCTGCTCACAGCTCCTGGAATCCTAATAAAAGTGTCCATGCCAGCCCCGATCCATCTATCTATCTCCAGACTCCAGCCCAGATGAATAATTTAGCAGGCTATATTTCCAGCCATCTGCTTCCCTCTCTTACTCTCTCGTTTACTCTCTCACTTTCTCTGCCTCCACATCTCTCCTTGCCTCTTCTCGCTGAAGTCCGATTCTGCTCCTTTTTGCTCATGCAAAACCCCAATTAAAAAACATGCAACTTGGTGCTCCTTTCTCTATTTCGTTTAAGCGTACTTCTCTTGCATCAAGACAGATTTTAAGGGAAAAAAATTAGGCCATTTAGCGCTACATTCCCATATGAGCTTGCACTGTAAGAAAATGTAAGAATCCAGCTTGTTTATTATAAAAAAGAAGCTGTTTAATTGGAGCTGTGTGCAGCAGCAGCAGAGGGAAGCAGCCCTGATTCTGCTAATGATCTCTGAAACTGTCCCGTGGTTAATAAAAGCCAGGGGAAGTCTTGAAAACAAATGTACATCCTTTATCAAATCATTAACTGTCATCAACATCTGCAACAGTGCCTGTCAGAGCCCAGCAGAGGTCAGCCAAGTTCCTCTTTTCCTGCCAGCATAATGAGCAACAAACCACATGTTCCTTCAAAGCGGCATCATTTTTATTATCCATGAGTACATGAGTGACTGATGACCCTGTCATGGTCAGAGGAGATCACTTTTAAAGCATCCATAATATAGAGTTACATAAATGGTGATTAGATGTAGTCTGGGATTTCTGTGAGACAATAGGAAGGTAAAAGCAGGGATGGTTTTTCAATTCATTATAAGATTGCGTGAAGAAAAGGTGACAAAATATTAATAAAGTCCTCAAGGGAGGTTCATTTTAATGGAGGGAAAATGACAAGAGAGAGTTCATTCAGGCTGGTGTTGCACAAAGTTTCAAGTGGGGGTTTTGCAGCTTTTTTCCTAACATTTTTAACCTCAGAAAAACAAAAGGTGATGTTCTTCAACCTTGAATCATCAAACAACATAAAGTGAAGTGTGCATCCTTCACTCCCAAATCTTTAAAGTTCTTTTGAGCAGCTTTGTTAGTTTGAGTAGTTTTAATCAGTTTTTCTTTTCTACAAGTTCAAGTCCCTTCAGTCTGTTTCCTTGTTTATTGACTGTTGATCCCAAAGAACACAACATAATCATCAAAATTACAAAAAAATACATTTATAAAATATTCTACTCCAAGAGAGGACCAGAAAGGACAAAATCCAGCCTCCAATAGGGCTGGGAAATAAACTGAGTTTTAGATTATAAGTATTTTAGTGAATGAGATATACTTAGGGTTGGTTTAAAGGGTCAAAGTCACAAAAAAATATATCTAAAAAGTGGAGGTGATAAAAACTTGTCAATAAAAAAATGGAGTGATAAAATGCATTTAAATTGAAAAACAAAATTGATAAATTCTAAAGGGATTTGATTAATTTGGGGTTGATTTGATGAAAAATGTCACTATTAGAGCAAAATAGTGGCAAATGTAATCATTTTGATTGTTTTTCATTCATTATTTATCATTAACATCACAAACATTTTCATTTATCATTTAAGTAAAGAGGCCTTCAGGACAGAAGAAGATAATTAAAGTGATAAAAATGTATGTGATTTTACTTATTGAACATAAGAAATATATGCGAATTGTAATATTGATAGATAAAAATGTTTGTGAAGTGAAAGTAAATACAGTAATAATATCTTTTATTTTTATCATTTACAACATGTAGTTTTGTAACTTCCACCTTGAAAAAAGATCACACTTCCACTCAATTCTGCACTCAAATGTCTCACACTTCACAGCAGAGATTAAGAGTTTTTAAAGACTTTTTGTTACTATTTCATCACAAAATTACCATAATTTTTAAGGCAAGATATTTATGTTGGTGACTGTTAATATTCACAGTTTCACAAATCATAAACTTTAATTTTAAATTTGTTTTTTTTGTTTTTTTGTTTTTGTTTTTGGAGTTGCGAAGCTGGTGAAGTCAGCCAGCAGGCCCTTCAGAGACACTCCTGAACCGCCACAGCAGCTGGCAAAAGCATCCAGAATCAGAAGGCATATTTGTTATTTTTCCAACCTTAAAAACATCACTGTTTTCATCACATGAAATTTCAAACACTATCAACATGTTTTTTTGTCATTACTGAATGTCCATATTTGATCATTAAAAATCATTTAAGGTAGAATAAAATGTTTTTAGTCTTGTTTTTTGTCTGCTTTTTAGATAAAGACAAATAGACTGCCATGAGAAGACTGACCGACCACTTCTAGCCCAGGAAGGACTTGAGTTGTATGTTTTAACTGATATCAGTATCAGCTCAAATCACTTTGGCAATAAATATGAACAGTATTGTGCAAAACTTTTAGTCATGTTTGGGCTAGAAATTGAAGCTCAAGTAAGGAATAGATGTGGCGATTGACACAATCCTGGTAGTGCTCTGGATGTCTTTGCATATTACTAGGGGCATTTCAGCAACTAGCAGCACCAACAGCATTTCAGGGGCAGAGCCAGTGGTAACCAGGGCCCAACAGGGCCCCCTGAAATCTTATCTTATTATATCTAATTATTCTTACTTGTTTAAATATCCTCAAGGCTAGGAATTTGAAAGTGGCCCCACAATTCTTATATATTTCTGTATGTGGCCCTCTGAGGAAAAAGTTCGGACACCCCTGGTGTAAGGAGTGGATGTGGCAGGTAAGTATAAAGGGTAATGTCCGGGTAGTTTGTGGGGTTGCCACAAGCCCCTTGTTGTACTGTGGAAGTCCCAAGGCCCCAAAAACTGCTGGTGGTCTCCACATGTATCTCCAGGGGCACGGACAAAAACTGTTGTTGGGCTTGACCTTGGCTGTTTCCCCATATAAAAAGCAAAAATAAAGCCTGAGCAGTTTGGAATCAGTTAAAGACCCTGTCAAGTAAAAATAAATCTGTATTTAGGTTTTTCGTATGGTAGATCACTGTGTTATGAACCCCCAGGTCAAATGTCAGTCAAATAAATCATCTCAAAGTTCTTAAAATTAAGCTTCAAAAAGTTCAAAAAATGAGTCAGTAAAATCTGCTCCAGGATAGTGTGGGCATGTCTTTTGAATGAGCGGAAGCCACGCCCACTCAGGAGGAATATGATCCTCTCAGGTTTTACAAATGTTACAATCTGAATGGAGGAAAGAACTCACACCATCACGCCTGTCATGAACTGATAAACAAAACATGCATGACTATAACTTTGCAATGAAACGTGAACATTATAGAACAGTACAACAGTGAATTCCTTTGCACAAAATAATCCAAGAAGTCCCTGCTCCAGGTGACTGCTTCCTTCCACAAAATTGTAGTGTTAGAGGGGCGGGGTCATTCCCCACTGTGAGCTCATGACATCATGAGCCCACATATTGACCCCACCCACATGAAACCAAGCCAGGAAAGAGGTGAAATGGCCTAAATCCAGAATTCAGTCACATGTAGATCTGTGTTTTCACATGTTTACAGCAACAACATTCCAACATATCTAGAGTGTTAAGACACAAACTTGGATTTCACTTTACAGGGTCTTTAAAAAAATCTGCAAAAATTTGTGTGAAAGCAAAAATAGCAAGTACACCTTTTTGCAAGACACTGAACAAGTGAAATTTTCGAATTGCAGAGGCGGATTTTAAAAAGACAACCCAGACCTCACTGTGGCTCTTTATAACTGGAGAAATTTGATGTATCTAGAATTATCAGGTAAATGCAGCTTAGAATACGTGTCTTGCAACATATTTGACAGAAAATTCAGTAGAATTTGAGCTTTACAGCACAGACTGAGTTTATTAAGTAGAAAATGACCTCCTTCTCTGATATTTAGCTGTATAGAGTTTTAAAAAGCCAAACTACTTCAAGTGAAGCAGTTTCCCCCAAATTTTCAGATCACAATTTAGCATAAAAAGTGTCCTCTGGAGGAAAAGGCCGAGAGAGATGTTAAACTGTCTGTTCAAATGTAAATGCATGAATGTGCACTGATGCTTCTAAGTGTAGAGGATTGGGTTTGCATGCTAAAAATGGCCCCACAAATGCTCCCTCCTCTGGTCTATCTATATTCATGCTCTCTGTGCTGGCTAGCTGCTGACCCTGCTGCTCAGGTTAGCTGGCAGCCTGACAGACTGGCTGTAAAGCTGGCTGGCTGCTCTGCCCTCATGTAGCCCCTGCAGCAGCAGCCGCAGCAGCAGCATCTATTACAAACACACAAACAGTTTCTGAGTCCCTCAGACGTTCGCATTCAGAGCGACCTGCCGTGACCGGCTGCATGTTTTTATAATCTGCTCTATCCTGCGGCAATTAAACCCCCGAACCACCACCGCACATTGAAAACACCACAGTCAGAGAAAGAGTGAGCAGCGGCACATGTCTGCCATCTTGTCACCTCGGTAATCACACGGACGAGCAGCCGGATGCACTTGTAACCTCTCGGCTTTCTTTGCCCTCAGACACCTCAGAGCAGAGACACTAAAGCCTCTGGCTCTCCGTATCCTGTTTCTAGGAACTATGGTCCACTGTGGGCTGAGGTGGGGGATAGTGGAGGGGAGGGGAGTAGGGCTCAAGAGTGTGCAGAGGTGGCCTCTGTATGTGCAAGGCTTCTCTGCACACAATGGCGTCTGAGCGAGGTGTGCATATGTAGGTTACAGGAGTGCATTCAGCATGTTTGCATGCACCTAGTACAAGTTGTCATGGTTTCACTCCAGCTGCAGGTTTTCATTTCCAAATCCTGTCAGCTTCACTTCTGATGTGCCAATCAAGTCAAAGAAACCAAGTCAGACATAAAGAAAGAGCTTCAGTACTACGCTGTGAGATGACTGCAAGGGGAAACGACACAAGTAGGAGAGAGGAATAAAGCAGGGAGAAGTAAGGAGAGAGGGGAGAATAAGGGGGAGGCAAGAAAAAAATGGGTTGTTGGAGGAGGAGGAGGGGGTGGAGGTGGTGAGGGACAAGGACAGGAGAGAAAAAAGGTGGTAAGAAAAAAGGAGCAGAGGAGGAGCGGCAAGACGAGGAGAAGGAGCGAAACAAATAAAGAGAGAGTGGAGTAGAGGGGCTCTGGATGGGGGGAGACGGGTGAGGGAGGAGGAGGGGGGCTGCTGCTGCTGATGCTGGAGCACAGCGCGGCCAGGCTGAACCGAGTGAACTGCAGCGGAGGTCAGGGAGTCCAACATTCCTCTGGAACAGTGTGTTTACACTGCGTAGCTGAGAGGAGGGGGCCGAGGAGTGGGGGGAGGGGGTGCGAGGGGGACGACGGGCGGGGGAAGGAAATCATCTCCCAGAGACGTTCAGAGAGAGGGTGAGAGCATGTGTGTGTGTGTGACAGAGTGAGAGTGTGTATCTGTGGCTTTACAGTGAAAGCACCGGGGGAACTTGATTCTCCTCCCCTGACTCCTCTACCATCCTCACCCACCACCTCCCCTCCATCCCGCACTATTTAAATCAACCTTAAACTTCGTCCACCCACCACGACGGTGGGGCCGCAGAGGGCCCCCTCCGCTAAGGAAATCAAGATTTAGTAGAAATTTGAAGCTTTTTAAGTTTAACCTGAGTTTTTTGTGTTGATTCTACTTGGGAAAGGACTTTTAAAAACAGAGAATTAATAAACTCTAACCTGTTTGTAAAAGGGCAATTTAGGTTTCATCTTTTCAAAATAAAAGTTGACTTGACAGAGCTTAAGACCTTTTTTTTTGTTTGCTCACTGAAAACTTTGATCAAATATCATCAAGGAATAATTTCCGAAGGGAAACTGTTTGTTGTTTTTAATGATGACACTAAAAAAGTAAATGCATGAAAATTTACATTTTGAATTTCAATTACAGTAACTCAATTTGCAACAAGAGACCTTGCAGGTCTCCATTTTTTGAAAAATAAAAACCACAATTAATTTAAGGTCAGGATAAAAGAGGAAAAAGTCAGCAGGAAAAGGACTAAAAGTCAGGAGTGTTTCAGAATTAATTGTTAACTTTTATGATAAAACAAATTCAACTTTTTAAATAGAAATTCTTGGGAAGATTAATACCTTGTACATGTCTCATCTATACAGGCTAAAATAACTACAATCATGTTTGTTTGACTTTCAAAATATGACATTTATTTATAATAATAATAACTTTAATTTGTATTGCATTTTTAAAAAACAAGGTTTTACCAACATGCAGAAAAACAAAAATCAGCAGAATCAAAACAGGAGATAGAGATAGCAAAACAACATCAAGAAAAACGTAAGAGTAAAAGAAACTACACAAAATCAGCCTTATTTAGACATCACGAGACATCATTAACACTATAACATCCTACTACATCGCAAGAACTACAACATCCCTAGTCATCAAAAGAACGGGAAATCCTAAGACAAACTAAGAACTAAGACGTCACGTGACACCACAGGAACCCATGAACACCAGGCCAACACAGGAACCCAGCTACAAACTTAAGTCCAAGAGGACCAAAGATTCAACAAGTAATTAAAAGATAAACAATAACAACTAAAAACAGTAAGAAAGGCAAAGCCATAAAGGAAAATGAAAGGTAAAAGCAAAAATATGAGGAAGGAAAACACTAAAAGCAAAACCAGTAACATCAGCAAAAATTAAAACAAGAAGAAGAGTAAAATATATAAAAACAAGCTAAAGTAAAAACAATTAACAGTCTATAAAAATTAGTTTTAAGGAGTGATTTTAAAGATGTCACTGATTTTGCACACTTTATCTCTTCAGGTAGGTCATTCCAAAGTTGAGGGACCCTGTCACCTGCAGTTTTAAGTCTCGACTTTGGAGGCCCCCACCTGAGGATCTGAGTCTGCAGGCCAGCTGATAAAGTTAATAATTCTGATGTTTAACTTGCAGCCAGACCATTTAGTACTTTGGAAGTAAAATTTTTAAATCTATGCTAAAATTAATAGGAAGTCAACATTTGTCATTTTTATGCTTTATATCTCCCGGGATGCATTGCCTATTTAGGGTTTAGATTCCAACATTTTCTCCCGTCTTTTTAAAGTTCATGTTACAACTTTGAAAACATAAAGAAAGAAAGAATGGATTCTTTTACTGTATTCAAGTTTTGCATGCAAAGATTTAGAAAAAAGAAACAGTGCTTGTTCACATTGCATGATGCATAAACTTGAGAAAAATCAAATCTTTTAATAACAAAACAACTTTAAACAATTAGAAACCAGACATCTTACTGTTTTTATCCTTATGGTGACTTTTTTTTTTTTAACCATGGACAAATCGAAGCCTCACTTTGCACTCTGCACCAGTGAAGGGGTCGGTCCATCTAACACATGCACACTGGCAAATTAATTAATGAAAGACACATGGAAGTGAAATTAAACATAGTTTTAACTTTATGGGTTATGTATAGGGTATAAGGCCATGAAACAAGGTTATGGGACAGTTTTATACACTTATAGGCTCCAGGATACCTGATTGGGTAAATTCAATTAATCATTTTTCAACTAGAGGTTATAAAATGGTCTTTAAGACAATTTTATAAAAAACAAAATTCCCTCCAAATTAAACTAAAGATGAATGCATAGCATAAAAGTTTATGTCAGGGTCTGTGTCACTGCATGCTGATATTTTTGATTTTGATGCAAATGATTTGCATGTCTTTGAAAGTTGGCAAAAAGTCACATGACCCGAGTAGTTGACCCATGCACCGCTTCAGTGTTCCTCATGATGATTAGTGAAACCCCCCAAATGTCAAACAGCTATCTCCCCCCTGAATAAAGGTGCAATTTAAGTGTCAAAGATTCAACATACCGACAATAACCACCAGGATGCATCTATTACCTTTCCTGAAAACGTGAGTATTTAATCTACAGCAGCTGGAAATGGAAATAATGACACACTGATGCTTTTTATTTCAGATTTCAAGATTTTAGTATCAATTTCAACATAAACCACAGGGTAGCAAGTTTTCTCCTATGAGGCGGCAGTGGAGCGGCGTGTGGTCGCTGCACACGCTGTGAGCCCTGCAGTCGTCTCCCACTCTGCTGCTTTCATTCATGACATAAAGACGTTTCCTTTCCCCCTCTGCTGGCACAACAGAGACACTACAGTGCACACAGAAACTGCATGCAGACTGCCTCCAGACAGACAGACAGACAGACAGACAGACACATTTAAAGAAAATAACGTCATCTAGTTTGGAGGACTACGGTCATCTCCCCTTTTGATAAGAATAAGGATTACTATATCTAACAAAGACTGACTGATTTTGTGCAAAGGTAATCATTTAGATTGGAACTAAATCAGTATCTTCTCTGAATTTCTTAAGATTTTGCTGTTTAAAATGCAGAAAACAAATTAGGCGGTTCCACCAGCGTCCCTGTTCCAGGTTGTAAGAGACAAAGAAACTACCAAACTCAAATATTTTCTTCATTTGCATGCCACAGAGTGCCAACCATTTATTTTCCAGACCCATTTTTTATCCAAACATTACCATTTAGATCAGATTTAGCTTGTGCCGCCACAGACTCAGTAAATATTTAGTGTTTACTGTGCCGTTGAGGAAATTATCACCGCTGGCATCAGTCAGAATGACATTTCAGTGAATCAGAGCTGAACAGGAGACAATTGGCTGTCTGGGCTTCGGACTGAATAATCAATGTGTCCCCAGACTGCTGCATAGCAACAGTCTGCACAAAAAAAGAGCAAAATATGCAGAACAAATAGCAGCACAGTAAAGTTTAGGGATGTGGGAGTATGAATCTAGATTAAAATCTTAAACCTCTGGCCTCTCTTTCCTTGCACTGTATCTAAATCCTGATGCAGCAGCAGGCATTTTATTTCAGGATATCAGAGATGTAAAGTAACAACTTCAGCTTCAATATTCAAATAATCATTCAGACAGAGTGGATCAGAAGCAGTCTGACATCAAGTGTCAGCTACGGTGTGTTTCCTGCTGTCAGACCACAGAGAGGCTGAGTCACCTCTTCAAAAACGGACGCACTTTTGACCAGGATTTCCCCCCAAACTTTCAGATCGACTGATGATGCTAAAATGCCCACTGACAGCATGAAGTCATGTAGAGTAACCTTGTCAAAATAAAACCTGCTCTGTAGAGTGATAAAAACTGGACTTTCATCTACTTTGGAGGTTTATGTTCGATGATGCAACACAGTCTAACAGCAGGTTGGGAAATATACACAAAAACAAGAGGGATGCATGATATTATCAGAATATCAGTATCAGCAGGTGTGAACATTTCTGCCAATATTTACAACCAGTATACTGGCTGGAAATTTTAACCTATATTAAATGGTAGCATCTGTCTATATATACTGGAAATACTGGCCTGTAAAATTTAAAAAATATCAGCCTGTATTGACTGGAAGTATCGGCCTTTATCCACAAGAAATGTTAGCTTATATATACTGAAAATATCTGCCTGTATTGTCTGGAGAAAAACGCCTTTATCAACTAAAATTTATTCCTGTATCACCTAGAATTATCGACCTGTATTGACTGAAAATTTCAGCTTGTATCAGCTAAAATTTGTCAACATGTATAGAATGGTAAATCAGCCTTTATCTAATTGAAATGTCAGCCTGTATTCTCTTAAAATATTACCCTATATTCACTGAAAATATCCACCCATATTAACTGGAAACACTGGCCTTTATTGACTGGAGATATCAGTCTATATTGTTTGTGAATACCGGCCTTTATCCACAAGAATACTGGCCTGTATCATCCAGAAATACCAGCTTTTATCTACTGTAAATACCACGCTTTATCAACTTGGACTACTGGCCTGTATTGGAATTATTTGGCTGTATCAACTGGAAATACCTGTCTGTTTTGACTGGAAGTATCCTTCTAGACATATGGAAATACCAGCATATGGCAACTGATAATACCAGCCTGTATCAACTTGAAATAGTGGCCTGCACCAGCTGGAAATATCAGCCTATATATGCTTCAAATACAGGCCCATATTTCCTGGAAATATGGGCCTGTATCCATTGGAAATATTGGTCCATGTCCATTTGAAATATCGGCCTATGTCTGGTGGAAATATAGGCCTATATGAGCTGAAAATGTTGGCCTTTGTGAGGTGTTAATATTGGCTGTATGAACAAATAAGTTCAAGTCCAGTTTTAGGCAGGACCAGCAGCCCTACATCAGCTGATGTAAAGTATGAAGAGTCATCCTTCATAAAGTTTATTTATTGACTACACAGTCAGCAGTGGGAGGTCTAAATGCTGTGGCTTCACTCCCAGGTGGCTCTGGCTTTGTCCATCTTTATACAAGGCCTCCATGACCACTCTTCCTTCTGTTTTAACAGCACCTAGCATTATTTGTAGTAGCACACAACTAATATTCATTCAACTCCACCTGTACCTGTTTCTAGATGACCTGAAAATGAGTTATGCTTAGCATTTTCAATGAGGTAACTGACATGACTGGACTTCATAACACCTACCCAGAAACCAATGGGAAGTATCATTGAAACTATGCCCATATTTAAATCACTGTGGCTGTAAATGTGTTTTTTATGTATGTTGTTGTTGCTGCTGTTACTTTGTTTGTCTCTTTCTAGTTCTCTTGCTGCAAGCCCAGCACAGTCTCAGCAGACAGCTGTCCAACATTAGGTTTTTGCCTGTTTAAGGAAGTTTTTCCCTGCCACTGTAACCACTAAATGCTGCAAAGTGTTTTTCTCATGGTGTTTTACTGTATAGTCAAGTCCTGGACAGTGACAGATTATACCTTTGGTCAGTTTCTTAAAGATTGTCTCTTAAAGTCAGATTTCGTCCCCTTTGTTAAACAAAGCTGTGTTTAAGTAAAGGTCCCCATGTGTGAAAGAGAAGCTGAGAAACAAAGATGTGCCCTCTTGGATTCTTGCAGGGAGAATAAAAGATGATAAAGTGTACAACATGTGATAAAGTGTCCTCTAGGGTGCTGTATCAGTTGAGAAAACACATTAGACTTCCCTACCTTGTAGATAAGTAGTTCCTCTCCTCTACAGGCCTCTAAAGCATTCTACCCTAAGATATACAGTGCAAGTAAAGGTCCTGAAATAAAATCCATAAAAGTGTACAAACAAAGAGACTTTTCTTGAAATTCTCATATCAGACTTGCTCTGCCTTGGAACCTTTTAATAACCATTTTTAGTGATATAATGATGAAGTAACTTTATTCTAAGTCACTTCTTATAGGACTTTAGAGGAGTAAAGTTTAAACATTGAAGCTTCCTCGTAACATTGGAAAAACAGATGGAGAGGGAAAGTATAGCATTAGTTCAGTTAAGCTACAGAGTCAAGCACGGCCATATAACTGAGATTACCTGGTCTCATGCAAGCCCTCATCAGCTGACAGTCAGATTTACTCTAAGCATGCTTTTGGCTAATTGCACTCATACTGCCTCATTTAAACGGCTCTAGTCCAGCTGCTTTTTGCATCCCTCCTCCACCCCAGCTCCTCCTCTGAGCTTTATCTGATTTAATCAGTCTCATTCTCTTGTCATTGATGCCGGCTCTGTTCTGGGTTTATTGCTGCTTCTCTCCCTGCCTCAGGCTTCCCTTGTAGGAAGAGCAGGAACATGTGCTGTTCCTGTGTAATGCTCTCCACATAGGCCTGTGGAAGGGGTGGGGGATCCAAGAACAGCCACACCACCCAATTTAAAGACCCTGTAAAGTGAAAATAGATCCTTATTTAGTTATTTTGTATGACAGGTCACTGTGTTATGAAACCCAAGGTCAAATTTCAGTCAAATAAAACATCTGTTAGTTTATAAATTTAAGCTGAAAAATCATAAAAAATGAGGCAGTAAAATCTGCTCCAGGATGGTGTGGGCATGTCTGTTGAATGAGCTGAAGCCACGCACACTCAGGAGAAATATGATCCTCTCATATTTATAAAAAGCTATAATCTGAATTAAGGAAAGCACTCACACCATTAGCCAGTCTCTTGACCTTTGCTGATCTTAGAAGAAAAGACAAAGTCAGCTTTCTGGCTCAAATCTCTGTTATGACGATTTAAATGATCCATAGACCACTGTGGCTGATAGATTTGGCGAATTTAACTCACAATGACCAAAAAACAGCATTTAACTGACCATTAACTTTCTATAAAGGCAGTGACATCAGCTAACATCAGACTGTACTGAGATGAACTGCTCTGTGATTTTATATTGTAGTGTTAGAGGGGCGGGGCCATTCTCTACTATGGGCTCGTGACATCATGAGCCCACATATTGGCCCCATCCACCTAAAACCAAGCCAGGAAACAGGTGAAAAACTCTCTAAAGGTCTCAATCCAAAATTCAGTCACATGCAGATCTTAGTGTTTTCACATGTTTACAGCAACCATATTCCAACATACCTAGTGTGTTGAGACAAAAACTTCATATTTCACTTTACAGGGTTTTTAAATAACAGCAATGACAGCAAATGAATAATTGCTAATCAGCAGAAAATTTATAAACCACAAATCATGAGTGTTGCTTGACAGTGATCCTAACTTAAATGGTGTCAGGTTCACTTGTCGTTCTGACAATATACTTGTTGCAGCGGTATATAGGGTAGTGTCTGCATTTTTGCATGCACATGTAAATAAAGTTAAGGGAGCATTTTTTGAAAAAAATAAGTCAACCCAACCAAGTGCTTTGGTTTTTGCCCACCTGTGTCTCAAAACATTAAATCTGACAGCCCATTCAGAATCTGCTCTGCATGTGACGTTAATATGAGAGTAGTTATGATAATACCTGCCCCTCATTTGGTCTCTCTAATTACAGCTTCTGATTAAATTTTTTTTTTAGTTTAGCATTGTTTTTCTCTTGTGCTTAACCTTCAATTTCCACATATATAGCTGTGCCATGGCCCACCTACAAAAATCACTGCTGAGCAAATCGCATCCTCTCTATTCAGTCAAAGCTGTTCGACTGCCCATCTCCACCATATCCCAGATACGTACCAAGTCTTACAGTATGTTCACTGCCAAACCGTGCCAGTCAACAAAGAGCAGACCAAACCAAACAGCTAGAAAAAAAGCACATAGTATCATCACTATATCAACATTACATTTCATCCTGGGGCACAAGCAACAGGTCACTGGGAGGTCAGTGGGTCACAGAGGTACTATGGCACCATTGACAATGCAAAATTAAGTTCTGAGGTGGAAAACCTCAAAATTTTACACGAAACCACACATCCTTAGAAAAAACAGAAAGAAAAAAAAATCAATTTTAACTTCCTAACGTACTCACCCATGTCAGAAGCAATAAAATCATGAAATCATGTCAAAATAAACAGCAAATCAACCCTAAAAATGTAAATACAACACTGTTGACATACTATTCTTGTGTGAACTCTTTCATGTTTTTGCAGGGGCATGCTGACAAATCATGAGAGTGCGCAGTCAACACACCCCATGAAGACAGGGTTGGAACTAGAATGAATGTTTTTAAAAAGACGATCACCAAAAATGATAATTCTGGGAAAGGCTGTTTAAAGCTGGTTTAAAACTTTCCTCTAATGCTATACATCTTATATTTTGATGAAAGCAAGCACAGATGTGTCATTTAGACCACCGAGGACTGTGTTAAAAGGTGGAAAAAGGGTGGAATACGTCACCCTTAAAATAGCATCTTATCCACCAAACCTAACGGTTACTTCTTGAAGATAAACATGCTGTGAAGTGGCATCAGCACCTCCCCTGTGGTCATACGAACCAGCCTGGAAAGAGGGGAAGCTGAAAGAAAAACACCAGTCAAGCTTGTGGGCAGCCACACCAATAAACCGACGAACAGCTTCACGCCAGACATCTGCCATGCTTCCTTTTTTTTTTTTTTTTTTAAATCCTCATCAACACTCCAGAAAAAAAATATACTGGGGGAAAATGATAATTGAGGGGAAAATCTGTTGCAGATGAGATGACTATGATAGGGTGAGTCCAAAAAAAAAAGATAGCCAAAGCTTTGACAATGCCTGTCCAACCCTGATACTGGGCCCTCCCACCTCCACCTCCCCCTCAAGAGAGCAGAGACCTTTGCTCTCCCTCCATGACAGGCAGCATTCTTTTGTCTGGGTCTGCCAGACACCGGCCGGACCCAGACAAAGGCAGGAGCACAGAGGGAGAGAGAGAGGGAGAGAGAGAGAGAGAGAGAGAGAGGGAGAGAGGCGATCAAGGGAGTGATGGATGAATGGAAAGGCTAAGATCTGCAAAATGTGCTCACCTTTTGTCTGACCTGTCTGTGTGCGTGTGAGAGTGTCAGTTATTCTCTAAATCTGAAAAGGTAATCCTCTCTTTTTGTCTGTTTTTGGAAAGGGTTGTGAATGCTCCCAGCGTGACGATTAAAAATTTTTTATTTGTATTATTCTTTCAGCTTTTCTCCACCTGTCAGGAGTTGTCTTGTCCCCCTCTGGCACCCATCTAAACCATGTCTTTCATATCAGGTGTGGTCCCTGTTTGCATTGAGAACATAAAGAGAAGAGTGGGGAGTCAGGTGCTGTTGTTAGGTTGTTGATTTCAGTGCACTCCTTTCTACTTTACACCCTAGTTACATCATCCTAGATTTCATCATCCCATCTTCTTATTTTATACCCTTGTACATTCACACTCAAACAATGGAAACACATAGCTATTGCACTGTTGTATGAAGAGTAATTCTAATTCTTTTGATGACAACTCTGAGTTCAGGTGAACCTTTACAAATGTCTCTAGGAAAGTAAGAAGGCTTTCTCTCATCTTTTTAATTCAAATACCACCAAGAATTTGCTTAAGGTCAAAGGAAAGGAACTTGGTTTGCTCTTTCAGCGTCTTATTCATTAAAGCAATTTAACTACATTCCCATAAGCATTAAAGCAAAAACATGCAAGTTTGAAGCAGGTGAAATGTTCTTTAGTGCCCATCTCTGTGATAACAGAGGGTGGCGAAGCCAGTAAAGATGTTTTTAGAGGCAAAGGAACTATGTCAACTGGCAAGGTATGACAACACGACTTTGCTGGTGTCTACAGCCATCAAGCATCAAAATATCTAAGAAATCAATACATAAAGATATTAATATAGAAAAAAACACAAAATAGTATGAACATTTTATGGTTTAATGGTTTAATCTTACTAATGCTCGTGTGAGTGCAGGACACAGTAGCCATATGCCCAGCCATGATCAGCTGACAGCCAGCTGATCTTAATTATCGCCTCCCAGCTCCCACAGCCAATCACAGCTCTTTGTCTCAACACAGCAGTGTATTTAAATATGACGTACTTCTTACTAATCCCTGCTTACATTAATGCTGATGCACCATGCTGCTTCTGCAGCTGCTGGCAAAGCTTAACCTCCTCCACCCCAGCCTCCTCCTTTATAGCATAAAGCTTGTTTTACCCTCATATTGAGATTCATGCTGCTATGTATTATTTGATTTTGAGGTAATTTTTTCAAATTCAGTTCGCATTGTCATTAATGTATCTATTTGTAAGGAAGTTTCTAGCTAGTGCTACCTGGAAGGTCAAAGCATGCTGCTTGACTAACCCATGGAGCATCTTCTGAGCAAAGCCTCAAATTGTATTTCCATTTTGCAATGAAATGGTGAAATGTATGTTGAGTGTTCCTGACCGAACTGTTGTTTGTATGCAGAGCAAGTGTATGGTTATCAAACTATTGACATGGTGCCTACAGGGAATAAATGTTAAAACTGGAGTGGGCAATACCTTTAATTGGCATTGTATATCATGTGGCATTTTGGATAAAGCCTCACTTGGGCATCCAAGGAACTGCAGTTTTTTGATGTATGGCAGTTTAGTACAACTAAAAAAGTACTTGGGTCTTCTTAAGCCCATTGATATTTGATATTAATGTAATACTGATCTTTATCTGCCACAGTGACTTTGATATTAGCATGACTGTAAAAAAAAATCAGAGACTGTACTTGGACTTGGTCTAAACCTTTCTGATATGAAGTAAGGACAAATATTTCCTAGAACAGTTAAAACACTGTCCCATCAAAATAATATCAGCCTTTCTCTTAGCTGCAGTGGGAAGACATGTTTTCACCTGTTCATTAACCTGCACAAATCAGTCAGCACTGTCTTATAGGACGTGGGAAACCTGAGCCTCTACAAACACTCAAACACAGCCACATGTTACAGTGTCGCCTCCTCTTGCTCACCATTTGCGGAAGTCATCCCCCACCTCCTTTTCCTCTGAGTGTGTTCCAGCCCCAGGCTCTGTTGCAGGGCTATAACTCATGAGTTGCTATAGTCGCCACAGTATACTGCACCTTGTGCCGACAGGGGCACATATAGAGCCAGTGGTGTTTTTTAACGGCTCAGCAGAGAGAGGAAGCTGAGAGGAAGTGTGTGTGAAACAGGCAGAGGGACAAGAGACGACGTTTTCCACCAAGGGCGGTAAAATAAACAGAGGTGGCAGCCAGGGAGAACAAAGTGAACCCACTGAACTTTAAGCGGAAAATGGTTGTTTTGAGTATGAATGAAATTTATACTTTAGAGGAGTTCAATAAAAGTGAGACTCTTTTGATAATAAAACATACTGGACAGAGGAAGCCATGCAAAGTACGGTGAAAGACATGAAAGTGAATAAAGAGTATAACATTTAGTGTGTAAGGCACATCTTAATCCTATTTTTTTTCCCTCTGTAAAGTTGTATTTATGGTGTATGGCCCATGGTATATGGTAGGCACCAGTACAAAAAGAAGATACATGCACTGTAATGACTACAATTGCAGCAAAGCAGCCATCACTGAACAGTGATGCTGCAAATTCTGACTTCTGAGTGGCACGGCTGATTGGCAGAGGCCTTTTACTCTTCAGTTGGGAGGTTAGGTAAGAGGGTAGTGGAAAGTCATCATCACTGATAGCCCTGCTTCTTTCACAATGTGTCTTCAGCAGTTCAGCATGTACACTCAGCATGCTGGCTGGAAAATGCCCTGTACCCCCTCATTATCTCACCCATCGCTATCACAATGAGGATGTCTCATTTGGAAGAATATCCACAATGCTGAGTATGGTCATCTTGGTTCAACGTAAGCAGTATTTTTTTTTTAAGTACATACCTGGACGCACTGTTGCACATTCTCTGACCTCACTAAACAAGGCAAAGTGGTTATAGATAGGTCTATCAATACTAGACACCTTTAGGGTTATGTGTGCTAAAAATCTGCTCAAAATTATCCAGCCAGGCCAAAACTCTTTAGTAAAACGTTCACAATCCGACTTACCCACAACACTGCAAGGACTCAACAGAGGTGCAACGGTGAATATATCACCAAAAGTCTATTTTCAGTGGTGGACAACAAAGGTTTTAGAAGGTTAGTAAACACACTGGAGCCAAAGTATATGTGTACATTTTAAGCCTAATGCACACTTACCACACTTTTTTGCACATATTGTAATAATCAAAGAGCAATGTTGTTTAATAAATGCTGATGTCACTTCTTTCCTAGTCTTCATTTGTTGTTTTGGGTTTTTTTCAATACCATAACAAATACCATACCATGGACTTGTTACCATGGTATTATTCTAGCGTGAGTTTGATATTATTCTCAGATAATGCAACAGGAAGTGCTCAGCTCTGGTCATGTGACAGTTTACACTGTACATATGTCATTGAAAGGTTTTATTATCAAAATAGTTTTGGAAAATGCATTATCACATTATTCCATAACAGTTTCAACCTTAGAGGTCCACTATGCTGCCAATCATGTGCTATTTGTCTCACATGATAGCATAAAAACAAAGCCATATTTTGCATTACAATCACTTTGTGTGGAACGTGTGATTTATAAGCTCTCTTTCAGGTTTTTGTTTGATGTCTAGGCCATTTAAAACAGCAAATAAGATCATTTGAATTTGATATAAAAATGAATTTCACAAATGGGCGACAGTGCTCCATACTGCAGGACTGGCACTAGTAATTTATTCATAACATTGGCATTTCGTATACTCTTTTTAAAGGAAAAAGAAATCTCTCTTATAATTCTACTTCCTGCTAAAAATTTATTTTTATTTTCAATCTCCTTTTTATTGTTTACATAAAATATTGCACTGTGGGAGAGTTAAAAATGTACATATTGTATTTTTCTGCATTTAGTTTGATTTTGGCTCACTTATACATCTTCAGGTGTTTAATTCGCACTGTTTGGGAATCCCTCTCAGTCTTTGAATGCAACAAATGCATAATGTTCTCTGTTTACTCAATATTAAAGTTATTTTAAACTTTCGCATTGTTTATTTAACCTTTATTTAACCAAGTTAGTCCCATTCAGATAAAAGCTCTCTTTTTCAAGGGAGACCTGGCCAAGAATGGCAGCCATACAGTTTCAAAATCAAACACACTCATACTTGCACAGTTCATAATAAACAACAGGTAAAGTAATAACAAAAGATCTGCTTAAACAGTGACATACCTCCAGTCTGGCTATGGTTCTCTGCTCCCTCTACAAGCGGATTTTTGCAGCCCTCCTCCATCCCAGCTCCGCCTTTATACTAATGATATCTTTTTTTTATATCAATTTAAGTTTACTTTCCTGCAACAGCAAGTTAAAGTTAAAAAAAAAAAATTAATAAGGTTGTGCAGAAAACATGGTACCAAACATGAATATGGTAAACATTTTCTGAGTGGTTTGTATTGTCTAGAGAAAAGTATAAACAAATGGCAAAAGTAGCCTGTGGACTTCTAAGGGTTAAGGGACTTTTAACCAGTGGAGAGCTGTGAAAACACTACTTGAAAAACCATCAGTTTAAATGTTATTTGATAAATACTAGAGCTGTCAGTATCATTACTCAGTGCATTACTCAGGATTAATTAAGGTCCACAATTAGTGCTTTTTTTTAGATAGTGGTTAATCACATGCTTTGTTCAGCCTTTCAGCACACTTCTAATTAATAACTGCAGTACCTCCCCCAGCTGAAGAGATGAAATATGTTCACCACTGCTCCTTGATGTCTCATTTAACTTAAAAAAAAACAAAAACAAAAACAAAACAAACATTACCCCTTTTACATTTCACTTATTCCCTTTTTAGTCCATAACAAATTCATTTTTTCTGTGGTTAAGTTCATGTAACACCCTAACAGCCCTGATAATCTAATCATTTATCAATGGATGTCTAAAATACTGGTTCTGAATATATAAAACCCTAAACCCCCTTTCAGTTTTTGTTTCTTTGTCTGTAAAGGGTTAAATGAAGGAGAGCTGCTTTTCCCAGGTTGCTAGGCAGTATAATGCTTTATTTCTGGCTCTGTGTGTGCCCTCGACAAAATTTCAGAGGGCCTGGGTAATGTCAGTCCTTAAGCATATAATTCTGAATGGCAATAAAATCAAAGCTTGCCTTAAGTTAACCCAATAAGTTAGTTATCTTTCTCATTGGATTGAAATTACAGGTTACTTGTTTCTAACAGAGGAGTTCAAAGCAGCGGATTTACATCAACACTGTTTACTGTATTAATTTTTAATTGAACGTTGGAGTTAATTTGCAAGTGAAGACCTCTAGTGTGAGTCAGATTATGAGAGCAGAGGAGGAACAGAGAGAGAAAACATAATCAATAGGAACACAAGAGTCATTAAACTTTCCAAAACTGTTAGTGTCTGCTTCACACCAACAAAAGAAAATGCTCTGCTGTGGCCTGTACACACCTGAGGGATGTCTGCCTATTTATTGTTAACTTAAATGAGTGTTTTGGACCAAGGAAGAGGCTGGACATCAATATTTTAACTTTGAAAAGTGGCTCCAATGAGCAATATGTTGGCCCCTGTTCACCGATGGGGAGTTTTTATCCTTTTGAACAATTCCAGGAGGTGCCAGCGCTTTAAGCATCTTTACGTTCAGTCAATGGTTTACAGTCACAGCTTGGAACACAGCTTTGTAACTTTTCTACAGCGTTTAGCTTCCCACCAGGAGTGAGACATCAGAGGAAAATAGCCACAGTGTGAATGTCTATGGGGCCTGGAGGAAGAGAGATTCTTCTTCAAGCTTTCACTGGTACAGTATGTTTTATTCATCCCTTTTCTCCTGGACTCTGTCTCGCTGCATGTTTGGGTGAATCATGAACTTTCTGTCAGAGCAGATGAAATGCAGCCTGACTGGTTGGATGACCTGATGGCTACCTGGCTGACTGACTGATGTGTGATTCATAAAGTTGGTTTTTAAAAAAACACCTGTCTAACCCCAAACTGACTCACACTCACTAAAGAGGTTTGTTTGTTTTGTCTGAGGATCACCGTCAATCTCACAGACTCTGGGGATAAACAAACAGCTCTTTGGTAAAATGAACTCTGCATCAGTATTGTTTGGCATATAACAACACAAGAAAAGCATCACGTATCATTATCATGGGTTGAGTACATTATTATACCCCTATTGTAAAAGAACTTAGTTTATCGAACAGTTTGCTTTTGAATGAGTCTCCCTGACCCATGTGATGGTTGGCTACATATCCCAGCAGTTAAACCATGATGCTAGCCTGGAGTGATGGAAAATAAACCTGTTTATTCTTCTCCTATGATAAATGTATGCCATCAACAGGTTTATCTATGTTGTAAGACTGGAGAGTTAGATTGGGAAGATCTGTAAGTAACTGGTTACTGGTTTTGTATGTTGCAAATTAATTGAAGAGGCTGTAACACCATCTTAACACCAGTCAGAAAAAAATTAGCTTATAACCTCTTTTGATCAGAAAAAGATCTTTAAAAATGCTCAAATCTGAAATGTTATATTTTTGCATTTCAGGCTTTTTGATACTAGACCACATTAACACTCTGATTTCCAGCCAATTAACAACTTACAAACTTGCCAGATACTCTGAAGTAAAATAAAACTGGTTTACCAAATAGGAAAACCAAAAATATGCTTCAAGTAGGGCTGAACGATTTGCAAAAATAATCTAGTTCCCCAATATTGCAATTGCAATTAAATGTGCGATCATTAGGTTCCTCATCAATTGTATTTTTCAACAAATTCAAGCAATAAATCATGCTATATTATAACTTACATTCAGTCCAGAACACGGTCATCATACATTTTACCATTTTACTGCAAAATGGATATGCAGTTTTACTTGGCGGAGAAAGTGTGTGACCAGCTTGAAGCTATAAAGGAGGAGGCTGGGGTGGAGGATCATGCAGCGTGGTGCATCAGCATTGATGCAAGCAAGGATTAGTGAGAAGTACCTCATATTTTTATGGACCGCCTTGTTGACGCTTGAATGTTTGCATAATGTGCATTAAATCTCTGCTGCTGCAAAAACTAAATATATCAAACTGGTATTTTGACACATTTTGAGTTAAAGAAATATTGCAACCTCTGTGATTTTTAAATTGCAGCTGGCCATATTGCGATTTAATCTAATTTGCAATTAATTGCCCAGCCCTAGCTTCAAGGTTATGTTTCCTTTGCAGTGATGCAGACAAACCTTTACTAGCATCTCCTTTAGCATCGTCAAATGCAGATTACATTTCAGCTCTTTAAAAAGTGAGTTCACTCAAAGGAAGCGCTATGTATACGCTTTGTTTTCTGTGATAAGCAGTATATTTTTCTGCTCCACACCAACCCTTTAATGTTTACATAATAGGTTCATTGTAGCATATATCACCAGCATGTTTCTTCTCTGTTTTTACGCATTATTCTCTTGACTTTGTGCACGCCTGACTTTGATTTTGTCTTGTTTTTCCTTGTTTGGCTTCATCTGTTTGCTATCTGCCTCTCAGTAATGTTAGATCATCTGCATTCATTCATAGCTTAAGCACCACTTAAACAGAATCAGTGCATGTTAAACAGCAGTAAAGACATCAGTGAGATGCAAATACAGTCACTTCAATACAACTTTTCCCTAAACAGGATTTTCTACATTTATAATAACTCATGACCTTTTGGCCCACACATCTGGCTTTGTGTCTGTTAGATGTATACTAAGAAAAACTGGTGTCTGTTTGCCGGCATTAGGTCTATTGTTGTCCTTTAGCAAGGGGACTTTATCACTGCAGAAATTAGCATGAGAAAGCACCGAGGTGGCCAAGCTGATTCCATGCAGAGCTGACCTTGTTCTAGTCGGCGAAACAATCAAAACTACAAGATAAAAAACAAAGGATACAGCTCACTCCTAGAAACGCACAATGCCACCTGCATCAGAGCTCTCCTAAACCTCCCGCTGCCTTAGTCGGCCTTCTGAGCCCTCCTCCCTCTTTTCTACTGTTATGCACAAAGTCCACCTGGAGCCAGATCTGAGCTCCAGGCCGGCCCCTCACATCACAGCCCGGCTGCCCCACATTTCTCTCACTTATCTGGGCTAGCTGAGCCCAGATGGCCCCCTGAGGAAGGTGAAGATATCGAGTTGGCATGGGAGGCAACGGGGAGGTCTGCCAGCCGCCAGAATAATTACCTGTCACACGGGGCGATAGTTTGTGAGGAGCCGCCATTTTTTACGCCAAGAAGTAAAGTAGTCTTGGGGATTGTCTTCTTATTCCCTGCTTTAATTTACTGCGCTCCCGTTCGCTGATCTTCCATCATTGCACTTCCTCTTTGCAATGCTGGTTTCTCACATTTCTCCACAATTCATTACCAGCTGTCAGTCATCTGTCAGGCAAAAGGCTCACACACCAAACATTCAAGGTAGAAGTTGAAGAAGTATGACGAACAAGAGGTAAACTGGGACACAGAATGGACAAATGCTTCATGTGCGGTGTGTAAAGTGAAGCAAACCTCACACTCATAACTACAGAGCAGTGCTTGACTTATTTTTTTCATTTTTTCAAAGTGAGACTTTGAATTTAGGTTAACAGTTTTAATCACTTGAATCTAGTTTGGTCAGGGTTGTCAGACTCTAAATGCTGCTTTGAAGCTGAAACAGGTTCAGATCCATCAGTATTGTGGGCATTTGTTTGCACAGATAAAGCTTGACAAGCTTATTCTTGAGTTTCTTTGTTTTTCGAGGTCTGAAACTGGACCTGTCACAACCAACCAGACACCTCCCACGTTGAAAAATGAAGGCAATGGTGCAAACATTGCAGTTCCTTGAGCATCCACTAGAGGCTAACCCACAAAACAATTAAGTTAAGATAAATCAACTCATAATTGGTAAAACATTGTTTGGGGGGTGTATATGAGGTGATTTTTAAAATATCCATCCACTGGTTAATAGTAAGGATGAGAGTGATGCATGATTGGGCAGGTAGGCCCCCTGTAGCTCTTTGCCAAGAGGCTTTGGCCTGCTTCAGCTCCACCTCTTTGCCTGTTTCTAGACTGGCTAAATGTTGGTAAGTATCACTATTTTCAATACAGTTACCCCTATTGATGGCTTGAGAGACCTCTCAAGATACCAGTAAGAGGTGTAACAGTTTAATACAGTCTGGATAAAAAGGGTGCCTTGCAGGATCAATGCATAAAGCAAAAAATAACTTTATTCAATAAAGGGAGATCTTTAATTGTTCTTGCTTTTTGCTAGTTATAATAAATTAATGAAATGAGACGGAGAGGAGCATGATATTATAGACCAAAGGGCCTAAGATTAGTTTCAGCTGGTTCTGAAACAGACAAGAATAAAGGAGTAACCAAACCCTCTACAGAAGCATGCAGAACTTTAAGGCATGTTTGGACAAAAAAAAAACAAGGCTGAAAATAGCTGTACATGTGGAGAGTAAGATGCCTGAGGACATCATCAGCAGGAAGGAGGATTAACACGACCCTGGTCCTGCACTGGATGTCCCTGCATCTAACCAGGGGCATGGGAAAATAATCTGTTGTCCACGCTTTTAGGTTAGAGAAAGGGGTAGATGTGGCCTAGGCTACCATACAGGCAGGTAGTGGGGAAGCTACGAGCCCCTGGTCATGCTGTGGATGTCTAAACAACCTGAAAACCGATGGCAGTCTCTGGGTATATTACTGAATAGGTTGAATAGGCCCAGACAAAAGAATTGCCATCGAGCCTGACCTTGCAGCAGAGTGACCCATGTGTGTCAACATGTATCAAGCTTGACTCTGGCCATCACCCGACCCAGCCCCAGGTCATGGCACATCAGATGAATCCTTACTGCCCTATGCCTTAAAACTTATGCACGTGGCTGCATAGTTGGGAATAAAGTAGTACTGTTAATTAATTTAGTTGACATTTTAACACAAAGATTACAATCCTACAGTTTGTGTTTAAAACATGTATAGTAGCTGTCCTCTTCAGGTTGAACCTGAATTTTTCTGTTTTCAATTTTAACAGGCTGATCTGATGCTTAGTGGTAGCTCTCATACATGGCGCCATTTGTTGTCACCACATGGCTCAACAGTAACTACCCAATTTCACGACCATTAATTCGTTGGAACCCACAGCCAAAGTTTGCAGCTCCACTATCGCTTTGACACTGTCTTTTGTAGCAAAACAACCATTTACTTCACTAGTAGTGGCAGACTTTTTCTTTTGCAAGGCTAACTAAACAGTGCCTTTGTTTTAACAACTCTCGCTATAGACTACAAAAAATTACTCGGACAAAAAGTAGTTTTTCCAGGGAGAATGAGGCTGTTGCTACGGACAGGTTTTAACTGTTCTGTGAGTTGGAAGCAATGGCTGCAGCCAGTGTAGGGTTTAGCTCGGCTGTAGCTGTAAAATAGCGTCAGTTTTACTGGAAGAGCAAAGTCCCACACTGAAAGCTTTCCTTGGCAGAGAGGATATTTTTGCATGTCTCCTAACTGTCTTCAACATGACGTTTATCAACCAACAACTCCACAGTTCATAAACTACAGTAGTGTCAGTGTGTCCAGCTCAGGTTTCTACTGGAGCTGGGCATGTCTTCTACCTCATTTTGTTTTGTCGCCAATTTGCCTGTCATGAATGGGACAGACAGAAGTCCTGCCCTTACCAAACACTTGTATTAGATGTTTCCCAGAGGGATGTGAAATATATGACACTGATATATGAAGCAGTCTATCTTGCATGTTAGGTTGGGTGGCCCAACATGATTTTATTAATATAAAATACTATAAAATAAACAGCATGCATGCTTTGCTTCCCTAAACGATAATGGCAAATTTAGGTACAGAAAAAAAACTTTGATTCTGGTCCACTAAAGCAGGTTTTCAATGTTATTTTTAGAGAAATTAACTGGTGCTAATAAATACAGTGTGGCTTAGAATCCTAAACATAAAACTAAAAAATCCCTTCATTTATAAATTAGCCTGAAGTTCTTGGGACAAAGTGTCACATATGAACAGCAGCCTTCCTGAGCTGTCAGAGGCAGAGCTCCTGCTGACTGATGGGCTCAGGGTCGGAGGGAGGATCAGTGTCAGAGGAGGAACAACATTCATTCCAGCTCTCATGCTCCTCTTACACGCCTCATAACTAAACAAACATTATCTGTGGTGTTTGGATCCAGGCCAGCATTCAGGAGAAACATCCCACTAAAAGAATAAATAAATCTATCTGCATCCATCAGCTCGAGCCATGCTGCTGCTCACCAACAGTCACATCTATCAACAAGTTTCAATCAAAAGTTTTGCTCCAAAAGATCAGATATTTGACACACCACAAATTCCATTGTGTTTGGCTCAGATATGAGTGCTGGATGCAGGCTAGTTTATCTTCAAATGACCAAATATACAAAGGTCACTAATAGAGTTGGAAATCAACACCTAAAAAACATAAAAAGCAGCTGTTTTTGCATTATGTGGGTTGAATTTGTTCAACCAGCCAGGCAGACAGTCCTGGCTCTCCTCAGAAGCATGCTGTAGCTGTGAGTTGTGGTCAAAGCAGCATGTTTAAATACTGCAACTCCCTACAGTGTTGTCAATGAGAGACTCTACTTGTAGATCCATTTAAGCTAAGTTAGTTATCCTATGAACAGATTTCATTTCCCGGTTAAAGTAATCAGTTGTAATTTTGTGGAAAATCCTTTTAAATGAAACAATCCAGCAGGTTATAGGGGTGTTTTAGTGGTGCCTTAACATAATGGACATCTGAAAAATACAAAGTGCAAACAAGAGGAGAAATAACACTTTAAAAACAGATTAAGACTCAATCTTTAACCTTTAACTCTACATCTCAATTCAAAGAAACCTTTGCCTTTTTACACAGGGCAAGTGGTGGTGATAAGGCCCGGATAAAAGAGATGCCTTCGAGCTTGACCTTGGGAAGCACAACACAAGAGTTGTTGACAATCACCAAGCTTGTCTTTGGCTCTCTCCTGCCCATGATTGTGGCACATCAGGCTACATGATGAATCCTTAGCATCCTACATGTGTAAAACTCATGCACAGCTGTACATAAAAATGAAGGCTTTCGTAGGCTTAAAGATCACTGCTTTTTTTACTGAGAAATACCTCTCTAATCTGCTCTTCAAAAGTTTCTCTGTTCATGAAGTAAATCACTTCATTTGACAGAGTTCCTGCCATTTTGTGTTGAGTCAATTATTGACCAAAAAGTGTTGTAGCCTAATGTAAACACTGGAGTAACACTGCACGTGTGTGCTAAAGGCCTATAGTGTCCTTTCTCAGCTATTCCTACAAATTGATTCCCTGAATCTGCAAGACTTTCTTTAAGGTGGCGAGTTAGCACATCACACTTCTGCAACACCCCTGGGATCTCTGCCTGGGCCTCCACAGCCCTCCACCCACACACCCAGCTTTGGGATTCAGACTGGGTTAATCACATTAAACAACACGGCTGGTTTACTTTCCTTTCCAGCAGGAGGCAAATGTGACCACCCTGTAATTGCTTCCATACTCCCCCTCCCCTGCACAAAGATAAATACATTAGACTGGCAGGTAGCTCGGGCTCCTCCTATAGAAAACACAGACTCCTACTGTAAACAGGATTTTTGTTTGAACCCGATGCCCCCTCCTAGACACCTAACAATATAACGTGCATGTGTCTCAGAGGAATGCTTAGCAAGGCTTGATGGATTCTACCCAGACCGTAACTCCCTTTACTGTGAAATAAACAAATATGATTGAATTATGATGCAAGGCGCCCATGAATTTTGGTCTTGTGTCTTTTTTTATCAGTCTCAGGGCATGCTGCCGCTCTCTCTCTGGGGCCTTCGACAACATTAGTTTGGCTGGAAATAGACGTCTCCTATTTCCCTGAATTACCGCCGTGGGTGGATGTTGAAAGCAGTTTGAAAAATAGCACCTCTCATTTCTTTGTCTTTCCTGAAACAGGACACCGAACAGGAAAAAGTGGCACAATTAAGTAGAATAACTGCCTGTGAGTGTTGTACCACGGTCAGTACGTGACCACTGTTAACAAGCAGTGAAATTTTGATTTTTGTTGCAATCATGTTTTGATAAAAGTGACAAATGCAGCTGGAAGTTCTGTTTCTGAAACACTCCAAGGACACAAATGTGTTTTTCAGGGAGAATCTGAAATGACTTAAATTCACGTCTCTGGAGAGAAAATTTGCTTGAGCTGAAACCCAAGGTTGCTCTCAGAATGGAGTCTATTCATAAAAAATGCTGCCATTTAGCAAGGTCTTTCCCTAAATTAACTCTGAGCTCTTTATCTGCAGCCCTCCAAATCTGGTTACTGCTGTAGGGTTGCTTGGCTTTAGATAATGAATGTTTGAATGTTTCTGTACATGAATGTAAATGTAAACACTATCTGAAAGAAAGTGCAAGAAAGGATGCTTACAACTAAACCTCAAGGTCATTATAAATACGTTTATTTTATCTAAAACTTCTGTTGTGTTGCTTAAGAACATTTTAATTAATGTATGCATCAGAAGCCAATAGTTCTGTTAGTGAGCCAGAAATCAGGATAATTAAAATAAGGAACACAATAGTTAAACTAAATACACTTGAAAGCACTCCAGAGCAGCAGATAAATAATGTCATGATTGGTCCCTTCTGAAATGTTTCTCAGTAAGCTTTTGTCAGAGCTTTGGGCTTTGTTTACAGCATGCATGAATGCTGTTTTCTCCTCGTGTTGTTTGCAAGAGTTAAATCATTTCTGTCGTTTCCATTTGCAATTGTAGAGCTCGCAGAGCTCATAAAACTAGCGCGGGTTGAGCTCAAGCTTGCACGCACGTCATGTTTCTCAGAGCAGCAGCAGATGGATCAGTGAGGGACAGAGAGAGGGCTCAACATGAAGGAGAGAGAGTTTTTTCTTGCCCTGGTAAAGTTAGACGACTGTTCAAGGTTTTATCTACAAGTATCATGCATAAATCTCATTCACACTGACTAACACGGCTTCTTCTGGATGAATCACTTCTGATTTCATAACAGGATTTTTTATGACATGAAAAAAAAAACACCAAAACCAAAAAAAAAAAAAGGACAGAGGAGAGTGCTGAATGTTCCTGTCTACTCTGATTGTCTTTAAGTTGGTTTGAAGCACAAGTTAGCTGTTACTGATGCACCACTGTTTCTCCATCAGCACTCCTCTCTGCTGTCTGTATACGGGCCAATGACACATAAGGCTTCATTCATTGTGGTTGCACCACCTGACATTTTCAACTTATTCCAATTTCAATATGCAAATACCTTCAAACATATTGTTACGTTTTAGTTTTAAATGGGAAGTTTTTATGCAAAAACACTTTTTCTAACAAAAATATGTGCCCCTTGCCTGTCTGCAATCCCCCCAAGTACCAGAAAAATCCACCCCCGCTTTCAAAAAATGTGTGCTGAAACAAGCCATTCTCAGATTTTCCTCTCATGACCTCATGTGGGGAGATAGCACTGTCTCCAAGGTTCTGTTGGCCCTCCCTGCTTGGGAGAAAGGTCCGCCCTCTACTCCTGATCCTCCTCTCAACTGCCAGTTGAGAGGAGGATCCAGCCACATCCATTTCCTGAGAGGGGCGGAGTCAGATGGCTAATTAACATTTAAAGCTACAGAAGCTACAGGTCAGAAGAAATCCTGGCTACTTGAGTGTGTCATTGAAGATGATTTTGTTCACCACCTCAGTTTCCTTGTGGCTGCTACACTTCAAAGATATTTTAATACTTTCTGTGTATGTTTTGTGGTCTAAAAGAAAACCTAACAGACCCTTTTGCTGGAGAAACTGACTCTTTGTGGTACTCCTGAACATGCAAATCACACCTAATGACAAACTTGGCACAGTCTGCTTTGGCCCTGGCTCCGTCTCAAGCTTTTCAAGCCAACATCCTTCAAATCTCAGGCCAGACAGAAAGCTGTGCCTTTATCTGTCCGCCACCACCAGTCCAGTCCAGTCCAGTCCAGTCTGGCATGGTCCAGCCAGAGACCAGACTCACTGGGGAATTTCATCTGAATTCAATTTCACCTCTGGCCTCTGCTGCGGCAGCTTGGGCCACGGATACATAAAAGGCCAAGTTTCACATTGAACGTGAGAACCCCCTCATCCCCTGACCTTCATTACCATATGAATGGAGCACAAAATGGGACTGGGAGCAGCGAGGGAGACCCAGGAGAGAGGGAGATTCAAGGCATAAACGGCTTATTTTTAGAGCTCTGGGTTTACCTTTATCCACTCACTGTGAGTTTGTCTCCGTACGTAGATGTACAGATGTCACACCGAGGTTCAAATGCTGAGGAAAATCAGGCTTTTTACTGTCTTAAAGTTTAAAAACCAATCACCCGCCTTTTAAGGGAAGTGAAATTTACCCACAAGTTCAGCACTCAGGGCTCTAAATATACCAAACTACTGAAAAAACAAGATAGTTCAATCCAAGGACAACAATCTTTAAACTTCTCAAAATCCTCTGGTTCACATCACTTCAGGGCTTCATTTTCTTTCAGTGTTTCCCTTGGTTAGATTTCTCTCCTCAACCACGATGATCATAGTGAGACAAAAATGACTCCGTTTATCCTGAGGGGAGGGAAATTTTACTGCTAGATCACTGAAATATTCAATAAAAAACTAGTAACATTTAAATGAAATGAAGAGAATGAAAATATTATATGCATGATAAAATATATATTTCACAGCCTTTAATGCCTTAATGGAACAGTTTTAAAAGAAAATAATAAATAGGTGAAGTTTCAAAGATATGACACTTATATAAGGACAAAAAGAAAAAAGAATTTTGACTTTTTCATTACTATGACCTTCCAGGTTTTACAGTTGTACAAGTCTTTTTTGGTTTTAAGTCTTCTCTTCATTTAAAAAATCTTTTTTTTCCAATCATTTGTAAGTCAAGAAAGTTTTATTTACATCTCCCTGAATCATTAAGGTTTTCTGGGCGCCTTGTATTTAGACAGGATCTGTCTGTACTCTTTATAACATTAATATTAACTGAATCCTACCTGCCCTCTCTCATGGCTTGTTCTTGGTAGTGGTGATGGCTCTCTCTCACTCAGTCAGCAGCAAACAAGTTGAGGGACCGCAGCTGCTGCAGAGGTGATGTTTACACTTGGTTCTTGTACAGCTATTTGGGAACAGCTTATCTGCACTTATAAGTTGTTATAAAGGCTATCACACCGTACAATTTATTGAGTTGATTCATAAACTTGCACAGTTGGTTTGCACAGTTTAGGTTGTGTTGGCTGGCCCTGCCAGCTTACCTGTCTCATCTCCACCTGGCATGTTTACGTCAAGCTGAGAGCTGCACATTATAGGCTGTGCAATATTTTAAAGTTTAACTTTTTCACCAACATTGCTCTGGTTAGGATCAATCTTTCTCTCTTGATTATTACCTTAACTGTCTTGGGTCGGAGACATTAACCACTGACAAGGTACAGGCTGAACCAATGTAACAGTAGTGTTTCTAATCAGATGGACTCCCTGCCCTACCAAGCACACAGAGAGAGAGAGAGAGAGAGAGAGAGATTTTATGAACAACACTCAAACAATCAGTACTCCTGCCTGTGGTCATCCTTTGCAAGTGCACCCTGTTTAATGCCACTGTACCTCGGCCCTCCTGGCCCTAAAACCAGCCCAGCCCACCCGATACTCCAGATTAGCCATCACATGTTTTATAAAATATTTAATTCTGATATTTTGAGCTGATTAAAAACTTATCTAAAATATCGTAATCAGCCTCAGCAACAAGAAAACATTTTGTGAACACATTTTTTTCTGAGAAAAAAGGGAAATTATAGTTTGTCTCAGTTTTATATGACTTTATTCTATTGTTTTTTGCAGCCTTCCAACTTCAAATCAAGTAGAAGGGGCAATGCATGTAAATACATGATTTATTATTTTGATGCTCCAATCATACTTTAGCAACATTTAACTGAGAACATGGAGGCATTTTTTTGGTGTCTGTCAAATAATTAACACTTAATCTGTTATACGGGCAACAAAAGGGTCATTTTAACCTGAAAGAAAGTTATGCTTGATACCTGAAAGGACCTTTTTGTTCTTCCTCCTACATCTCTTTCCACTAAATTTCATTGCCAGGGAGTAGGGACACACCCTGGTGAGTGTAGTCTCCATGGTGATAAAACATTTGCATGGATTTAGTGATTAAAAAAAGATGAAGAATTCAATGTCAAAACACATTAATTAAGAGAAAAATATTGAGTTATATCAGTATTACAAAAAGAGGACTTTAAAGGAGAAAGGGCTTTTGGGTATTTTTAAAGGGACTCTTTTAAAAGATAATAATTCATTGCTTTTAAAGTCATTAGAATTAAATTTGACGAGAAATACTTCAGAAGAAATTTTTGGAGCAAAACAGCTTCTATTTTTTAAAATAATTTATCTTTAAAATAATTCAAAATCAAAATTGGTTAAAATGTTAGACATGTCACAGCATTAGTGAAAATATGCCATACAGCGTTCTAAACACTAATTGTAGTCAGTGATGTGTTTGGTTAATAGCTCTAGTGTAAAACATTCAGGCGTGATCTTAATGCACTCTGTCAGTGTTGTCCTCCTTTAACCCCAAAGCACTGAGAGGAAGAGGACGAGAGGTGAGAGTAAAGGCAGGGGGAGGAGGTGGGGGAGTGACGGTGGTGGGTGGTTAAGAGACAGGAGGAACAGTCGGCTAGTCTGTGGAGAGCTGCAGCCACACCCAGGATGAACTGAGCGCGCTCTGTAACCTCACAATCACTTGGCAGGAACTGTGATGGGATCTTACAGCTACAGTCAGAGCAATAAGGTACATGTACAAATGCAGGCATACACTAAAGTAGAATAAGCAGCTGTAGAAGATGGGTTTCACTAAGAATCCCCGGTATGCACAGTTTTGTTAATCTGTGTAAAACTCAGTGATGTGATGTCTAATGCTGTCAAAAAAAAACCTTAATTTCATGGCAGCTATAAACGCCTCAAATCAATATTATACTCTGTTTGCAAACAATGCTCATTAATCAGAATGTACATGACAAACACAGCTGGTTTAATGATATATTTTTGTTCAGCTTGTTCAGTCCATACATCATTGAGTGCTGAGTAGGAAAAAGTTTAAAAATGTACAGGGAAACTATACTCACAAGTCAAAAAGGTCATTGTTTTGTACAGTGCGAAAGCACAATTTCTACGATCTATTTCTTCCTTATTTTAATTTAATAAGGGAGTTAAAAAACAGTGCAACCAGCCTGTTCCACTTTGTGAGCACATTGTGAAATAGTGCAGCGGGGGACAAGTGAGGAACCATGAAGTGAGTGAAGAGCTTTGCAGAGGGTCGCTGACTGTCAAGACTGTTGCTAAACAAAAAGGTCAGCAGGTTTGGTGCACAGTGATGTCTGCATGTCTGCTCCTCATTCCCACTGATCTTTATCTCTTTAGCAGTGCAATAGACATGTTATACATGCTTCTGTGTTACACCCATTTCAATCTCATCTAAACAGTTTTTAAACATCAAAACAACTCAGAATTGTAATGTATAACTTTTATATAACAGCCAATTAAATGTCAGGTTTAAATCTGGCTCTGGCTCACAAACTTTGGGTGATTTCCCACCCAAACCAAGGATCACATTTTTGTTACACTGTATATATTAAATGGTTTTGGTTTCACACTGTAATTATGCAAAGACACTTTACATGGCAAACCTATGTGATACTGTTATCAACTACATGGGTTGAATGTCTCCATAGTTTACATTGATTGAGATTGGTCGGTGGACGTCTGACGTCAGCACGCTAAATAATGTGCATAGCTTGTATGTTGTAAATGATGAATGAAATAGTTATTTCCACCATCTGATTAGTTTATTTTAATACTACCAATAGTGCCAACACAAAGAACAGTATAAGGCTAGCCCGGGTTACCTTATGACCTTCCTTATTAGACAATACTTCAGTTATTCTAGCCAGAGATGGAGAAAATAGTATACAATCCAGCAAGCCATTGCAACGCTGACTCAGGAGAGAAGTAAAGTGGTGTGATTTGTTGAAGCACTGCTTTTTCACAGAGTATCGTGCACCTTCATGAAGCTTCCTGCTGCCATGCTTTCTCACTGGGCATGAGCCTGACCATGGTTAAGTTTGGTCTGGACCAAGACCACCTCTCTTGGTTGGACCAAGGTTTGGCTTTTTGGTCCAGACAGTGGTCCAGGGGAGGTTTCATACCTGTCATTTAGGTTTGGATCAAACTGAAAAGACTGAAAGTCCGGACCGAATGATGTAGGTGCAGAAGCCCCCTTAGAAGGATGGACCAGGCTAAGCTCTGAGAAAACTTGCATGGGATCGGGTAAGGTCAGGCGGGAAGTTTTGGGCCTGATTTAAGTCACACCTTTCCTGACATGCCAGACAGACTGCTTCATACATCCATGCCATATATTTCACATCCATCTGAGAAACCTCCTTCCCAAGTGCTGGGAAGGACTCCTGTCCTTCCCAGCACTTGGGAAGGATGGGAGTGTTAAAAGATTCACGGTGGGTAATTTGATGAATGTTCTGTCTGTCACATTCATTGTGGGCCAATCAGAGCAACAAAACAAAATGAAGTAGTAGACATGCACAGCTCCAGTAGCAATGTACACTCAGCAGGCAGGTGCTGTTGTAATTTATGAACGGGGAACTTGTTGGTGGATCAAACTCATACGAGTTGGTCAAGAGAAGAGCAAAAACATCCTCTCTGCCAATAAATTTCCTTCATACTATAGCTGCCGCCAAACTATAGCTACATCCAAGTTAATAGCTACACTGGTGGCAGCTGTTGCTACCAGCTTGCAGTACGACAAAACCCCACCCATAGCTATCGCCTCCTTCTCCTAAAATGACATTGATTAGTCCTGTCCATTATCCAACCTGGCACGATAGTTTCAGACTGGAGCTTTGCAAGCTAGATCTGCCTACTGACAGACACAGAATGTGGCCAATCCATCTGCTTTGCAAGGTTAAGTGGGACTGGGCAGCTCTGATGATGAAAGGACAGGACATGTTAAGAAGTGCCTGTACCCTGAGCTATACTATGGCTACATTCACATCACAAGAATTATGCCTAAGACCAAGATGTGGATTCTCTTTTCTTCAGTGATCAGACTCCAGTATCTTTGCTTCAAAACTGATCAAATAAACCAAACTTTGGGGGTCAAGTGTACTCAGATCCAGTCCTAGGTCCTGATATCACTTTGATTTTACAGTCATCATAATCTGTTTCATACCTGCTGGCTGAGGCAATCTACCTGGGCAATCTTGAAAATGTTTATCTATATCATTTATACTCCTAATAATATAAAAATAACAGGCCTAAGATTTATCAATACTGTGAGAAAAGTGTGGATTATTCTGCTCTTTTAAAGTTTGAATAAATCCTCATAATTCAAATTCAGTGTCAGACTGATGAAGCGACAGACTGAAAGCGACTTTCCTAAAAACACTGTTTCATAACTTGCTCAAAGAGTTTGCTTTTGTGGACTAATGATGAAATTGCACGGTTTAGACTTTGGGTATTCTTACTGTCAACTTTAGCTCAGAATTTGACTTGAACATTTTTCTTCATGAATATCTATAAATGGTCTTTGAAGTATAAACCTATATTTATTCATAATTTATCTTTTATAGGTTCTCACATATTTGAAATAAATGCATTATTTAATAGTAAGTAGCTCTGAGTGGGTGAAAACAAAAAGAATAAAAGGATGGACTTGTGTTTTTATGGAAGCCTGAATGTGATTTGGTGGTTTGCCTCGTGCGGTGGGCTCCCTTGGGGTTGAGTAGGATGCTCTGAAACAGCAGGAGATTTGGAGCGAAAGATATAAAAAGATATGTGAGCATATAGATTTGAATATATGAATATAATAAGCAGTTAATGTTGAAGAGAACTTTTTCTTCTGTTTAATTTGGTGCGAGGAGAAGTCAGCTAGAGTGGTCAGACACACCTCCCCCTCTTCTCTTCCTCCCCCTCCTCTTCCTCATGAACAGGACCCGTGGTCATTATAACCCTCCAGACGGCTTTTATCATCTCTGTAAATCTCTGCTGGCTCAGACGCGGCGTAATGAGGAGAGCTGCGCCACTGTCAACCTGCGACTCTAACCCCCACTGAGAGGGAACGGAGGGAGTGAAAAAGAAGGTGGAGAGAGAGGGCAGGTGTCAGTTAAAAACACACACAGCTCACTGTAACACACTTAAGTGGGTTAGTGCGAGGCAGGAGCACATTCAGACGGTATGTTCTGCTCTGGAGAAGAAGAGTCACTCCAGTCAGTAATCATCCTTCAAAGAAAATCTTTCAGCTCTTAAAGAAACTGACATTTTCATAAAAATGTTTGTTTTCACCTGTTGTCACCTCAATCAGCCTGCAGCCAGTTCACACCAAGGCTGTCAGATTTTCATATCCTTGGATACTTTCCAATACCACCTACTATACAACCTCCATTATTTAATAATTGAAAGCGTTGAAAAGTAGCTTAAAAAACTGCAGCTCTTCAGTCACACTTCTAACCAAAAGCTTCCACCAGAAAAGGAAAGTTAACACTGCCTGAAGGCTGATATTCAAACACATATGTGCAGCAATTTGACTGCAATATTAAAAAAAGAAATTACTTAATATTTGTATAGTTAATATTTGGTGTTCAGGACTTGTCATCCAGACGGGTATCAATAATGCTGATATTTCCACTCTTGTAGTGCTGAGGGCAACTGTAATTAGACTAGATTACACTGATTACACATTTCTGAAGCTAACAATAGTAATCACAATCCTGTTGAGAATCAAATATCTGCACTTTTGCTTATTTCTTCATCTGCATGACGGAGCAGGAAAAACAAATCAAACGTCCTTTTTTCGTGAGCACTTATGCAACACTCATCTGCCTTTAGTCTGTGACGTCGGCTTAGGCCATGAAGGAGGGAAACAAGAATGTCAGAGCGGTTCAAATCAAAACATCTTGGATTGGAGTTACGCACACTGCCTCTAATTTGTTGGCTGAAAGGACAAGAATGTGACAGTAAAGTGTGAACTGTGTCCCTGCCAGAAACAGCTCTCCAGCACTGTGGATGCAACACCAAACCTGTCTAGGCACCTGCAAAGATAACATCCTGACACAAAGCTGAAGTTTTGCTTTAGAAGCTAAAAAACCCTGGACCCTGAGTGATGCTGGAGGTGCAGGAACGTGACGCCAACATGAGGCAAACAGCCGAGGCTTTTCAGGTATCCACAAACGCAGAGATAAACAGGCATTGTGTCTTCTTTTGTATGAAAAAGCATAAAGAGAGAGCTTGTTTATATCCTTATTAAAATATGGATGTGTGCTGATTAGGCAAAATGTAAAGTTTAACTTTCTGTGATTTTACTTTCTATTTCTAGTCGGCATTTAAGTGGCTGGTTATGTAACAGACAAATGCCTTTAAATTCTCATTATTCCTCAAAATATTCGAGAACATCCCCCCAATTCCAAAAATGGCAAAAATCATAGATACAGTGCTTGACAAATTTATTAGACCACCACTCAGTGGAAGGTTTATGTCTGCCCTGAATTAACAGCATTGCTAACTACCAAAATCATTTTTATGTTTCTGTAATGTTAATACACTTCTTAAACAGAAATGATATTTTTAATGCTGAAATATAATTATTGATTGTTATCCATGAATTTTCAAATGTACTGTTTCACAAAAAAAAAAAAAATATATATATATATATATCAAAGAGCACTTCATTATTATTTCTTGATTAAGATGTCAAATTATATTTACTTGCATTCCTGAACAGAATGTTGTGTTTGTTTAATATCTGACTTCTTAGAGAAGCCCAGTGAGCCGGCTCCTAATTCGGGTATAAAAAGGTGAAATCATTTTGAAATCCCTCAAACAGTGCCAGCAAGTATGCAAGTTATCATCCAGGCAAAAGGACGCCATTCAAAATGTTAGTTTTTTGGTTATTATGTGTGAAAAGGGGACTGCTTAGTCATTTCAGTTTGTTGTTTGCCACATAAATAACAACAATTTTAGTTTTAAACAAGTTTTTGAAAGATTTCTAAAATATTTCTGTTTTCTCGTTTTTTATGACGGGTGGACTAATAAATCTGTTGAGCACTGTATGCTTCCAAAATTTCCATGAAAATGCCTGAAAATTTCCAATTTCCCTAAAACATCCAGTGAGTTTCACAAGGTTCCATGAAAAAAAAAAAAAAAAAAAAAAAAAATCAAAGCAAATTCCCCCTCCAAAGAATCTCTCCAAAATATAAAATGAATAAAATAAATTTTTAAAAAACTTGTAAATTTGCAACCAATTTCTTTTTCAATGCGTCAAGCAAATTACTTAAATGGTCAATGGATGTTCTGGACAATTATCTCAAAACAGTAGAAATTATGACTATGTTATAGGAAAACCAAAATGTCATGTCCTCAGATGTTAATGCGGGGTCTGAGGATGTTAAGTAAACACAGAATGGAATGTTGTAATGGAGCCTGAGCAGATCACTTACACTGTAGCCACTGTTGTCTGCTTTTACATATCCACACATGCATAACCCTTTAAAATGTAATAGCATCATTAAAGTCATCAGCCATATCTGCTTAAATCCAGAGGCTTTTCAGGAACAGTTTGTTAAAGTTCAGGCAAGGAACAAGAAGCCATCCATTCAGAGGTACTTGTCATGTGACTATGTGAACCAAACCGTGACCTGTGACTATTACAGACAAGTAAAATATCATTACACTCCTAGAAACAATCAAGCCTACCTCCACTTAAAAAAAAATTTTCACTTTGTTATTCTCCTCTCCACTTGAGGACAGACCTGGTAGAGCTCGACTTTATACCTTTTACATATCTGCATTGTGATGTTTGGACCTGTTAATGTGAGTAAATCACAAAAAAAAAATCTATCTCTAGCTTTACAATTTGGCAATTATTCTCATATTCTACTTTTATTAACTTGGCAAGGTGAATGTGATTTTAAGGTTGAGCTACAGATAACGTCCCTCATTCAGAAAAATGCTTTTATCAGAAAATGTTGAACAAGACTGAAACAAAAAGGTCTGATTTTAAATCTGGGGGGAAAAACACCAAAGACAGCTAAAGAGAGATTCTCACTTTCTATCACTATCTTTCAGCCTTCATTTGCTTGACTTAACATTTAGTTCATTTTATCTTTGACCTTTTTGTAAATCAGACCAAATGTGGCCTTTTTGAAAGAAAAACTGTCTGCAGTTGCACTGTGTATTGATGAAGGCTATAGAGAAATAAAAAGGAGATGAATTAAGAAAAACTCACTAAACAACGATGCCCTGATATATCAGCACTTGAATGTATGAAAGAGTGTTCTAAAGTGGTTGTAGATCTTTTCAGAGGAATAAAAATCAAATAAGAAAAATTTGGTGAATGCTGAACTCTTTTAAAAACTGAGTTTTAGGAGATAACTTTCTCCCTGTGAATGAGGCTAGATGTCTGTATTTTTGTAAACAAACATGCCATCAAATTGCATAATAATCTACGTCATTATTGTGCAATTATTCCAGTATTGATTGCTGTGAAATGACATGACCTGCAAAGTGACGTGGCAATGTTTTTTTAATATTATTTCTCTCAAAACCTGCCTCCCTCATCAAAACCTGGCTTATTTTCTGTGACCGTTTCTTTTCTGTTTTCCAGGAATTGTGCATACACATCAGACGGCTGGTACGTCTCTTGGGAAAACGTAACAAACAACTCCAGAGAGTCAGACCAGCTCTGACCTCAGTGACTGACTGTGTCGACGTGAGAGTGTATGTGTGCTCCAGCCGCTCTCCTCTACCTCTCCGCTCTTTGTGTCACTTCTGATGTCAGACAGAATAACTCTGTGTCCCTGCTGACGCGTGTGCAGCCGTTAAACCAAACACAAACTCTCACAGCTGATACATAGTACGGACTCTGACCCGCAGATGAACCCACAACGACAGCGCCGTCATCCAGCGTCAGCACAGCGGCTTCCTCCCGTCCGTCTGATGCCCTCCCACTCTGTCTCCTACCACCCACTCCCACTTATGTAAGGAGATAATCCTGCAGTCATTACAATGATGCAACTATTTGATTCCTGTGGATAAATCAGACAATTAATCTTTGATTAGGGCAAAAAGTATGATCTCTAACTTTTCTTTCTTTTTGAATAAATAATTCTTTTTAAAAATGTTTTTATGATAATGCTGCAACCAGAGCTTGTTTAGCCATGGATTAAAATTCTCAAGGTGCAGGACTGAACGGTGATCCGATTTTTTTAATGGACAGAAATAAAAACCCAAACAAAAAAATGGTCATGTGCAACCCCTTGCATTTTTTTAGTGCTGAGAATGCTGGACGGAAAAAAGTACAGCCAGCTGAAAAAGGGCAGACTGTGGACACAGGCCCTAATGAGGTATCCGTCATTACGTGTATGCTCATAGACAGGACATGACTTGACAAGAACATGGAGAAATCAGAGGCTTTTTCTTTACTTGTACTTTACAATGAAAGAATTCTACAGCTTTATGTTGCATGGTTCTAAAGTAATATTAAGGTTTCATACTAAAAATAAGTTTACTCTGTTTTTTTGGGTTGGCTTTCTTTTGTTTTATTTGTTAGTAAGAATTATACAGGGTAGTGAATTGTTGGAGGTGTCTTTCTCTTTAGAACAAACAGAATGATGATTAAAAATTGCTTAAATTTAAATGAAGCTATTACAGTACTGTGCAGAACTTTTAGGAATTTTTGGGTCATAAACTGAGGCTGGAGTAAGTCATAGATGTGGCCTGAAAGCTGCCTGAGGGCACCAGTGGATGGGAAGAAGGATTAACACAACCCCAGTAGCGCTCTGGATGTCCTTGCATATTACCAGAGGCATGGGGGAAAAAAAAATCTGTTGAAAAAATAAAGCCCACACCTTTAGGGAACAGTAAGAGGTGAATCTGGCAAGTAAGCATGGCCTAGGGTACTGTCCGGGTGGGTAGAGGGTTGCCATGAGCCCCTGGTTGTGCTGTGGATGTCCCAAGGGCTCGTAAATGGCCTGTTGTCTCCAGACAATTACCAAGGTGAAAAGATCTGGACAAAAGAGATTGACTCTGGCTAATGAACAACATACATGTGTCGAGCTTGACTCTGCCCCCCTCTCAAGCCACATGATGAATCCTTAGCACCCCACGTGCCCAAGTTTTATATACATTCATTTATATACAATATATGGGTCAATGACATATGGGACTTCATTCTTCTGACATTTGCCACTAAATGCAAATTAAACAGGCAAATACTTTGACACGTCCTTAATTTAATACTTATTAGAACTGGACGCATATATTTCAAAAATAAAATATTTTATGTTTTTGAGTTTTATGGTACAAAAAAACTGATCTGTTTTACCTTGGTTGTACCAGCTGACATGGAGAGTGTACCTACCCACTGAAAAGAAATGGATGATAAATTATGTATTATTATCAGTTTTAACCTCTTCATTTTGAAATAAAATACCCATGATTCAGCTTCACCATCTCATAACTACTCTGTCCCCCTTATAACTGCCCCTAAATGTAGACCGTCTACACTTAGGGGCAGTTACAATGTACAATGTAAGAATGGCAGTTACATTCATGAAATAGCTACATTGTAAACCCTACAGTCTAAGCAACATTTCAGAGCTGAAAGAGAAAAAGGTCACAGGTCTAACCTAGGCTATGGATCAACCACTTTTGAAAGTAAATACCTAGCTGTGGCTCACTTTGCTAGCTTCAGCTGAAGCTAATATGGCTATGCTAGCTACATAAGTAATGTTACTACAAAAGCCAATATAGCTAAGTTAGCTTTAGGAATGTGAGCTTTGGCAAATGTAGCTAAAGCTATTGTATCTACATGAGAATGTAGCTATGCAGCAGCTTTGTGAGCTTAGCCTTAGCTTCCTTATCTTTGAGCTACATTATCCACGTAGTGCACACAGCTAACGAAGCTACATTAAGCTACATTTGCTGCCCTAGAATGTTTACATGAAGGACAAGCTTATTTCCAGTAAGCAGACTGTTTACTCTGCTCCATTAATCAGGTGTTGCAGGTCAGGTTTTCAACTTTTGATATCCTAACCCTTATCCGTACCCTAAATGGAGGTTTAATCCAATTTTATTTGTAAAGTTTTGCATGTATTACCGTTCTTACAGAGCGGTCTGTAAGAAGGGCTGTCAAAGATGTACGGTCTGCAATAAAACCCCTCTCATTCAGTCTGCCTTTAAGAGCCTAACCATTTCTGTGGGCAACTCGTGGATGCTAAGAGTTGCAAATAAATTTGTTTTCAAATAAATGTGTTTTTTAGACAGTGTGTTGCTTACAACCTTTTGAAGGCCTCATTCCTCTGATATGCACCTGTCCTTGAAAGGTAAGTCTGAAGTGTTTACTTAATTTATAATTCTTCTCTTAAAACCAAGCAGAGCTGATAATTAGACCTAGTAGAGTGAAGTGGTTCTTTATTTTTCTTAAAGGCTCTTTTTCCAACACCAAGTGTTTGTTGATGGGGCTGCTTACTGAGCTGCGACTTATTCTTTGAAGTTGCATGTTAGCATTTTTATCAATAGTTTCCTAACTTTTGGAAGATAACAGGAGTTCACTTAAGTTTATACTCAGGGTTTCAACAGTTTCATTTCTTTTTAAAATAATACTTTTTGAACAATTTCTGCACCTGCAGCTCAAGAGGGGGGTTTGCTGTAAGCTTTGGAAGTGAAAATTGTTGATTGCTGTTGTTGCAGATATTTTACTTATTGTAATACTGCTTAAGATTTTTACCTCCATACTGTGAGGAAAGACTTTATTAATAACTGCCTCCAAAATTTTGAATATTAGAAGGACTACGGCTCTCCTGACACTTTAATGACCTCTTCTTCTCCAGACTCCCTGGCTCTTTCTCAGACCTCTCAATCACCTTTCCTCTGGTTTGGAAAAAAAAAAAAAAAAAAAACTTCATTTCACATGAACACTCGCTGTGTGGCTCCTCCACCAGAAACAAAAAGGCAGCCTCTTCATCATCCAGCAAAACCATAAGCTTCCCTTTATCTTCCCTTCCCTCATTAAACTCTGAATAACTCAGCAGAGAGGCAGAAAGGAGAAGAGAGAGAGAAGTGATTGAATTCTGCGGGAGGAATAAAAGCCCCTTGAGGTTGCCATTTTGAATGTGCGCCATGTCGAGCAGGCTGCATCCAGAGATCAGCAAGACAACAGAGCAGGGAAGAATAGCCTATAGACGGAGCTCCAGGCCGGCTGACCCACTGTAGATAATGTACCATGGATGTCATGTCATTGTACCGAGAGGCTGGAGCCACGATGATGACCTGTCACGACCCCGAAAGAGAGGCCAGCAGAAGGAGAGGAAAGAGCCATGAAAGGGAGGTCAGAGGGAAACGGTGGCACCAGACTTGATATCTCTATTCACAAGCTGCACTGGCAACCTGGTCGCTCTGAATACAGCCCAATTATTTCAATCCTGGGAAGGGGAAGAGCAGAGAAAAGGGAGCACAAAGAGAGAAAAATGGGTTTGACATTCAGGCCGGCCGGGCTGAAGGAGGTAACAAGTTCACGGCCCTTTCAGAAAACATGGTCGCCTGCTGTGTGATGGACGATGCAGCCTCAGATGGGACATCAGGGGTGGGATCCAGGGAGGAACGCATGGGAACCCAGTCTCCCAGGAGAAAGGGAGTTATCGTCCTGGCTGGATAAATGAACTCTCTGATAAAAGAAGCTCTGAAAGTTTTCTGAGCTGGCCCATATGGAGCAACAATACTGCAACACAAAAACATTACAAGACTTCTTACTCCACCCCTGAGCATGCAGAAAGGAGTGATTCATCACATTTTCTTTATTTATTCTCAAATCAAGGGTATGACCAAGTTAAAAAAAAGACTGAATAACTGTGAAATAAAAAAAGCTCTGCTGGAAATGTGATAAAAAATGTTGAAACCTAACAGAAGTAGATGTAAGCATTACTAAGAGAATAACGCTTCAGGAGATACGTCTTAAAACTGTAAATTCACATAGAGTATAAAAGTTTGAAGTCTATTTTCAAGCATAAAAAATAGCAAGTCAAGAAAACCTACCATCAAAGCCCGTAAAAACCTGGATTTAAAAACAGCAGCTTTGCTTTTTAGTGCTTTTCTCCAGACTGTGAAGGCGTAGTCTGTCACATTTGATTAAATCTCATTCAATTTGAATGAAGTTGGCCTGGTTCGACACCAAACAAAGGGAAGTGAATTTGACTTTATGTTTCAGAACCAGAGAATGAAGGAGAATCAATCTGAATTCCTTCTGATCTTAATGGGACTTCCTCTTAAAATGAAAACTAAAATAGATTTCATTTGGTCATTGAATGGCATAGTAGTAAGGCTCTCAAACACCTTTTAAAAAATGCTGATTAATTTCTGAGTGAATCAGGGTTAAATGCATTTTAATTGCAACCTACTGTAAAATCAGGTGTGTTAGCCATACTTTACATACTTAATTTTTCATCTAAAAAGTTTACTTTATCCTATACACCAGGGTGACGTACCAACAGAAAGTGCTTAGACATGTGACGCGATGACCAAAAGTGCGTGCAGCTGTCCTGTCTCATGCCACAGGAGATTAACCTTGCAAAGCAGATGGATACGCCTATTTCCGTGTTTCTCACTGGCGAATCCATCTTGCAAAGCTCCCATCTGAACCGTTTGGGCCTGGTTAGAAAGTGACAGGACCAATCAGCGTCAAGAGGCAGTACTTTCGGGTGCAGCAGAGTTGTGACGTTGATTGCTGCAGATCAAGCAGCAACAAGAGGCTGGTGCAACTGTGGCGGAAGAGCTTAGCGTGGATGCTGCTAAAGCACCAGTTTTATCAGAACTTGGCATTTCTTTGTTAAAATAAGAACCAAGAACAACAGTGAGTTGTTTTCTTTTCAAGAAAGACAAAAGTCATGTACTGACATGTCTACAGTCGCCATGTTTTACGTTAAGCAGTTCTATATGGTGTTTACTCCTTCGGTAGGGGCGCAGCTCGGCAGCGGCTACATCACCTGTTTTGTTGCTCTGATTGATGTGACAGACAGAACATTCATCCAACTCACCTCCAAGTTTTTTTCAAAGGCTCTGCCCTTCCCCAAATGCTGTGTATGAGTGGTTTACCAGATGGATGTGTGAAACACATCCATCTGGCACGCCAGGTTAGCAGGAGATCTTACGTGACTGAAACTTCCCCACATTCACTGTGTATTGCAAACTGTTTCCGCATTGCTCAGTAAATGCTGGAATACGCAACGACACTGAGCAGACCGGCAAGGTTTGTCATGATTTTCTTTTTGGTTTTCCTCCTTATTAGTTTATAATCGTGCATTTAAAAAAAAAAGTGCACTGTAAGCATTACCACTGAGTGCTAGTTTGGTTGAGAATACTCCTGAGAGAGAACAAAAAGTCAAAGGCGGAGGAGGGCAGAGCAACTTGGAGGCTGAGAGCTCAACAACCATACTGTAGCCAGTAGATGTACAAACTCCGTACAACAAAAACACATGGTACTAAAAAAGTGACACAGCTGCACAGAAATTAAATATCAGACTTTGACTGAAATTAACAAAATTCATCTAATAGGACACTCTTTCCCATGAAACAATTAAAATTGATGTGGATTTTTTTCAGCAATCTTTTGTTTTCAAATTCGTATTGGTATTTGGGGAGCTCGGCTTTAGATACAATTTGGGGAGGGTCCAGGGAAAAAAGGTTTTGAAGCACTGGTCCAGCCCATCCCCTCTTCATTCCTCTATATCACCTATTAAGTCATGGTATAAATATATGGCTCTGTGATTGTCTAATCTAACACAGCGACAATCTTAAACTAAAAGGTTGTGTAGTCTGGCCTTTGGCTTTAGACAAACTATATGAGGAACTACACAAACATGGTTTATTATCTTTGGGACATAATCTCGGAGGCCCCTGCATTCTTAGCGGTGCAGCAAATGTTGTCAGTCTGCACTATTCTGTCCCTGTGGTGAGTTGATTTGTAATAAACTCCACTAAAATACTTTAAAGACCTATTTTATATAGATTTAAGAATGTCTGAAATAAATATCAAACATTTCTGTGGCGATTTGATTTGTTAGGCTCACTAACAAGGCTCACTACGTCTTCATGCTTTGCTGGCTTAAATAGAAGCATCACTGTTGGTTTGTGTGGTGTTGCTTGTTTACCACCAGTTGGCAAAATAATTTTGTTTTTATGTTTTAGCATTTTTTGGAGTGGCAGGAGTGACTGTGAGAGACTCCTCTGCTTTTGCTTATCATGCCTGGGATTCTTCTAAATTAATGTTAAGGTTTTCCATGAGAGGATCCCTGTGGTGCTGGAGGAAGAGAAAGGATCATCTCAGTAATCTGGAGGTAACTCTGACTACACAAGGGAATTCTTTATTGTCCTTGGCTAAAGATGGTGTGTTGGATTGAGGGCTAAACCTTTGGAAACTTTAGTGTTCGTTGAGTCGAGGGGCACTATATTTTGAAAGCATAAAGGGTGCTGTACCTGTCTATATATTGCTCCTTACTCAGCGCACAGTCCTGATGCAATGTCAGGTGCAGAGTGCAAATAAGTTGGATTGAGTCCCTTCAGTATACATGAAAGAAACCAGAGTTTCAGGTCTCATTCCCTTTAGGAGCAAGGTGTGCCTGCAGGCCGACACATTCCTATTTACACTGGAAATTCAGTGTTTAGTCTTAAATAGACCACACTCAGCCTGGCTGATTTAACTTTTTTCTTTTTCACAGTGCAAATAAATACACAGAATGCACACAATAGACTGTATCAAATGTTTTGATGGAGGATTCAGGTTATAAATTGCTGAAGCATTCATGCCAAACAAGAAAAGATCAAAAAGATGAACAGGTAATCTCACTAATTATTAAATCTCCAGACCTGCTGTCAAGAGTGAACTGGATCTAGGTCTTAATGAGATCCTGTGAGCTCTAAATTTTTATAAACATAGGCTGTTATCATTTACTTTCTTTCTCTGCTGGTACCCCTAGATATTCTCTAATGCACGTTTTCCTTAACTGAACGTGCATCAGGACTATCCACCTTCTTAACAACAAATCAGGACCCAAATGTCTTTAATTTTTATCAAAACCAAATGTTTTTAATGAAAAATGGTGAAGTTTGGATTTCAGATGGAACAAAACATGTGATGGAACAAAGAGACGGAGAATTCCCTTAAAAATAAAAGCATATCATTTAGCTATTGCAACATGTTTACATCTGCAAATTACTGAAAATGGCTTTGCAGAACACTTTTGGGTCCCAACCCACCAGTACAGAACCAAGGCTCTAATCCACTGGGTCCCAACTTATTTTCATCAAGCCCCAACCCACTTGTAAGCTCTAAGAAGAGCAGAGGCCTGGAAGGTCTTACATGGACTAATTTTTATCATTCAAATAAAACAAAATAACATGAAACAAAAGGGTTCTTGCCTAAAGACCTTTGTATGAACTACTAATAAGTGTTTTATTATTATTTTAAAAAGTATGAGTGAGCCTTATCTTAACAACCTCAGATTAGACAGACACACCCCCAGGATGCCCCAGACCCCAGCTTGGGAACCAATGCTCTAATGCATGTGTAAAGAGTTCTGGAAAATCTGTATACATTTATGTTGGCTTGTTCGTTGGTGGAATTCAAGTTTTGTTTAAAATTTGTCTCAAATTTGACTCCCTGTTGCATGAGACCTTGTGAGTATTGAACTTCTGCATGTGTTAGACAGAAGTGCACACAGGGGAGAGCTTACAAAAAACAAAGAAAGAAAATGTTTTGTCCAATTAAAACTGAATTTATCTGCAAAAGCGGTGATATTAGACAAAGAAGTTCAGCTTGCGTGTGTGAAATAAGCTCAGTAGATGTATGTCCATTTTTATAATGCATCCTTTAAATATTAGGAACACACCGTCACAGGCTGTAGACTTTCACCAGGTTTTAGATGGTCCTAGGTGCACGTGCTTGCATCTTTCCTTTCCTCATTTTAAGACAACCACAGCTAACAAGTTAATTAGCTGTTTTAACAATGTGAGCACATGGTGGAAAAATGGTAACTTGGTCCGGCAGAAATCAGGAAAGACACCTGCACTTGTGGAGGAGAGTTTCTGTTGTTTGTCTGTGTTGAAGTGATACTAAAGTAACTTTGTGTTGGTAGAATATTTTTTATTCTGAATTTTGTACCTTGTGTTGAATGCCTTTCGAGTTTCCTTTTGTTCAGTTCATGGTGAATTCAAACTGAAGTGCTTGTAGCCTCAGTCTTTGTATTATCTGCTGTTTGTGTTAGTATTCCTACCAAAATACAGGGTACTCTTGGTCAGGCTCTGAAGGAGGTTTCTTTGTTCAAAACCGAGCTGAAAATTAAATTCTACCGGCTGGCACCTCTTAAATAATGAACACAATGCAAGAGAGAGCGCCTGCGACCACAACAAAAGTGCCTCTTTTCTCTTTGCTGATTTTGTCCCTTACATGTGTAGGCAGTGTTTACAACAATCTCATCTTTCAGTCTTTTAACAGCCAGTTTATCACTCAGCAATGATCTTAGTAACTTTGAAAAAGCCTGTGGCTGCAGCATGCATCACTTAGTCTGACTCTTCCTGCAGGGGTTAAAAAAAATTATGATACAGAAAAAAACAGTCTTATCAATGATGTTCACTGTTGCAGCTCAAAGAGACACGAGTGTTAATTCAAGTCTGTTTCATAACCAGATAAAAAGCTCTTCAAAGCTATAAGTGTTACATCAGTTTATAAAGAAACACAGCTTCAAATACTCAGACTTTTCTCGTTATTATGAGTCAAGCTTTGAAAATGTATGCATTTTCTAAAACACACCTGCTCTTTCCTTAAGTAACAGTCGTTTTGCTGTCACACTTAAAGCTCCAGGTTTGTAGGCAGGATTTTCTGCTCATCAGCAAACTCCAAATAATCCAATCTGGTTTTAGCATATGTGATGTGTTTTCTTGAGCTTTTCAGAGGAAGCATAAAAAGAAAAAAATCCTCTGACACAAAGGGAAAAGTCTATTGTAGAGTAATTATTGAGGGAAGAAAGAAAAATAACAGGGAATTCTGAACAAAGCAGCAACATCAGAATGAAATTCACGCTTGCGGATCGCGGGTTGTGTAAATAAAAGTGGAACGCCTTGCAGAAGTCAAAGGTGACCAAATATGTGGAACATCATCAGACAAGAAAGTCAATGGCAAAACCCGTCCTTTTAAAAATCTGCTTTTGTCATTCCTTGGAAAAAAAGAAATTTAAGTAAAACAGGCATCTTTAACCTCACCTAAATCACAAGAGAAACTTAGAGAGGACAGAAAACCTTCATTAGAATCTAATCGAAATAAGAAAGTTTCACTAACACATGTAAAAAAAGAAACTTTGATATTAAAGGAAATAAAACCCATTAAAACAGTGTGAGGAAGGAGCAGAGAGGATCAGTATGCGAGGTATGTCAGGGATGACGACAACGGACAGTTTCTGTAAACATTTCTTAGTACCGCTTATCACCGAGGAGAGGAGGCAAGAATGTGATACTCAGAAAAATAGTCATCATTTCTTCCTACAGAAAAATCCAGCAGCGATATAAATGACCTAGGTGAGGCTACGCATATTCTCAAACTTGGCCAGAGTATACTGAAAAAGACAAAATACATACATAAGAGAGAATAAGCTGAGTTATTGCAGCTGATTGCCATTTTTACAAGCAATTTAAATGCCTATATAAATGATACTACCAATTAAAAATGAGCATCTCAAATGTGAAGATGTGATGTTTTCTTGCTTCAGAAAATGTAAAAAGAATGTTGCTATACATTACAGGAAAACAAATATATATGTGTTAGTATATGACTTTTGATTGGGGCAGATCAAAATAGGAAATATAAATAAACATGATAGGAAACTGTGTAATCTGAGCATGTATAAGAATGACAAAAAGTGGTTGTAACGGCAGGGAAAAATAGCAAAAATTCAAAATGCTATAATAATAATAATAATTCTTCCATGCTTTTGTGTCCTCTGTGTGCCCCATTTTACAGCCTGGAGAATAATAAACCTGTCAACAAAGAGTCCCTGGGGAGGCCTCTGCTGACACTTGGCTGTCAGCAGCAAAGCATGCCGGGATAGCTAATGGGACAGGCCCCCGAGGCTGCCTTGGACGAAGGACGGCTCCAGACAGGTGAGCTGTCTGACATGTGAAATAACGAGTCTTTATTAAAACACTTTTTGCCTTTGTTGGAATAAGATCACAAACTGAGCTCTTACTTTAAAATAATAATCAAAATCCTAAATCCACTCTGATAAATCCAATATTATTAAAGGATTTACAGGATTTAAGGTGAAGCCAAGGCAGCATTAGCTGAAAGGAATAAATTAAGTTATAAATCATTACTTACAGAAGAGTTGTGGGAAAAATGTATAAAAAAACAACATAACAAGTCATTAGAGAAGATGATTCTCAGTGAGTATAAGAGATAAATTTTAAGATATAAAAATAAAAATCACCTTTTCAATCTCCATCCTGTCTGTAAGCCTCTGCACTCATCAAAAGGTCACAATTCCAGACAAACTCCATTCACAAAACTCCAAATTTAATCATCTCTTCCTACCTCCACTCTGATCATCCTCCCACACGTGAGCACCCATCCCACGGTACGTCTCTGTGATTTCACCTTTCTCATAACCACGTGGCTAGCGCATTCAGCGAGTTTTTCTTCCCTGAACACGTGTGAACAGGCATGTGAACATCTGAGCTGATCAACTAAACTGTTTCCATATGCAGCCCTGAGGGGAGCAGCAGCTGGAGTTTCACTGCGAGCTGTGGGTCATACCGGTCGCCGGTTGCTGACAGGCTGTCATTCACTTTGTCCCGTTACAAACAAAACAACAATTTTTAAAAACTCAGATTACTAGCAGATGTGAAAGCAGTGTTTGTATGAAGAGAGAATAGAGGAGTTTGGAAGCAGAGGCAAAAGAGAGAGCAGTGGTTTGGTGGTTCCTGAGCACTGACCTGCACTCACAGCAAACACAGCACCGGTCAGCCTCTCATCTTCTGTCTCTTCTCACATTTCACTCTCCAGCTCCTTCCTCACTGCCTTTTGAAGTTGGTCCCTCCGTTATTTCTGAGGAAAAAGTCTGGAATATGTCAGAGGAGGAGGGAGACGTCTTCTTCTCTTGTCTTCTTTCCTCTTTTTCTTCTTATTTTTCTTTATGTTCTATTATGCACCAGCTGAAACCTGCACCCACCTCCTCCTTGTCTTCCACTGCAAAAAAAAAAAAAAAAAAATCTCTCCACACACTGAGCGCTGAGGGAGAGGAGGAGAAAAATAACTCTATGAGAGAGAAAGAGAGAGAGAGTCAGTCACCTCGTCTACCTCCTGTTCAAATTTAGAGGCTGGATCTCGGGCTGCAAGGCGAACTCTACTGGGCATGCCCACAACCGAGAGGCACACTTTGTAACACTCACTTCCCTTCCCTTGTTCTTTCCTTCCCCCCTCCCTTCCCTCCCATCCCCTCCCTCCTCGCTCTCTCCCTTCTCTCCCTGCAGCTCCCTGGCCAGCTGGGATCAGGAATGCTGCTCGGACCAAAGTCCGCCCCGCTCCAAGACAAAAAACAGAAAAATAACAAAACAAACTGCAAAGCTAAGCTTTTAAAGGGGTGAGAAAATATGATACAAACTCAAAGTGCCAGAAAACACTCCTACTGCTGGGTTTCTCCATAATCCAAATCCATCTAATTCAATCTCATGAACATATGATGGCTGTCTAGACTTCAGTGATGTAATATTTAATCCAAAACTAATGGATGTGTCGCTCAAAATGGCAATGCAATCAAAAAGGTCACTGCTTTTTTAATGAACATATCCTGCTGCAATCCTGCTCAAACAAGATAAAATATATCTACACAAATGTGAAGTGTTATTTATCAAAGCAATGACAACTTTTCAATGTTCTTAATATCATAACGTCCACTGCAAAAAATGTAATTTTTCCAAAACCAATATTTGTTTTTCAATGAGTGCACAGAGCAGGTTATAGAAAATCTTATTTTACCCTCATGTTCTATTGCTTTTTTATACTCTTTTTAACTCTGTTTATGAACCCTGCGGTAAAGATTAACTCTCCTTGTCTTAAAATACAAATTAAAAACACGAAAGAGGCACTAGGTTACATAAGATTTTTCTTTTGACAATGTGCTTTCTCATTAACTATGATTTTTTTAACATTTTCAAATACATCAAACTTCATTGAAATGTTATCTTTCAGACAAATTCAGTTGCATTCCAAGTAAATGGAGAAAAAACAAAAAGATCAACTAAAAAAAAGTATAAATGTAATGAAATAAATGAAGACTAGAAATAAAACTATACATTTAAGCAGACAATTGAAAAAATAGATTAAAACAATGTTAATAAAAATTACGTGCTGTCAGTAGATTAGAAAAGAATTTAATTTACTTAAGTTTTATGATTAATTGATTGCAAATGATTACATATGTCTACAATTTGAGAAAAATTGCATTACTGGTGGATTAAAAATAATAGCAATAAAGGAAATGCTTCTGAATGGCATCAAAAAAGTTTTTACTTTAAAACAGAAGAAGTGGAGATCAGGGCAGACTGTCCACTTTCTAGTTAATCTAAGATGATGTTAATTTGTAGAATATGGATTTTATCCATAGAATTATAAAATTAAAAGCAAAGACAATTTTTTAATATTTTCTAATTAATGTTACAAACCTATTTTTGTCAGTTGTTTGATGGCAAGAATGTGCAATTAATCGTCATACATACAAAAAAGAATTTCTAAAATTCTGATGCAGTGTAAATACAGTTAGATCATTTCTCTGGGATAGAAATTGAATAAAATGAAGAATGAGATGATGTAAAAAACAGCATGCTTTGGCCATGAGACCTTCTCTCTTTATTTTGGACCTCTGTTATCAGGTTGACATTCCATTGATTACAGGTCTCTATTCCCCTTTCACCCTGTTCATGTCAACAGGACATGTCGGACAAGAAGAATTGATATGAAAGCAGGTTTTAATCTCACTGTAAGCGAGGAAGTGAGTAAGGAGAAGGCATCCAAACCCCTCAGAAATTGTCCCTGGGTGGAAAGAACTCTCTAGCTACCAGGAAAACACTTGCAACAAGAAAAAAGGCAGAACCCTATAATGCAATTTGAAAATGATTTTGTTTTTAAAAACATCTTACATCAGTGTTGGGGATTAGGACAAACAGCTGAGTGCATGTACTGTGTTGTTTTGTTGGTCTGTGGTGTGATTTTGGTTTTGTCCTTGGCTGTTTTGTGCTTTTTGTTTTGTATGCGAGTTACATGAATTAAGGAGGTCTCAATCTAAGGATGCATTTCCCTCACATTTTATGTTTGCAAAATTAAAAATATAAAAACTAGGGCTGTCAAGATAAATCAAGGTAATTGGGATTAATGAAGGTCCATAATTAGTGAACTAATATTTTTTTTTTGCGATTAATCTTATACTTTATTGTTCCTTTCAACACACTTAGGTTCCAGCTGTGACAGCGTCTCCTTGCAGCCATAGTTATATTAATAAGTCCACAACTGCTCCTTATTGTCACATTTTACTTTAAAATCTCATAGACAGCTCAGTGGTCACATCAAAAGTCATCTGCACCTTTTTAATGATCTTATGTTTCCTTGTCAGTCCATAGCAGACTCCTTTTTTGTGGTTAAGTCTATTTTTAAACTTAGATCTACCTAAACGTAGGTCTGTACACAAACAGGAAGTCCTAGTCTACTCTAAGTTTAAGACAGTAGAAAAATCCAAAATGACACAAAAACTGTTTAAAATGCAAATAGTGGAATTTTTAAAATGCAGTTAAAAGGTGCAACTAATCATGATTATCTACGGAAATTCTGGGATTAATCGCTATCTCAAAATTTGTATCTTTTGACAGCCCTAGAAAAAATACATCCAGTGAGATGGAAAGTTAGTGATGATCAGATATAAATATAAATACTGAAAACACTTCAAATAGTATATTTACAAGTAGAATGACCACAGTCATAATGAATTGACTTGAGTACACTGTAAAAACAAAAAAGAGGACTCAACAAAAAAATAGTTTTACAGCATTTTTGAGTCCAACAGTACTTTTATGATGCCCCTTAGTTGACATAACATGCTCGTAGCTAAAAAATGTTGAGATGGCAGAAAAGTTTTCAATTGAATATGTGCATATCAATTGAAATAGTTATGCCAACTATTTAGGTTGAGCCCCCAGAAAGTGTTGATGAACTTAAATCTGTGTTTTCATTTGGTAAATATCTTAAGTAGTTTAAGAAACTCAATATAATGTGTTGTGTCATCTAGTTAAGTTAGAAAAAATGCATCCAATAATAATAATAATAATAATAACCATACCAATTCTACATTAAACCCAGATTATTATAATCATTATTTAGATAGTAGTAGAAAAGTCTTTTTATTCTCAGCTCCTCTCAGTGACATTTTTACATGATATCACAAAACTACATTAGAGGAAAGAAATAGGAAATTTCACCTACATCAACGTAATGCTTCATTCATTTGAGTCCAGTTACAGGTGAATATCTTCATTATGATTTCCATCGTAAGAGCCATATATAAACTGACATTTTAGTGCATGTCTACTAAGGAATTATTGCTCTTATATTACCATATATTAGGTCATTTGGCACCTATTTTGAGACATTTTGAATTTTTTTGCACTTTTTCAATCATTTTGAAAATAATGCTCTTCACACACAACTGTGAGTTTCTTTAGATTGCTTCACATTTATTTACTGTTGTTAAAACATTTCTGAAGTATACATCAATCTCATTTTGAAGAATATGAACGCAAAGAGTAAAGGGAAAAAATGATTTCCCCAAAGTGCTGGCAATGAACTTGCATTAAAAAAATATAAAAAACAAAAACACCTTGGCATGCACCAGATAACATGTATTGCTGCATGCTTTGGGCTTCTACATCTTATGAGACAATACTTAAATACACATAGCATGAGTTTAAATCAGTCTATAGTTGAAAAGTGTATCAACATATATAAAAATGTCTTTAATATCCAAAACAGTCAACGAAACAAAAGGTTTCCCCCTTTTTTTCTAACATTCTTATTAAAAAATATATAAATTATCACAAAGAAATGAATTCAATCAAATGTACTGCTGCATTTCTATGCAAGACTTTTACTGAAAGACTCAGAGTACTAAATTCGTTTTTTAAGACCAAAGTTAAAATAGAAATGACCTCATTTATCTTCTCTTATTAACTTGTTTTGTTGATCAACAATGTAGTTTCATTTTCATTAAATGAAATGAGTCTTAATTACTGAAGTGTCTGAAGCTTCTTAGTGACACATTATCAACTTTGCCCCCTCTTGTAGTTCCAGTGACCCCGGCGTCATAACCTCAGTGTCTGCATCCATCAGGTAATCGTTATTTGAGTAATTCTCTGTAATTGCAGGGGTAAAGGAGTTTTTTTTTGTCTCCTCGATGTGTGACGTATTGCTCCAGCGAGTCAGCCTCGTGCCTGTGCTATCTCAGGCTCCCCACGCTGACCCAGATTCTACCGGCAAAGTATCAGGACGTTTTGTGTAACCACCAGGCAGAGGAACGGGAGCAGCGAGTTCACACAAACAGACAGAAAGAAAAGAGAAAGAGAGCAAGAGACAGGAGAGAGAGGCTGAGAAACTTCCTGAGCCATCTGTAAAGTGCTACTCAGGAAAACTAAGACTGCTAAGTGATAGAAGGAAATGCAGCCTGGCATTATCTGTAGATACAAAAAGCCTGCTGACATTGTTTCAGACATGATTCGGCTTTATGGAACCATTTCGTTTGTTTGTGTAGTTACCAGGGCAGCAGTTCATAGATGGCCACAAAGTTACAGGTTTTTTCTTTTTTGACACAACCTCTTGTAAACTGGATTCATCATTGTTTTCGGCAGACTAAGCTTTGCTGTGACTTTCTTGTTCTTTTGCTGATTGAAACCCCCAGCATCAACTTCAGGGCGAGGCCTTGATTGAAACAAAAGGAACTATTATCACTATTTTTCCCACACTCTGCAGCCGTATAGGGGTGCCTAACATCCAGATTCAGGCAACTTTATTCATCCCAAAAGGACAATTCAGTTTTATAGCCTGCCAAGCTATATTAAGAGAAATCGAAAAAACTGGAGAATAAGGACACAGTCACAGCAGCATTTGACATGCCCCAAAACTCACTAAAGTTGGCAGATAATTCAGTCATGGCAACATGCTGTGAAAAAAGTTGAAGACTCAATCTCTCTGCAGGAGATCATTGTTTGCAAAATCTTTTAAACAGTCTTAAGAGCTGGACCTGAATCTGGGATACTAAAGAGGGGGAATAATTCATCTTTAGGTGGTATTTAAGAAGAAATTACAGGAAATTACATCAAGCTGGCCTGATGAATAAGCAAAAACCTTACAGTGGGAGTATAAACCAATTGCAAAAGAAATGATAAAAAAGCCTTTGCACTCTCTTAATAAAGCCAATCTTAAATCTACGCTTTTAATGTTTGCACATCCAGGATAGTTTTTGTCATATTCTTGTGATTTCGATTAAAAAACGCATGTTAAAATGTGTTAGATTTAAGTATATATTCATTTTTGACTCAATATGAATTCACACACCAGTAAATACTTTACTAAGATAACCATTTACTTTAGGTTGCACTGATTATCAGGATGGGAGGGGAGTTTTCACAGACAATTCAAGAATTGCCATGCAGTAAGCAAAAATATCAATAGGCATGGATTTTTTATGAAGATGGACCTATAAAAGTGTCGTGACTCCGTACATAAAAAAAAATAAAACTGGCTATTATTTATGACAAGTTATTGATACAGTGGGGGATTATTTTGAAATGTCTGATATAAATAAACAACAATGTTCCTAATATTTTTACACAATTTCAAACCTTGTTTTTTTAACAATAATATTTACACATTATTAAGACCAGGGGGATTAAGGAGCTTCCTGGAGTCCAGCAAAACTGGGGGCCCATGGAGGTCAGCAATATCATGGTTCATTGTAAGGCTAGTCTGTGATATCCATACTTTATTTTTGACCTGAACCTTATCAAAGAAATAATGAATGTTATTTATATATCCTATAGTGTTTAACTTTTTCCAATATAAATCAATCTTCCTAAAACAGAATGACCTTTTCATAATGTTGATGGGCACATTGTACTAAATAATTAGGAAAGTAGCAAAGCCAAGCCAATATAAGGATGCCAGACAATAAAAAGAAACTGAGCCAGCTTTAAGGGAAAAGAATTGAGTGATTGTGAAAAGCATCCAAAAAATGGTGAAAAGGGGCAAGAAGAAGTGTCAAAAATGGGCTAAAAGTGGTGAAAACAGGAGTAAAAGAAATGTGTTGCAAAGTGGCAAAAAAAGACAAGATTGGCAAAAAAGTGGCAAAAATTGACAAATATATGCGTAAAGTGTGAAAAAATGGGTTAAAAACGGCATTAAGTGGCAAAAATGGGCTGAAATAGGAAACGTGTCAAAGTAGTTGCAAATTGGGCTAAAATTGCAAAAATGACAAGGATGACAAAAAAGGTCAAATGTGAAGAATGGGCTGGAGGTGGCAAAAAATGTTTAAGTGGCAAAAATGAATGAAAAGTGGCAAAGAGGGGACAAATCAGCACATTTTTGACTTTTAAAATGAGGTAACGGTTTGTCGGTATGCTAGCTAGCTCCAGTGCTACTGATCCATCACACATGCATTGACATTATCATTAAATCACAGATGGGAAGGCTCGTTCTCTGTGTTTTACAGGGGCTCAGCCAACTCTGTGGGCAGGTCTGGCATACGTAAAGCATTAGTTACGTCTTCATTGATAAAACATTATTGACTCATTTATGTGACATTTATAAAGACAAGTATAAACCCTCCATTGATGCGCTGTTGTAAAATGCACATCTCTCACAAATGTGTAAAAGCCTGTCCAGTAGTCTAGCTTGCTGACTGGTTAGTCTCTTATTTTCTCCCTTTAGCTTTAGTCACCACTGTCCTCATCTGGCGTTTAGCCTCGGCCATTTTATCACAACACAGTAACCTTGCAAAGCAGATGGATAGGCCCGCGTCCTTATTTTTCACTGGCGAATCCATCTTGCAAAGCTTCCGTCTGAACCGTTTGGGCCCGGTTAGAAAGTGACAGGACCAATCAGCGACAAGAGGCAGTACTTTCAGGCACGGCGGAGTTGTGACGTATGAGGCTGGCACAATTATGGCGGAAGAGCTTAGCATGGATGCTGCTAAAGCGCCAGTTTGATCAGAACTTGACGAAATTTCTTCATTAAAAGAAGAACAAAGAACATCAGTAAGTTGTTTTCTTTTCAAAAATGACAAAAGTCGTGTACTGACATGTCTGCAGTCACCATGATACGTGTTATTTCTCGGTATCTGCGCACACGCACCTTGATAATGGCTACGTCACGTTTTGTTGCTCTGATTGGCCAGTAAAGATGTGACAGAATGTTCATCTAATCACCCTCTGAGATTGTCTTTTTTTTTCTCTTTTTTTTTTTTTCAAATCCCTGCCCTTTCCCAAACACTTAGTATTGAAGGCTTTCCAGATGGATGTGTAAAACAAATCCATCTGGCGTGTCAGGTTATCAACACAGGCTAACTGGCTTCTATTTAGCATAAGGCTGGTGTGTGAACTAATGCTGGAAAGACATACACACTTCTTACAGGAGAACTGCAGTCTGCTGAGTTCTACAGTGCTTTAAGCAGGTGACCATGGCACCCTGTAGAAGTGGGACAGACACCATTCTTGATGATGAAAATGATTATGCAAGCAAAATTTCTTTTTAAATACTATTTTAAGGTTGAAAAGTTTCATATTGTTGCTTCAAGTATTTTCAAATACTTAAAAAAGTGACAACTAAACAAGCAGAAATTGGAATTAGGGCTTGCTGGACGATTGCAGGGTTTTTCAGACATAATAAATGCTTCTGTTTCTAGAGCTCTGTGAATCCTCTCTGTTGAGTCAACAATGTAAGCTGGTAGACATCTTGAGCAGAGTAATCCATCTGGACCATCTGAAGGCTGGAGATAGGGGCCAGGTGGAGGAGGTGGTGGATGTCCAGACGGCTGCAGGATTGACCCCCAAAGGTCTGAGGTCATGGGAAACCATGGGTCAGTTTGAAGATGAGAGGTCAATGTCACGGCTGGATGAGCCAGGGCCGCATGTGTACGGGTGGAGGACGGTTGATGGAGCGATTGGGGTGGGGGGGGGGGTGGGGGGGCTGTGACAGGATCCAAATTAAAAAGCTACAAAGTCAAACAAAGAGAAGAGAGGAGCCGTTCGAGCCTGAAGGAGTCACAGCAGAGCAGCAGGGAAGGAATGCAAGATCCTGAGAGTTTAAACTGAGCAGGGATTTGGTGTGTAACATGCTCAGAACAATCAGTATAAAATACTTTCTCTAAGTCCCAAAGGGTAAATTTGGACACTACGTTTACTGTCATACACAAAATAGCAGTTAAAGCTTTTGAATAAAAGAAAAAAGTAGTTTAAAGAAAGACAATGGTATTCTTTTTAGTATAACTATTGCACAACTTGTGTTGCTGAAAAATTTTTTTGAGTGATACATTTTAATTAGGTTAAGTTAATTTCAAACATACAATAGCAAAATTCTGTTTTGTCTTAATTTCAAAATGGCCACATCAGTGACTGATAAAAGTCTTGAAGTTACAGAACAATACAGCAACACCAGTTTTACCTTGCTAGAGGCATTTGTTTGCCCTCTTGGTTTCAAATTATAAAGATCTGACCGTGGACTTAAGTTGAGTAAGGTCCAAACTACAGCTTAGAAGCATGTCTACCTCATTATTTTTGTAATGCTGACAACAACCTGCCAATCAGGCATATCTCAAACCTCAGTTTTGTCTTCTCTCTCAAAAATAAAAAAACAAAAACTAAACAGTAAAATGACAAACTTCATGCCTACAAAACAATGGGAGGCTTTTTTTGTTGTTGTTGTTATTTTTACTTTTATTTTATGGATTTGTCTTTTGCTGGCCTTTTAATGCTATTGATTTTTTTTTTTTTGTAAAGCACTTTGGTCACCTGTGGGGTGTTGTAAAGGGCTATATAAATAAAGTACATTTACATTTACATTGTGATTTATCATGACTACCTGCAATCAGGCCTACCCACAGAATTGGCTAGGCCCCTAAAAAACCCATTGAATGGGCCCCCCCAGTTGTGATTTGTTGATGGTACCAGATGCACATGTGTTTGATCTGCAGCATTGGTGCTGGTGTACTGTCTAACAGTTTAGTCATTTTGGAGCTGAAAAGTGTGTCAAACTGTTATTGCACTTATTCATGCCAGTTTTAAACCCCTTCTCATTACGATTACCGCCCACTTTAACCAATTTTTGCCTCTTTTAAACTGTTTTTCACCACTATTTATATGGTTATTATTCAGGTTATAGTCAAAATACAGGATGCAGGATAGGCAAAAATAAGCCACTGGGCTTTATCCTATTCCTTTTCTGGTTGCTGTCTGATAAATTATTATGTAAAAAAAATAAATAAATAAAAAAAAATACATATATATATATGTATTTAAACCAAAATAAAGCATTAATTCATTAAGTCATTAATTCATTCAAAATATGGTTTGCACAGATTCACTTCAAAATGGACCATGATTTTTCTGACCTCCATGGTCCCCTCATTTGGCTGTGCTCCAAAAAGCTCTCCCCTTTATCTCAACTTTGGGTGGCCTTGCCTTTTATAAGCAAGTACCTGGTCTTAAACCAAGAAGAAAACTCTGCTATTGATTAATGGAGCCAGTGACAAGTGAAAATAACTTCCAAGTACATCCACTGACAGCAAATGTCATAGAATCCCTGTTAAGTATGAAATGTGATTTTTTAATAGTAAAAATGAAGGTGGTTATATCTAATTACAGCCCCAAAAACAGCAAAAAGCCTTTTGTGATTTTGGGGAATGGTTGCAATATGAAACAAAAGAGTAAATATGTAGCTTGCACTTGCAAAACTGTCTACAGCACAGGTAGTAGAGAATCACAGCTTACCTGACAGTTCTGTAACAAAATTAATTCACTAAAGATCAGTTTAAAATACTCTTTAAAAAGTGAAAGGCACAAAGAGAGCATTAGAATGTTTACATAGAGTAAAACTTCAATGAATAACCGTGGGTTTTATTTACTTCAGTCTATGAAATGACCCTGACTTTATCTAGGACAAGCATCAATATAAAGTCAGATAGGCCTTTGATTATTTGAACCAGAAATCTGCAGGAAAAAAACTGACTATAAAATGAGAAAGAGTATTTAACTGATAGCTGACTGTAGCCTTGCTCACAGATGTGCATCACTTTAAACATAAGCATCTGCTAAATCAGTGAATCTGAATCGGCATTGTGTCAGGACCCACTATCATCTCCTTTTTGACAAATTGCAGCCCAAATTTCTTAAAATTTTCTATCATAACCAAGTGTTTTTAATGAATAATGGGGTTGTTTGGACTTGACTTTTTGACACATATCTTTTTCCATTTACAAATCTACCACTAACTGAAAATGGCTTTGTGACCCCCTTTTTTGGTCCAAATCCACCAGCTGAGAGCCAAGGTGCTTAATGACATCGTAACAAAAATTAGTAATAGTAGTAGTAGTAGTAGTAAAAAGTAGTTAAAAATAGTGGCAAAATGCTTTGAAAGAGGCAAAACATGGGTTAAAAGAAGCAGAAATGGTTGAACATTAGCAAAGAAGAAATGGCAATGGTGTTGGAGAAACAGTCAAAAGAGGCTAAAAAGGAAAAAAAAAAAAAAAAAAAAAAAAAAAAGCAGATTGGGTAGGGAAACGTGGTGAAAAAGGGGATAAATATTGGCAAATGGATGGAACATGACAGAGTAAATATTAGCACGGGACAATTTTTCAGCATTACATCCTAATAATAGTATGACATACTTTTCAGCACCAAAATGAGGAAACTGTTAGAAAGGACGATAGAACCGTGGCTGCTGATCCAACATTTATATTGATATCATCAATAAATCTCAACTGGGGCAGGCTCATTTACTTTGTTTCCAGGGTGGGCAGGCCTGATTGAGACCTGTCTTTTTATGTCAAATTGCGATGTAACACCAGGAAAGTTAGAGACTTGGCCTTAAATAGATATTTGTTTTTATTTTTATGTTTTAAGTGTTATAGTTTGTGTCATTTCTTTAAGCTCAAAAATGAACTGCATCCACTGAAACAAATCACTGCAACCATTGTTCACCTCTCCATAGAACCTGTATGCTTAAGGAAATATCTGTCAGGCTGTAGTCTACGTGGTATTTGATTGTAATTTATTAAACATAAATACACATAGATAAAAACAGAGACCCCTCCAGTCAGCTCAACATGAATTTAACTAAAAAGAATTGTAAATAAATGTCCTCCTTCAGCTCCTTGCTGATCAGACTGCACCATGCCGACTCTGCAGCCTCCTCTCGTGAGCAACAAAACAGACAAATTGGCCTGGACTGTGTCAGACCCATCTGAGCCTGTGGCTGCAGACCACACTGGTCCACTCCTCTTAGCTCAATACTGACTCATTAGCCCTCTCACCCAGGGTCCCTGAGGACCTGTGACCCCGGCTTTTGTCTGGCTTGGACCTTTCCTGACGAGATCCCCCGGCCCTGAACAAAGCCCTGTCATTTACCCCGGCTTGGCTGCCCCCTCGGCCACAACCTGCAGCCCCCGCAGACCGTCTGGGGTGAGACGAGGAGGGTCAGACTAACACGACGTAGCGTTCATCAACCTTAAACCCCCACTCTGATGACCAGCAGCCTGTCGCCCAACCCCATCGTCAGGGAGTTATGAGCTGTTACAGGCAGAGGAAGAGGAGTATCTATCCACCTGCGTCCTCTGGAAATAATGTGAGAGTGTGAGGTGTGTGTTGGACTGCATAATCATGGTGAGTGAGCTGTTTGTTTTTTCCTACTCTTGGTCAATAAACTAGTAACAAGCAGCTGAAGAACACAGACATGTTGGACTTGTTAAGCAGTGTGGTGTTCGTATTTTTATGTGACGCTGACTTACACTGATCTTTTCGTATGAGGAAAAAAATTAACTCATTTTCATATTCTAGGTTTAAGAATTGGTAAAATATCCTAATTATTAATAGACATGAAAATGCAAACCAATGCTCATAAAATAAGATTTTGAGAAAGAATTATTGTTGAATTAGTGGGGACAGTAATCCATACTTTGCTTCACATTTTATCTCGTAGCAACAAAATCTTTCAAGGACAGAAGTTTGAATTTTCATTAAAAAGTCTATGTGTTTCCCAAAGCCTGATTTATACCTCTGTGCTGAAGCAATGTTGCACCAGACACTGCTCTGAACCCAGCACAGAGGCCTACTGGTACATCTCAAACAATTAGAATATCGTGATTTTTTTTTCTTTTCTCTGTGATTTAATTCAAAAAGTCAAACCTTTCATGAATTTTAGATTTATGTTATACAAAGTTAAATATATCAAGACTTTTTTGTTTTAATATTGATGAATATTAAGCTCATAAAAAATTAAAAATCTACAATGTCTTAAGATTAGAATACCACAAAACACCAATAAAAAGCATGTATTATACAAAAATGTCACCATTTTTAAAAATTAAGTTCATTTACGCACTCAGTACTTTATCGAGGCTCTTTTTGTATGAACTGCTGCATCAATACTGCATGGAGCCAATCAGTCTGTGGCACTGCTGGGGTGTTATGAAGCCCAGGTAGCTCTGATAGTAGCCTTCATCTCGTCTGTATTGTTGAGTCTGGTGTCTCTCATTTTCCTTTTGACATTTCTCCAGAGATTCTCTCTGAGGGTCAGGTCAGACCAGTTTGATGGCCAATCAGACACAGTAATATCATGGTCAGCAAACCAGTTTCTGGTAGTTCTGGCTTCACTGTGGGCAGATGCCAAATCCTGCTGGAAAATGAAATCAGAATCTCTATAAAGCCTTTCAGTAGATGGAGGCATGGCTGCTCTATAATAATAATAATAATAATAATAACAATAATAATAATACATTTTATTTGTGTTGCACTTTACATTTCAGCAATCTCAAAGTGCTACAGAGCAGATGAGTGGTACAATATAATTATCAAATTAGTTAAGAGGAGAACCTATAAAAGAATTTTAGCAAAAAGCTTTTGTAAAAAGATTTTTAGGTCTTAGGTCTCGTTCAAAAGCATCTGCAGTTTGTGGGGCCCTCAGGTGGTCAGGGAGGGCGTTCCACATCCACAGAGCTGCAGAGAAAAAGGCCTGATCACCCATAATGCAGAGTTTGGTTCTGGGGACTTGCAGGGTGTTTTTGGTTGCAGAACGGAGGGTGCATGGGGAGGTCTGGGGGTGAGGAGTTCCTTGAGGTATTGGGGGGCATGTCCGTGAATGCACTGATGGCTGAGGAGGGAGACCTTGTACTCAATTTTGTATGGGACAGGGAGCCAGTGAAGAGATTTCAGAATGGGGGGTGATGTGTTCATGTTTGCGGATCCTCAACAGCATCCTGGCAGCCTCCTGATGAGGAGTGCATTACAGTAGTCTAGCCTGGAGGAGACAAAGGCGTGGACAAGCTTCTCTGCATCTGCCAGGGTGAGTGTTGGACGGAGTTTGGAGATGTTCCTGCGGTGGTAGAATGATGTCTTACAGAGGTGTTTGATGTGGATGTCAAAGGTCCTGATAGATGGCTGATTTACTATTGAAAACAAGACTTTCCTTTTCCCCCGTGGTCCATGTGAGACGCTTTGACGTTTTCTGTGGTTCAGGAGTGGTTTGACACTAGGAACGAAACACTTGCAGTCCATTTCCTGGACCGGTCTGTGAGTGGTGGCCTTTGATCCACTGACTCCTGTCTTATCCCACTCCTTCTGAATGTTTATGCAACCCTTTTTTTCCTTAAAGAAACTACGGTTTTGCAACTTAATTGTGCAGGTTAAATGTCACATGTAAGGTGAAAAAAGTTCTGAAATAATCTGCCTTAGCCTCATTTATTGATGTCGTAAAAAACTGCTGATTTGTCAGGGGGGTGCAGACTCCATGTATTAACTGTATCTATAATGCTGGATTAATTGGTCCAAATTTTTCATTTAAAAAACTTTAGTAAAACCAAAAAAGACATCTTCTGCAGTTTAGACTACAACCAAAGAGCCGTTGCATCACTACAGGAGGACGTGAACTTCAACTAATCTCTCTGCATCACCTCCACCCATCGATTAAACCATTAATTGATTTTGCAGCTGTATTGATCTACTTTTGTCAGGTATTTCTTGATGTGCTTATAAGCAATCATATTGACCAAAGCTGGAAGCATCATTAGCAACAAATCTCTGTACAACAGCAATAGCAGATTTAAGCAGCTGCTATACAGAGATCAGACTCCTCTACAACAGAGAACAGGACAGATTTTGTTCAAATATTGGAGATAAAGCATGTTGTGGGCAGTTAAACACGGCTGAAACTGCAGGTTGAAAGAATACTTACTAGAGGATAATGAGGCACAAGCTTTTCCCCCTTGAGCTCTTCATGCAGGATTGGCCCATCCATAGGGCACTAGCGCCACCCTTTGGACTTAACACATACTACAATCAGACTGAAGTGAATCACTCTTAATCCTACAGTTAATATAGTGTCAAAGTGGAGTCAGAACTCAACAATGTTCCTGTGATGTCATAATGGTGGGCTCAATTATTATTATCATGGCATAAATTTTTTACTAATTTTAGGTTGTTTTACAAATATGACCCAAATTTAAAAAAAAAAAAAAAAGTTCAGGCACTGTTTAAAATGTAAATAAAAAAGGAATACCATATTTGCAAATCTCATGAACCCATAATTTTCTCTATATATATATTTCACAGTGGAACATAAACAACAAATTTGGAACTGAGACATTTCACCATTTCATGAAACATAGTTTGTTTGAATTTGATGGCGACAATATATCTCAAAAATGTGAAGTAGTGGAAAGTAAGGAAAACAGCAGAGGGAGCATTTTGCAGCTAATCAGGTTATTTGGCAATAGGTCAGTAACATTACTGGGTATAAAAGGAGCATTTTAGAGAGGCAAAGTCTCTAAGAAGAAAAGATGGGCAGATTTTCACCAATCCACAAAAAACTGTCTAAAATTGTCTAACAATTTCAGAAAAATGTTCTGCAAGGCCAAATGGCATAGGCTTTGAATATCCCACCATCTACAGTCCATAATATCATCAAAAGACTCAGAGCCTTTACTCAGAGTCAAAAGAGTAAAGGACAAAATCAATATCGGATGCTCAGGATCCTTGCAACACAGTATAAACAGACAAAATTCTGTACCGGAAATCGCTACTTGGGCTCAGGAACACCTCCAGAAAATCATTGCTGTATCATGCAAATATGAAGTCATATGTACACATGATCTAGAAACACCACCGTCTTCTCTGGGCCAAAGCCCTTAAAAATGGACTAAAGCAAAATGGAAAACTGTTCTGTGGTCAGATGAATCAGAATATGGAGTTCTTTAGCTGTCCTGCAGACTAAAAAAGAGAGGGACCATTCAACTTGTTATCAGCACACAGTTCAAAAGCCTGCATCTCTGATGGTATGCGGTTTCTTTAGTGCCTATGGCGTTGGCAGCTTACCTGAGAGGGCACTATCAATGCCTAAGTAAATATAGAGGTTTTAGAGCAACATATGGTCCCATCCAGACAATGTCATTTTCAGGGAAATTTAATATGGCACTGCTGCAACATTTCACCGTGAAAACACCTATAAATGTGTTGTTGAGAGGAGGTTATCATGACAGATGGAAAAAAGAACTGTTGGCAAGATATCCTAGACTTATTTGAGCAACCTGGAAACTACTGCCATTGGCATTTCCATTAAGATGGCATATCATTCATCAACACATTTGGATGGACAAACAAATTCTGCTGTAGAGTAAATACAGTTTATTTGTTTACAGTCTTTGAAAGTGTCGTACAGTCATGTTTTACTTCTTTTTGGTCAGGAACCACTATATAGCCTCAGTCTTTAGGTCAGGTCATGACACAAATGAGTGCCTCTGTGATTGACTAATGTGTCACAGTGACACAACAAAAGATTATGTAGTCTAACCTCTGCATTACCTCCCTTATCATGCTTGCAAATGCTTCAAAATTTTGTCATCACAAACTCTCTATCCAGCTTTAAGTGAGATGATTCATCAGAGATGTAGTGACCTACCAGCTTAGTCTCGGCCTTTGTGTCCCTGCAGTGCAGCTGGAGTCACTCTTGTTAAACCCGTACAGCGTCTCTGAGCAACATCATCACGCTATCCTCCACTTTTATAGTCTGCAGTCTGCAGCACATGCAGAACAAAATGAGAGGATGGATTTCTAAGAAGACAAAACCTGCTCCTCAATTGATCAGAGCTTGAAAAAATAAATACAATGTCATCGATGACTCTCTTTGTTAATGCTTTTGTCGGCTTGGCTGAAGAGTGATTCACATCCACATGGCCAACATCAATTCGTGTGCTATTAAGAGACACTCCTGTCATTACACAGAGAAGGTTAACAATTCGATTGCTTTGAATAAGTCAATAACGAGAAAAAGTACCAATGATGTTTTTTAATGTTAGTATTGAACAAGAATAGCTGATCAGTGTTGCAGACGCCTAAAAATCATGGTATCATACCAGGCCTTCTCATGATTGAGGCTGCTTAATTTCACTGCAGACTGTTTCTCTGTCCACAGGGTGTCATTGGGCTTCCAGTACTTTATTGTTGGACATCTCTACCATCTTTATTGAGAAAAAGGCCTCCATGATTATTCAAAGTCTTCAGGACTATCGAGCTGTCGGAACAAGGCGCAGAGTCGACTGTTTGGAAGTTATAGCTGCTTTCACACTGTCAACAGGAGGGAGGGGCGCAGCTCTCTCCAGGGGAGCTGTCACCGATAATTAGCAATCAATCAGGAATTAGTTTAAACGCTTCAAAAGAACACAGAGAGCACTATTAGGTCGCAAAGACTCACTGCTCTCCAATAATTGCTTTGGATTTTTATAGGGAAACTCAGGTCCTTCTTGACAAACACTCTCATCATATCTTATCAGTTATTTAATGCTTACCTCCATATCAGATTTGGTGGATCACAGTATACTTACAAGTAACAGATACTCCAAATAAAAAAAAATCTAACTTTACATGGCATCTTTCACACAATTTCCACTTGAGGTGATTTATAATAGAGCAGACAAGCTGGGGGTATTGCTGAAGGTAGAAAACCAAAGGAAAGACTCACATAAATATAAAGTCAAAAAAGAACATTACCACACTTTTCCCATACAATCAGCGTTCCATTAATATGTACATTTCATTTTGGTTTTCCCCTTTATTTCAATCAATCAATCTTTCTATAGTGCCATTTCATAACAGAAGTTAACTCAAGAAACTTAACAAAGAGGGCAGGCCAAGACAGCACTCTCTGTTGCAGGCTATTACAATAAAGACCAGTGTTGCCCACCATGAGCACAGCAGTAGCACTTTTTAGCAGTTACAATGGCGACAAAAACCTGCTCTTAAGAGGCAGCAATGTCGAGCAGATCAGACCTTTGTTGACAGCCTTCTGCTGAAGCTGTGCTGGGTTTGGAAAAGGTTAGTAGGAGGGCTAGGGGTGGGAGAAAAGCAAGGAGAGGAGAGGGATAGTAGAAACAACAAAACTACAAACAAAAGACAAATTTGTGGCAATCATGGTCATAAACTTATCTCCCATTTTGTTGGAATTTGCTTAAACTTTATCAATGATGGTTGCAATATGTAGAAAAAAGCAATAACAGCTATGATTGATAGAAATTAGCAGCTAGGGTGCTAATGTAATACATAGATTTATTATCAATAAAAAAATATCAGAAGTACAGTAGTATGGCTCTGTTGGGAATCAGCCATGTGGACAACAAAACTCAGGCCTAGCAAACATTGTAGAGGCTTGTTTTTGTAGTTTAACCTTTCAAACAATGGGCCATCTTTCTATTGGCCATTCCACCACCTGCAAGCAGAAGAAAACCAGCTGCCTTCCACTGTGTTGCTCTATGCTCCCAGCTTCACCAAAAAGTTTGGCGCAGCCTGCCACTGGCTGGTCAAATGAAGAGTTTTTCTTCCTTCCTTTGATGTCAAGTGGACAGGGGTGCTGAAGAAATCCCACCGGTATCTGAAAAAGGACACAACTCTTCTCCCACTCAGAAGGATGATAACAGGCCCTGCTTTCAACCTAAAGTGAAATCTTGCCACCACAAGACTTTTGACTTGCCGGAACCTTGGAAGGAACATTAATGGACTGACCTCTGCTCACTTCTGGATCTGCTGGACATCAAACTCTAATCACACCGTGTTCATGATGCTTTGATCTGGGCAGGACTAGTTGTAGAAGGTGTTTATGTGCATTTATTAAAAGCTGCATTTGTTGTGTTTTGTCTAGGCTTATGTGTTGTTATTTGCTCTACTGTGTCCACATTGTCTCCTTGGTTCTAGCCAGCCATTGTAAGAACGTCAGCCATCTGTTCTCTCTCTCTCTCTCTTGTTTCTCTTTCTTTTTCACACACAAATTTCTCCACTCTGCTTTGTCAATAGTTTGTTGTAGTTTAGTTCCATGTTAGTTATGTTGATATGTTATGTTGATACTGCTTTGTTAAGCCTCTGAGCCTTATGATTTTTTTTTTTACCAATGTGTCTCACATGAATCAGAATCAGAATCTCTTTATTGTCCCGTGAAGGGAAATTAGTTAGTTAGAATGGACTTTGTGTATCAAAAAGCCTATAAAACATCAACCCTGTGGTGCACATTTAAGCTCTAAAATCCTTTTTTCAGGACAACCAGGACCTTAAGAATATGTGTGCTGCAGCAACATCATTTGAATTTTTTTTTTTTAAAGTTATGGGACTATAAAGACAAAAGAAAAAACTAATCTAAAACTCAAAGATTTTTATATTTTAAACACAGTATACATTAATGACTATTTTTTTTGTGCACAAACCTGCTTTCCGATCTCCTTTGGACCAAAAAGTTAAAAAAAAATAATCATTAATAACCAATAATCATTCTATGACAAAAAGTATTCAAAATTTTCACATTTTTACAAAAAGTGAGAATCTGTTATTATTTAAAGTAGTGCCTGTCTGCAGGCCACACCATAGCCTGTCTTTTGTCCCTTTCTCTCTATTTTGAGTCATTCAGGCTCTCTTCTACAGTTTCTAAGTGTGTGCACATGTGCTTTTCAGCAAAGTATGGAATGGTAAAGGGACTTGAGCTTGTACAGTGATTTTCTAGTCAACTGACTACTCAAAGCACGTTCACACCGCAGATAACACCTACTCATTTATACCCTTTCACAACATTCACTCCTTATTCATAGACTGATGGTAGAAGTTGCTATGGCCATCAGTATTAGCTAATCCCATTGAATGGCATCCATACCGACTTACACAAAAGCAGTGGGAGCAAAATGGTGTTAAGTGTCTTAAGTGTTTTGCCCAGGGACACATCAGCATGTGACTGCAGGATATGCTGGGGATCAAACCCACAACTGTCCGATTGCAAGACAACCAATTCTACCCACTGATCCACAGTTGTCCAAGCATGACATGACACAGCCTGCCATTGTTGTTGTTGTCACCGCCAGTCACAATGTAGTCTGGGATACAAACAGACAATAAGGCAGTAGGGTAAGCCGCTAGCTAGGAATGATCAAAAAATGGATTATAAATGACATTAAATATCAGAGTTACTGGTGTGGATTTAATCTTTGAAGATCCTGGAAAGTCACACAAGTTACAGGCTTGCAATAAAATGTTGTGCAAGAGATACAAAGGCATGGAGAGCATCGTTAGAACGGCACAATAGAGGGCTTTCAGGGGACAGAACAAGTAGGTGGCTACCATTTATGATTAAAAAGTTATTTAACTTTGAACAGCAAGTGTCTCTCCTTGTCATATACAACAGTGGTCTCAGAGGGTTAAATAATATATATTACAGTTTTAAAGAGAAGTTGTGTACACACAATGTAATATTTTCCTTGGTTGAGAAGGTCAGTGCATAATCTCACAACTTATATTTATTTAATCCAATACAATACTACACTACAATAACTTTATTTATCCCCGAAGGGAAATTCATTTGTCTGGAGTCTCATCTGTTTATGGTAGAATTATATAGTCTTATTGCTCCTATTGCTAAATACTGATATTTATTAAATAATGTATTACTATTTCAATCTCAATTCTGAGACTGTTTTTGCTCCTTTTTGGGTGTTGCTCCCTGTTTTCAGGGTGGTGCCCTGTTGATTCTTAATCTTAATTTATTTATTCATATTAAAAAATGTATTCATATTAATAATAACAATAATTACTATTTTGAAAGTAACCAAAATCTAGCATTAAAACACCAGCAGCTCTTAGATTCAAAATAACTGTTGTAGTAATGATGATAATAAAAGTAAGGATGATGTTAATAGATGAAGCATTTGTAGACAGGATTTATGTCTAGTGTTTAACACACTACACACCATTCCAACTTTCATGGTTCTAAAGGAACAAACCCTAAGCTGTGCTGCAGCCAGTTTAAGTAATAAATAAGGATACTCTCATCAAAAACAGGGTGTGTGTGTGTGTGTGTGTGTGTGTGTGTGTGTGTTCGCTCAGTATTTTATTTTGAAGGACAGCAGAGCTGAATAGGCTCCGGCTAATTTGGTCATATCCTTTTGAGCTGGGTGTGTAGGCACACTGCCTTCGATTAGCAGAGCAGAAGAGAAGCTCCACGAGATCTTTCAGTGTAGAAAAAGCCAAAGAAGCATCACTGGTAGGTTAATTTTTTGAACATATTACTTTTACTTAATTATATCATTTTGTTACATTTTTTGTCTTTAAGATATTATTTAAAATGTAAGGCAGGGGTGTCATGTCAAATTTTCAATTTTGCATCTCAAAATTAGAATTTAAACTTGTGATTTTGGCTTTTAATTTCATATTTTGACTCATGATTTTGAATTTTTATCCCATATTTTGCCCTTTAAAAACTCAGTTAAAAATTTAAAACCCATGATTTGAATTTTATCTCATATTTTTACTGTTTAAACTTAGGATTTAAAAATGTATCTCATATTTTGACCTTTTAAACTGATTATTTTGACTTCTATATCTTATTTTTACTATTTAAACTCATGATTTCAAATTTATTTTGTATTTTGATGTTTAAAACATCAGTTTGGCAAAGTTCTTTGATTAAAAATTACATTTGACCTAAGAACATTTGATTAGTTAAACTGTTGTCAATTAGAAAATGGAACTGTTGGTTACCTCAGTGGCTTCGACTGTTCAATAAAATGTAAAAAAAACAAGCAAACAAAGAAAGAAAATGTTCCGAGTCTTCTTTTGGCTTCCTTACCGTTTTTAAGTTTGGGGCACTGAAACCATCAACTGCAAACCACATCAATGAACTTAATAGATTAAAAGAAAAAAACACTGTGTTTACTTGGGAAGAACAGAGTTTGTTTTCTAGCATATATAATCTCACGGTCTTTCTAGTTAGTGTTGAGTTACGGCTCATCTAGTGTGAAGAGATTTGTTATCAGTCATGAAAACCAAGCATGCACCTGTTGATCAAGGTTAACAAGGAAAAAGGACTTAAAAATACACTGAGGTTTATCATGTTCTTCTTTGGGGAAACACCAACTGCCATCCACAAAAAAAAAAAAAAGAACACAGTTTATCAATCATGGATCTCTTCCTTCAAAGCTTGTCTTCACACTTTGGTTTTCCCCTAACCAGGATGTGTTCTACAGACAACTAAACGTTGGCAGAAAAGAAAAGTCACATTTCTCCTTAAGCTTCCCTGTCGTACATCAAAAATGTAGACGTACAGGTCTATTGTAGAAGGTGATGCATCAAAGCATGTGTTCAGCTTCTGATCTCTGTCTTTCTGCACAGAAAGAAGACAACATGATGGCACCAAATATGTCAGGTGAGGCAAATATTACTTCCCAGACTGTTGAGCAATGTTACCATAAATATTTGACTTTTTTTTTCTTCAGGAATAAAAGGCATGAAAAGTTTTCTTCTCATCCTTTATTTTTAACATCAGTTCTTCCGGTCAACTTCACTCTGATTGTGAAGAACAATGTGACATCTAACACTGTTGGAGAGTTTCCTGTGAAGACACCAAGTGGTCAGAGTCTTCTTCAGGCCATGCTGGATTTTGAGAAAACCAACTCTGATTTTCAGTGAGTTATGATGTGAATATTGTATATCTTTTAGACTGCTGTATCAATGTGTCTTGGCAATAAATCTTATATCATTTGAAAGCCTGTTTATTTCCCTTTTAACTGGTGCCACATTTGTAAGGAACATGCAAGTGTGGGGTTAGCAGCAGAGTTGAGTATGTTAGTTGTGCCCATAAAAATCTCTTATTTTGTTGTTTCTACTGGCCCTTGTTTTGAGCTTCTGGTACCTCAAGGTGTCTGACTGGCACATGTTATGTTCAGTGATGAGTCCAGATCCTCCTAAGGCAGTTGGATCGTAGGGTCAAAGTGTGGAGAAGACATGGCAAATGCTATGCTGATTGCTGCACCAACAGAGTAACATCATTTAGTGGAGGCGGTGTGGTGGTGTGGGACGGCATCTCTGTCATTTGGAAAACGAGGCTTGTCACCATTGGCGGCAAACTCAATGAAGAGAGACATCAAGATGAGATTCTGTAACCAGCGGCAATCCCATATCTCCACAGTCTGGGACCTAACTCTATCCCTCAAGATGACAATGTTCGCCCCCACAGAGTGGGGTTTATCAGAGACTACCTCCAGAATTTTGGAGTGGAGAGGATGAACTGCCCTGCCAGCAGTTCTTACCTCAACCCTGTTGAACACTTGTGAGATCAGCTTGGGTGTGCCAGAGTGACCAACACAACCACATTGGTTAACTTGCGTCAAATGCCAGTCTGTTGTGGCTGTGTATGATTCTTCCACACTTGAAGGCTTCTATGTGTTAAAAAAAAGAATTTGTTAAATTGCCAACATGTCTTGCTTTTTCAGACTTCAATCATCCAAAACACCAGACAAGAGTCAATGACAGAATAAGCGGTTTGGTATCAGCAAAGAAGATTTGGCTTTTTCTTATGGGCACAATCCCACATACTCAGCTCTGCTGTTCATCCCAAAAATGCATTTTTCTTACAAATGTACCATTTAAAAAGGGAAATAAACAGGCTTTCCAATGGTATAAGATTTATCACCAAGACGTGTTGTTACAACAAAAAATATATATCTACCAAACACAAATCACCTTAATTTTTGTGCTAAGTTTAGGTGTATCGTAGATTATCACTGAGTACTTTCCTACGAACTCTGCAGCTTTCTTTATGCTGCTTTGAGTTGCAGGTTCCAGGTTGAGATTATCGCCTCTCGCTGCCCATACTTGGTCTCAGTCTTGGGGATTAAAAATAAACCAAAACAGTTCTGGGAGATAGTTCTGTATAATCCTCCCACTGGAGAAGTGGAACCCATCTGTAAGTCATAACTATTCTTTTTTTTTTTTTTTAGTCTTACTATCAAATTTATTAAGAAAACACAATGTTTCCCTGGATGGTAGAATCAATTAAAGCATTAAGCCAAAAACTCACTGGTGTGTAATGTCATTTGACGCAGCTCAGTTGCAGTCTCCAACACACACTGTTAGCAGCGCATCAATGCTCAAACTCCCCACCAGCCACTGTAGCATCATCTTTTATTCTACATGCCTTAATGCAACACAGAAATCCACTTCAGAGTCACTCAAATGGTTTAATATACACCATATGGACAAAAGTATTTGGTCACACCTGTTAATTATTGAATTTGGGTAGTGATGGGACTGTTGATATTACAGTATCAATATATCAATATTTACAAAGTACTCTTTTGGTATCTGAACTCTAGATCTAGACTGTTTTGGCTTTACTGCATCTGTGGCATGTAAATTTGGAGACCAATTGTCGATCCTGCCGTACCGTGTGACTTTGGGGACAAATCATAAATGAGTGACAAATTTCAGCAACTCCACTTGCTCTCATTTGAATTTATTTTACAGTCTGTGATGTGAACTCAGTTGTCTTTCTCACTCAATGTGGTCCCCAGGTAAATTTCAAAATTGTAAGAAAGCATAAAAAAATACTGAGACCACATGCAGGTACCATAAAATGTATGAAGACCAAGTTGTAGAAACATAACAAGATAAGTATTTATATGAAAATCTTTGTTGACTTATTTCTTACATTTTTGCTTGAAACTAGTGGCTGTATGTGGCTAAAATAGCCCTTCTATCTGAATTTTTTTTTTTAAAGAAAAGCAATTGCGCATTTTTATCTTGTAGATATTTTAATTCTATATACATTTGTGTTGATTATATCGTATTTATTTATATTTTTGCCTGCTTGCAAAATATTGATTTTAATTGACATTTCTCCCAAAATGAATTTCTGAATGACTTGCATATGTCTTTTTATTTGCCTGAAATGTGTATCTTTTGAAAGTTTGCGAGTCCAATATTTTATTCTTTCTTCAAAAGTATTGGTAACGGTATCAGTTTTAGTATTGATAAAATTATATCAAAAAGTATCAGTATCGTATCAAATCAAAAAACATTCGTATGGCCCATCTTTTTGATTGTTGCTCTTAGATCTGTTTTCACAGGTGTATAAAATCAAGCACCAAGTCATGCAGTCTCCATCTGCAAACATTTGTGATACAAAATGGATCATTCTGAAGAGCTCAGTGACATCAGGCTTGGTACTGTGATGGTTGCCACCTTTGTAATAAGACCATTCATGAAATTTCATCCCTGCTGGATATTCTACTCTAAGTGATATTAGAAATTGGAAACGTTTAGGAACAACAGCATTAAGCAGAAGACCACATAAAATCATAGAGTAGGGTTAATGACTGCTAAAGAGCATGGTGCATAAAAGTTCCCAATGCTCCTGTCTGTATTGTGCCAACTGTGGAGTTTGGTGGAGGAGGGACAGTGGTATGGGGTAGTTTTTCAGGGTTATGGTTAGGCCCTTTATCACAAGTGAGGGCAATCTTAATGCTTCAGCATTCCAAGAGATTTTGGACAATGCTATGCTTTCAACTTTGTGGCAATAGTTTGGGAGAGGCCCTTTTCTATTCCTACATGACTGTTCCCCAGTGCACAAAGCAAGCACTGTAAAGACATGGTTTGATGGGTCTGATGATGAAGAACTTGACTGGCCCGCACAGAGCCCTGACCTCAACCCAATCGAACACCTTTGGGATGAAATGGAATGAAGATTGTGAGCCAGGCCTTCTTGTCCAACATTAGTGCCTGACCTCAGAAATGCTCTACAGAATGAATGGACACGAATTCCTACTGAAACACTAAAACATCTTGTGGAAAGCCTTCCAAAGAGAGTAGAGGCTGTTGTAGCTGCATCAAGTACATGTGTTTGAATACAAGTTCATCACGGTACTTAAAGATGTAATGGTCAGGTAGTCAAATACTTTTGTCTATAAAGTGTACCTGTAGCTCACTACAACAAGATACCAATTAACTATTATTCTAACTTTCATATCAATGTACCGATCAATGCCAAACTATGGTTACTTTAGCAGTTCATATTTGACTTTTAAATGACTTACCTTTAAATACTGAAACATTTCCTGTGCCATAAACTTTTGTAACTTAAAACTACTTAACAAAATGAAATATTTTCATTTTAGCATTCCCAAAAAGTCCTTCACATTATGAAGAAGTCTTTTTTTTCTTCTCCTTTTGCAAAAACTGATTGATATTTCCCAATTTAGGTCTTAACTACCCAGTTGGCGATGAGGACACCATTGTCCTGGTGTATTCCAACCTAATACTATAATCCTGGATGAAACTTCTCAGTTTGCCTCCTCAACAATCACACTCATCTCTGAATGTCTATTTTTAATCAAACATATCACAGTCATAAATACTGATCTGTCTTTTCTATCATTGTGTGATGCTGATGAAAACTAGAGTTTGAGCTGCAACAAGAAAAAGAAATAAAGATGACACATCTCTCTATCTCACTTGGTGTCATGTGTTTACTTCACTCAAAGAAAACAAAGTGACTGTAATTCAATGCATTTTTTTTCACATTTTACCTGATGGCCAGATGTGCTGACAACCTATCTTTGGATATTGTTGACAAGACTGTGTGTCTAATGCTGACTTGTTCAGGAAAGCAAGGATAGAAAGCATTCAGCTGCTTGGTACAGGAAGGCAGCTGTGCTTTTATGGGCACTTTCCCGGGCCTAATCCAGCTCACTTCATACTTGGTGCCCAGGACTTGGTGGGTGTTGTGAAGGGGGGAACGATGTGGGGTGTGGGTCTGGAGGATGTCCATCAGGAGGCCAGAACAGTACAGGACCAGGGTTGATGTGGCAAAATGCTGGAGCAGTATTCTCCCATACTTGATGTGACCTGAGTTATCACATTTTACCTCTAAAAGGAGACAACCCTGTACAGCATGTTAGAGCTTTTGATAGATAAGAGTAACAAAATATGCACAGTTAAGATGAAGTAAACTCAGTAACTGAGTCTTTAAGATTCAAAACTAATACCTTGATTGTATTTAGTGCAGCTCTTTCTTTATCAATCAACTTAGGTGTCATTCCTTCAGTCGGTTGTTTATTCTCTAAAACTGCCACACTGTGGCAGCACTGAGCTGCAGATTTACTTCATGATATGAAGCTCATACAAAGGTAATTCATGGACATTCACAGCTACAGAGAAGCATCACATTGTTGCTCAAGAATGACTTAACTACCGCAATTAATGTTCCAAATCCTGCTGATATGTGATTTGTCAATAAAACTGTACAAATAGAAGGTTCTACATTTTTATGCAGTCTGTTTGTTTAGCTACTTCTCAGGTTAATCTATGGCCCAAAAAAGATTTAAGTTTCTGATTTGCTCTTTTATTAAAAACAAGAGACAAGAAACACCCCATTTGGTACAGTGCTGAGATCTACAAGGATAAATACTACTTTTAAGCAGATACCTACAAACCCTAATTTTTCTGCATCATCCAAGTGCCCAGTGTATGTATTCATATGCAAAAAAATCACACTCAAAACAAGATAGTCAGTGTGACTTAGAAGAGGTGGTGTAGTGGCAACAAAAAACCAAAACCTCCTTTGCCACTTCTTGCAGGACATGAGGTTTTCTGACTCGTGCGTTCCATGTATAATCCAAAAGAAGAAAAAACGCAGGCGTAAAATAAAGCCAATCCGTCTCTTTATTCCAAAAATCAAAAGGTTACAAAAAAAGCCTTTGCATGGCTCCCCAGGAAGGTGACAAACTCTGAGGCTTTATTTCTCACAAAACTAGTTTGAGGAGTGCCAACATTCTGACTTTAATCTCAGTATTCAATCTTTTTTTCTTAGAATTTTGACCTAAACATCAGAATTCTGACTTTAATATCAGATTTCTGTTTTTTTTTTCTCTCAGAATTCTGATTTCAATCTACGAATTAGAAAATTACATCTCAAAAAAATTGTTTTCAGTGGCCCTAATCCTCTTCAGTACACCGGTAGCCAAAGCCTGCATTGGAAAATAGTGACAAAAACCCAAAAGCATTCTGGGTAAATTATAAAATGCTTCAACAGTTTTCAGTAGTGCGTATGCTTGCATATATTTTCAGTAGTGCGTATGCAACATTGTTTTGTGGCCCATTTCAAGCAAAAACTTGTAAAATTCAGCAAAGAAACTGTACCCATCTGTTACACTGTATAGCCTGGCATCCTGGCCGGTTCAACCAGTGAGTCCTATGCCTGATGAAAATATTAGAGGCTAATGCCACTTCTACAGCTGGTTACCACATGCAGCCCAACTTCAAAAGTACTGAAGTATCCTTTTAAGAGCCAGATCACTTTATTCGTAAGCGAAAAAATGCCACTATTTAACCAGGGCAGCCAAGTCTTTCTTTGTGACTGTTTCATTTTTATCGTATATTTCTCAACTAAATTAGTGTAGCAGTCAGAGAGTTGCAAAACATATTTACAACATCCATCTGCAAAGTATTGTCCCCACTGACTTCTCCAATATCCCTTTCCGACTTTGGGAATTCCAAGTTTTGTGTCACATGATTTTTTTGAGGTTACAGGTCTGGAGATGTTTTTTTGATAGTTTACTTACAGCCAAAGTCATATTATAATCTCATTATTACCTCCGCCAAGGAGGTTATGTGATCGGGTGGGTTTGTTCGTTTGTTTGGTTGTTAGCAACATAACTCAGAAAGTCATGGACAGATTTTCATGAAATTTTCAGGAAATGTCAGAAATGGCATAAGGAAGAACTGATCAGATTTCCAGACTGATCCAGATCACCGTCTGGATCCAGGAATTTCTTAAAGGATTCTTTACTATTGGGAGAAAGGGCTAATAGCAGAGGTCTGCACTGTAACTCAGGAGATGGCAGATGTGAGTAACTTCAATCCACGCAGCATGTTTTTGGTGTGTTTCTATTCATAGTTTTGGAACGTAACAAAGAGAAAGAGAGCGAATTGTAGCGAGAATACTCACAATTCTGGGAGGAATAGAGGAATATTCACCCTCTGCCATGACTTTCAGTCGTCCGGTGAGACCATGGGTGCTTCCGCCATGACAGTCCACATGTAATGAAGCCAATGCTTTGCCTCACCGTGTCTCCACCCCACCGGGGAGGGAGTAATCAGTGGATTAGATTTTGGGAGTGATCCGGATCACTGTCTGGATCCAGGAATTTTTTTAAAGGATTCTTCACTATTGGGAAATAGGGCTAATGGCGGAGGTCTGCGCTCTCTGAGTGCTTTTCTAGTTAGATTATATATTTTTGTTATCCGTTATTGGCAAGTAAGAGAGCAATTAAAGTTCTGCTGTTTCTGACTATTCTTGTAGGGTTTTTAATCAATTGTTGGGAACTGTAGTTAGACATGATAGTTGTCAGGTTCTGTTTATTTTTCTTATCTGACCAGTTTATATTGAAGTCTCTGCCTATAATAGTCTCAGTTAGGTGATCAAGAATTTTCATTAAATCTTGCAGATTAGGAAAAAAAGAAACATTGTGTGATGATTATATAAATGACAATAGCAAAATTAGACAGAGATGACAACAGCATTTAAAGCAAGACATTCAAGAGAGGTGTAAATAAAGAGTGTATTACATAAATGTTTTTGAGGGTATAAAAAAGACGCTATGGCAATGTTAGTAAATGCACTTGACCTTAACTTATCCTTGAGTATAATCCTACCTGGTTTCTTTCTTCTGATGTTGTGGGATAGTTTTAGCAGTTATAACTTAAATGCCTGATTAATGATTACAACCAGACTTAAAGACTTAACTTAAACTGAGGGGGCAGATAAACCATCTCAGGCCCTTGTGGACTCACGTGCTCACACACACCTGATGCCTGTTAGGGTTCAGTCCTTAGACTTTATGGTGAAAGCATTGCTAACTTTAAACAGCTTTTTCTTCCTCATTATGAAAAATTCATCAGTGAAACAAAAACAGGGGTTTGTTGCTTAATGAATTCACCTTATGGAGTGAAATTCTTTTTGAAAAGTTAGCAACAAAGATGGGGGGAAATTGAGCACCCTGCTGCTGTGCAGCTTGGACGGATTATGTGGTGCCACACTGGGAGTCCTCTCAGGTCAACAAATAACACTCCTGTGCCAATCAACTCTGGCTCTGCTCCCAAAGGCCGCTTCCTCTCATCTCTTTCCCACAGATGAGCCCAAACCACACCCTACCTCCACAGAAGTTTGACATATACTTCTGCCAAGGACAAACATCGACTGTCAGCTACACAAACATCAGATAATAATAGTCCACCTCTTCCTCCAGGGCATGACAGTGACAGAGAGAGAAAGCAAAAAGAATCTGAAATATTTCTAAGGGAATGTAACCAGTCCTTGTTAATGTCCTTGTGATAAACCATCAATCAATCATGCAAAAATGTAAGCCATCAGTAGAGTTGGTTTCCCCTGTGAATCTCATAGAGTAGCTGAGAGCTACTTCACAGAGGACAGATGTCAGATATTACATAAATATCTAGTTCATGGGTTCCAGTGATCATTATGATGGTTCTTTACTCAACAAAGAGGGTGTCTTTTGAATATTGATGTGCTAATTAACTTTAAAAAAGAAACAAGTCTTTTCATTAATTATGGTCAAGCTGTATTTTTGTTGATGAAGATTAAATTCTTTCAACTAGAGCCATATTTACACAGAATCAGTATTACCTCGAGACCTCTGCTAATTTGTCAATAACCACGCAGGACGTCTGCATTTTTAAACCCTTGAAATCGACCATGTCTGTAATTTGTGAAGTAGATTTTGTGGGGCGAATACCGACCATATTTCAGCTTACACATACTGTACGTCCACAGGTAATACTTTTACTGGGCCTGATCTTATGTTACTATGATTAAGCCTTAATTTTCATGCGTACCACAATTTGTTTGGTAATGTGTCACTCAACAATTGGTAATTACATAACAACAGCTGATCTGCCTGAGGAGGGCTGTTGTTGGTGCATAATGATTCCAAACTAAGAGAGGGCATAATATTATCTGCAACATCAATCAGCAGCAACAACTATTAAAAATGACAGAAAAGGTTCATATTTAACATGAGACATCTCACCTTTTCTCCTACATTAACGGCAGGGATTTGTCGCCTGATGTCGCCCTCACAATTCAACGTGCTGGACATTGCATTTTTTGTATGACCTTCAGATATAAAAATTCACTGTTTTCATTGTTTCAGCTATGCAGCACATTCAAGTTTATATTCAGAAATGTCTGTAAATTTAAATACATTGCAGACTTCACTCTTCCCTTGCAAATGCACTGCACCAAACGCTGACATCAGGGTATAATTCACAAATTATCAGAGATCCTCAGGCAATACTAATCCCATGGGACTAGTGCTTAGTAAAGATTTTTAGCTGCATTTATATGCAGATACAATATCTGTTTATGAAGATAAATCCTCATTAAATTTATGATGATGTGAGATTGCTCTCTGCTGATTACTCTCTTCCTGGCTTTAGCCCTATTTGCATGGGATGAGTATTACCTAGGGACCTGTGGTTATCTGTATAATAGTGAATATCTGTGTTTTCAATCCCTTGGAATTGGTCTGTGACTTTCAAAGTAAAAACCTCAGGGCAGATTACCTATCATATTTCAGCACATACAGAGGTCTACAGATAACACTTGTGAATTAGCATATCTGTAATTTAGGATAGCATTTTACATGTTTTTATAGTGCATAAGGAGACTGCATTGTCTACAAAATGTATAATAGCACATATGTGCTATTATAGTGCTATACATTCATCTTATATTGAATAATGACTGTTTTTTGCATTAATCTAAGCTCTACTTTCTAAGCGCACGTGTGTGTACCCCTGCTCTCTTAATATGCACAGCACTTCTGTTCTGCTTCCAACAGCTTCTCTTATTTGTCAGCATTATTCAAGTTATCTATTGTTAACTCTGGTTAACAGTATGAGTAGGACAAGCTTCATGAACTAAACATCACCTGCAAAACATGTGCATGACACTTCATATTGAATTCTGTATGGAATTTAGAAATAAAAAGTTCACCTGGCTTTTTCATTGCTGCTGTCATGCAGCATTTCTATTTTTTTCTTCACAAATTCCCGTATACACACGTGGACAACATTGTTGGACCCTTCTGTAAAAGAAAGAAAAACCCACAATAGTCACTGAAATAACTTGAAACTGACAGAAGTAATAATAAAATAAAACTAATAATAAATAAAACTAATGACTAATAATTGACTAATGAAAATTATGTGTCCATGTGTGTATTACAGACTTTACTTATCCTGTGACAATGCAGTAAAGTCTGATGTAAGGGTGTAATTCACAAATTTCAGAGTCCACAGGTAATCCTAATTCCATGTGAATAGTGCTTTAGCTCCAGCAAACACCAAAGCCTTCTGCTTTGGGAATAGTCAGTACTATTTTAGGTACAAATGTACCAAAAGCAGAACTCAGAATACTTCCCATGCCAAAGTCATGACCTCTGTGTATGGATTCTGATTAAATGGAGGATTCTACCAGGGGTTTGGTCCTATTTTTTAAAATGTCATGAGACAGCTGTCCATTTGGTCAAGCATCAGGTTCTTCAGTGGTATACAGTAAAGACAACTGTAGACAGGGATGATGCAAGACATGAATCTATCCAAACTTCCACAGCTGTTGAGGATCTAGTAAGTTTCAAGCCTGCAGCCAGCATCTTTAGAGCCTCACTTTTGTTGTGAGTAGACATTGTTATTCAGTCATAAAAAAATCAAAGCATGCAGCCATTAACAAGGAACAAGGATATGACAGAAAATGAAACTGTGGTCCAACAAGTTCTTCCACTTTGGGAAAACACCAACTCTTAACAACATAGATAACTAGGGATTTGGTAGTGGTACCAAAGTAGAGTAAAGAGAGAAGGTGAAGAACATCTAATGAAAATAAAATCATTTCAAGAACCTCAATGTTAAAACTGAATAGTTATGTTTGAACTATAGGTGAGTACAATAATGAAAGTACTTACAAAAGTGATGGTGGTGCATCCCTAAAATCATTTTACCTTCTGTCCCCCCGAAACAGGATGTTCTCTGAAAGAAAGAGAAATATTTCTCCATTTGCTTCCTTGTTTATATCAGTGCAGAAGTACAGCTCAGGCTGAAGATAAAAGGTGATGCATGAACTCAGCATGCTCAACCTCTCATCCCCGTTGCTCCACATAAAGACAACAAAAAGAACAACAATGAGTTCAGGTGGGACAAATACCACCACTTCAGCTGTTTAGCAATGCTGTTACAAGGTATTTGTGACTTTATTTCAGAAGGAAATTGACATTTTTGTTTTGTTTTAAAGGGATTCTTCCTCCAATTTTTGTTTTTCTAAATGTGAAAAACAATGTGGCAAACAAGCCTGTTCAAAAGTTCAAGATAAACTTAACAGAGAGTATGCCTCTCCTTGATGCGATGCGATGTCTTGAGCTAACCAACCCTGAGTTCTAGTAAGTTATAATGCCTCTTATCATTGTACATGCATGTGAATGTATTTGTTTTAAAGACTAACAAAGTCAAGTGAATGCATCAGCGAGGTGTAGGAGCATAATTGTCTTGGTTTCAGGCTGAGACTTTCATGCATGTTAGCAACATTTCTGCAGATTTTCTAGGAGCTTTTTTTTCTCTGCAGTTTTCAGATGCGGGATTTCAGAGACCACAACATCAGGTACTTGGTGGGTGTGATGGGGCAGAAAACTGGACCCAACCAGGTCTGGGAAATACTTCTCCGCTCTTATGAAAACATCTTCATTCCTATCAGTAAGTTTCTTTAAAAAAAAAATCAACACTTAAATTGAATAAATGAATGCTTTTTAAAACTGATACTCTGAAACACTGAGTATCAGACTATCAGTATTGTCTTGTTTGAAGTATAGTCAAAGAAAAGAGGACCAAGTGACAAGATCATTAAGGCCTTGTCCACAGATAGGTTGGCGTTATTGAAAATGGACGTTTTTCTATGTAATTTGGCCTTTCCACTTGCTGAAGGCATTTTAAGTCTATAAAATGCACCTTTCGGAGTACTCTTTCCAGGGTGAAGGTTTTTAGTAACTTCTTACTTTGTTCATGTATAGATGAGGAAAACAGTATTTGGGGCTTGTAATGTCACACTGTGGGCTGGTTCCTCCTCTTTGACGTCACTGGTGTACAACATTATCACTTTAATTTATGGATGCTAAACTAGTGCTGGTGTTAATGTTTCCAGCTGGACTTTGTACAAACTAAAGGTCTTTGCCACTGAGTCTGTTACTTTCGGATGCCTCTTTTCGGATCTGTAATCCAAAAAACGTCACGCACTAACATATGGTTACAGAGGTACGTCAACTGGGGGTCCACTCATTCCTACAGTAATCTCCGTGTTGTCTGATGTGCCTGTTGAAAAAATTTAACTTTCGCGGTAGATTTTGGAGAGACCATATGGCAGGCTACAAGACTCATATTTATCACCTTGATATAAAATGCAGTCAGATTAACAACTTTGAAATGAAATATATCAGGATTTATCAGTCATTATGAAGTTTTCTAAGATCATTTTGGAAGTGTCAGATATATTTAAAAATTTAAGTGAACAGTTGGAAAGGATTGTTAGATTATAAACAGGTTATTTATCATATAAATAAACAACTGAATGGCTAAACAGATTAGCTAAGCTTAGCCTATTCAGCTGTCCATATGTCCATATGAAATACTCGCTGCTTTCCTGGTTGGCCAACTTCTGCAATTATTTCTTGATATGCAATATTAGACTTTCACATGAGAAAATATATTTTAACAGAGAAATTAACTCACTTTGACAGCAGTGTGTAGCCTGTACTCAAAGACAAACACCATGAGATCTCAACTCGACATATCTGCACTCTAAATCAGGCAAAAGTACACAAAACTGCACATATTGTGGCAAAGTTAGTATATAACTCTCTGTTCTTTGACTTTATACCAGAAAATGTTAAAAATATCCACTCATACTGCCATGACACACACACACTTCTTCAATCTACAAAAATCATCAGGAACAAAGATTCATCACTCATCAGCCTTGCAAACATTAGCATAACTTTATCTACTGATATTAATGTGTATTTTTGGATTACATTCATCACTGCTATATTCCTCTTCTACACGGATAAAATACACAACCCAGAAGTCCAGCCTTTTGTGGGTGTTCTGTTTACTTCTCCTGCATGTGTCTAAAGTCTCATGAGAGTCTCAGGTCTAGCCCTGCTTGGCTTTTAAAGGGACAGCACTACCTCAATGAGGAGCAGCAGCTCTTATATTGATAATGTCTAGAATTTAACATTTAGGTTATTGAAACCTCATTTTAGCAGTCTCCAGTTCACCCAGCTACCTGTTTAACTGCAAAGCCTGTATCATACACCACTGGTACTGCTTCAGGCATGGATAGATCAAAAGTGGTTAACATTTTTTTCTTTTAACCTTATACTGTGGTCATATATGGATTGAAAAAAGGTGGGTGACTTGTCAATGTCCAACATATTTCCACACAACTAAGAGAGGAGTTGATATGCTACCTGTTTGTTTCTGCTTTGAGTGGGCTGAAATATATGTATGGAGGAAGTATTTATTCTTGGTTTACCTAAATAAGACAATCAATTTCAAGCAGACATGCTGTAAATAATTCAAAATCAAGGGCAGATCCACAAAGGATTTTTGTGCCGTCCTAATAGCACCAAGATTTGCAGAAGATTTTAGGTATTCCCTCCTTTTTTTGCACCACATTCACCAAAGAATCTGCTCTGATCACAAGCAGGTGCTAACATACCCTCAGGGTTTGGCAGCTGAGCACATTTGGTGTTTTGCCACAGGCCAAGTGTCACGTCAGTGGCTGTGTGCTTGGATCATCACAGAAAACAGAGACAAAACAGAGACATGTTTCAGGCCGAGAACTGGTTCGTGCAGTACAAGGCACACCTTTGGCAAACTAGATAACTACTGTATGATTACGTGTGACTCAGAGACTGGATTAAAAAAAAAAAACACAGTGATCACACTTGATCACACACATTTTTTTCCCTATTTTGCCCATTTTTTCCCCTTTTTGTCACGTCAAAATGATTTTTGCCATTTTTGCAGCTCTTTTTCACACATTTTTTACTATAATCAATTTTTGCAGCATTGTGCCAATATTTTTTGCCCATTTTTACCTATTTTTTGCTACTTAGACTTGCAGGCCATTTTTTTTGCTGCTTTTTGCCTGTGTGTGCCACTTTTTACAGCAACTTTGACACATTTGACCAGATTTGCCAGTTTTAAATCTTTTTTAATTTTTTTCTTTTGACAGGTTTTCAATTATTTTCCATTAAAGCTGTCTCAGTTTCTTCTACTTTATTTTCTGGCAACCTGACATTTGTGCACATAGCTATTAAGTCTATTATTTTTCATTATCATTAAGTACAGTGTGCCCCTGCACATTTTAATATTATTAATAAAAACGTAATTCTGTTTTAGGAATAAGGGCTTACATTTTGAAAAGTCTTTATTGTACTGCAGCATAGATAATGAATTTTTTTTTTTTTTGCTTTGATACAAATGGTTAAGTATTCAGGTTGAAAATTATGTTTTTTCAATGATTAACTTTAAAATGGACCATGATTTTGCTGTCCCCCATTTACTAATAATGATTCAACATGGGATCTGTCCGGTCACAATTAGAAGAAAAATGTTACTTTAAAAATATCTGTTAGTTGCAACATTTTCCCCTAAATACTCTGATCTTTGGCTGTTTTTTTTTCCACAGCTCTGGATCAGGTTGTTGGCATGGGAGACACCGTGTACCTGGAGTTCAGCCACTTCACACCAGCAGAATAAAGAACATCTACTGTTTGCATCAATTACTCCTACTTTTAATGGCAATGAATTTAAAAGAAACACACATTTCAGCTATTATCATTATAACAAGAATAAGAAATAAATCATAAAAACAGTTTATCTCTCTCTCGCTTGTTGTCAACTCTTTACTTCACACGCTGTCTCAGAACACAAACGAACACTATAAATGTGTCTGACAAGCATGCTGGCTCTGTTGAAAATACATTTAAAAGAAATGTCAAACTGTTTTGAAAGCAATATTTTCAACCACATTGTGAGAGGAGGCTGGAGGACCCATGCATAAGGAGAACATAGAAAGGCCAGATAGATAGGCCCCGTTGAACCTGGAACCCTCTTGTTGTGAGGTGACAGCGCTAACCCCTGCAGCTGTGCAGCCCTTTTCAGAGCCCCCATCTACAGACAGGAAAACTCTGGTATGAACAGGCTATAGTTGTACAGGATCCAGCAAGTTCATTTTGTCTTCTTATTCTGAATAATCTACTTGGGTTTCTTTTTTTCAGACAATTTATTGTGGGAGATGTTTTTACCTTGACATGTTTCAACTGTCATCTGCAGTCTTCCTCAGAAGTGTCAGCTGCCGCTGTGACGTATCCTTATATGCTGTTCTTCTGAGGCGTGGTCAGCCCGACGGACCTGACAGGTCTGTCAGGCTGACCACGCCCCCCGCCATAACAACAACACTACAAACCGGGATGAGGGAGCGTTCATGCTCTCCCACACCTGGGACTCTCTTCTCCAGAGACCATCGGGCGTGGTCAGCATGATAGCACCCGCTGCTCACTGAGAAGAGCAACAATGATATGTGCTTTCACGTCAAAGTCTCCAAAACTCTCCAATAACACCAGAAAAAGTCACTAGATTTGTCGCTAGTCGCTTTTTTGAAAAGAGTCGCTAGAGGGGCCTGAAAACTCTCTAAATATAGCGACAAAGTCACTAAGTTGGCAACACTGAGTTGGGGGGAGCTGCTGCTGCACTCGCTTGTGTCTTGGGCCAGGCACTCGGGCTGAGTTTAGCACAAACAAAAAAAAAAACAAAGAAAAAATACAAGATCACACTCACCCACTACACCAGTGCTTTACATTACTGCCCTCTGGACGGAGATACAGAACACTCAGATAAAACAGAGCACGGCTTAAAAACAGTCTCATACCCTCCGTCATCACAGCACTAAACATACAGAATGTGAATGACACATTATTTGAAATTCATTGCTGGAATTGAATGCTATGTGTTGTTTTTCTGTCTTGTGATCGTTCTCCTTGTAATGCGTTCTCATACCTGTATGTACAGAATCTATGAAAATGAATTTCCATGAAGGGACAATAAACTAATTAACTAACTAAGGCATTCTTGTTTATCCAAAGGTCTTTTGGTGAGAATAAATATGCATGTCCTGATTTTATCAGTGAAACATTTGAAACTGATATTATTTTTGATAGCAATGCATTTCTTTTTCATGAGGGTCATTTACTTGGTTGGGAACCCCTGTACTAAGCCTTTCAGAAATTTTGTTTGTTTTGTTTTAAAACCTGAAAACAACTATTATACCTTTAAAAATTCCATTCAAAAATGAAATTAAATACCATCTTTTTATTTTTCATTTATTTCAGTAACAGTAAATTGCCACTGTGTAATCTGCAGAAGTGTAAACCATTGAATGATGCAATTGTAAAGTCATATCTACTTTTGCTTAGTCTATGTTGTGATCATAGATGGCTGCTTTATATTCAGCAATACATACTTTTAGGAGACGCTTGGTCTGCCCTGCATAAACAATTCCCCAAGGACATTTCAGCATGTAGAAGACTTGGTTGCTACAGCAGTTTATAATTGGATTTATGTTTATTTTTTTTTCAACCAAAGCATGATAGTATTAACCACATCTGTGGAAGCCAGAAGGTGAAGGGATGGGCCAAACCACTGTGTTTTCATAATCTTTTTTGGAATGATAGCCACAAAGGTCTGATAGGACATGACTGTGTAAGATGACGACTTACCACAGCTATTTTTACATTTCCACCAGAATAAATACAGTTTATAAATCTGTATTAACAATATAAAAAGTTCCCACCAGCATCTTAATTTGGGAATCAAATGAATGCAAAGACATGTATTTTGTAATCTTGACTTTTCTACTTATAATTAAAATGTGTGCTGCTCTGCTACTCAGTGTGGCCAACCAACATCAAGGCAGGAGACAGACACAAATGATTGATTTTGTAAAATAGAGAGTTTTATACTGTTGTACATTGAGAAATATGAAGGAGTGCATGCACAAAATGACTCACTGACATCTAATAATGCCTAGTTAATGTGATAGCATTTGCACTTTTCAAGAGTCTCAGTGCAGCTTCTTTCTCTGTGTAAGAAACAAACATAAGATTATTAGGATATAGGACTACATAGATGCACTTCGGTAATGAAAGTAGGACTACACTCTTTCTAACACTGATGACAGTGTGAACAATACTGTGTTCACAATTCCAACCTGAAGGAGGATGGGTTTTTTAACATGCTTGCAGGGCCGTAACCAGGGTTTGACAAATACCAAGGTCAAAATTTGGTGGTCCACTATTTCAATTTAGGCTATGTAAGTTCCATTGTGATTGCCAAAGAAAACCTCTGTAGTCATTACATTGTTTGACGTGGATCAGAGGTCAGTGTTGTTTGTTTAACATCAGTGTGTATATGGTACAAGGATAATCCTATGTAGTATGTAGTATGCTGCTTGAGGGTGTGTAAACTGATGGGTGAGAGAGCCTAGCTAAAAGTTGGTCAGGTACTGATGAGAACAGAATTTCTTTTGCTTGTTCTGGTGTTGGCTACGGCCCATGGTAACCTGATTGTTCACCAATAAAGCATGGAGAAACCAGCTGATAGTATAGGTTTATATACTGAGGGACGCCACCAGGGCTGGCTCTAGCTATTTTGGCGCTCTAGGCGAAATTACAATTTCAGTAAATTTAATGGAATAATGTAGATAATCATTAAACAACAATTTTGAAGCAGCTATTCTAAACTTAACACACAACATTAAAGAAATCAAAAATGAAGTTATAATAAGATGAATAAGACAATATGAGATAAGATAAACTTTTTTATTGATCCCCCATCAGGGTAATCACACTAACACTACTGTTATATCAGTAGAGCAAACTGCTCCTAGGCAAAATTTAACTCTACTATTAACTATCAGCAGGGCTAATCTGTTTATCATCATCCAAGATATTTCTTTTTACATTCATCAGTCATAACTCAGCAATTATATACTTTTACCAAACTTAAAGATCCAGGGCTTTTGAGAAAACACTATGAGCATAGGCCTGCAAGCCACCCCATGGTTCCACCTCTGACTGATAAACTTATCCACCATCCATGGGATTTATATTAAAAATGCCAAAACTGTCAGAAACATAGGGTTATAAACACATTGTGAAATAATTAAGTGCAGACATATTTCAAGAGCACCTGCAGCAGTTTTCTCTTAACCAGAATGATCATGTGAGCTCTACTATAAGAACCAAGTTAGAGGGCTTCATTGGGATCAGGTCTGAACGTAAACTTTGCTGGCATTAAAACTCTGTATGTTAATAAACAAGGCCTTAGAGGTCCAAAAGTCATGTGAACACAGACTGGGTTAATTTAATGAAGCGGTACTCAACCTTATTCTACCCAGGAGCCACATTGTCTTAAAAATACTTCTGCGAGAGCCACAATCCAAAACCAGGCATGTGATGATCAATCTATCCATGGTTGAAATGAAACAGTGAATTGGTGGATTATTGTGTTGTTGGAAAGCCTGTTTATTACCCTTTAAATTGGGGCCACATTTGTAAGGAACATGCATTTGTCGGATGAGCAGCAGAGCTGAGTATGTGGGTTGCGCCCATGAAAAATTTGCCAAATCTTCTCTGCCAATGCCAAACAGCTGATTCTGCTGTGGGATAGCAAGAAACGGTCTTCTTGGGGTGTCGTCTTCTTGGGACACCCACTTCGCAGTCTGTCTCTGACATCCCCTGTTATATGGAACTTGGCTTGAAGTTTGGAGATGGTACTAGGGCTTACTCCAAACAATGACGCAACTTGGTGTTGCAGAACACCAGCTTGAAGTGTCCCTATCCACGGGGCCTATCTAGATCAGTAAAGCGGGGCATGCCGATTCTTGGAGCAGACACCTACTGACCACTGTAGCAGGCCCCATGCTCACAGGTGCTGCAAATCAGGCACCTGATTGTGTAGACATTATATTATGTAGACATTTAGTATTTGTGATGTTTTTTGCTTTTCCTGATGGAATAATATCAAAAAACTAAATAGCGTAATTACAGAAATATATTTGCTTTAAGTCAGTTTTACAACAGTCTAACAGTTTAATTAAACTTAAATGGTAAAATAAGATCTGATTTTTATTGTGAGCCTCATTACTGCCAAAAAAAGTACTTAGTTATTCAATATTTGTGATTATTATGTGTGCTAAAAATAGGATAAACTGGTGGTATTGTCATTACTTGTACATTATTCTTAAGTTAGATATGTCTTTCTTCTTGAAAAGAGAGAGAAAAGGCAGCTTCACCATGTCTTTTAAAATAAATATTTTGTATTTAAATAAATTTACATTGTAAGTAAATACACATTTGACTATTCATCTTTTTCTTTTCCTATATAATTATTTAATGGATTGTTTGTAATTATAAATGGTATGGTTGTTTAATCGAAAAGCTGCAGACCCTAACATCATTGCTGTCATGTACAAACTTAATTCCAGCAAAATTCCCACCTTATAACTGTGGTTTTAATTTTTGAAATCAGTTTATTTTAAGTGTTTATAAAACTGACCAATCACAGCAGCTCTGTGGAACCCTCATACTATTTACAGCCTTTAATTTGAAAATACACATGGAATGAATTTTGTGAATGAATGGAATGGAATGGAAATTTGAAATTACAATGCTTCCTGATTGGTCGATTTTCTCATTCTCTGTGCTTGGATGTCATTGTGACATCAGAGACATTCTCAGAAACCCCTATATAAGCCCTGAATGCAGTATCATTAGTGTTGTCAGAGTACGTTCAAGCATCAGACGGCACGTGTTATTGTCCAGTTATTACAGCCAGACCGTTCAAGATTAAATCAACCAACAGCTGACAAAAATGCAGAGAAATTCGCAGACAAATCAGAACATGGATGGTTGGAGCGTTGTGAAAAACGCCAAAAAAGGCCCTTACAAAAAAAGTTGGGCCGTACCCGCCAGGGAAGAGCCCCGCCAATTTAAGAGGGGCTATCCTCAGGCGACTCCAGCTGCCAGGAAGCCTGAGCCGGTACCAGCAGAGAAACCTGCAGAGACCGAGGAAGACTCGTGGTCTAATGATGAAGGGGAGACATTTGTCTTAAAAGTTGACAATGTGCCGACAGAGAAGACAAAAAAGAAGAAAAAAAAGAAGGGGCGTGCCTATAGAGAGGAGTTGGAAAATGGCCTCTTGGATAAGACCATCCAACTGTGTGGCAACCAATTCCTACCTGCAGGTATCGAGGATGAAGTGGAATGTGAAATCCCCCAAGAAATGGGATACACATACTCATCCAGACGCCATCAGGTACTGGAGCTCGGGAAGTCTGTGCCTGCTCAGGAGGTACAGACCCTGATTAAAGATCAGCCCAGACCAGCGCCTGCAGAGACTCCTACAAAGATTCAGCCTGTGGAGTTTCATCAGGACACTAAGGTGGCAAAGACCAAGTCACCTCAGGCGACTAAAAAGGCCCTGGTTCAGCTCTCTGAGGATCAAGAAGCCAAAGTCTCTGGCATGGCATTTAAGAAGTGCTACCCTCAGGCGACTCCAGCTGCCAGGAAGCCTGAGCCAGTACCAGCAGAGAAACCTGCAGAGACCCAAGAAGACTCGTGGTCTAATGATGAAGGGGTGACATTTGTCTTAAAAGTCGACAATGTGCCGACAGAGAAGACAAAAAAGAAGAAAAAAAAGAAGGGGCGTGCCTACAGAGAGGAGTTGGAAAATGGCCTCTTGGATAAGACCATCCAACTGTGTGGCAACCAATTCCTACCTGCAGGTATTGAGGATGAAGTGGAATGTGAAATCCCCCAAGAAATGGGATACACATACTCATCCAGACGCCATCAGATACTGGAGCTCGGGAAGTCTGTGCCTGCTCAGGAGGTACAGACTCTGATTAAAGATCAGCCCAGACCAGCGCCTGCAGAGACTCCTACAAAGATTCAGCCTGTGGAGTTTCATCAGGACACTAAGGTGGCAAAGACCAAGTCACCTCAGGAGACTAAAAAGACCCCGGTTCAGCTCTCTGAGGATCAAGAAGCCAAAGTCTCTGGCATGGCTCTGCACCCAGCTGAGGTCCCAGACAAACAGGCCACAGAAGGGGCAGAGGTCATGGAAACAGGGACACTTGATCAGCTCAGACAGGAGAACGTTGGCCTAAAGGCTGGACTCTCCAATGCTCACATGGAGCTGCAGCGCCAAGCAGGAAAGTGGGAGCATGAGAGAGACATGCTGATGGGACAAATTAAAAGACTGACTGAGGCAAACAAGCAATTGAACTTGGAGCATGAGAACCTGAAGAAGCAGTCCTGTCCTCTGGATGAACTAAAGCTGGCCCGTGAAGACCTAGAGAAAACAAACAGTGAATTGAGGGAGGAGAAGTCCCGTCTAATCGCTGTGTCTGGAGAAAACTCCACTCTTAAATCGGCACTACGCCAGGCCAAAGACAACCTGACACAGAAGAGCCGTAAATGGGAGGAGGAGAAGAAGCGTCTCATGGCTGGATTCAGCATGCCTGCTCCAGATCAACGCCTGAAGGAGGAAGAGACCTCCAGAGAAGTAAACACTCTGAAGGTGGCACTTAGCCAGGCCCATGAAGACATGGCGAACAACAGCCGCCAATGGGAGGAGAAGCTCTCCGAGGTCAAGGCCTCTATGGAGCAGGCAAAATCCGACCAGAAGAAGCAGAGACAGCTGTGGAAGGATGAACGATCCCGCCTGGTTAATGAGTCCAAAGAGACGACCTCCAGATTAGAGACGGCACTGAGAGACACCCAAATTGAGCTCAAGAAGTACAAGAGCTCATGGGAGATAGAACGATTCCAGCTGATCGCCTCTCAGACGGAGGAAAGGTCCAAAATGCAAGCAGCGATGGACCAAGCTCAGGACTCCATAGAGACCTTCAAACGCCAGTGGGAGGAGGAGATGTCCCGTCTCCAGGCAGACCACCAAGAGGACTCTCTAAGGATGAAGACCGCTCTGAGCAAGGCTAGAGATGACCTAAAAAGAGAGAGACAACGGTGGGAGGAAGACAGATCAAGGCTCCAGGTTCAACAAAACATTAAAGTTTCCAAATTGGAGAGGGAACTGGAACAGGCCAGAAAGGATCTGGAACACCAGAAAGGCCAGTGGGAAGCGGAGCGATCGCGGCTCCTCCGAGAATCTGTGAGCCTGAGGGACTCTCTGGAGGAGATGGAGAGACAGAAGCTGGACTGGCAGAAGGAGAAACCCTCTCTTTCAGAGTCTGACAACATTATCCAGCAGACTCTGGAGGTGACAGAAGGAGAGAGAGCGGAAACTTCAGACAGTCTGCAGCAGAGATTGGACAGACTGGAACTCCGGCTGGAGGAGGCTAAGAAAAAGAAAGAGAAGAAGTCATTGAGACAGAGGTTTCTGAGTCTGTTCGTCAGAGATTCAGAGGCCTCGTCCTCAGCTTCTGACAGCCTCCACCACTGATCCCAAACCTTGTTCCCTGTCTCACTTTGTGAATAAAATAAAAAAATAAAAAAATAAAAAATAAAAAAAAATAAAAAATGCTTTGAATTTCTTGTACAGCCCACATTTGTGAACAAAATGTAAATAAAATCTCTGAAACTTTAAATGAAAGTTACTGAAGCGATGTGGATTCATTTTTTATGCATTTTTCATATTTCATATTTTTGTTTTTAAAGCGCACACAAACGTCTGTGTCATGTTCAACAGGCTTAAAAAAAAGGATCTTCTCAATATGAATTTGAGTTTAAGTTTGCATTAAAATATCAAGATTGGTGCATAAGTGCAATTTAGGCTTGATTAAATGAGTTTCTTCTGAAATTCCAACCAGACTCCTTTGTAATATGCACAGGAGATCAAAATCCTCACTGGGAGAATAAGCCAAGGCGTGGACAAAGGTGGCTCTGAGTCATTACCAATACCAGTACACCATATCAACAAATATTTACTATGACAGACACAAACCCAAAGGCACTAAATATAGTTTATGGTTTACTATGGCTCAAAAGCAAAGACAGGTACCTCCCAAACATGTTTATCATTTCATACTGATTCTCTCTGCTGAATTCAGACCCACTCTGAAGGAGTATACAGCACTTCAGACTGATGTAAACAGTCCATCCTCTGTTCTCAGCAGCTGATAGACAGCAGGCTAACGGCACAGTGGTGACAGTACAGAGACAGTATTGATTTCACTGTGATATCTCATTACACATGTCCTGTTTATGTCTGCTAATATGTTTGTATAGCAGGTAAACAAGCACTGAATATGGGTGTACATTAGAGCAGGAGTGGAAGCAGACATGCCTGCCCCATTTACTTCTCTATTACAGCGTATACATTTTTCATCTTCAAATCATCTGTTAGAGAGATCAGACCTCCTGGGTGGCCAGTTACCTTACTGGTTCATCCACAGCAAGACTGATGTGATGTGCAGAAATCAGGTGTGGTGTGGGAAGTAGGTAACCTCTGAGATAAAATCATATTTACCAGTTCACTAGCAGGAGCAAGTATTTCAAATACTTAATGAGGATAGCAGCTGAGGTTGAGCCAACAAGCTGCTACTGTGAGGCCCTAAAAACCCCCAACAAGAGGTTATTTAGTCATAGCCTACAGAAGAGCTATTCGATTACATTTTCAACAGGGCCAAATTTGAGACTAGGACAAATAACTGGGGGGTTGAAGGCAATGTTTGACATATATCTGTACTATAGCTGCTACTTGCACAGATTTGATCCCTGTTGTAGACTAAGCTGTACAACACCACACAACTCACAAAACCCATTCTTAAACTTGGGTGGTGGATTTGTGTTGTGTTTTGTGTTATAAATCTGGCACTCTAAGCTTACCTGTGCAATCTTTACCCATATTCAAGCGGTGAGTTTTTAAACATACCAAGTCTGGTGTATTTGGCCACATCAGCTTTTGCAAATGTAATCTAGGTTGCAGCGCCATCTCTACTTCTTAAATTATTCATCTTTTCTGGTTATCATCATCTTGACATTTTCAAAAGCAATGATACAAAGCACGGCCTGTATGTCTGGAACATCAGTGAAGCTACCTTTCAATAAACACTGTGCATGTGCAACTCTAGACAAAGATAGGAATGAAGTACGATGTCTCACTCAAAAGTTACTACGATGCACACTGTTTATGCTGTTGAATTCATTTTTAATCTTTTGGATTTATGATGCTGGTTGGGTTGGGGCCACTTGTAAGCTGCCTCTGTCCTGGAGTTGGCTGCTATTTCATCAGCCTGGATTCACAGGGTTCTCAAATAGAATCAGGCAAGACAGTTTGGCTGCAGACGGTACATCTCTGACAGCCACTCTCACAGACCATTCATCTGAGATGCCATTTATTAAAAAAAATAAGTGTCGTCATTTGCCATTTCTATGTACATCCACTTTTAGATTCCTTTTCAGAAATTCAACTTTAAGTCTAGCAGTTACTAACATTAAATAAGGACACTGCAAACATCACAGACTAACAACATTTCATAAAAAAAGGAGAAAAGTACAAATGTCCAATAATTGAATCCAGGATTCAATTATTTATAGACTCATTTAGAAGTAGTTACACAGAATCTTTGGCTAAGGCTAACATAGCTATGCTAGCTATGTAATTAACATTACTACATAAAACAATCAGGGCCGGTTTTAGGCATGCATACATGAGGGGGCAGGCAGAAATGTGAAGGGGGCAGCATGCGTACACATCATGCTCCAGGATATTTTTTGTTGTTGTTTGTGAGGTGCCAGCAGCATCACTGCTACTGGTACAGGCAGGAGCAGCACTACCTTTTTTAAAAGCTCTGAAAAATGGATGCATCGTCCAGAACTAATAAATTTGTTGACATACAGTGCTTAACAAATTTATTAGACCACCACCCAAAGTAAGGTTTATGTCACAGCTGCCCTAAATTAACAGCACTGGTAATTACAAACATCATTTTCTATGTTTCTGCAATGGTTAATACACCAATATGTAGAATTTCTTTAACCCAAATGATATTTTTAATGCTAAAATATAATTATTATTGTTATCCATGAATTTTCAAATTTACTGATTTACAAAAAAACTACAAATAGTAAAGCACATTAAAATTTCTTGATTAAAATGTCAAATAACAGTTATTTACTTGCATTCCTGAACAGAAAAATTAGTTTTAGTAGTTGAAAGTTATGCTTGATTAATTTCTGACTTCTCAGAGAAGCCCAGTAAGCCGGCTCAAATTTGGGTATAAAAAAGTGAATTCAGTTTGAAATTCCTCATTCCTGTTCAAAATAGTAAAACGTGGAGAGCTCCCAGAAAATGAAAAAGTCGGCATTAAAGCACTTCATGATGCTGGATGGTCTCTGAGATAAATATGATAGGTGGTCTAATAAATTTGTTAAGCACTGTGAATAGCTATATTAGCTTTGTAGCTATGTTAGCTTTTGTAGCTACATTAGCTTCAATATCTACTGAGCTATTATCGCCATGTTAGGTATGTAGCTATTTTAGGTATTTATCTATGTAGCTACATAGCCTCTAGGGCTAACAGAGCTACATAAGCTATGTTTGCTATATTTGAATGTTTTCATAGAGGACAAGCTTTTTTCCTGTAAGCGGACTGATTACACAGCGGTATTTAATGATTTGTAACTACGTTTGGCAGGTCATGTTTCTAACCATTGCCTTCAAACTTCAGGTCAGATTCTATTTACAAAATATTAGGGTGTATTTCCGTCCTGAGATATGGTGTCTCAGATGAACGGTCTCTGAGTGTGGCCACCAGAGATGTACGGGCTGCAGTCAGACCCTTCTTGAATCAGGTGTTTGCACTCAGCAGTTTTAAGGTGGCTGAGTCAGTGGTAGTCATGCTTTTTCCCAAATAACATATGTTTATTTACCATTTATTTTGCTCAGTCATATTTTGCTTATAACTTCACAGTAGTTCCAATCATTTAGAGCATGTTTAACTTTACAGTAAATGCTGCTCTAAAATAAACCTGCAATGCCAATAGAATTTTGCTACATTAAATCCTTGGGTCAGTTTGAGGAACTATAACTGGTTTCGATCAATACTGGAATGCCTCTGGTATGGACTATGCTGCTGAGATCATCCATGTAAGGGAGTCTTCAGCACCAGCATCATCTCATTAGAGCTGTTCTGCTCCTGTTTCATGTTTGGGCTTTTAGAAGTTGTTTTACTTCTTAATTAGCTCTTCTTTGATTTGTTGGTCTTGAAGACTTTTTATCAGTAATCACCAGTAATAGGAAACTTTATCACACTATACTCCAGACAATATCGCCTCAGAAATTCTTTCATCTCCTCTAGTCTGAGCAATTTGAGCCTTGAAGTTGATCTCTGCTCCCTATCTGAAGAAACGCAGGTGATTATGGAGTTTGATGGAAGAGGAAAAACATGATGAAGCTTCAGTCAGAGATGTCAGTGAGTTAGTCATAAACTTAGACAGTGAACATACGATGTGATTAGCGTCTGAGAGAACGAGTTAGTGAGTCAGTGACTATGAATGAATGATGATTGAGGTTGATTTTAAGGGTGACTGAATAATGAGAGATTGGTTTAGTGGTTGACTAATTGATTGAGTTAGTGACATAGAAGAGAGACATAAATGTTCAATTGTCTGGGTGGGTGATGCAAATACTAAGATATGAAATAAGGGCTTGCATTTAATAATAGCCTCCACTTATCTAGGGTCAGGTCATGATGGCAGCAGGCGAAGCAAGCCAACCAAGAAATCCCTCTCCTAGTGGTATTTTCCAGCTTCTCCTCGGGGATTCTGGGGCGTTTTCAGGCCAGAAGGGATCCCTCCTGTGAGTTTTGGGTCTGCCTCGGGGTCTACCCCAAGACCAAACGATCAGTGTGAAGGAGTGGGTGCTTGGGCCTCTTTTGCAAGAACACCCCAAGGAGTATCTCCAAATATAAGGGCTGCAGTTGATGGCGTGTGCATTTGAAGGCTGTGTGGTGAGGTTACAGACCGTCCCACTTTAAAGACTTCTCTAAATGTGGCTGACAAATGCTTCCTTCATGTTCAACAAAAAATCCATCCAGTACAGTCTTCATGGCCCAACATCCAGGTTTTATTATGCATCTATTTTCATACTTACATAAACCTTTATTTATACACTGCCTGGCCAAAAAAAAAGTCACCACCTGGATTGAACTAAGCAAATAGGTACGAGCCTCCTATTGGATAATTACTGCATGGGCGATTATCTTTCAGCTGGTAACAAGTTATTTAACCCCAGCTGATGCAATGAGTAAGTTCTCATTTCTTAAACAACCATGTCGAAAGACACATCCTGTGCTCGTGGAAAAGATTATAGTCTGTTTAAGAAGGGTCAAATCATTGGCATGCAAAAAAGGCTTCAGTTTACTAGGGAGCATAAAGATTGGACTCTGAAGGAATGGAAGAAGGTCATGTGGTCTGATGAGTCCAGATTTACCCTGTTACAGAGTGATGGGAGCATCAGGGTAAGAAGAGAGGCAGGTGAAGTGATGCACCCATCATGCCTAGTGCCTACTGTACAAGCCTGTGGGGGCAGTGCTTTGATCTGGGGTTGCTGCAGTTGGTCAGGTCTAGGTTCAGCAACATTATGTGCCCAAAGAATGAGGTCAGCTGACTACCTGAATATACTGAATGACCAGGTTATTCCATCAATGGATTTTTTTCTTCCCTAATGGCACAGGCATATTCCAAGATGACAATGCCAAGATTCATTGGGCTCAAATTGTGAAAGAGTGGTTCAGGGAGCATGAGACATCATTTTCACACATGGATTGGCCACCACAGAGTCCAGACCTTAACCCCATTGAGAAACTCTGGAATGTGCTGGAGAAGGCTTTGCACAGTGGTCAGACTCTCCCATCATCAATACAAGATCTTGGTGAAAAATTAATGCAACACTGGATGGAAATAAATCTTGTGACACTGCAGAAGCTTATCGAAACAATGCCAAAGCGAATGCGTGGTGTAATCAAAGCTAAAGGCTGTCCAACAAAATATTAAAGTGTGTGATCTTTTTTTGGTGGCGACTTTTTTTTTTGGCCAGGCAGTGTAATCTAAGTCTGAAACTATAATTACAAATTGGCATACAGCAACATTTACAGACAAAGCATGAGTTAATCAGAGAAACAATCACAACAAAATGGACATATAAACATTACATAGCAAAAATAAGTCAGAAGTCTGTAAGTGGAGCATGGTATTTAGCCTATGGCTTTGTTACTCACAAAGGCTTTAGTTTTAATAAAATCAAGTCTTTTCATGAAATTTGTAAGCTTGCTCATAAAGGTCAAGAACAGTGATCCTAAAGTCACAAATCTACATATGTTGAACGAATTTGCTGGAGAAAGCAATCAGGGTTTAACCTGGCATATAGAATAGACTGTTCATATAATAATAAAGGTATGGGGAAAAAAAAATTAACGACAAGGCTGGACCATGGCTTTCATGACATCTGGAGCCAGATTAACCTGACATGCCAGGCGGATTTGTTTCACACATCCATGCGGGAAAGCTTCAATAGGAAACGTTTGAGAAATGGCAGGGGATTTGAAAAAAACTCGGAGTGTGATTGGATGAATGTTCTGTCTATCACACGTCTACGGGCCAATAAGAGCAACAAAACACGTGACATAGCCGCTATCGAGTTGCGCGTCGCAGCTACGGGGAATAACGCGAAACATGGTGACTATAGACATGTAAGTACTTGACTTTCGTCGTATTTGAAAAGAAAACAACTCACTGCTGTTCTTTGTTCTTCTTTTAACGAAGAAATGTTGTCAAGTTCTGATAAAACTGGCGCTTTAACAGCATCCACGCTAATCTCTTCCTCCATTACTGCATCAGCTTTTGCGGCTGCTTGTTTATGTCACGACTCCGCTGCGCCTGAAAGTACTGCCCCTCGTTGCTGATTGGTCCTGTCACTTTCTAACCGGGCTCAAACGGTTCAGATGGGAGCTTTGCAAGATGGATTCGGCAGTGAAAAACAAGGAAACGGGCATATCCATCTGCTCTGCAAGGTTAGAGCCAGATTTAGTCTAAGGAAAACATAATGCTTTAAGTAGAGCAACTTTGTTTCGGGATTTCAACATGAACATTCCTTGCATTATGGCATTTGCCATCTGAATAAAAGCAGCTTTTGCTGGTCAACCTCATTATACATTTAAGAAAAAATACCACAGAAATTATAAAAAAAGATAACAGCAAAGACAAAAAATGGTCACACATACCTGTGCAAAGCACAATGCTCTAAGTACAGCAACTTTGTCTCGGGGCTTCAACTTGCACAGTTCTAAAAAAGGAGACAAAATACATAAATCAATAATAATAGCACCACACCACATGAGAAGCAACATACATGCTCTGGGGTGGGTTAGTTTAAGATTGGTGAATCAGCAGGTCTAATTGAATGCTTTATTTTGAATAATGCACTTTAATTTTTTTTTGCCAAACATATATTACACCTAAAATATCTTGGAGCCTGACAATATACAGTTAAAGCAAATTTTTAGCACGCTAAACTAGTTTCAACTCTGAAGGAACAAGAGCATAAACAGGCACTTACGCAAATAGACAGGAAGTGAAATGATCAGGAAGACTGCAAAAAAGATGAAAAAAAGAAAGATTAAAAATGAAATATGAATATCCATGGACTAATTATCCAACCATAAACAAAATTATATGGCAAAGTGTAAACAGACACTGAGGATGGACTTTTGGCGAAATATTACCTATTATTTTAACACATCTGATACATACAGACCTGTTTTAGAATTAGTTAAATGAAGACTGGCTGCTTTTGCTTTGTTAGTGTAAACCAGAGCTAGCATAACTATGCTAGCTGCATAATTAATGTAATTAAGTAGCTCAATGTAGCTACATTAGCTTTAGCAATGTGAGCTTCAGCATACCAAACTAATGTTGATGTAGCTAAGTTAGCCACATAGATAACACCTATATAGGTAAGTTAGCTTTGATAAACATAGCATAAGCTCATGTAACTAACAGAACTTTGTTATCTTCAGCTTCATTGGCTATGTAGCTATTTTACATAAATAAGATATGGGTTTATGAGATTTGCAAAACTGTAACAGTGTGCAGTCTTCAGCTATATTACCTACATAGCTTACATATAGCTTTGTTAGCTTCATTAACTTTAGTCGTAGCTATGCTAGCTACATAATTAGCGTACTAAGTAGCTCAATGTAGCTACGCTGGCTTTAGCAATGTGAGCTTAAGCATACACAGCTAATGTTAATGTAGGCAAGTTAGCTATATACACTTAAAACTGCTGGGTTAAAAGTAACCCAAATTGGGTGAAATTGCTAACCCAGCACTGAGTCCAAAAGGGACCGAGCCAATGCTGGGTTATTTATACCCAGCGCATTTTTACATTTTTACATTTACATTTTCTACATCAAAGCAGTTTAATGGTTAACTAACAAACAGTATATAATTAAAACTTTAATTAGAATCTCAGAATAAGCTGAGTTTATGGAGGGTTGAATGGAGAATGGAGCATTCGCTCACCTAAAAACAACAGAACCCTATCATTCTAGCATTGCATGAATGAATGAATTCCCAAACCTGAGTGCATGCTTTTGAGTAGACAAGAACACATAGTGTGCCTTGAAGCATACGTCGAGAGCTCCCAGAAGTATGGCTGCTCCAAAGCGGTCCAATTCAGGATCACAAAAGCTTGGGAACACTCACTCTCCTCACCCAGCATCAGAACATATGGACAATCTATAGATGCCTTTGAAAGGTACTCCACCATGTTAGTTCCAGGCTGAGAAAAAAACACAAAACACAAAAATGATACAAGTTATTACAACAGGATAGGTTTAGTCTAAGTTTTCAGCAGATGAACTGTAGGACTGAGGGGTTCCATTGCTTTGTTCCACTGCCATTTGTCTGCCGGTCTCAATCCACCTCTGTCATTACAGATTCCCTTTCTTCTAGAAAAAAGTAAGCAAATATAAAGAGTGGTTGTTGGGAAATCTGAAATACCATATGTACTGGACTGAGTCCTGTAGACAGTGGTGGACAAAGTATTCAGCTTCAGTACTTGAGTCAAAGTATTGATTCAAATCAAATTCAAATCTTACTCAAGTACAAGTAAAAGTTGCTTGGTGAAATTTTACTCAAGTTAAAGTACTAAAGTACTTACTTTTAAAAATACTTCAGTATTCAAAAGTACAAAGTACATTTTCTAATAACAGTACATTGCAGTATTGTTTTCTCAGTGCTTTTACAGAACCTTGTAACTCTCTGAAACCACCTAATGATGTACTGACTTACATGTAGAACCACTCTGCTACAAAAAGTCAATAAAAACACCTGTAATAACTTCACCATAAAAATGCAATTGAAAACAATAAGAACAACTATTGTCATTAAATTTTTGATGATATGAATCATTCCTAATTTCTGAAATCTCAAACACTGAGCTGAGATATGGCCATGGGTGCGCTGGTTTTTCAGCTTGAGTTTCTCCTGTCATCTCCATTGCTGAATTTTGTTTGAATAAAGGCGGGAGAGCTTGCTACACAGAGCAAGGATGACGTAGCCTATTTCCAAAATCCATCCCAGGTGTGAGCGGTTGCTGTGATTGGTTCCCTTCTGTGAGGAGCACAGTGTGTGGCCAATTGCATTTTAGAAAAGGAAAACACCAACATCTGTCTACAAAGCTACGCTGAACCTAAAAGGAACGAGTAACGACAAGCTTCCTAGAAATGTAGTGGAGTCGAAAGTACAATAGTTGTCTTTGAAATGTAGTGGAGTGAAAGTCATAAAAGCTCAAGTAAAGTACAAATACTGAAAAATGTACTTAAGTATAGTACTCAAGTAAATGTACTCCATTACTGTCCAACACTGCCTGAAGATGCAGGTTTCCAGAATGTGTGTGATATGCTTGCAATACATGTACAGTATATACTCTTTATAATGGCATTCTATATATTTTTCCACCTAATCATTTATTAATTTACTATTTCTAAGCCATTGGAACTTATTTCTATTCTGATGTACACTATATAGTGTACAATCAGACACTGGCAGACACTGGTTGGGGGCTTGACTTCTTTAAAAAATGAGGAGCAAGACAGTGTGAAGTTGTTAAATAGTTCAACAAAATGATAATGTGTCATGATGAAAAAATTAAGATTCAGACTGGGAATACTTACAAGATATACTCAACATGACTGATGGACCTCCCTATAGTACTATTAATCTTAAATTGCATAACTAACATCAATTGCAATTGAGTTCAGCTAAAACACTAACGCTTAAACGCTAACGCTAAAACGCTAACGCCTACGAAAAAACGCTAGCGCTAAAACGCTAACGTTAAAACGCTAACGCTTACGAAAAAACGCTAACGTTAAAACGCTAACGCTTACGAAAAAATGCTAGCGCTAAAACGCTAACGTTAAAACGCTAACGCTAAAACACTAACGCTTACGCTAAAATGCTAGCGCTAAAACGCTAAAGTTAAAACGTTAACGTTAAAACGCTAGCGCTAAAACGCTAACGTTAGAACGATAACGCTAAAATGCTAGCGTTTTCGTTCTAACGTTCTAACAGTAACACTAGCGTTTTAGCGTTATTAGAGGGGCAATTTACGAGATACACTGGCGCAAACTCGACCAAGGGAAAATAGCTTCTGAGGGGTGTTTGGCTAGAGGTAATAGTGCAAAGGACCCTAGGGTGAAATTACTCCAAAACATCACTTTAAACAGTCAAGCAATACAACTCAAAATAGCAACTGCAAGATTATTCAGCCTTGTACTCCCAAATAAGGCACTCACCCTACTGCGTTTGAAACTCACTCCTATCGTTTTACCGTCGACAGGCTACCAGTCACACACAGATACACACCACCTGAATACAACAACGTATCCTACTTTAAAAAGTGACAGAAAACTATAATGTTGATACATCAGGTGAAAATGACTAGCTAGCGAGCAAGTTAGTAAGCGAGTGTAGCAGAGAGAATCTTAGTGCAGAGGCTGTGAGCTGTGCAGCCTCTCAAAAGTAGGTCAACTCCTCCCCCTCCAGATTGGCAGAGCCTACTTAAGCCACCTGTGGGGGGTTACCTGCCCTTTCTCCTTTGTCTTTGCCTGGTGGCTGACACATGGTCAGACCTGAGTTTCCTTCCTGTTTGCGCACTTTTACCTGGTCATCTTGGTGTCCATTGAATCAAGTGGTGTTAAGCGGGATCAGCGGACAGCTGGGTAAATGTAGCTGGGCAGACACGATCAGCTGCTGTTTTGTCCTTAGTTTTGTCCTTAGTTTTGTCTTTAGTTGATCACGACATGTCAGTATTTTATTGAATTGTTGTAACTAAAATAGGCCTTTTTAGCTGAAACTGGTTTTACTTAGTTTTAACTATTTCTTTAGTGTAACTTTTCTTTCTTGTCCCCTACAGTGTAGTGGTTGCTGGCTAGCGGTGGAGGCTAGGCACTCTGGGTGGTTCCCGGCACCTTTTTGTTGTAGTGGTAGGCGCACTGGGACACAGTAGTCTGCACCTGTTTGCCGTGTTGCAGTGAGTTCACGCGTGGTGGGTAAGTGCACTCCTGGGACACTTCCTTTGGTAGACTGCCTCCCTCTTGCTAGCTTCCACTCACTCCCTCTTCCCTTTTTGTTTAGTTTTAGTCACTTCACCTGGAAGTGTTTTAGTAATTGAAGACCAATTGTTAAAAGAATAAATTGTAATAAAATTTTGATACATCCTTTCCACAAATTTCGACTTGAAATTCATTGGCAATTACTAACTCCTCCTTTTCTTTCCACAGACATTTCCAGTTATAGTCTTATATTTTTGCATTTACAGTTATAAATAAATTCTATTCGCTTTTTGAACCACATCTGTCTTGTAGAGCTGAACCTGCGTTGCCTCTCATCTTTAGAACTGGGTAAAACTCCTTGGGTGAAAGTCCCTAGGTGGCGTTATCTGGCTTGTATTGGTACAAATTTATCATAGCCCCTTATTCCTACTTTGCCACATAAGCAACACGGAAAAAAGCCTCGAGTCGGCAAGTGAGGTTAAGCGAGCTAATACTGTGGTTTGAAGTAATAACTATGACACAACTATTCGGCTACCACATTAAGCTTTCAAACGCAGATGTTGTAGCATAATACCTTAAGTTTTTCTCACCATTTCCTCATGCATCCATCTGAAGCTGGAGAAGGAGTTACTGTGTCCAATATGGCGATCAGCCTCACCCACATCCCTTCAACCCACCAAATTTGACCCAATCTGCTGGGTCAAAATAATTAACCCAACCTTGGGTAAAAGCAACCCAATCTGCTCAAACTCCAGTTACCCAGCGAATGGGTTAGGAAAACAACCCAGCATTTTTTAGTGTGTAATGGGATGCAATAGGCCACATAAAAATGTCTGTATAGTGTCAGAAGAAAGGATATTTCACAGATAATAAGCATTTTTTTTTTAATTTATGTAAGTTTCACCTGGACTAAAGTCTTTCTAAAATATGACTTAGAGCTATGAGAAGCTTTTCAAAGAGCTGATGAATTATGGGTGTATGTTTGGATATTCATATTTAATATTTGGACATTTACTGTTCTGCGACTCTGTTAACTTAAAGTTATGCTGGGTTTTTTTTCCTCATTATTATTGCTTTTAGCTAAAGGGGGAGGGTCCCCATATTGGTCTTTGCCCTGGACCTCCAAATGGCTAAAGCTGGCCCTGCCTCACACCTGCAGCTCCCCCTCACAAATCTTTCTTCCCTGCCGGTTTGTTGCTTTCATTTTTATCTTTCTGTCATTTTGGCAGTATTTATTTTTAGTATTTTTAAGATCAAGCACCCACGTTTGGACAAGTTTTACTTAATTTTACATTATTTTAAGATGTGATCCGTGTGTGTTTGGCTTGTTGATGATGATGCGCATGGCAAAAGCAATCATCAAATACGAGTATGGGAGAGCATCGGCAGGAAGTGACTGAAGAAATGTGTTAAAACGAGGGCATTAGAGGCTTCACCTTGAACAAAACAGCACACCTCTATGAATGAACTTACTGAAGAGACGCGCCACCAGCGGACTTCCTCTGCGCTCTTTTACGCATGTTCCTCCGTCCAGCGCGCATCCGACGGTAATAATATACAAGTCTAAATTTGAATTTGGAAGTTAAAGTCTGTCTTCTTTGTGTGGACTTAAATTTATGACTTATTGCAATGAGCCTTTACTGCTGACAGTTTTCACCTTTTATAGAGGATTTCAGGAGGATTTTCTTAAAGGAAGCCTTTAAAGTGCCGCAACGGGTCACTAAAGAGCCACATGAGGCTCGAGAGCCGCGGGTTGAGTACCACTAAATTTAAGCTTTTACCAACGTATGAAAGCTGTCACAAAATTATCTTTTAAAACTTTCTTTTATCTTCTAAATAACGTATCCTTGCGCATGAAGTGGGCATATGGAAATCATAAACATGTTCTAGTGAGTATACGGTGTATACCTACGTATCACGGAGACTACACCACTGATGTAAAATGGACTTCTACTGTTACCCTGGCTGGACTCTGTTGTAGTGGTCTGTATATTAAAAATCAGTACAAATCTGGCGGATTTTTGAGGCAGCCCACCCACAAACCACTGCGATGACCAAAGATCGTATAGTTACGAGGGATGATCTACCGCAAGTGATGTCCGACACAAAGTATATTTGCAGTTATATCACCTTCTTTTTGTCACTTGAAAAAAACACCGAGGACATGACCTCGGTGTCCTCAATGGTACTTACAGCCATGCATGCTTGGTATGTTCTTTATGACAGCAAACAGTTGGAATGTTGGTAAGGAGTGGTTGTTCTGGTATAATGCGTTGTTTGGCAGAGAGATATAACTGAGATGAACTTGGAATCTTGTTGGACTGAACCAGCAGTCATCCTAGGACAAAGGATCAGATCGCAACATTCACTTTCAAGGTTGACTGAGGTGAGAATCAATGTATGATAACAGAGTTTTTATAGTATTCTTGATGACTGATTTTACGGATTAATCCTGATTTAAGGAGTTTTATGCTGACTGTTAGGTGACACTGGCAACAAATTAACATTTGATCATGGAGCCAGGGACTTAAGTAACTTAATTTTTTTTTTTTTTTTTTGCATAAAATATGGGATATGGTTTAAGATGAAAGGATACAATTTCTGCATTGAGGGCTTAACCTTTCTCGACAACTGGACACAGTTCTATATAAAGTTTACCTTTGACCTGAATGATCAGGATGCTGATATCTCATTTTTATTCAAATAGATAAGAGTGGAAATCTAATGTGAGCATAAATGTCAAAAATTTTCTAAATCTAGATTAAAAATGCTCCGTTTTAGACTTGGTGCTACATACAAAATATAAGCCTAAAAACACATGTATGGCAAAGTGCAAATATGACACCTAATCTTATGTCAAAGCAAATTTAAGATGTCAGAGATGTTCTACATTAGTTCTTTTATTATGGATGATGTGAGAAAAATATTGAAGAACAGACAGTAATGAATAAATGAAACATATTATGCAGATTAAACAATTGAAACTTCATCTCCCAGTCTATTGTAGTCCCCACTATCTTTTTCCCTTTAAATAAGTCACATGACAGTTTGATTGAGTCTAGTAGCTTTGACTTAATAAGTTGACCTTTGAGCAACCAGCTTCATAATGACACCCACCTTCACGTTTGTTGACATAGCAGTCATAGAAAGCATTTCTAGATGTCTTTCACTTCAACACTGAGGTGATTTTATCTGTTCTGGATGATTTTCATTCCTTTTTTTACGCATGACCATTTTGAGATTGATGATGGTGTCAACGATTATTGTGAGAAGTCTAAGTCTGGTGTACGTGCTGCCGTGTCTTCACAATGTTTTCGTCATGTTTTTATTAATATTTTTGTCATTTTACGTGGTGGAAATGCAATTCAAACACTTCTTTGAAGGGAAGAATCTTATCTTTCTCTTTCGCCCTTACTTGCCATCCCACATGATTCAAAGCAGGAGTTACAGGGCCAATCGTTCGACAAAATTTCATTTTATACATGTTTTCTGTATATACCTATTATTTTATTCACATATTCCACTACGTTTGTGAAGTTAAGACTTTGGTCAAGCTATTTTAAACACCAAAACAATCCCTCTAAGAGTGAAGGTGTGTTTTCACAAGAGATTCAAAAATATTCAAAGATTGGATTTCAAAATTCAGTATTCGGGTTAAAATAAGTCTTTGCTCAAGGACAAAAATGGGCCTCGGTATATACAAAGCTGAGATTGTCTTGAAATTTTTGATATAAAACACTTGGGGATGGTATTATTTGTAAGTACCTTAAAAAAGGTGAATTAAAAAATCATGTTAAAAAATGTGGAAATACACTTAGAACTCAGAGAGTTACTCTCTTCCTAAGGATTGCTGGCTATGACTCGCATGACCTTTGTTTCTCAAGTAAGAGCAACTCAAAGGGTAAAGGTAACCCTGTACAACCACTCTATTCATGCTGGCTTTTACATCCTTTATTAAGATTTTTTTTTTTTTTTTTTTTTGCTTTTTTATGCCTTTATGCCAGGGATAAGACACTCGATGGAGTCCAAAAAAGGGGAGAAAGAATGGGTGTGGTGACATGCAGTGAAATGTGACGCAGGTCAAATTGAAACCCTGGCTGCCTGCTTCATGGACTTGGGTCTTTTGGTATCCCAGTGTTGATACTTCTGCTGACAGGGAATAGCACACATCATCTTTGATTTTCCCCATAGGCGGTTGTTTTTTAAAGAAGCTCTAAGAACATCCACTACTGACTGTTGAAATTCTTATATTTCATTACAGTTCCACCAAAATGTCATCCATTGAATTGTGCATTAATATTATATTATGATGTGTACATCCTGTTTGAACCTCTGTTGTTCTTCACAAATGTTCTTTATGATGGATAAAACTTCTAATTTTATCCACCGTTGTGATCTTTCAGTCTGTGCTGTTAAGCGGTGACAATGATGATTCCAGCTCTGCTCTCCGTCGCAGTCCCGCTGCTGTTTCTTCCTGGAACTCCGGCTCCATGTAAGATTCAAAATACTTTGTTTTCTTAGAGTTTGAAAATTAATATCCTCAGACATGATGCCCCAGGTGAGACACCTAAATGCTGTCCAAATTCATTTTTGTGTTTTGGGTTAGCATCGTATTGCCTGATTAAATCCAATATAATGTCCAGCATTATGTGTAGAGCTTGACTGTATACCACAGGGTTGATGTTTTACAAAGCGAGACAAAATGGTTTAGAAAATGGCTTAGAGCTCAGAGGGTTAAATTGAAAGGAAATATTTTTTCTACACTCAATAGTAATAATTACTTTAACTTTATTTATTTCAGTCCTTGCCCAAACTCCCTTCAACGTCACGGTGGCAAACTCTGTCACAAACACTCCTAGTAAGACCTACAAGACCTACACGGCTTTCAAAGGAATCTTACTGAGTGGACTGAAGAGACTGCGTGACTCCAACCAAAACTTCATGTAAGCTCAGAATCTTTTTTCTTTAATCTAAATAACTTAAATAAAGTGGATTTTTATACTCAAGGGTCACATTTTCTTTTGCCTCATGAAGGAATCTCTGTAGGGTAGAGTACTCAAAGACTGACATTTTTTTGTTTCGTCTGTGGTTTTGGGTGGGACTCTGAGCATTTCTGTGATCATCAGATGACTAATGTGTCATAACATTTTCCTGTAACACAGCATCAAGTCAGAATGAGGCCAGGTTTGTTTCCTGCTAAACTTGAAAGACGAAGCCACACTTTCACAACACCATGGTGTCACACCTTTTGTGACATGAGGTTATACATTAAAAACAAATGCATTGCATTTCTCTCCTGGACTTACTGAGGAAAAACTGAAACCAACTGTTGCAAGCATAAGAATGAAAGTCTTTATTGAGTTAATGGCTACTCAAGAACTGAACAAGAAAGATATCGCCATAACTTTATGGGACATCAAGTCTGCCAGCCTTTCTTTACCACAGATCATCAATTCTTTTCCTGTTAATACTGTCAAAGTCATCAAGCATGATTATTCTCAACCAATGAACATTAATGAGACTGTAAAAAAATCCATCTGGACCTTTCCCAATCTTCCTCCTGATTGTTTGACATTTCTCTGTGATCTGTTTAACACATGGAGACCTTGGTCCAGACCTGGCATAGAATCATGTACAACACAACCTCAGAGGGCCTGCATCCTCAGCATCCATAACCTCAGTTTAGCACACACACTCCTCTCTCTCTGTGACTCTCTGGTGTGGTGAGGTGAAATAACTCGTAGCACGGATGAGTTTTCTTTAAGGTATAACATTATATCGCACAGTACTGCCCCGTGCTGAGCTACGTGATGTTTGCTGGTGTCTTCGTGCAGCTGCTTTGGCATGCTGTTATTGTTTATAAGGGGACGGGGTGGGTGTCTGTGAAGTAAGGCGCACGTTGTGCCACGCTTTAGTGTTTCCCGGAACATATTCCCCAGATATACGTTCCTCTTTCTAAAGAACACAGCATTTCAGTGAAATTCATTCAATTTCCGCTATTTTCACATTAAATAGCAGATTCCGTTTTTATTGTCCAAATCCAGGATTCCATCTGTGATTCCGTTAACGCGGAAATCATAGGGCCCTAATAGTGGTCACACAGTGGCGATTTACAGTTGAAAATAACATTACGTGCTTAATCACCCGGCCACAATATAAATACAAGACAAAAATAAAATAAAAGACAAAATGCGCCCTATTTTTCTTTTGTTGGTCTTGATGTTCAGAAACACAGATGCATGTCTTCATTGAAAAGGGCTGTTAGACAGGGAAGGACTTCACTCTGGTGTAGGGTTGTAAATGTATTAGTGAATCACTATGAGAACGGGATGCTTAGTTAAAAGTCATCTGTTGTCATCGTAGGTTCACGTACACTAATGATTTCGACAAAGGCCCAATCCTGGAGAGTGTGAACGGTCTTTATGGATGTAGTGCACAGCACACCTTCTGGAAGCTAAAGGCTGTTCGGAACGGCACCGTCATTCCTGATGTTGGTAAGTCCCTTGTCAGGATTCAGTTTTGGGTTGTTTTTGGATTTTGTTTTATTCAATTTCTAAACTCTTTTTCTGTATTTGGGTTATAGGGATCGGATGTTTTATTCCGTGTGCATACGATGAAGTCTTCCTGGAATTTTCAAAGGATGACCCTGCAGCACAGCAAACACCCACTACTACTCCTGAAACTACCACACATCCTACACAAACACCCACTACTACTCCTGAAACTACCACACATCCTACACAAACACCCACTACTACTCCTGAAACTACCACACGTCCTTCACAAACAACCACTACTACTCCTTGATTTACCACACCGGCTCCAGCTTTCTGATTTTTGTCTTACACTATCAATCATCTTCAGTAAGACATAACCGCCAACTTAACTGCATGTAATTTTGTATGACACAACAAAGAAACATACTGCTGTGATTCCTAACAAGATTGATTTTTCTTTGGCATTTCTGATGATTATCACTTTGGGAACCATGTAGATCTGAATTTTCCACACTGTAACATCCTCAGATGTATGACAACTTTAGGACTATAATCAATACTACTACTGCTCGTTAAAATGATTAATAGAGATCTTTCAGAAATAAAATTTTAAAGCAATAAATATGTTGGTTTCTTTTGTGTTTGATTTAACTCTGATATAACTTAGTCCTCCGAGGTCCGAAACCTGGGCGTTATCCTGGACTCCACCCTCTCCTTCCAGTCCCACATAAAGTCTGTCACCAAATCTGCCTTCTATCATCTCAAGAACATCTCCAGACTCCGACCATCACTCCCTGATTCTGTGGCTGAAACACTCATTCATGCTTTCACAACCTCCCGCCTGGACTACTGTAATGGAGTCCTGTCTGGAGTTCCAAGCAAAACACTGGACAGGCTTCAGTACGTCCAAAACTCTGCAGCTAGAGTTCTCACCCGCACTAGACCCTGGCAACACATCACTCCAACCCTCATCCACCACCACTGGCTCCCTATCAAGTCCCGTATCAACTACAAAGTCCTCGTCCTCACATACAAATCTCTCCATGCTCTGGCTCCCCAGTACCTTTCTGATCTCCTCCTTCCATACACACCATCCCGCAACCTTCGACACCGGCCTACTTTCCATGCCCAAAACCAACCTCCAAACCTATGGAGACAGAGCCTTCAGTGCTGCAGCTCTCACCCTCTGGAACACTCTTCCTGCAGACATCCGTAGCACTCCATCTCTGGACATTTTCAAAAAACGTCTCAAGCACCACCTGTTCACCACAGCCTACAGTCTTCACTAAACCACCCCTTACACTCATCCTACCCCTCACATAGTTTGTCCATGTCTATGTGTTCCTGTAAAGCGTCTTTGGGTTTCTTGAAAGATGCTATATAAATTCAAGATATTATTATTATTATTAGTAGTACATGATCTTCTAGATGTGTCCCAATTCAAGGGTAGCAAACAATGAATTAAGCTTTTAGTCTAATCAGGAAAAAAGGCTTGTTTTGAATCCATTTCTTTAACTTCGTTAGCACATTTAACCCTCTGGGACCCTTGTGCGCATTTTATGCACTTTTCACTTTTCATTTTTTGATAACTTTGGCTGAGTTTATGCATTTGGCCTGCATTTTGGTAAGACTGTGTATTTTTGTTCGATCTTTTAATTTCCATCTCGGCTCCAACAGTAAGACCAAAATACACTTTGTATGAGCAATTGTTACACTTGGGACCTTTAGCGCATAAAATGCGCTCCTCATATTGTCACGATTAAAAAAATTATACGTTTAAATTTGATTCTTCTTTTATGGAGCTCATTTTTTTCAGCTACATCAGGCCTAAGTATTGATACCAAATAATTTGAATTTTTAACAATTTTAACCCTTTGAATGCCAGGTTTTTGTCATGATGGCACCATGTTTTCAGAGGGAAAAACAAAAAATATGAATTATTTTCAATATACTTTATGCAAAGTACTTTTTTTTTGTTTTGGGGTATAAGGGCCTGTGATATGTCAGTAATTAGCTGCAAAGTTGATTTTCATGCATTATTATTTTTTATGCAGTGACAAATACTCACACTTGCGACCTTTAGCACATAAAATGCACTCCTCATATTGTCACTATTAAAAAAATTATACATTTATACTTGATTCTTCTATCATGGAGCTCATTTTTTTCAGCTACATCAGACCTAAATATTGATACCAAATAGTTTGATTTTTTAACAATTTTGATCTATTGAATGCCAGGTTTTTGTAATGATGGTACTATGTTTTCAGATGGAAAAAAAAAACAGAAAATATGAATTATTTTCAATATACTTCATGCAAAGTACTTTTTTTTTGTTTTAGTATTATTAGAGCCTGGGATATGTCTATGATTAGCAGCAAAGTTGATTTTCATGCATTATCATTTTTTATGCAGTGACAAATACTCACACTTGGGACCTTTAGCGCATAAAATCTACTTTGCATGTAGTATTTTGAAAATAATTCATATTTTCTGTTTTTTCCATCTGAAAACATAGTACCATCATGACAAAAACCTGGCATTCAAAGGGTTAAAAGTGTTAAAAATTCTAACTATTTGGTATCAATATTTAGGTCTGATGTAGCTGAAAAAAATGAGCTCCATAAAAGTAGAATAAAATATAAATGTATATTTTTTTTAATAGCGACAATATGAGGAGCACATTTTATGCGCTAAAGGTCCCAAGTGTAACAAATATTTGAATGGTCCCGGAGGGTTAAGGAACCTTGCATATTATATCCTCTAAACCCGCTGGATCATCAAACGATAGCACATGCTATTTACACTCTTTCTGGAGCTATAAAACTTAACTCTATGGAGAAAACTAAGATTGGCATCTACCCTTTTTTGCTGATCTACAGAAGGCTCCTGATGGTTATATCCCTTCCAGAACATTTTTAATCCAAGCACAAAGTGTGGTGTTTATTCAGACAAATTTCTAAATCCATATTAATTTTTTTTTTTTTTTTTTTTTTTTTTTTTTGTAATGAAAATGTGAGAAGCAGGATTAACTTTATTGGCCAAGTATGCTTACACAATAAGGAACAAGCTTTGCTCTTAATGTACAAGAATTAAACATTAAATACAAACATAAATAAACTTACAAAAGTGTTGAAATTCAGATTTAGAGGTGTACAAGCTTTGTTAGTATTATTTCCATTATATGCAAGTCTGTGAGCATTGCTAGTATGGTTGCAAGACGGGCAAAGGATGCAAAGATGCTGACTAGACATTATCAGAGTATAAGAATATGAATGATATGGGCAGATTTACATGAGGGAGATAGGATAATTTTGGAAGGTTGCTTATTATTCTGCCATTTTGGCAATGAAAGTAAAACAACTTCCTGTTAGCCCTTCAGCCAATTACAATGCTCCATTCTCTTCTTCTGTTGTTGTCTTGGTGGCATAGCAACCAATAAGGACCAGCCAAATATCAACAAGGGATAAGATAGTTATTTGCAGGGGTGGAAAGTAACTAATTACATTTACTCAGTAATTGAGTAGCTTTTTAGGGTTCCTGTACTTTTTGAAGACATTTTAAAGTCAGTAGTTTTACTTATACTTAAGTCATTTTTAACTTTACTTTTACTTGAGAACAAAATTATTGCACTTTTCCACCACTGCTGGTTACTTTAATAAATAGCGAGAGATGGATTCCACGACACATCCTGAAACAGCTGTTGTACAAAGCAAAAACTGAAGTGTTGATATCTCAGGGTTGAACATTTCAGAGTTGACCTGAACTCTTGAAGCGTAATTTAAATGCAAGTTTCAGTGGTCCTCAGTATTATAGTTATTTGACAGTGTTGATTCACCAGTGGTAGTTCAGCTCTTTACAGAATCAATTAATCTAAGCTCTAGATCAATTGAGAGAGAGTATCTCATAATGCATAATGCAGAGTGTTTAGATGTGTTTTATACGTGTTTAGTTGTGTTTGGATGTTGCCTGTTGCACAGTCATCCCTGCTGGGGTTTCTTCTGGCCATGTTTCATATGGATTGTTGTTGTTTTTGATTTATGACACACTTGCACCATGAGTGAAGCTATCCACTGAGTTAGAGTTTGACTTCAGTTTTTCCTAGTTACATAGTGCGTATTCTTCATCAGTATGATTCTCAAGAGTTGCTGCTGCTCTGTCATATTGTAAAATATTGAACACTTTCAATGTTGAGTTTAAATAAACTGTCAATTTTGCTGTGTATTTGGCTTTATAATAGAGGTGTGACTTTACCTGAACAGCCTGGTTGTACTTCTATTGTCTTGTTCTTTCAAAAAGGAGAAATACTATTTTACTGTACAACTCCTTAGTAGCAACTTGGAAAGGTTGAGATTCTAGAGAGATGTACAAGATATCTAGAGTTTTAAGAATATTATAAAACATTTTCATACTTGCCGTTACTATTTTTCTTCCAGTATCTTTCAGATTGTTCTCACCTCCTACAACACTACAGGATGTTGTTCCTTATTGTGCTCTTTGCACTCAGATTTAAAGTCGGAATATTCTCAGTGATGACACTCCAGTGCAGCCAGATGACATTTATACCCAGGGTGCACTGCACAAAAATGGAATCCTTCATGTGGACCTGATTTTTAAATGAATGTAGAAATTTTTCTTACCTGTATGTGATTTAAATTGGGCTGAAAACTGATAAAAAAAAAAAACTTACTCGGAAGGCAGCCAGCCACCAGTCAACTACATCCAACAGAAACTGGCCAGCTGGCTCAGCCTCCACTGGACCAACCACTCAAATTGGAGCAGGGACACTGCTCCCTTCGACCAGTCCAGATGCTAGAAAGCCTACCAGACCAATTACAATTCACTTTTTATTGTTCTGGGATAAAGAATTTTTCCTACAGTCAGCTAAGAAAACCTCGATCATTAAAGGAAAAGCCAAACTCACAGTTCGCCAGGATCTGTCCACAGAACGAGAGCACCGGGAGTTTGACCGGGTGATTAAAGTTTTCAGCAAAAAGGGAATGTTCGGAGGGTTCGCTTATCCTTATCAGCTCCTTTCACTCCATCCAAAACAGTTTTGTCTTTTCTGAAGTCCCAGAGGGGGCAGAATCTTTTGCCTGTCAGCTGGAGTAAGGTCCATGTTTAAACCAAACATTTAATTAATCTTGCCTCTAATCCATTTTTTTTCCTTTAATAGTAAAATAGATCAGAACAACTAACACAATTTGATACCAATTTTCTTATGATGAAGAATATAAAACAAAATGTGAATGTGTATAAAAAATATATATATAAAGGAAAACAATTATCTTTTAACAGACCCCTGTATTATCTGTGAGGCTGCAAAAACCTTAAGGGGCGTAGTTACCTCATGTTTCTTTTAAATATCAAGAAAGTTGAGGAAAAGACAAGAACTTGAGAATGAATTAGAAAGGTTTGAAGCACTTCAAGCACTTAAATCTTGAGAAATAGTACTGTAAGGTGCATTTAGAACAGACAAAAAGTGTGATTAATTTGCGATCAATTGTGAGTTAACTATGGAATTTGTGAGATTAATCGCAATTAAAAATTTTAATCGATTGACAGCCCTAATATATATATTTATTAAAAATAAAAAAATATTTATACATATATGAAACTGTATTATATATAAACTTATTTTATTTTTAATCACAGAGAACATCTTTTCATTTAACTGAGAAAATACAAGAAAGCTGATTCTGCTTTTATGTTTTACTGTCCGTCATTATTTTGATACGAATCATTTATTTTAAACAATTTATCAGAATCCATTCATCTCGTCATTTGAGCATTATTCAGAAAACTTGCACGATCCTTGTCTACTGTATTGAATGACGTAGCGACTTGCCTCTGGAAACATGGCAGCCACGTCTGGCCAGCCAGCCAATCTCCTGTTGCATATTATGTCTGTGCTCAGTGATACATAAATTTGGATCATAAATCAGTTTATTACAATTAATGTAATGTTATTGCTGTGCTTGTTAAGCCAAAACTCGAGTATTTTTCATCTACTTGTATTTCCTTATGTGGCGGACTTGCCTCTATTAATATGGCCGCGACACACGGAAAAAACAACGAAGACATTCAGTTCAAGTGACTTCCAGTCAGTGTTAATTTCATCAACTAAAACAATTATTAAAAATGTTCATCGAGAGCCTTTTTTTCCCATGACAAAAGCTAGACTGACAAAAATAGATCTGTGATGACTAAAACGGACAAAAGGGTAAATTTAGTGTTTGTCAGGATAACTAAAACTAGACTAAAATGTAATGTAGTTTTCATCAGAGATTCAAAATCCATGGTAATTTTTCACTGTTAATAAATCTGTCAAAAAACAATGCAGCTGTAGCCGTAGGGACCCCAGGTTTGGCCAGGCGAGAACACACTACCATGATTTGGTACCAGATTTAGGCAAGGAATGCTTGGACTAAAAGTAAAGACTAAAATGAGGACTTTTTATGGACTTAAACTAGACTAAAAAGCATTTCAGATACTTGGGAATAAATATTACTCCTTACTTAGACAGTTTATTCAAGGAAAACTTTATTCCTCTGAAAAATAAAAAAAAATTGGACTCAGGCAAATGGCTTACATTGCCATTATCTGTCATTGAAAGAATAAATGTTATTAAAATAAACATTCTCACTAGATTCAAATTTCTTCTTTCAAATGTTACCATACTATTTACCTTAGATTGTTTTTAAGTCATTAAACAGAGACATTTCAAAGTTTATCTGGTGTAACAAAAATCCTAGAATATGTTTATCATCATTAATGAAGCCAGCTTCAAGGTGGGGGGGGGGCTGGGCTTCCCAATTTCCAGCAGTAACTCTGGTCAGCTCAACTACAAATCTAGTGTCATGGTCAATGGGGAGACAAGCCTCACTTTGGGTTCAGATGGAAGCCAGTTTACTTTAGCATGTGCCTCTGAGGTTCCTCTTATTTATGAAATGTTTCAGTAGTACAGAAAATACAGATCAGTGTTTCACTACTTTTAATACTCTCTTGCCTTAGAGGGACTGTGATAAGAATTTTGGTACAACCACTGGATATAGCAAGACAGTCTTTTTTTGTGGCCATTGATAGACTAACAAATCCACAAGTACCAGTTCCTTCAGAACTGCACACCCACAAATCATGCCAAGACTTTGCATCCTATTTTAAAGATAAAGTTCAGAAGATTAGACACACAAACTCAGTGCAGGCAGATGCCAGTGTAATACTTAACCCCCCTACCTCTCCAGCTAAGCTTACATTTTTCCACTCAACTGACTACGCAACATTAGCAGAAATTGTATCCAAACTTAGGCCTACTACCTGCTGCCTTGACATTGTCCCATCAAAATTCTTAAAGGATGTTTTTAACTGCATAGGACCGGACCTACTACAAATTGTAAATAGTTCTCTACAGTCTGGCCTTTTCCCAACTGCTCTGAAGACAGCAGTCATCAAACCTCACTTAAAAAAGTCAAACCTGGATCCCTCTATATTACAAAATTATAGACCCATCTCAAATCTGCCATTCTTAGGCAAGATCATTGAAAAGGTTGTTTATCAACAACTAGAGACCTTTCTTATACACAACAACCTCTGCGATGTCTTTCAGTCTGGATTTCGACTGCATCATAGCACAGAGACTGCCCTTATGAAGGTACTCAATGATATCCACCAAAACTGTGATGCTTCACAAATTACAATCTTGGTTCTATAGGACCTTACAGCAGCATTTGATACAGTAGACCATAAAATACTACTGAACAGACTTGAAAAGTGGGTAGGGCTGTCTGGCACAGCACTGTCATGGGTTGAATCCTATCTCCAGGGCAGAGAATATTTTGTTGCTATCGGCAACCACACTTGTGAACCAGATAAAATCTTGTATGGGGTTCCCCAAGGGTCCATTCTCAGACCTCTTCTTTTTAATATTTACATGCTTCCCCTGGCCCAGATCATACAATTTTATAACATATCTCATCACTCATATGCAGATGACACACAACTTTATATTACAGTATCACCACAAGATCTCAGCCGCATTGATACTCTGGTCAGCTGCATTGAGCATATCAGTAAGTGGAAGTGTCAAAATTTCTTACAACTAAACAAAGAAAAAACAGAAATAATAATCTTTGGCCATACAAGAGCGAGAAAAAGTCAGTGCTTACTTAGAGTCGCTGTCACTAAAACCAACACCTCAGGCCAAAAACCTGGGTGTAATTCTGGACTCTGATCTGAATTTTAACAGCCATATCAAAACAGTCATAAAATCAGCTTACTATCACCTCAAAAATATCGCAAGAATTAAAGATTTCCTGACTAAACAAGACACCGAAAGGCTTATGCATACCTTTATTTTTAGTAGGCTTGATTACTGCAACAGTGTCCTTGCAGGCATAAGCAAAAAATCTATGAGACAGTTACAGCAAGCCCAAAATGCTGCTGCGAGAGTACTAACCAACACCAAAAAAATTGGGCACATAACACCAGTTCTTAAATCTCTACATTGGCTTCCCGTACCACAAAGGATAGATTTTAAAATTTTACTACTTGTTTTTAAATCTTTAAATGGCCTTGGGCCGAAATACCTCCTAGACCTTCTTGTACCTTATGAAGCACCCAGAGCTCTCAGATCGTCCGGGACAGGTCTCCTGACTGTACCCAGGACAAGAACCAAACAGGCTGAGGCAGCTTTTAGTTACTATGCGCCCCGCCTCTGGAACCAACTGTCCGAGTCCCTGAGATGCGCCAAAACAATTAATGCATTTAAATCAGGGCTCAAAACATTTCTGTTTACAATGGCATTTGAATGAAAAATCAAGTATTTTAATGAAGCAATCTGACAGATCTGCATTGTTCTCTGTTCAGGTGTTGTCATTATTTTAACCCCTTGGGTTTTAATTTTCTATTTCCTTTCTTTCCTAATTAAATCTAATTATTTTATCATCACTTTAAACACCATTTTGATCGTTATTTCATGCACATATGTAATTACATGTTTATGTTAGCCCTTGTGCACCTGTAAAGCACTTTGAGTTGCCTTGTGTCTGAAAGGTGCTATATAAATAAACTTGCCTTGCCTTGCCTTGCCTTGGAACCTCCATCTGCGCTATGCTCCATTACAATCCAGACTTAAGTCATTTAATGAACTAAGAACACAGTATAAAGTTCCTAATACAGATTTCTGCAAATATTTACAAATATGAAATGCCGTTCTTGCATTTATCAAAAGAAATCTGTTGAGTTTTAATTTATCTAAAGTAGAAAAGGTCTTATTGTCATCATCAGTAATAAGATAAATTTGCAGAATTTATGAATTATTATCCCAAAGATGTCATTCATCGTTTCTTTCAGTAGACTTGGGAAAAGGATTTGGGGATGAACTTTGGTGAAATACATGGCAAAACATTTTTGAAAACACATATTTTCCATTTGCAAGTAATGAAGTAACAAAATTAAAGTGCAAACTTTAAATTCATCTACTATCTTTAAATTAAGGATGCGTGAAATATCTTAAGAAATCTCACAGAACTGTCCAAGATGCACAACTAAAGAAGAGAGATTTATGCATCTTTTCTGGCTTTGTGATTTGAAGTTTTTGGAATTCAATTCATATTTTCACTAAATTCATTTTGAAAAAAGAGTTTGATTTAACACCCAGTGTGTATTTACTTAACAACAAACCGTTTTTTTTTTTTAAATAGAGCAGAAAAACATGTAGATTTTCTTTAAATACTTATGCAAACAGTGGCAAACAATGTGAAAAGTTCCTACAATGCAAAGAGATGTATTTATAATCTTAACTTATTTAAATGAGTGTGCCACACCAGGTTTATGGAGGAGTGCATGTACAAAATGAATCATTGCCATGCCCAGTTAATGTGATTAGGTTCCAGCGCGGCTTCTTTCTCTGTGTCAGTAAAAGAGTTAAGATTATCAATTAGGCCATGAGATTTTTAAGAGAAACCCAACTTTTGAAAGGGCCTGCATGTTAATGCACATTTGAGAGTGCATCATAGAGGTGATGTTTCTTACGTGCTTGGTATGTCCTTGATGATGTTCTCAAATTGACATATGGAATTCAGCCTGTTATGTAATGACCGGTTGTTCTGGTATGACGCTTTGTTTGGCGGAGTGATATAACTGAGAATGGCCTGTAATCTTCCAGAACAGAATCAGCAGCCACTCAGCGACAAAGGACAAAGGATCAGATCTCTACAAGCTTCACTTTCAGGTTTGTCTGGGGTGAGAGTAAGGGTGTGATATGGGACTTTTTATAGGATTCTTGATGACTGATGAATTTACTCATTAATCCTGTTTTAAGGAGGTTGTGCTGACTGCTAGGTGATGCTGGCAACAAATGAACATTTGAGCATGCAGCCAGGGACTTAAAGTAATGGTTTTCTTTTTTATGTTTTCTTACAATACTAAATATGGGATATGGTTTAAGATGAAAGGGTAAGATTTCTGATTGAAAGATTAATTGACCTTTCTTGAAAAGTGGTAAAAGTTCATATAAAGTTTGTCGTTGACCTGAATGACCAGGAAGTTCAGACAGATATTTGCTCATCTTACCTTATTAAATACAACTGGAAATCTAATGCAAGCATAAATGTTTTACGTTTTCTTAATCTAGATAAAAATGCTCTATATTGGAATGGATGCCACATAAGAAATGCAAACCACATCTGTAAATACACGTGTAGGAAAAGTGAAAAAATGTCACCTTATCTTATGTGAAAGTAAATTCAAGGAGAATTCAGAGATGTTTGGTTACTTTAACTCTTTTATTGTGGCTGATTTGAAACAAAGTCTTGGATGAACAGACAGCATGACTTACATGAGTGAAGAGAAACTCAGAATGAGTCAAATTTTCTTTTTTTTTTCTTTTATTGATACTTTTAAAGTTAAGACCATTATTTATAGCCTAAATGAAACATAAGGTCAAATCCTGAAATGTCTTTGAGCACAGCTAACGGCAGGACGGACAGTTCATTTAGTGTCAGTGCTTTCAGGTGACCACTTTTGTCTCAAATGCCCAAAAGAAGAAATATCAGGATGGTTTATATTATTAGTGCTGCTAATGTCCAATATCTGCTTTGGTTGCTTGTCCGTTTGATTTAATAATAGCTTATGACTAGCCTGTTCTGGACAGGGTGTTACTCACGCATGACCTATAAATATGATTATATCAGTTGATTCAATCATATATCATCATGTCTGAAGAACATCATTATAACATTTCATCATTATACAATATCATGGTCCGTTGTGAAGTTGTAAAGTTGTAAAGTTAAGCTGTTATAACCATATTTTGTCTTAACCTAAAAAATATTCACTCATTTTTCAAAGTAACAAAAACATAAATTCTATTAATTTATGCTGTCGTTCAATATTGCCTTTTTCAAAATACTTTAAACAGAATGACCTTTTGTAGGTAATGTTGAGAATGTGGATGGGCACATTGAACTAAACCACTAGGAAAGTATCAGACTTCATAGCTAACTTGTGATGTGCACAAACATAAGGAAACCAGAAAATATAGAAAAAGTAACTGAGAAAACTTTAGAGAAAAAAGTTAGAAAATTGCAAAAATATGAAAAAGGGTTAAAAGTCGAAAAATGAAAAGGTTGAATGAGAAGCATTTTCACAAAATTGAAAAAAGGGGGAAATGGGTGGAAATAGTAAAAAACAGGCAAAGTGGGTTAAAAGTGATAAAAATTGATTAAAGAGGAAAAAAAAGTGGTTACACAGTGGAAAAATGGTCTTAATAGAAGCAAAAAAGTTGGGAAAAATGCCAGAAAAGTAGTAGAAAATTGGCTAGGTAGGGGCAAAAATTGTTACAAAAATGCAAGGGGCAAAAACAGTGAAAAGTGGATAAAAGGTGGCAATATGGCTGAAAACTTGGCAATAAAATGGAAAAAAGCAGCAACAGTGGGATAAAAGTGGCCAAAAAGTTGAGACAGGTAGTTAAGTAGGAAAATGGGTTATAAGTGGTAGAAACTGGTGAAAATTTGCAAAAATGGGTTATGGAAGTCCACTGGGTTGAATGTAGGATTCAGGCAGAGCCGCTCTGCTAGACGTCCATTTTGTTCAGTGTCCCCCACAAGACTCCAGACTTGTTTTTATAGAAGCTGTCAGCACTGCTGCCATTTCACATCTACTTCAGACTGCTGGACTTCTATCTCACAGCAGATCCTGTTTTTTGTGCACTTTTACAATGTGTGAACTTCTGTTGTTCTTTACGAATGATAAAGATTTTCTAATTTTATCCATTGATGTGATTTTTCAGAGTCTGTGCTGTTAAGCAATGACGATGATGATTCCAGCTCTGCTCTCCGCTGCAGTCCTGCTGCTGTTTCTTCCTGGAACTCCGGCTCCATGTAAGATTCAAAATAATTTTATTTTAGTTTATGCTTTTTTTGAAATTAATTTCCTCAGACATCAAGCTCCAAGTGGGACAACTGAATGCTGTTATTGTTCCTTTTGTATTTCAGCAACTTATGGCCTTCATATGGAGGTGGAAACTAACAAAAATGAAGTGATAAAAGTGGAGGTGATAAAAACGAAATGAATTATGAAATGGTAAAAATTCATTTTAATTAAAAAAGAAGTGTTAAATGGATTTGATTAATTTGAGGTTGATTTGATGAAAACTGGCAAAAAAATTTGACAATTCGATGAAAATATTGGCAATTGTTAACTGGATCGTTCATTCATTATTTAACAATAACAACTCAAACATTTCCATTGTTAAGAAAAGAGGCCTCAAGGGTGGAAGTCACAAAAAGTGATGATAGAAATTAAAGTGATGAGAATGTATGTGATTTAAATCATTAAGCATTAGAAATGCACAGAAATTAAAATATTAAGTGATGAAAATGTTTGAGATGTGTAAATAAAAATGATAGCCCAGTAATTAGATAACCTTTTTTTGTCATTTACAACATGTATGTTTGGTTCATTCAGCCATTTATCATTAACAATGCTGGCTTCTCATTCACTTTGGGACAGGAGGCATGTGTCACTTCCACTCTTGAGGCAGCTTTACTTCAAAATGAAAATGTTTGCACCTTTAATGATAAATGATCTAAATGAAAATAATCCCACTATTTTCATCAAATCAACCTCAAATTAAAACCAAATCATAATTTTCACTTCATTTTTTGATTCAAATGCAATTTATCCTTCTATAATTCAATATTCCTGAGTTTTTATCACTTCCACTTTTATCATTTAGTTACTTTCCCCCTTCATAGATTAAGTCCAAGCTAATGAAACATAATAAACATCAGGCCATAATTCAGTGTTAAACAACATATTGCTGGCATCAGGCCAAAACCTCATATCTCCATTTTTCATTGTCTTTGGTTGTCATGTTGTTTGCCCTTTACTGTCAGTGGGTTTTAAAATCTTTAAACAACAACCAAAAAAGAGTCAAAAAGATGCTGACTATCACCACTCAATGTTAAACGTTTTGGAAGATATAACCTTTTATTCCACTCCCTGAAAACTGGGGATTTTGGAGATAGGTGTTGGCCAGATGCCATCAATATTAGGTAACTTATAGCTTCTGCTACCTGTTTGCATGCAATAATTAATATTTGTCAAATTAAAAGAAAAATCATTTTCTACATTCAGTTGTGATGATTACTTAAACTTTTTTTTTATTTTAGTCTTTGCTGAAACTCCGTTCAACATCACAGTGGCAAACTCTGTCACATATGCTCCAAATAAGACCTTCATGACCTACACGCGTTTTAGAGCAGTCTTACTGAGTGGAATGAAGAGACTGCGTGACTCCAACTCAGACTTTATGTAAGCTCATAATATTTTTCACTGTATCTAAATAACTAAAACATGGTGCATTTTGTATTATCAAGGGTCACATTTTCTCTTGCTTCATGAAGGGATCTCCGTAAAGAATTGGACTCAGAGACTGGGCGGCATATTTTCACTTTGTCTTTTGTAGGTTTGGGTATAACTCTGAGCAGTGTTGGAATTATACAGGGGCTCTCAGGGAGCTTTTTCAGGAGAAAATGCAACGATAATGTAAATGATGACAACTTTTTGGGCCTCCACCTTAACGTCTCACTTGAGGCTTTCAGGGGAGCTTGTGTCCTTTTTCAGGGGAGCTGAGCTCTCCATAGCTTCCACCTAATTTGAACTATGACTGAGCATTGCAGTGAATATCTGCTGACTAGTTCCACAACATATTTCCAGTAATACATCATCACGTCAGAATGAAGCTGGGTTTGTTTCCTGTTAAAGACTAATCAGCTGTTTCACAACAACACTCCTCTGTCACACCTCTCTAACATCAGGCCACACCATATCAAAAAACAAATGCATTGCATTCACTTCTGTAGACTCTCCTGTGTTTACTAAGATCAACTTTTGCAAGCATAAGAACTAAAGTCTTTTTATTGAGTAAATGGCTACTCAAGAACTGAACAAGGACTGAACAAGGAAGACATCAGCATAATATGTCCACAGCACCCACAACCTTAGTTTCATACTGCTTATCACCATAGTGGTGGGAACTCCAACTCATTTTAGTGATCTGGATCATTTGGCTCAGCTCAGCAAGAAGCGCCGGCTCTTTCAGCCCCCAAACAGCTCTTCATTTGGGTACAAGTTTGGCTTCATTTGGCCTGTCAAATTTAGCAATGTCATGACATAAAATTGATATCTGTACTAGTATTTTACTCCAACTATGGTCACTTTTTTTTTAAATTGATGAAAATATCATGCAGTTATTTTTCTAAACATACTGTCTCACCAAAACCCCTTGCCAGTCAGATGAAATCTGCTGACTGACTGGGCTGTATGATACACCTGTTATAAAACCTTAATGTTAAACCACCAACTTTGTGACCTTTATGCATGATGCGCCTATAGGAATGGTGGGGCCACTTCGATATACTGCACCTTTAGGATATTAAAGTTAGTACAACCAATCTGATTGGTTAAGATAAGCTTTAGATAAGATTAGTGATGAGTAAAGCTGGGCATTCACTGTGTGAATTTCATCCAACTTTGAATTTTGAGTCAAATGACTCACTTGGGAGCCACACTGACCTTCATTCAGATCAGGCCTCCTTTGTCACGGCTGACAACAACCAGATCACAGCCCGACCAGCTGCTCCTGACTGGTCGAATTGATATCTGACATGTTTGTTGTTTTGGTCGTACAACTCCAGACACTCTCAGAATGAGCAGAAACATGAGCAGAATAGACAACTTTGGGTTAATTTTCTTTTGTAAACTGACAGCGTTCTAAATTACCATGACAACAGCTGGAATGACTTTCTAATGCCAACCCCCCAACCCCACTATGATAAAGGAAATAAACAAGCAGGAAATATTACTGCCCACGGACCTGCAGCTGACTCAGAGGTGATGTTGTTTGTGTGTCTGATAGAGAGAGGGAGAGGATATGACTGGAAACACTTCATCCTTGGTGTGTGAAACTTTTTAAAAAGGAAACCCCGCAGATTTCTGTCACAGTCCATCCCAGCTTATTCACTCATGTGCCTTGACTTGCATATGAACTTAAGTGACATCCCATTCTTAATCCATAGGGTTTTGTAGGACGTCGGCCCACCCTTGGAAGCTGTAACAGCTTCACCTCTTCTGGGAAGGCTTTCCACAAGGTTTAGGAGTGTTGTGAAGTCTGTTCATTGAACTTGCTCTGCCTATGAGAAGGGCATGTTTTGTTAAAAAGTCCTCTGTTGTCATGGTAGGTTCACATACATTGAGAATTTTGACTATGGCGCATACCTGGAGAGTGTGAACGGTCTCTATGGATGTAATGCACAACACACCTTCTGGGGGCTAAAGGTGATTCGTAACGGCTCTGTCATCGTTCCTGATGTCGGTAAGCTCTTTGTCCTGATCCAGTTTATTTTTGGTCTGAATTCAGTTGGGGGGGGGTGTTGGATTTTGTTGTTATTCAGCCTGTAATCTTGTTTTATATTTAATTGTGTTACAGGGATCAGCTGTTTCATTCCGTGTGCATATGATGAAGTCATCCTGGAATATTCACAGTATGATCCTGAAAATCCCCACTAGTCATCCAGATCAGTCTGATTATTGTCTTATTTTTTCTTACACTATTAATCATCTTCAGTAAGACATAAAAGCTAACTTCACTGCATGTAATTCTCTGTATGAAACAACAAAGAAACATGCTGCTGTGTGAACACTAACAAGATTGATTTTTCTGTGGGATTTCTAATGATTATCACCTTGGGATCATGTAAATCTGAATTTTCCACACTATAACGTTCAGATGGATGTCTGTTTACTTTGGAACTGTAATCAATACTGCTACTGCTCATTAAATCATTTATGGAGATCTTTCAGAAATAAATTTTAAAGCAATAACCATGTTTGTTTCACTTGTGTTTGATACAACTCTGATATAAGTGCCGTGAAAAAGTATTCGTCCCTCTCTGATTCCTGATGTTTTTGTATATTTATCACACTTAAATGTTTAGGATCATCACACAAGTTTTTATATTTCACAAAAACAACCCAGGTAAATAAAAAATGCAGTGTCTTAAGGATTATTTATTTTTTTAAGAGGGGAAAAAAATTCAAAACCTTTCTGGCCCTGTGTGGGAAAAGTAATTGCCCCCTGAACCTAATAAACTGGTTGTGCCACCCTTGGCAGCAATAACTGAAATCTGGTGATAACTAGAGATAAGTCTTTTGCTTGTTTGGTTTGAACAAATTTCTTTGACTTTGTTAACTCATTTAACGAACCATGCATATCAAACCCTCCAAACCTCGCTGGCTTGCCAACAATCCCAAGCGGTAGTGTATGCATTGTTTACTCTAGCTCAGCAGCCATAAGACTGAGCTCTGCGGAGTAAATTGTGATCAAATCTAACCTTTTTGCTGATCTACAGATAGCTCCAGGGGAGGAACTTCTACTTCTGAGGAGTTTGGGAGTAACAAAGAAATAGTCGTCTGTGGTTCATGTAATGAAAAGAGGACGTTAAAATCAAATTCAATTAATGTGCATTTTACATACTGAAATGCCCCATATGTGCAAAAAGGGGAATTGGTTTTATGTGAGGAAAATCAGCCTGGCAACTCACTGAGAGTGTCAATCAGTGCAGTGCCAGGTGTGTGTCAATCAGGGTAGTGCCAGGTGTGGGTCAATCACCGCACCACCAGGTGTATGTGGCTGTTTGTCAATGATTGGGGCCAGGTGTGGCAAACCTATATATACTCCTGGGCTGCAGCACTCTGTGCTGACTCCTTATCTCACCATCAGAGGTATTGAGAGCATCTCCCTGTGTTCCTTCTTGAGAGTGTGAAAGTTAAAGGTCACCTAAGCATTGTGCAATATATTACTTGTCTACGTTCTATGAGAATAACCAGTTGCCCCTCGATTAAGATTATTGTGCTAGAAAGCATTAACCAGTGTTTTGGTTCTCCTTTTCACACCAGTCTGGTGATCTTTGTTTTCTTTCATTTGAAGATAGATTTCTCAGTCTCCCTAGTAGTTTGTGTTCATTTCAGCTGCACGGCAGCAGTGGTTTAGTTTCCCCTTTTCTCAGTATTGTCAAGAACGGGAGTTTTTTTGTTTGTGGGCTAGTTTCCTGGAGCTTTTGTTTCCCCCCTCTTCCCATTTATCGCTTGCGATTTAGTGGTTATCCTTCTAGGATAACTTTTAGAAACCTGTTGTCTGCAGTTGTGTCCCACTGCCCCTCCTACCTGACATTTTATGAGATAATGATAAGGATAGTTGGGTGTTTGTAAGCAGTTTATTCTTTTTTTTTTTTTTTTTATTTTTTATTTTTACAATTTTGCCAAATGGGTGTCCAGTTTAACTGGGTTATTCAAGCAGCATGCTTTAACTTTTCAGGGAGCACATAGCTAACAAAAACCCATATGGATAGATACATCTATGACAATATTCATTAAGAAGACAATATAAATGCACGTGTGTTGGATCAGCAGCACTGGTGTCAGTATCCTGGCTAACAGTTACCACATTTTGGAGCTGAGAAGTGTGTCAAGTTATTATTACCTCCGCCAAGGAGGTTATGTGATCGAGTGGGTTTGTTCGTTTGTTAGCAACATAACTCAAAAAGTTCTGGACGGATTTTGATGAAATTTTAAAGAAATGTCAGAAATGGCATAAGGAGGAACTGAATAGATTTTGGGAGTGACCCGAATCACCGTCTGGATCCAGGAATTTTTTAAAGGATGCTTCACTATTGGGAAATAGGGCTAATGGTGGAAGTCTGCGCTCTCTGAGTGCTTTTCTAGTTGGGTCTGATGTTGAAATCATTCATTCATGCTATTTATCCTGTTTCACCACTTTTTCCATACATTTTGCCAAATGTAACCACTGTTTTGGATATTTTTCTCCCATTTTGCCACTTCTTTTTGTCAGTTTTCACCAATTTTGGCCACTTTTTGCCCTATTTTGTTATTTGTAACCCATTTAGCCACTTTTCTTCCATTTATGCCATTCTTTTGCCACATTTTGCCCAATTCCACTTTGACAAATTGTTGCTACTTTTTGTCAATAATTGCTTTTTTTTTGTCCTGATTAAACCGTTTACATTTTTGCCCATTTGTGCCCATTTGTGCCACTTTAACCATTTGTCTCCCATCTCTTTTCCCCTTTTTTGTAGCTTTATGCCCTTTTTTGCCACTTTTGGCCTATTTTGTCATTCTTAACCAATTTGTGCTGCTTCTTGCCACTTGTCACTCATCATGGCATAGCCTTGAAGTCTGACATTACTTCCCCAATGGTTTAGTTCAGTGTGCCACGTTATCATAACCAATAAAAAGGTAATTCTGTCACAAGAAAATGGGTTTACATTTTGAAAAAGGCTACATTTGCTAAAGCAAAACAAATACTTTTTTGTTGTTGTTGCACTGATATGATTGGTTATTATTCAGGTAAATAAATACATGTTTTTCACAGATTAACTCAACAGCTTGATGGGCCCCTGAAAACTCTGCCCTTTAACCCCACTGACGGACGGCCTTGTTGAATACAGCGAAGTTAGTTCAAAAGTAATTAATACATAGTAGCATGAATCTGAATGAAGGTGCAGTAAGCTATGCTTTAAAGGAGGAAGCTGGGGTGGAGAATTTTAAACTTTGCCAGCAGCAGCATGGTGCATCAGCATTAATGCAAGCAGGGATTAGTGAGTAGAACGTTACGTTTAAATGGGCCACTGTAGAGAACGATCTGATTAGTTGTGAAAGCTGGAATACTGATGCATAGCAACATAATTAAGCACCAGTGCAACATTTTGTGCTTTTAACAATTAAAAGACATAATTTACTTAATGTTTTATGTCCTAAAAAACAAAGAAGTTTGTTTCTACCGTTGTGCTCCTGACTTAAAGCCAGAGATTGTTCTGTGACAGTAGGAGATGCAGTCTACTCACCTGTCAACAGATTCTTTAAACATTCACTAAAGTACTGATATTTTAAAAGATCTAACTCATTTAACAAGTTAAAAAGGTATGTGATGTATGTTTAAGACATATCTGGTCACAAGATGGGGTCATTTGTCATCATAGAGATTTGTCTTGTTCTGTGAAGTTTTCATCCCTTTTCCGACTATCTTTGCTCTTGAAGAGGGGGGTCAAAATGTTATTTCTAGTTCTGTATTACAGACTTTTGACCTAGAACATCTCTGTTTCTCTGCTTTGAATCATTCATTATTTTCTAAACTAAAAAAAGGAAAGACAATGTATTCAAAATTACCTCTTAAAGGCATAGTAAATCAAACTCAATCAAAACAAGCTGTGAAAAATGCCTCTTCGAGTTGGCTGGATGCTTCTCACAAAGCATTCTGGGATCGCTTGCAATGCAAAGCTGGAAGGTCCCTTTTGACAACTTTTCCCCATCATTTTGAGATGTTAATGAAGCTAAGATATTGCATTGTTGTGCAGAAAATACTCCTGATAGAGTGCCTTTTCTAATGAAGAGACCTCTGTGCTAAATAAGAAGTAAGCCGCAGATGGAGGTACTGAGCTGGGACACATCCTTCATTCTCCATTATTAGATATGGGATGTCAGAGTGATACAGTAATCTTTCTTTGCAGATAAAAACTAAGCCTTATATTCAGGCATGAAGTGCCATGAAGGTCATGATGAGGACTGAAAACCTCTTCTTACAGGCTGTATATGAGCAGTCTCATATATAATCCCATTGTCTGATCCTTCTCAGTCTCCACTCAGAGTATGAACTCTTACCGTCTGGTAAAAAAACAAACAACAAAAAAAAAAAACATGGTGTTCTCTTTCTCTAATCTGTTCACCTGTGCATGAACCTGAGTGCCCTCACGTGTGTCCTTGCTCTTTGTTTACTGTCACATTTATGAATGTGCTGAATCATTCTTACGTGTACATCCTGGCAATTGTGATGACAGCCATTAAACAAAACTATTTCATAAATGAAAAGTCTGTCAAAAATCTTGACACACCCAGTGAGCTTCTGAAGACTGCAGAGATGCTGGAGACCTTCCAACATATTTTATGCCCTGCCTTGCCAAACAAGTACTTTGGTTTATTTTGGAACACAGAAGTATGTTCCGAGCCCTGCCTTGTCAGCAGTGTTTATATGTACTTAATCTCTTTACAAATCAATCAACACAACAAATGAAGAATTTTTTATTCACCTGTTTGATAAACACATGGAAAAATCCAGCATTTATTCTATCACAGGGTCATGTTGTTGCAATTCTACAGGCTGATGAGTCTTTACCACTTTGAAAATTTCAAGATGATTTTCTCATTCGGGCTGGGAATGTAGCATCCAATTCCTGTAGGAGGAAAGACCAATAAAAAGTTTTATAATCTGACTTAATGTAAAATTACAGAAGCAAAGACTGATGAAATTGTGAGCATTCACTGAATGAACTCACCAACATCAGGTCTTTTGATCTCTCCATCTGGAGTCTTGACTAGCAGCTCCCAGTACGTGTGGTCATTATTGTTCCCTGCCACGCCGTTCACACTCTCAAGGAAAGGGCCGTAGTTTGGATCCTCTTTGTAGGAGAACCTGCAAGACCAAGCAGAGGGACAGTAGGAAAACAAGTTTAAATGTTGGACATGGCAGCTTCTCAGTATTTCAACACTGAAACTAGAATTTTCAGATCTTTACAGTGCATGATGTTTAATCATATTGTAAATAGTAAATTCTCATCAAGGCTGCCGGGGTATAAAGGGGAGAGATTTCTAAGACTCTGCCAAATGGGGAACCCATAGAGGTCTGGAAATTATGGTCTATTGTAAAGTTAGGCTATGACCTTATGTTATTTCTAACCTGAATAATAACCACTTTCATCAAAGCAACCAAAAATGATCTTTGTTTTTTTCTTATTTATGCTGTAGTACAAATAAAGTCCTTTTCAAAATGTAAACCCCTTTTCTTTAAACAGAATTACCTTCTTATTGGTGATGTTAACGATGTGGATGGGCACACTGAACTAAACCATTTGGAAGTAATGTCATCTTCATAGCTAAGCCATGATGTGCACAAACATCAGGGTGGCAGAAAACAAAGTAGGAGAAACTGAGATTTTTTTAATGAGAAATAATTATATATATGCAAAATAATGAGCAAGAATGGCAAAGAACTTCAAAAATGGCTATAAAGGTAGGTTACAGATAGGTTACAACTGGCAAAAAAGGGCCAAACATGGAGGAAAAGGGGCAAAAAATAGTGTTCAAAGTGGCAAAAATGGGCAGAAGGCAGCAAAAATGGGTTAAAAGTGGCAAAAATTGGCATATAGTGACAAAAATGGGTAAAAGTGGCTAAACAGGCAGCAACAGCTACAGTGTGCCAAAAATGTGGTAAAAATACAAATAAGTGGGAGAAAGTTTGAAAAAAAGGGTGACAAACAGCAAAAATGGGTTAAAAGTAGCAAAATAAGTAGCAAAAATAGATAAATAATTCCAACACAAGAACCCAGCAATAGTTTGGCACACTAGTCAGGCTGAAAACAAGGTAACTGTTACCCAGGAGACTAGCACCAATGCTACTGATCCAACACACATGTACTGATAGTAAACAAACACAGAAATAACAAAAAAACAACAGAATAACAACATATGAGATGGTTTTTGCTCATAGCAATAAAAAATTATTTTACCATCTGTCAACTCAAAGCGGGGCCCATGGCCAGGCTGAAAACACATCTTTAAGACTTAAAAATAGCCAAAATTATAAAAACAGTTATTCTAAGGTGATGAGTGATGTTCCAGTCTTACTTAAAGTCTCCATTAGAGGCCATGAGTCTTCTCAGACCTCCTAGCAGGATCCCTCTGGGAAACACATCAGTGCTGAAGGTCACTGGAGCCAGGCCCATCAAGCTGTTGTTCACCATCACATTGAAAGGAACAACTTCACTCTCTGACATAAAAATACAATGAAAAGGAAAGTGCTGGAGAAACACATTTATATTAAGAATCATAATGTTGATTAGTATAAGGATCTGTGAATACCTTCAGTGAAAGTCCCAGAAAGCAGGAGCATAAGAGCTGCACAGAGGAGAACAGTGGCCTTCATCATGACTGCTGTACTGGGTGTGAGCTCACAGCCACTCTTTTATTTCAGCCCTCAGTGTTTACACAGCCAAGAAAGGTCTGCTGATCCAAGTTTCAATAAAGCCACTTCACCTCCGGGTTGTATCATAAACTAATGTTTGCACTGACCAAGCCTTTAAAATTGAACCATAGACAAAGAAACTAAAACACCTTATAACGTGTCAATATTGTCTGTTTTCCCCTCCCTGTTTTGGTATGTGATTAAAGCATCGATTAGGAGATTTTAGCTGTATTTATGGAACAAAAGCAAAAGGAACAATTAGTTACAAAACTGACTTTTACATTTTGGTGCCTGTAACCATCACTGGGCAGGTGTCAGAAAAGACGACTCAAGAAAACAATCTTTTTTTGACATTAGGCAGGCATAACCACCAAGAATCTTTTTATCATATAGTTTGACAGATTCATTCCTCTTGGGGTTTTCCCCCTCTGTAAATGTTCAGTTTCTATCAATAAAATTCTGGTTCCAGCTTGGGTAATGTACGTCACTTCCTGCCCCACAGTCAAGGTTGCCCCATTTGCAGAGGTCTGTAGATAGATCCTTTTGGTGTTTTTCATGCTTGAGTTCTACATTTGTATGTTACTGATGTCCTTATATCTGAAAAAATACAGAGGATACCTCCTAGTGTCCTATCCAAGGAAACACACTTTTTTACAAATGGATATTAATTGGATAAAACTACCTGTAGCCATAGGGAGAGAAATCATTTTGTCAGTTTTTCACTGTTCAATTGCTTGAAATATGTGTTCAGGGAAATAGTGAGACAAATCACAACTAATATAGCATGCCACCCTGGAACATAGCATATTTGATAGATATTACATTCAGTATGAGAGCAATAATTTGATTATGTTGATTTGGTCCATGGGAAAATTAAAGTTGACCAGCCTATGCAAAAGATTGTTATAATTAATGGTGTCAAATGCTTGTGTAAGTCAAGGGACACACCCCCAACAACCCTGCCTTTTTCCATTGACGCTTTTACTTTTTCTGGGGTTGCTACCTGGCTATTCAAATAAGATTTTTTTGGACTTTGTACCCTTTGATCAAAAAACCCCAAGCTGTCCAGAAAGCAGACATCTGTCAGATTCACACATCAGTTTGAAGTTTGATCTTTTCACCTTGAAACTTTTAAAGCTTTTACCGGTAAATATTAATGGAAACCATGCAATAGCTACTTCGACATTAATGAATATTTCATGTTATGTCATTACATACAAGACCAATAAAACCTGACAATTTATGAAAAAAGTACATTCACTGAAGTGGTGTTTTATCTTAAATTTTTCCGTCATATAAGTGGGACTCTTTGCCAGCAGGGGGCTCTGTAGACCTCCAAGACATTTTATTGTCAACATGGGAAATTTGCAAGACAAGAAAGATACACAATCTAAACTTGCAGAAAAGAAATTACATATATATATATATATATATATATATATATGTATATATATATATATATATACATATATATATATATATATATATATAGCTACAATCTAACATTCCATGCAGATTACTGTAGGTATCCTCTGAGCTGAGTAAATCAGGTAAGGACATTATTTTGACATGAGAAGGAAAGGGTAAAATAGAGTTTATTAATTCTAATAAAAATATTCACAAGAGCAAACAACTTTAAAAAAAACTCTTTAATTTTTCTGAACCTTTGCCTTCTTTTCTTCCTTAAGTGGTCATTTATTAACATGATTAATGTTTGCTCATATAAAAACATTTCAGAGTTCACACCTCTTTTCTTACTACCTCACCTGACACTCCAGCACAGATAAAGAAAGTAAACAGAGCCACATGGGCAGAAAAATGTGTTTCATGTAAAGTGCCTGGTCACTACGACCTAAGAGAAACATGTTTGTGCAAATATTGTGTTCTGAAGAAAGTTAATTTTAGCGGAACAGGGGACCTTCTGTTGTTTGTTAACTTTATACATTACTTATTTGTGGTAATTGTAAAATTGCCAACCCCGGGGCAGTCAGCCTTTCCTATACGAGGCCCTCATATGTGAATGGGCTTCCAACTGAGATGAAATTAACACATGATATAAAGACTTTTAACAAAAATGTTAAAAGGCTGGCTGAAACAACATTAGAGATGTGAGCAATATTAACTACTAGTACTCGCAGCCAATCAGGCTCAGGTCAGAGGGAGCGTTCCTATTGGCCGCTGCAGCTTCCGTATCTCAGATCAGTGAGAAGTTGATTCGGCCTGTGATTCGGCCATTGATTTCAGTGGAAAAGCAGAGCAAAATCACTCCACGAGCGCTTTGCCACCGGACATACTCACCCGCGAGGAGGCACCACAGACTGTGGAAGTGAGGCACGTAAAGAGAGGGGCGGAGCTACGGAGCTCAAACAGGGAGAAGAACAGGAAGGGAGGGGGAGTTGTGAGTTGATTCTGTACGGTTCTCATCTCAGTCACATATCGGAGCTGTAAATAAATTACATCCGGCATTTATATGGAATAGGCGTTTAATTGTCAAAATGTATAAATTCTAATAAAAATGTTTCCATTTATTTTCATTTTACTTTTTTGCTGGACACGAAGTAAATTCTTGTTGAATTCTTTAGATTTTGATTTATTGATCCTGTTATTGTTGATAGAAATACTGTAAAGAACACTGATTTTTCAATGAGGATATCTTGTTTTTTAAAAAATATTTACAAATACAACTAAAATCTAGGTTTTTATGGTAAAACAGAATGAAATTAACCTTGCAAAGCAGATGGATACGCCCGTTTCCTTGTTTTTCACTGGTGAATCCACCTCGCAAGCGTCCCATCGGAACCGTTTGGGCCCAGTTAGAAAGTGACAGGACCAATCAGTGATGAGGGGCAGTACTTTTAGGCGAGGCAGAGTCATGATGTAAACAAGCAGCAGCAAGAGCTGGTGCCATTATGGAGGAAGTGATTAACGTGGATGCTGCTAAAGCATGAGTTTTATCAGAACTTGATGACATTTTTCATTAAAAGATGAACAAAGAACAGCAGTGAGTTGTTTTCTTTTCAAAAATGACAAAAGTTGAGTACTTACATGTCTATAGTCGCCATGTTTCGCGTTATTCCTCGGTAGCTGCGCACACGCAGCTCCATAGCAGCTACGTCACGTTTTGCTGCTCTGATTGGCCCGAAGAGATGTGACAGGCAGAACATTTATCCAATCACACTCCTAGCTTTTTTCAAAGCCTCTGCCTTTTCCCAAACATTTCCTATTGAAGCTTTCGCACATCCATCTGGAGTGTCAGGTTAGAAGAAATGACATTCTTGCATGCATGTCCTTCCCAAGTTTTGTCCAATATTTTTCTTCACATATATGTTTTGCTCTATTAAGGATCCAAACTGTAACATTTTTAATGCATTTTAGCAGTTGCAAAGTTTTGGAAATTTTGGTTTAGTTTTCATGTTAATGAAATGTTGGTAGGTCCCATGGCTTAACCAGTTCTGAAAACCCTGCCCTTACCCCAACTCTAACCTTTGTAATATTGTGGCAACTCTCTGGTAGTTAGGTAGCATTTAACCCTAACTTTAACCTTTGTAATACTGTGGCAACGCTTTTCTAATACGGTGATATTTTACCAAGTAATTTCTTAGAATAAGATAAAAATTGCCAGTATTATTTGCTTGATAATTTCGACTACAGGGTTGTGTTCGTGCTGCAGAAGCTACCGAGCTTGTTTAACTTTTACAGCAAAATCTGATGCTCCTTTACCACCATCGCAAAACGCATACACCATATGATCTTAAATCCAACACAGAGAAGAACCAGAAGGGCAACTAGAAGAAAGTTTGTCAGTTTTCTGTGAGCTTCTTATTCTCTTTTAGTGCATTTCTGTGGCAGCAATACAGCGTCTCGTACAGGCTTGGCATATGCACTACAGCGTTTTCAGTTGTTTAAGTTGCGTCTTTGTGAAATAAAGATAAATGCAACTGTTAATTTACATGCCCACCATTATCTAATAGCAGACTATTATACAGCATTTTAATGTTGTCCAAGTTGCATCTTTGTGAAATTAAAAAAGATAAATGCAACTGTTAAATTAGTATATATCATGTGTATATCAATATTCTTATTTTATATATCCGCCAATATATCGGTTATTGACCAATATATCAAATATCGGATTTTCTTAGCCCCCAGTATCGGCATCGGCCCCAAAAATCCCATATCGGTCGGTCTATAATAATAATAAAAATAATAATAATAATAATAAACTTTATTTGTATAGCACCTTTAAAAACAGAGGTTTACAAAGTGCTTTGACAATAAGCAGAATCCCAATTACAAAAAAGCATCAAACATGAACAGCAAGAAAGACAAAATCCCAACAACAGAAGAACCCATGAAAAACAGCCAGCAATGTAACTCCAACATCATAAAAAACCAGCAGAACATTATAAACACGAAAATGATGTCAATTAGAAAGACATCATAAAAACCCAGATATGTAAGATTCTGTAATAAAAACGAAGACCAAGGATAAAAACCTAGAATAACCTAGACCACTCCAGGCAGCACAATCTAATGTTGCTGTGTTATGTCTCGGATGCTGAAGGTTGTTTCCCACTGGTAGCGTGATTGTAGCACGCTAATGCTAACTTTTTAATACTAACATATTCTAATGCTAATGTATGCCAGTATGTTTAGTGGGCAAGTAATGGTTATTAAAGGTCAATGCTTGTGCATTGACTTCCTGTTTATTTTGTGTTGTCAATTACAGGAACCATTTGACTGTTCATTCAACAATAATTAAAGTTCAACGGAAAAGTATCCCTGTTCTGTGTTTTTTTTTTTTTTTTTTTTGTCTGACCAGAGTCCACGGCTGATGAAGAGCCAGCTTAAAATTTAAGAGTAGTCTATGATATCATACCTCACTGTCTTCAATAGAATTACTTCACAATTAATACATTGTTAATTGGTAAATGCACCCAAATGTTAACATTTTTCTGAATCATTACTTGGTAAAATGCAAACTTATTTCAAGGTCATTACCACCTTTTTCTTGGGAAATTACAAGATGATTGTTACTGTAAAATCTCTAGGTAATTGGGGCCCACTGAAGTAAAGTGTTCATTTAGAAAATTATCATGAGAGAATAACAACTAAACATTTTTGTGTTTAAAATCCTATAGTGAAAAAGTGTAACTGTTTAAATGTGGAGCTTATAAAGTTTCCAAATGTAAGGCTGTTTTAAAGAGGTATGAAGATGATTTTCGTGAGGTTCAGGGATGAAAAAGGCTTTTAAAGAAACACAGTGTTCTAATGGACTAATTTTTACTTATTTAAGTAAAATTTAAATCATAATTAATGGCAGGATTTCTGTAGTTAAACAGGATTGATCACACCCCACTCATAACATTTGAACATTCCACTGTTTTGAATTTAAAATTGTTATTGTGTCATTGGGATTTTTCTACTGTCTTAAACTAAGGGTAATTCACTTACTGTTTGGATACAGACCTGCTTTTATGGATATATTGAAGATTATGGTATAAATTTAACCACAGAAGAAAGAACTTGTAATGGATTCAAAAAGAAATAAGGGGACGGAAAAACAGTAAAAATTTGATGACAAAGACTTTTGGCTTGTCCACTGAGCCGTCTGGGAGTTTTCTGAAGTGAACAGTTAAAGAGCAGAGATGCTCTATCTTTATCACTGTGGCTGTACAGAGATGCTTCAGTGGCTTAGCCAAAGTATGCTAAAAGGGACATGTGTGATTAATCGTGATTAAACAACTTAAGTGCACTAGTTGTGGATTGTAGTTAATCACAATTAATGTGATTAATCTTAACAGCCCTAATCAATATAAATGTATATTTTGTAATAAAAAATGTAAATGCTGATGGGTCTGTAGTGAAAACAAATGGAGAAGGGATGACATCTTATTCATTTATTTTAACAGATATGACTTTTCCCCTGCCGGCCTGATTATTACTACACTCATTTAATTTTTTACATATTCAGAATAAAAACACACATCACTGATTCCATTCAAGCTAGAGGACCAGTCTGAAGTGAAGTGTGTGACTAATAAGGCTGAAAAAACAAACTCTGCTTCCCTCTGGTGGCCAATAGGGAAACATCTGTCTTATTTGCTTCTTTTCTGCTGCTTTCACATGTAACTCTTTGAAGACTATATAAAATTGGGGAGAAAAAGCTCACCCGTCTGTCTGAAACAAACTGTATTTAGTCTGATGCACATGATGCTATCGAATAAAATAAACTCTTATACGGGATAATAATCAGAAACATAGTTTCAGGAGACATTAGCAAATAACCTGGTGATATTTTGTACAAATTATATGACTGAATTTAGATTTTATGGCTTAAGAAGTACTTGTTTTCAGGTGTTGGATATTTTTTCTTGACTTATTATCAGAAAGGTCAGTGTTCATTCGTAACTTCAAATTAGATGGTAACTGATCAATACAATGATAGAGACCTATCAGTTGGAACATCAGTTGAATATGTTTCAAATGAAATTCATATTAAAAACGTATTTATTGTCTGACATTTGCTTAAAGAATGCTTACAGACAACATTCATCATGGGAGATATCTTCAACTCTGCGACAAGTCATGAAAAAAGTATTTATCCAAAAACCCTTCACTCTGTTGTGATCAAGCAGTAAATTCTTTTCAGATGTGTGGGTCTGCTCCTTAGGCTTCCTCCAGGTGTTGTTCCCCTTGAACTAGTAATGTCAAGGAACAAAAGTTACACACGAATTAGGTCTTTTTATTACCTTTGGGGCCAGGTCGTGTCAGGTCACGCCTGTAGGACACAGCAGAAGAAAAAACCCTCATCCAGTTGAAAGACAAGGGGAAATGTTAACAAAGGATTGTTTCTGTTGAATAAGTGTTTGTCCAATGTATCACAGGAAATCTACAGCTGTCACTTAAACTCATCATCAACAGAATCGCGGCAGACACAAAAACTCTGATTGTGTCAGTAAAGCTCATTTGCAAATCTAAACACTGGTTTTTAAAGTGCATCAGGGATCTTACTGAGACGACAGTGCTTCCACATTAAACTGAAGGACTACAGCTCAGAAAAAAAGACACCATCCCATTAAGTCTTTTTTTAACTCAAACAACTTCAGAAAACTGCTATATTTGTTAATGGTAAAAATATTATTTTAAAGTATTTGAGCTACAGGCAAATAAGGCCTTTACTGACCTTCAATTAAGATGTTTATCTGATCTTTACATACATTTGCCATCAAAATTATTCAACCCTCATTGCTAATCAGATTTACTGTGAAAAGACTTTCTGCTGTTTGGATCCCTCACAACAGCTCAGATATGCAAAACCTATTTTTTTTTTTCCCCCAAGCATACCTGATGCAACTAATCAAGGGCTTTATTTGTTGAACCAGGTTTTTTTGAGCTGGACCACATGAAATACCTGAACTATGAAGGGTTTTGTTGAGTGTCACATTTAACTGCATGTTAAAAATATGGCAAAGTCAAAAGAATGGTCCAAAAAGTTAAGAGAAGAGATCATTGCCCTTCACAAACAAGGAACAGGATACAAAAAGATAGCAATGGCACTGAATGTTCCTAGAGACACCATTGGAAGTTTAGTTCAAAGTTACAGGAACAGTGGTTACACTACCTGGATGGGCAGAAAAAGAAAGCTATGAGTGGCTACAATCAAATATCTGAGAAGGCAGGTTGTAAAAACCCCTGCAAAAGACCTCCAGCAAACTTGGTGGCAACAGGGACTGAGGTTTCAGTGAGTACAGTAAGGTGCGTACTGAAGAAGACGGTTTCAATGTCAGAACTTAAAGACATACATCACTGTCATCTCAAATCATATAAATAAGCTACAGAGGTTTTGGGATTCTGGTCTGTGGAGGGATGAAACAAATCTGGAACTTTCTGGCACAATGGATCAGCAGTACATCTGGAGGAAGAAGAATGAAGCATACACTAATAAGAACAGTATCAGTAAGTTTGCGCATCACTGGACCTTCTGACAGGGCAATGATCACAAGTATGCTTTAAATTCCACCAAGGCTTGGCTCTAGAAGAAGTCCTGGAAGATTCTACAGCGGCCATTACAGTCCCCGGACTCAAACCTCACAGAGAATATCTGGTGGGATTTGAAGAAGGTGATTGCAGCGTGCAGACCCAAGAATATTACTGAACTGGAGACAGTTGCACATGAGTAGTGGGATACGATTCCTCAGGAATGCTGCCAGAAGTTGGTGTCTGTCTAGGCATCTCATTTGCAGCAGGTCATAGCACCAAAAGGTGCACTACTAAGTACTAAAGTGCTGTGAAGGGGTTGAATAATTCTGAGACTGGGGCAGCATTATAAGTTGCATTTTCAGCTGAATTTGGGGAAACTACTTGAAGCATTTGTTTTGTTCATTGTAAAAAGTAGAAAGTCTGTGAATCTTCACAATAAACATTATTTGCAAAGGGAGATGAATAATTTTGAATGCAACTGTATGCTAAGGTTTGGGCAGTACTATGATTTCACAGATGGCATGGTACTCAAAATATGTAGCAATGATGAAAAGGTGACTCAGTTTTGTTTCATGTGAAGGTCTAATCAGTGATACCAGTAAGGGCAGCCCCTTTTCCCCCACTGGTCTGCTGTCACATTAGTAATACTGCTTCATGTCTAAGTGTATGCAGTCCAGTACAGTAGGTGGAAATATGTGCAAATGGTTTGCAAATCTAACCTGACACGCCAGATGGATGTGTTTTACACATCCATGTGGAAAAGCTTCAATACTAAGCATTTGGGAAAGGGCAGAAGCTTTGAAAAAAACTCAGTGTGATTGGATGAACGTTCTGTCTGTAACATTTTTTAAGGGCCAATCAGATCAACAAATCACGTGACATAGCCGCTACAAAAGGTGCGCGTGTGCAGCTATCGAGGAATAACGAGAACCATGGTGACTTTAGTACACGACTTTTGTTGTTTTTGAAAAGAAGACGACTCAATACTGCTCTTTGTTCTTCTTTTAACAAAGAAATGTCATCAAGTTCTGATAAAACTGGCGCTTTAGCAGCATCCATGCTAAGCTCTTCCGCCATAATTGCACCAGCCTCTTGCTGCTTGCTTACATCACGACCCTGCTGCGCCTAAAAGTACTGCCCATTGTTGCTGATTGGTCCTGTCACTTTCTAACCGGGCCCAAACGGTTCAGATGGGAGCTTTGCAAAATGGATTCAACAGTGAGAAATAAGGAAACGGGCGTATCCATCTTCTTTGCAGGGTTATTGCAAATCTGCCAAGAAGAAGAAAGAAGAAGAGGCAGCCAAGGCAACGAGCCAACATTTGTCGAGTCCATCCTGTCGAGTCTACATTGAATGTTTTCATTCTTTTAAAGATGCCATTATGATCCTCCTACACATCTCCTTCCTTGTTTACACATGAACCATGTCCAAGACTACTTCTTCAAGCTGCCTGCCCACAGTACCCTTGTTTTCACTGTGGTCAAATGAACCAGACTTTGGCGTCAAGTCTACTCAGATCTGGGCCTGGATTTCTTATGCGACACCATCGTAAGCTCGTACTCACCCAGAGTGCTTTACAACTAAACTCCTCTTGTAGATATTGCAAACTCATGCTGAAGAAGGTCAGGTTAGCTTTCAGTGCTGTTCTTTGCTTTTTATTTAATAAAGAAATGTGGTCTTGCTCTGATAAACATGCTGCTCCACCAGATCTACATCCAAGCTAGATGCTGCAGTTGAGGCAGCCACTGCTTTTGGCTACCAGTAGAACTAAACGCTGCCTGTAGTTACCTCCTAATTCTCAAATGATTATGATTGGTCTGGTCTGTTTTCAGACGTTGCACAGTTGTTTCAGATTGGAGCTTTGCAAGATGGATTTCCAAAAATGGAATTGTTTGGTGGTTTTTTTTTTCAGGTCTGAACATGTTGGCCTCACGTTCTCCCTGTACATTCAGGCTTGGAGATATGTGTCCTTTGTTGGCAAGTTGTGGCTTGTTGCCATAGCTGTCACATCCACAAAGACTCTGAGGAATCCGATGGTGTCTCAGACTTCCTGAAGATGTGTCATAGCAGAGTGGAAACATGAAAACGCACAGAAACATGTCAAAACACACACACACACACACACACACACCCACACCCCCACACCCACACCCACACACACACCCACCCACACCCACACACACACACACAAGAGGAGGGTTATCTACAGTAACTCTGTGATTTGTAGCGTCTACTGGCAGACTGAGTGAGTTTCTGAAGAGCCCAATTATGATGATTGCTATGTTGCTCCATAAAACTATCAATTAATCTAGAAACCAGCATAGACAGGGACCCTAAATGTGCTTTAACCAGTGGGCAGCAAATCAAAATGATGATTAGAAAATGAAATCCCACAGTTTTGGGGCACCAGTGGCCTAGTGGGATGAATTCCTATCAAATTTAATCAATCACCTCATATTATGTATTTGTTGTGATACACTACATCCTCTTGTACAAATTGCAAAGAGAGACAATCTCCAGTGGAGGTGCTCTCCTCAGTGAAAACCATTATCTTTCACTTATAACCATTTGTTCGAGAAGTCACTAACTCAGTACACTTAGTATATAAAACACAGCTAAACACTATACCCAAGAGTGAGAATCTGCCCCCAAGATTTGAGATGGCAATGGGCGAAGCTTAGTTGAGCTTAGACCTATAGTTAGACCAACACTAATGGATCAACACTGTCTAATAACTCCTACACTTAGACCAATTAACTCAAAATTACACTTTGGGTGTTAAAATCAACTCTGGAATGTTTAACAGAGATATTAACTCTTGTTTTTGCTGTGAAAGGCAGAAATACAGAAATAGACTATTCATACAAAAACATCTTTTTTTTATAGCAGGCCCACATGTTTACAAGCATGTTTATTCCTGCTGCATAAACATGAAAATTGTCAGTACAGTTTTTGCAGTCAGCCTTAAAGTCCCTGTAAAGTGAAATCCAAAATTTGTGTCTTAACACACTAGATATGTTGGAGTAAGGTTGCTGTAAACCTGTGAAAACACTGAGATCTACATGAATTTTACTGAATTTTGGATTTAGACTATTAGAAATGTTTTCACCTCTTTCCTGGCTGGGTTTAATTTGGGTGGGGCAAATATGTGGGGTGGTGATGTCACATTGGGGAATGACCCCTCCCCCTAAAACTACAATGATATAAAACCACCGAGCAGTTTAGTCTTCAGTGTAGTCTTTTGAATGAAATTTGACCTAGGGGTTCTTAACACAGTGGCCTATCATAAAATAAACCTAAATACAGATTTATTTTCACTTTACAGGGTTTTTATGTAGACACCAAAGGAATTGCATTGTTTTTTTTTCTGCATTGGATATATTTTTCAACACTTAAGTTTCCCACTGGGCTTTAACCCACAACTTTTTTTTGCAACATGTCAAAATCTTACAAATGGGTTCTATTAATTTAAACGAGTTTAGCTGTTCACATTACATCGTTAAAGGCCAGTCAAAGCACAGCTAAAAAAAGAGGATTAACCTGTGCACTTATTTTATACCACAACACATTCAATCAAATTAAAATATTTAAATCATGAGTTTAAATGTTATGACCAGATGAAGAATATGATGACAGCATTTTGATTATTTCTCCTTTTTATTTGGTGTTGTTGAATAAGTGCATGGGCTTGTCTTCTTTTCTTATAATCCTCTAAAAATATTTATGGGTTAAAAGGTGTTTATGTGATAAAAAGTGAAAACAAAAAAAAAGTTAACAAATTTAATTTACTTATATTAGCTAGTTAAAGCTAAAAGAGCTAAAAAAAATTGTATTAGTATTGGCTAATTATGGATAATATTTTTAAGATAGGTACTATGAAAACATGCATAATTGTACTTACACCAGCTGATTTTATTTGCAAAAAGCTTTGAAGACATATTGGTTTTTGACTCTCCTTGATTGCACTTTATATGTCCAATACTGGGAGAGCTTGAAGCACAAAAAGGTTTGGCAAAATGCAGCTATGGCGATCCAGCTGCTCAGTAATAGCTGTAAACCTGTGATATCTTACTTACTTTTACTTACTTAGAAAAAAATGTTTAGTAAATTTAATCTACTTGAATGTGTTTAGATCTTTGGATGCAGTCTGTTAAATTTGGCAATTGCAAAATTACTGTATTTATCTGCTGGTAAGGTATGTTCATTTCAGTTTAAAGTGATAAGAAAAAAATGTTGGATTTAAATAGCCTTTATTATTTTAAGTTACTCCTGAGGTCAATTAAACAGATGAATAAGCATACTGATTTAGTTTTCTATAACTGATCTCATTTTTATGAAGTAATGTTTTCTACAGATCTTTCCACGAATATTTGAAACAAATTTAAATGTCAATATAAGACTTTTGTTTTTCTGGTCCAAAAAGAAAAAAATAAAAGAGTTTCAAATTAAAGATCAAAAGAAAAATAATCTGTGTGGTTTTATTTTATTTTTATTTGTATGGTAAATTTCAGACTCTACTTACCCGGGTGTCCTTTGTAAAATTTTATTCCCTAACATTTGGAGTGCATCGTTTTTTTAAATTTATTTATTTATTTTATTTTTTATTTTTAGAATAGATAGGCTTCTTTCACACAACATTCTCTTGTAAACTATTATATAACTTTTAGAAATGGTGGGAAATAAGCCTTCAGGCTGCGGTTCAGAGGTTACAGAAATGTGGGTTACATAAACATAAGCCCACACCTGTCACCCGTGATGAAGATTAAAATGGTAAAAATCCACATTTCTACGAAGCAGAGGAGCCATTTCTCTCCCCATGTGACCCGGCTCTGACAGCAGCAGGGTCTGCACAGAAGTTAGGTGTCCCTCCTCGATTCACCCACAACCACAACCACATACACACACATCACACTCCCCTCTCCACCACCTCCTCTTGTCCTTATCCGCCCCTCTTGCTCGTAATGGGAATTCAAAGTCTTCTCAGTGATCGGGTTTTTTTGGCTCAGCTCTTCAGCTATTTTCAATTTTACTCTTAAATGGTCATTAGCTTTAGTCACATTTTAGTCATTTCTACCCTTTATAGTTTATAGTCAACAAAAACTGCAAAACATTTTAGTCCAGTTTTATTCTATACATTTTAGTCTTTACTTTGTGTCAAAACATTTATTCTCTTTGCCTGAATCTGGTGCCAAATCATAACAGTTTGTATGAACTCTGCCAAACCTACAAACCTTGCTTTCTACAACTGAGAGACAGAAAAGCAACAGATGCCTTAAAGTTTTAATGGATTTGTCCACAGTGGAGAAATGCTATGGAATCAAATGTTCAGTGGAAAATAAATTTGATTGTAGTTTCATTAACTAAACATACATTTTTTCATAGTTTTGGTCACCAAAGATATTTGTGTCAAGTTTTTATCTCGTCTTTCTAATGGAAAATGTTGTCAACAAAAAAAATGTAGTCAAACTGTTACAAAAGAAACATTGCATGGTGTTTTTCTTGTTACATGAAACACTGGAAAAATGTCTTTAAGCATGTATAACAAGGAACAAGGAATAAGGAAAGATCATAATTAACTCTAAAACTCTGCAGTAGCTACTCAGCACACATTGCTTTAAGTAGCCTAAACTTGAATAAATGACTTTTTCTTACTTGAGTAGATTTGTAGACCAGTGATTTTACTTTTACTACTAATAAAGTACTACTTCTAATGTAAATTCTATCCAGAGTAACTGTGCTTTGGCTTGTGCTTTAAGGATTCGGTTCTTCGAGCCGACTCGTCCACGAACTCCCCATCACTACTCCCTGCTCTGCTATCCAGCGTGCAATAGATGCTGTAGATGCGGCAGACTGAAACAGACACAGTTTGGTCCTGAATGCAGCAACCAGGGAGGATATCAACATCGTGACAGACGCCGCAGAGGACTACAACACTTCACACGACTGTTGGAAATGTAAGACCATCACTTCTTGTTTTTTCTGTCCTCTTTTTGTGTTCTTATCAGCTGCCAAACGTTACTTTTTATACTAAATGAGTCATCTTTGCCTGCTTGTAGATGTGTAACAGACCAGCATGCCCCCTGTCTACTCATACAATTTTTGTTTTAAGTTCCGAGCTTTTTTTTTTTAAAGCTTTCATGTAACTAAACATCTTTTCCTGTTGACTTCACTTTTTTAGATGTTTAGAAAGAGTCAAAACCACAAAGACGATAAAAGATGTAATTAGCCTACAGTATGGCTGAAAAAAGCTAAATCTTACAACATAACTAGCTTCAGTCTCTTGTACATTAAGGGAGTGCTTATTTGTGATTTGTCAGCCATGATTTCACCATTGAAATAACCCATTTGTCAAATATTTCACCAGTTTGGGTCATGTTGGGTAAAATGGACATGACTGGCTGACTTTGCGCTGTGAATAAGCTATCTGAAGTTAAGGCTTTGATATTAATTTATGTATGAATGGAACATCCGCTTTCTAAAATCGATTTCAGGGCTATTTTACACTAGAAAAGTCATCCTCATTTAACTAACATTGTTGTAGTTTAGCTTAAGACATGTATAAGCTAGCTTACAGCATTTACTTGCCCTCTAACGGTAACTGTCTCTACTCCTCTTTTAAAGACATTTATAAGGTGTATCAGAAGCAAGTTTTTTATTTTAAACTGCCATACAGTTTGACAAAAGAAAACACAGAAGTTTAGGTTGAGGAGGTTGAAATTAAATTCCAGAAAGAAAACTGAAATTCCAAAATGTAGGCTGTTCCTTTTACTGCAAATAAACCACTGAAGTTTGGATAATGGGGTTGGCAATTTAGCTGAAGTTGATGAATTGATTCTGAAAAAAAGTCAGCAGTGCACACATGAAACATTTATGGTAGTTGAATTTTTATAGAGAAAAAAGCCCTGGCTAGATAACTGAAATTAACTCAGTGAACTGATAATATGATAAGGCCGGTAAAGGTATTTGACTAATGTTTATATTCAAGAGTCTTAAAATCTCAATGTGATGCATTTAGACGGCACTATTTCTTTTTTTTTAATCAAACCATAGCATTAACATTAGTCTTGTGGCGACTTTTATTTTCACAAAATCCCTACTGATGTCTAATGATCTTTAACTTATTTTGCCATGATAGTTAAATGCAATGCATAATGTAAAGATTTCCAACATCGTCCCATGGTAATTTTTGAAACCATAAAATTTTGATATTTATTTACAATTCTGCGCAATGACATCATTATCCTTTTTTTTTTCATTTCTGAGCATGCTCCATAGTCCCTGCACCAAATAGCACAAGTACACAGAAGAAAGATGAAGGACAAAAGAATCAACATTGAGAGTGTGTGTACCCCTTAAAGCCACAGCAACTGTCTGTGTTGCAACTCCACAGTTAGTTCTGTCCAATGGCACTCACCCTCACCTACTGTGATGTTCTGGAGTGAAGCAGTGCAGAGCAGCTGGATTTACAAGACCACAAGACCACACAGTAGTTGAGACAAACAACATGCAACGTTGCCCCCTTTGTGTCTGTATTGACATCATGTTCATGTGGTAGTAGGTTATGTGATCAGCAGTCTATACATGGTGTTTCATTTCGAAATTGACCAGATTATATATATGTTCTCATGTCTGACTTCCTGTCTTGGTTGATCTGCTTCATCTGAGCTGGAAGCTGCTCTTTAGTGCGCATCGAGAGCTGAGCACAGTGGAGCGGTGCTTCTGGCAGTTCCTGGAAACAGATCAAGGTGCATGATGTGGAAACAAAAGCACTGATTAGAAAGGGAGTGATCAGCTTCAGTGTACATGGCGGCCATTGTAAGAATTCTGGGTTGGAGTGAGAGCTACGTAGTTTGGAAACAGGCAGTATTGTGTCACTCAAGACTAGCAGATGTAAAGCTGTCAGTGTTTCCCACTTTGTCAGTAGCTAACGTGTTGGTTGATTATTTAGTATGTGGTGTAAAGGATCAACCTGAAAAAGGCACAGTAGTAAGTGACTGAAAGGGGCATATTACCCCCCAGCATAGCAGAATCTGAACCAATTCTGCCAGAAAATAAAATCTCCCAAGTGTTTGTACTGGGGCAAGGACGAAGTCCAGTGTAATGGCCAAACTGAGGTATTGAGCCCAACTTCAGGGGCATGTAAACACACTGAATGGCATGTATTAAATGCTGACTGACATGAAAACACAGTAACAAAATGTGAATATATTGTTTTGAAATTTGATTGGATGGTTTATGGCTAAATATATTTTCAGCAATATCTCACACAACAATTTAATGTAATGTTAAAGTTGCATTTTGTATTCTGTGTTGTTTTTATTAATTTTCTTAACACTGTAAATACATTTTTTTAACATCTATAAAAGGTATGATGCTGTTTTACAGCATATCTTTAGGCATTACTATTTTCAGTTCCTTGTTATATAACTGATGGCAATGCACAGCTCTGCAATGAGTGAATATCCACAACTATTATTAATTTATCAAATTGATTTTTTTAAAGATTTATTTTTGGTCTTTTTATGCCATTATTGACAGAGGAGGACAGTGGATGAGTCAGAAACAAAGATGAGAGAACTGGGGAGTTATACACGTAAAAAGAGCCACAGGCAGAAACTGAATCCAGGCCGCCCGCGTACATAGGGCGCGACCTGATCACTAGGCCATCTGCGTCCCATCTACATAATATTTTGAGCTTAATCCTCAACCTTCACACATACACTCCTAAAAATTTCTAGAAAACTTCAGACGGACTGCCCCTGAAGTCTTCCTTCACACATACAGTGCTTAACAAATTTATTAGACCACCTGTCATATTTGTCTCAGAGACCATCCAGCATCATGAAGTGCTTTAATGCGGACTCTTTCATTTTCAGTGAGCTCTCCACGTTTTACCATTTTGAACAGGAATGAGGAATTTCAAACTGAATTCACCCAAATTTGAGCCGGCTCACTGGGCTTCTCTGAGAAGTCAGAAATGAATCAAGCATAACATTCAAGCACTAAAACTCATTTTTCTGTTCAGGAATGCAAGTAAATAACTATAATTTGACATATTAATCAAGAAATAATAATGTGCTTTACTATTTTTTCAGTTTTTTTGTAAATCAGTCAATTTGAAAATTCATGGATAACAATAATAATGATATTTTAGCATTAAAAATATCATTTGGGTTAAAGAGCTTCTACAAATTGGTGTATTAACCATTGCAGAAAAATAGAAAATGATTTTGGTAATTACCAGTGCTATTAATTTAGGGCAGCTGTGGCATAAACCTTACTTTGGTTAGGGTTAGGGTGGTCTAATAAGAGAGGATGGGGGGAAGGGTCTAAGGAGGCAGGACATGATGTAAAAACAACGACATGGAAAAGTTGGACAAAGCAACTGGGCATGATGACATTTTTGCCTTTATTTCGCTGAAACATGTAGTTTGACACACTCAATACGTTTGCAATAGAGCAGGGAATACTGGTGAAAAGAAAACATGTTATTTTTGCACCACAAACATGGAGATTTCTCCAGTTGTGCATTCAGAGGTCAAAGGATATAAAAATGATTACCCCTTTATCTCACTTGTGCTGAATTTTTCCAGGTGCAATCATGGATCAGCTCATCATGATTCCAGTGGGAAATTTACTGGGTGCTGGGGAAAAATATTTGTCAGTTTGTGTTCAACTCACCTATAAGACTTCTGGGTTTTTGTTGCACTCTCAGTAGAGCTCCCACATTTCAGGCAACATTTTCTACCTTAGCTATAATTAGCTTTCTATTGGTCATCAGTTTGCAGCGGTCAACTCTTCATCTTTATTCATCCATTTTTACAGTTACTTAGCTAGCCGAAGTTTGTTACTGTAAACCCTGCCCTTCTCTTTGAACTCTTAACAGTAAAGAAGACCCTTCCCCCGCTGTCAGCAGCTTAAAAGTTCTGTGGTAGCTTATAGAGACCCTGTTAGCTGTAGCTCTGACCAAGAATGTGCGTGAGCTTTCATTTTTTCAAAGGCTCCTCAGTGATTAGCTCTCATTCTTACAAAGTCATGGGAGAGCAGGACTGTTAACCTACTTCCCTGAGTGTGATCTTAATATCCGTATGTTCAGTCATGTTATGTAAGAACAGGCAGTTTTACTATCAAGAAACAGAAGAATGTTCTTCCAAAAGCTGCACATGGAGCTCCTCTGTCTCCTTCTACTTGCTCTAGTGTTACTTCAAACTACATCTAAGAAACTTTTTCTTTCACATGGGAGTCATTTTTGAGCATTTTTTGAGAAAATACTAGGGAATGTGCAAATTTTATAAATGTAAAGATTAATAATCCCATGTGGAAAAGGCTATTTGGAGCTGCAGTGTATCAAGCATTACAAAAACTGTAACACAAATTGTGAATGACCCTACTTTTTAAATTCAATTTAGCAAAAATGTAAGTATTTTAGCTATAACTATTTCCTGTTTGACGTAATTCAAAGCAGTCTGTGTAGAATAGAAGGGCATGTGGAGCCAAGGTCCCTCAGGTGATTGGGGGATTTTTTATTTTAATTTTTTTTTAGAGGGGTCTGTAGGGTCCTATGAAATCCATTTTGTTTTTTTCCAAATTCCATTTTTTTTTTTTTTTTTTTTTTTGGAATTCCATTTTTTAACCTTTCCACTAATTTTACCATAAAAAGAGTGTCTTGTTTATGTAAATAAATCAAATGTTCACTAAATAAATAGAAAAAGCCTTAAATTTATTGAAAAAGGGCCACAGTTGGCCCGGGAGCCGTTGTTTGGATAACCCTGATATAAAATAATTATAACCAGTGTAACTGTCAGATATTTCTAACATTTTAAGACACATTCACGTGTATAATCACATCCTCACTGATGTTTATAATGTAAACGAAGAAATCATTCTGTTCTCTCAAACAGAGAGAAACTCGAGTTTGAAGCCTTTGAGGGGTGAGCAGGTCCTCAAGTTGACTTCAGCTGTGTGCTTTGGGTGCACACACACCTATCTCTCTCTGTGACTCTCAGGTGTGGTGACATAAAATAACTCGAAGCACAGATAAGTTTTCTTGAAGGTGCAACATTATGTCGCCCTGTACTGCCCCGTGTTGAGCTACGTGATGTTTACTGGTGTTTCAGGAAGCTGCTTTGACATGCTTTGTGTTGTTTAGGAGGGGGCTGGGTGAGTGCCTGTGAAGTGAGGCACAAGTTGTGCCCCGCTTTAGTGATCCCCCCGGAACATATTCCCAGATATACGTTCCTCTTTCCAAAACAACACAGCATTTCAGTCAAATTCATTCAACTCCGCGATTTCCGCATTAAATTGTAAATTCCGTTTTTATTGGCCAATTCTGCAATTCCTTCTGCGATTCCGTAAACGCGGAAATCATAGGTGAGGCTGCAGACCAAACACCACTCTCACCAACCCGTCATCTGAGACACCCTATATTTCAGGAAGGAAAGGCTGTGATTTGCCATTAGAATGTATTTCCAATTTTTGTTTTTCTTTTTAATTCAACTTTATTCCCAAACAAAGTCTGGCAGTTACATTCATGAAATAACTACATTGCAAACATTACAGAAATATTTCATAAATTATACAGAGAAAAAGGTCAGAGGTCTAATCCAGGATTAAATTATGTGTAGAGCCGTTTTAGAAGTAGTTACATGAACAGCGGCTCGCTTTAGCGTCATTAGCTTTAGCTAAAGCTAACATAGTTACACTACTAATGTTATTACATTATTACATAAACCAAAGTAGCTAAGTAAGCTTTCACACATGAGCTTTCGCAAAAGTAGCTATGCAAATAATTTATCTATGTATCTTACATAACTGCTTTGTGAACTCAGCCATGTTAGCTACATAGCTATGTAATCTCTAGCTAATTCAGCTTTAGCAATGTGAGCGTTAGCAAACATACCAAAAGGTACCATGGCTACGTAGATAACTTACCTACATATCTTACATACTGTAGCTACTTTGTGAGCTGAGCTTTAGCTATGTTAGCTAATTTGCTATGTAGCTCTGTTATCTATAGCTAAACAAGCTTTAGCAAACATAGCTACAGCTAACTTAGCAATGCATATTCCATTGATACAAAACTTACATAGCTGCTTTGTGAGCTTAGCTCTTGCTTTATTAGGTATGTAGCTCCATTACCTCCATAGCTCTGATGGCTACGTAGCTTGGACAGCTACATAAGTTAGGCTCACTGTGTTGTGATGTCTTCATAGAGGACAAGCTTTTTTCCTGTAAGCAGACTGTTTACCAGGCTTTATTAAACTTTTTTGTAATCAGGCTTTAAAATTTTGGTATCCTACATTACCTTACCCTTTACTCTAATCCTAAACGTAGATTTAATCTAATTTTATTTGGAAAGTTTCAGCATGTATTTCTGTTCTGAAATACACTATATTGCTAAAAGTATTCACTCACCTTCCTTGACTTGCATATGAACTTTAGTGACATCCCGTTCTTAATCCATAGGGTTTAATATGACATCAGTCCACCCTTTGCAGCTATAACAGCTTCAATTCTTCTGGGAAAGATTTCCACTAGGTTTAGGAGTGTGTTTATAGGAATTTTTGACCATTCTTCCAGAAACGCATTTGTGAGGTCTGACACTGATGTTGGACGAGAAGGCCTGGCTCTCAGTGTCCGCTCCAATTCATCCCAAAGGTGTTCTATCAGGTTGAGGTCAGGACCCTGTGCAGGCCAGTCAAGTTAATCCACACCAGACTCTCTCATTTATGTCTTTATGGACCTTGCTTTGTGCACTGGTGCACAGTCATGTTGGAACAGGAAGGGATCATCCCTAAACTGTTCCCACAAAGTTGGGAGCGTGGGATTGTCCAAAATCTCTTGGTATGCTGAAGCATTCAGAGTTCCTTTAATTGGAAGTAAGGGGCCGAGCCCAACTCCTGATAAAACAACCCCACACCATAATCCCCCCCTCCGCCAAACTTTACACTTGGCACAATGCAGCCAGACAAGAACCATTCTCCTGGCAACTGCCAAACCCAGACTCGTCCATCAGATTGCCAGATGGAGAAGTGTGATTCGTCATTCCAGAGAACGCATCTCCACTGCTCTAGAGTCCAATGGTGGCGTGCTTTACACCACTGCATCCGACGCTTTGCATTGCACTTGGTGATGTATGGCTTGGATGCAGCTCCTCAGCCATGGAAACTCATTCCATGAAACTCTCTACGCACTGTTCTTGAGCTAATCTGAAGGCCACATGAAGTTTGGAGGTCTGTAGCAATTGACTTTGAGGTAAGTTGGTGACCTCTGCACACTATGCGCCTCAACATCCGCTGACCCCGCTCCGTTATTTTATGTGGCCTACCACTTCCTGGCTGAGTTGCTGTCATTCCCAGTCGCTTCCACTTTGTTATAATACCACTGACAGTTGACTGGAATATTTAGGAGCAAGGACATTTCATGACTGGACTTGTTGCACAGGTGGCATCCTATCACAGTACCACGCTGGAATTCACTGAGCTCCTGAGAGTGACCCATTCTTTCACAAATGTTTGTAGAAACAGTCTGCATGCCTAGATGCTTGATTTTATACACCTGTGGCCATGGAAGTGATTGGAACACCTGATTTCAATTATTTGGATGGGTGAGTGAATACTTTTGGCAATATAGTGTATATAGCCTCTCAGATGAACAGTCTGTGAGAGTGGCCATCAGAAATCTGCAGCCAGTCTGTGTTGCATTAGTCAACAGAGCTGACAGTTGTGACTGGGAGAATAATGTAATAGCATTTATTCTCCCCAATCTTGCAATTGCTTATCAAAGTGCCATTATTAAAAGTTACTCCTTTAATGTATTTCCCAACAAACAAGAAATAAATCATTCGATGTTAATGAAAACATTAAACTAAGAAAAAGAAACAACACAACGACATCTGTGGATTTAATAAAGGTTGAATGAAATAATGATTATTTTGACTCAGTGCAAATTAGATATGAACTGTTGTACACAATGGAATTATGGTTTTATGTTTTTCTCCTGTTTAATTAGACAAACATAAAAAAAGGAGAATAGGATTTTTTGGGTTTGATAAATATTGCATCTGCTGTGATTTGAAAATTGCAGTAGGCCATTTTGCAGTCTGATCTAAATTTTGATTCACTGCTCAGCCTTAGTTTCTGTTTCTAAAAATGTTTTGAAATGTGGACTTGTCGGACCAGAGCACACTTTTCCACTTTAGGGCGTTCTGTCTCAGATGAGCTAAGGCCCAGAGAAGTTGGCTAAGCCTGGATGTTGTTGACATTTGGCTTTCACTTTGCTTACATTTGTAGATGCAGTGATGTACTGTGTTAACTGACTGATGGCCATCTGAAGTGTTGCCAACTTATAATATCCATCACAGACTGATGCCAGATTTTAATGCTGTCCCAGCAGGGGTATCGGCTGTTCTGGCCATTCATTGTTGGTTTTCAGCCCTGCCCCTTTCATGCAGAGATTTCCCCATATTCCCTGTTTTATTTCTATTTTTTTTATATTTTGGACTATAGATTATGAAACCTCCAAAGTATTGCAATTGCACTTTGAGCAAAGTTGCTAATAAACTGTTGGACTATTTGCCCACAAGGTCTTTTCCAAAGTGGGGTGTATCACTAATGTTCTTTCTGCACAACTGAGCCTTTCAGGAGTGTTCCTTTTTCTACCCAATCATATCAGCTGTTACCCATCAACTTGCCTGAGAAATGTTACAGTTTTTTGTAGAATTCCACAACTTTCACAGCCTTTCTTGTCCTTGTCCCAACTTTTTTGGAACATGATGGAGGCATCAGTTAAAATGGGTGTATATTTAAAAACAAACAAAAACAGTAGTTTATCAGTTTGAACTCTAAATATCTTATCATTGTGCTGTATTTGATTGAATTCAGGTTTACACTGTCTTTTAAAAGGTGATGAGCAGGCAGGCACTGTTGGGAATAGTATCTGGTGTTTTTATGCTTCAAAATGGATTATACCCTCACGATTGTTTTAGCTAAATGGAAGAAAGGCTCATTTTGGTCTTTGCCTGGCCTCTCCAAACCACTGAAACCCTTTACAACAGTTGCAATAATTTCAGTTGGTGAATATTAACATGTAAACATGTAATGTTTACAAGCTGATATTCTGTCATGTGTGGGACCCTCAGATGACAGTGGATTTGAAATCAAGCTGACTGGAGAATGAATTACAGCCACAGTTAATTTGTTTTCAGCCACCTCAAGCTCATACTTAAAATTTACAGCTCATATTTATGCCATCACCTCAACTTTATGCATAGAGTTTCCCCTCTTTTAGTGTGAATTACAGTCAAGAAGTCCAAAATCTATTGCAAATCCTTCTCTTGTGTTTTTTTTTTTTAAATTTTGTTTACTTTAATCCACAAGATTTTGCAAGATATTGAGTCGGGACTCTGTTTTTTGGTGAATTAAGTGTGTGGGTGTGTAGTATGCTATACTGACCATTTAATTCTACAAAATGATAGAGTAAAACAGTCCAATCTATCATTATTTTCTATCATGTGTGGGTCCTTTGCTTTTCATAATATGATAGTTTAAGTTTAGTCCTTAGCTTTCTGTTTCAACTCAGTACCCTCACTGAATGCCACAACTGCTGTAAGTCAGTCTCAGTTTGTTTACATCTGCTTCACCCTGAGGCAACATGAGATCATATGAGGTCATGTACGCTGATCCCTCTTGTACTCCTAATAATCTTCATCCTGTAGTGAGTGTTACCGCATTGTTTTCAAATCTCATAGTTTGAAATGAAATTTCTTATCATAATATGAAAACCATTTTTATGTTGATTCATTAAAACCTGCAGGAGACTTATTCTGAGTGTAGACATATAGGCTGGGAGAGCCAGGGATTGTGCTACTGAGCTTAATATTCAGACTACCTCAAACACAAAGTCCATACATTAAATCAGAGTACAATTCTTAAGGACCTCTGGTACAGAAAATCTGTAGATTAGACATTTTGTCTGAGTTCATTCGGGTTAAACCAGGCAATTGGCTGGATTTTTTTATTATCACTTTGATGTCTCCATGAAGCTGTGTTGAACTGCCCACTTTATTTGACTCTAATAGGCTTTTAATCCAGTTGGATTTGGGCATCAAGTCTTAAAGTCAGATGCAGGTGTAGCGGTGGTACAGTAGATAATCTGAGGTGGTATGATCCTGGGTCGTTGAGTTCTCTGTCTCTCCTCTTTGGACCTTCTCTTTCAGCCAGGGCGTTCCTGTCCCATCCAAGTCGACTCGTGACGTGTTGGCATACGTATCCTGTCTTTCTGTTTCCTTGTCTCCTCGTTACCAAGACCCATTTGACGCCCGGGAAAGACCTTTCTTTGGCATCTCTGTCCCTGCTGTCAGTGAAATGTGTCCATGTGGAAGTGTGATGTGGAGGGCAAGTGAAGGAGCAGTTGATTCCCATACATTAGCTTGGCTTGGTGCTTGGTAGTGTACCTGAGTCTGCAGATTTTTCCCAAGCCAGTAACTCCAGGCCCCTCCAGCTACAAGCAGATCAAGGGTGGAAAAGAAAGTTGATTTTAATCCCCAAGGGGATTAAGAACCCCATGAGTGATTAAATGAGACTTCTGTCTCAAAAAGGACAAATTACTGTACCACCTCAGAGTTGGGAACCATTTTTACAGTGGTCTGCAGAACAAAGTAGATTATACGTATCTCCATTTCAGTGATTATTAATCACCTCGCGATCACAGGGAAGATCAAATATTTCTGCTGCTTAGAGTCCTGCAAGGTCAATGGAAATGAATTTTGTCTGATCTTGGTCATACCTCAGCTATCTTTTCCCAGGAAATGTATAGACATTTCCAGTGAAGCTGGACTGATATAAATCATCACAAGGAGAGGTATTCAGTGAATGAGCAACAAATCTGTAACAACAGGCCTTTAAGCTCAACTGAGTGGATCAAAACTGAATTAGCTGCTGAATAAGCGGGAGGTCTCTTGAAAATAGTACTTTCAGCTTGTTTGTGGTGTGCACAGCCCTTTTCTGTAGCTAAAGCTGCAGACACAATGAGACACTTAAGCATCTGTGTGAGACATAGGGATGGATCAAAACAAGTGACGAGAACATGTTGTAGGTCTTAAAAAACAGCAAAATCACAGATGAAGTGGAAGAATTTAATTGGAAGCAAATTTATGTAGTAAATTTGTAACAGCCAGTTTAAGGGAACAAAAGATGTAAACGAAGGATCCAGATTCAAGAGAGGCCACTAGAATCACCTTCAAATGTGCCACCAATTCATGAAGTTGATGTATGAGACAGGCTGGAAATGCTGGTCTCAGCTGTCTGCAGTTTTTCAGGGTTGGCCACGTACCAGATGATTTTCGAATCTTAACTGATTTTAAAATCAGAAGAGTCCACACACATGAGGACAGTTATAAAGGACGTTTTGCCTTTAAATGCACACAGTAGATGACTCCACCACTGCTCTAGACCACACACCTGCTGCTTATAGTGAAACATTTCACAGTAAAGATTCCAAACACATGAGATCTACTTTGGGACATAGATACATTGAGGACAAGACATCCTCAGCGAGCCTCCACAGTCTCCAAAATGTTGTCACTTGGTGTACCCTTTGCTACTCATAGCATCCACCATTTTTGTGCTGTTAGATCAAGCTAGCAAGTGGAGCTCAAAGGATGATGGGTATGCAAGGGCCAGTGGAAACTGTAGTTCTCACTTCTCTTCACTCTGATTCACTAATCAAACTGCCCTGAAGACCTATCGTCAGTATCCCACTATTGTCCACAACGGTATAGCGATAGTGCAATATTAATGATACTGTTACATCTTGTTAATTTTTCTTATTTGACACTGGACTGATGGCACTGATCCACATCACCAGTCCTAATTGGGTGGGCATTTAGCACCGCCCCCAGGTTTCATTGGCCCTCCCTGCTTGGAAGCCCTAAAAGACCATAGTTATTATTCATCAGTGTTTAATATCAGAAAATGTGCTGTTGTCACGACCAACTAGTTTTTAGCAGGAGCAAGAACCAGAGCAAGAGCAGCAGAGCAGATAGACCCACCTGCTTCTTCTCCCTCTCCTCTAATCTGTGCTGTTTTTAAAAGCCTCTGTATGTGGACACAGCGTGGTACGAGGACATTACAGATGCTAATACATTGTAATGGTGTTACACAGACATGTAGAATGGCAAATACATTGCTCTCATGTATTTTAATTTGCATTTTATATTGTGTTTATTTTATGATTTAAAATCTGGAGATGTTAGGCAGTTTTTAAGGTTATTTTGCTTTTTTGTTTTACTTTTTTTAATATATTTTTTGGGGTGTTTTATACCTTCTTTGATAGAGGAGGACAGTGGATGGAGTCAGACACAGGGATGAGAGAGTAGAGGAAAGACATGGGGGAAAGGAGCCACAGGAAATGAACCCAAACATTAAAATCAAGCCATGTGTGGCCAGCATTTCACACAACCATGACATCTACCTTTCCACGTAACTTCAGTTGTGTAAAAACATTACATTGCATTTTTTAATTGAATGAATGAACTCCAGGTAGAAACCAGCTTGAACTGTAATGCCTAGACCTGGTCGATCTGCTCACACCTTTGAGAGGCCTGACTGCTAATGTATTTATCCTACAGTAAGTGATATTGAGCGCCCATGCTTACCAGGCAGAAGGGTTTCTCCTTACAGATACACATATATGTGAAACCTGCTGTAAATCACTTCTGCATCATCAGCACTCTGCAGAGTGTGAGAGGATACAGCTCTCTGTCTCTTTATCTGTTGATCTGAAAGTGAGACACTGAGGAGGCTCAGGAACACGACAGCAGACTTTAGAGCAGCTATCCTGCCCTGTGAGACCTGATCCTGACTCTAGTATTGATTTAACAAACAGATGCCACTGGATCTTCCTTTGTTGATAATGTCAGTCCTGCAGCAGCCTAAGCAGATTACATTTAGAGCTGATACGATAAGATGAAGCCATTAAATAACATCAGTGACTAGAGAATCCTGGAAACTTCAGCTATTTTGGCTCTATTAAGGCACACCACTGGTTGTCATGGGTGACATGAACATCCACATGGATATTGCCCAGGCAACTGATTTTATTTCTCTACCGTCCTCCTTTGACCTGAAACAGGTTCAAACGCCTCCAACACACAAGGCTGGTAATACACTGGATTTGATTCTAACTCGCATTTGCTCCACGGCTAATTTGAGTGTGACACCACTTCACCTCTCTGACCACTATTTCATTCTGTTCTCGCTTGGTTTACCTGAATTTCAACAATCTTCAACTCAGTTAACATCATACCGCAGAAACCTTTGGTCACTTGACCCAAAACAGCTGTCTGACGAGGTCTCAGCTGCTTTAGCCTCATGTAACGAGTCCCTCACACTCAGTGTTAACGAGGCCACAGACACATTCTGTTCGTCACTGACCTCCTCTCTGGACAAACTCTGCCCTCTGGTGTCTAAGCCTACTCGAAATACTCCACCTTGTCCCTGGCTCATTGAGGTCATCAGAGCGCAAAGGGCAGGGCTCAGGGCAGCAGAGAGAAGATGGTGTAAATCCAAACAACCACTGACTTGACTGCTTATCATTAAAAACTCTCCTCTTTTGCCTCTGCTCTAAAATCCGCTAAGAAGGCGTTTTATCAAACAAAGATCTGTGCTGCCACTGATGCACGCAAACTCTTCTCTGCTTTTAACTCTCTCCTCTCTCCTTCAAACCCACAACCCTCCAGTATGTTGACTTCAGACACGTTTGCCTCCTACTTTACTGACAAGGTTTCTACCATCAGTAACCAATTCTCTGAGCCTGTACAGCTCAGTTTTCTACCACCAGCTAGTGATGCCTCACTTAGCTCATTCTCTCCACTGAGTGAGAGCGAAGTCACCAGGCTTCTGCTGGACTCTAAGCCCACAGCCTGTCCACTCGATCCGTTACCATCACATCTCTTGCAGGCGATTGAGCCCATCATCAGCCCTGTTGTAACTTGTATCATAATCTCCTCTCTGTCCACAGGTGTTTTCCCTGCTGTATTCAAGCAAGTGCAGGTCACACCACTGCTCAAAAAACCCACTCTCAACCCAGCCCTGGTTGAAAATTACAGGCCGGTCTCACTTCTCCCATTCCTATCAAAAATACTGAAGCGCACAGTCTTCGACCAGCTCTCAGAACACTTGCAGAACAATGATCTACTTGATCAGAATCAGTCTGGCTTTAGGCGGGGCCACTCTACTGAAACTGCACTTTTATCTGTAACGAAATCACTGCGCTTGGCTAGAGCAGCTGGTCAGTCCTCAGTTCTCTTACTGCTGGATCCGTCTGCTGCCTTTGACATAGTAAACCACCAAATCCTCTTCTCCACACTCTCTTCACTTGTTATCTCAGGATCTGCCCTACAGTGGTTTAAGTCCTACCTCACAAGGAAATCTTTCAGAGTATCATGGAGGGGAGGAGTGTCCAAACTGCATGGCTTATCAACAGGGGTGCCTCTGGGGTCAGTGCTTGGTCCCCTACTTTTCTCAATATACACCACCTCATTTGGTACAATCATCCGCTCCCATGGCTTTTCTTATCACTGCTATGCAGATGATACACAGCTATTCCTGTCCTTTCCGCCAGATGACACAAATGTCTCAGCTCGGATCTCATCCCGCCTTGCTGATATTTCTAAATGGATGAGGAAACGTCACCTTCAGCTCAACCTCTCCAAGACTGAGCTTATGATCATCCCAGCCAGTCCAACTGTGGAACCGCAGATCAGTATCCAGGTTGGATCAAATAATCTCATGCCCACTAAGTCCGCCTGAAATCTGGGTGTCATGATTGATGACCAGCTAACCTTCAAGGTTCATGTGGCTTCAATTGCTCGGTCCTGCCGATTTGCCCTCTATAACATCAGGTGGACCAGACCCTACTTGACAGAGCATGCAGCACAGGTCCTAGTACAGGCTCTTGTAATATCATGCATTGACTACTGCAACTCAGTACTGGCAGGCCTCCCTGCATGCACAGTTAAACCTCTGCAAATGATCCAGAACGCAGCAGCACATCTGGTCTTCAACCAACCCAAGAGAGCTCATGTCATGCCTCTTAATCTCTCTTCACTGGCTTCCCTTTGCAGCTCACATTAAATTCAAAACTCTAATCATTGCTTATAAAGCAGTAACCAAAACTACTCCTGTCTACCTGGAGTCCCTCATCCAGGTCTACACCCCTTCTCACCCTCTACGCTCAGCCAGCGAAAGGCGCCTGGTACTTCCAGCGCATCAGGCTCCTAAGTCACTAGCCCGACTCTTCTCCTCTGTTGTCCCTAAATGGTGGAATGAATTACCCAACTCTATTCGATCCACAGAGTCCCTCTCTACTTTCAAGAGAAAGCTTAAGACCCAGCTCTTTAGAGAACACTATGCACTTAGCTGGACTATTCTCCACTGTTGTCCCCAGTGGTAGAATGAGTGTCCCAACTACAGTTGGCTCACACTGTCCTGCTCTTCTTCTGGGATTTTTTCTTTGCCCAGCTCTTTGTGAGTAACCCAGCACTTAGTACTTGGTTATTAATTGTTGTGAAGTCAAATGGATGGCGATGATGAAAGATTTCACATTTTGCTTGTTTCATTGTTGGTGTAAATAAAAAAACAAAAACAAAACAAAAACAAAGAAATAAACCAAAAAACAAAACTTCATCTTTAGGCACAGGTGATCCACCTGTCTAGAATTTTAGGATTTGCAAATCAATAGATAGTAAACTGGTTTGCTTTTAGTTGTCACATTGATTCTTTTACACCTTTCCTGTAACATAAAAACAGATCGAATGTTGGCTTGTAAGTGTGATCCTGTACCACTTGTTGCCGTCTCTCATAGTGGATTTTTAAATGTGTAAAAACACCAAACGGATTCAGCTTTCAGGATTGTTGGAAAGACAGGTGATTCTTCGTTCCACAGATTAAATTAAGACATTTAAGGTGACATATCATTCCACTTCTCCACCTTTGAACACGGTCCCCTGTGGTCTCTGTGCTGTGCTTTGGTCTAATATAATGGGGATCAAGACTCAGGAATTTTTTGACCCCGTATAAACCAGCTCTAAACAGCCTTTCTCAGGACAGTCAGTTTTGTTGTCTGTTTCTTTAAATGCATATGAGTTTCTTCTCACCCTGCCCCTCTTTTCAATGAGGTATGCTGACTCAAGCACAGCTGTGAGCTTCAGTGGCTGTTGGTGTTAATCTATGGGTGGAGATACCACGTGAAAGCTGGGTATTATTATAAGGCACCTTTGAAAGGAACCTTTTGAGGAACACTGCTTTTCAACCCAAGGAACCAGGTCTAAATTGAGGCCTGGGTCTAAAAATCTACCTAAAAAGGTTCCTTTTGAGGGGTAGTACTCTCCAAAGATTCCAGAACTATGAGGGTTCAGGCTGCAATACTGAACTTTTCCTTGTAGGGATTATGTTTTGGGCTTTTTTTCTTTATTCAGGTAAGACAGCTGAAGAGAGACAGAAAATCTAGGGAGAGAGATTGGGGGAAGACATGCACCAAACAGCACAGAGACCCAGAACTGATCCGGTGTGTCAAGGGCCACAGCCTCTGTTTATGGGAGCCCGCTCTGCCAGCTGAGCTAAACCAGCACCCAGTGCTGAATGTTTCTGACTGGTAACTCAATAAAAAGCTCTGCCAGCTTTTACATGGTGTACAAAAGCTTTCAATATTCTTAATCATATTTATCAGCTACTTTCACAACTACATCTACAAACCCATTCAGCTGAAAGTCACCAATTAACACAGCCACTAATTAAGCAGATACACCTGGAGTCTTACGCCCACGGGCAGAAGAAAGTATTTGAATTAAAAAAGTGCAGGCCATGTGTTCTGACCACTCGTCATTAGTCTGAGCTGATCTGATGTTACTATTGGTTATTCATGTTTATGTTATGTTAGTTCTAAACTCTCAATTAATATTGTAATAACCTCCTTAAGTGTTATCATGTTTTAAGTTTACATCCCACACATCAGACCTAGCTCTTTAATGTACCCTCTCATGGTGTCTTCCAGCAAGATGAAACAGAAAGTTTATAATCTAGTCTTAAATGTCCTCAAGAACTTTAACCATGTCTAGATGCACTGTTTGGATAAAGCTTTGAATAACCATGACCTAGATGACCGAGCTCCCTTAAAGGCATTTGATAGGACTATAGTTAGAGGTTTTATAGAGACTGTAAAGACTATCAGATTTAATGTTTTCAGACCATGAACAAAGGACTGCGTTGGCTTAGTTCACATTTTGTGGGTCAGCAGACACTTCATATATCCACTACATGTCCAAAAATATTAAAAACTTTTTTTTATTTCGTGTCCCCTTTTATAATAAACACAACACTTTGTGATTCACAACATTACAAAACAACACTGATATCCATAAAACTTCTTTAAAAATCAGACTGCAGCAGTCACAGGAAAAGCTTTCATTATCCTGCAGTTAGTGCTACTGCTCGTGGAATTAACCCACCTAACAAAACATTTACTAGCTCAATATTTGCATGAAAAGACACCAAAATAACAAATAAGGAGAGAATTCTGGAAGTTAGCTGTCATGACTCTTTGCAGATGACTAACAAGCCTCCACAGAGGAACATCACTGTCCACTGGTTACTTGAATAGTGCACAGCAGGTGAAATCAGTCTGGAATAAAAAGCTTCTTTGCCTTACCTTAATAAAACGTTCAGACTCCAGCTGGAGACTTACCTCACTTTACCCTAACTTGTCCCAGTTTTCAGTGATGCTTCAGCCTTTGGCAACAATAAATCACATCATTACTTTCTGCTTCATTTACATTTTGAATTCTTTCTGTCACAGCATGAACTGTCTCCACATGTTCTCCTTATGAAAATCTAACACTGTAGGCGCCTTTTTTGAGTTAAGTCAGACCTTTGCTGAATGCTGCGATCTTTTTGATTATTAGCATTAAATGCTGTGTGTTGGTTGTTGTTCCCAATCAATAAAACAGCTAATTTAAACTCAGCCCTGTTGTAACTTGTATCATAATCTCCTCTCTGTCCACAGGTGTTTTCCCTGCTGCTTTCAAGCAAGCGCGGGTTACACCACTGCTCAAAAAACCCACTCTCAACCCAGCCCTGGTTGAAAATTACAGGCCGGTCTCACTTCTCCCATTCCTATCAAAAATACTGGAGCGCACAGTCTTCAACCAGCTCTCAGAACACTTGCAGAACAATGATCTACTTGATCAGAATCAGTCTGGCTTTAGGCGGGGCCACTCTACTGAAACTGCACTTTTGTCGGTAACGGAATCACTTCGCTTGGCCAGAGCAGCTGGTCAGTCCTCAGTTCTCTTACTGCTGGATCTGTCTGCTGCCTTTGACATAGTAAACCACCAAATCCTCCTCTCCACACTCTCTTCACTTGGTATCTCAGGATCTGCCCTACAGTGGTTTAAGTCCTACCTCACAGGGAGATCTTTTAGAGTATCATGGAAGGGAGGAGTGTCTAAACTGCATGGCTTATCAACAGGGGTGCCTCAAGGGTCTGTGCTTGGTCCCCTACTTTTCTCAATATACACCACCTCACTTGGTGCAATCATCCGCTCCCATGGCTTTTCTTATCACTGCTATGCAGACGACACACAGCTATTCCTGTCCTTTCCACCTGATGACACAACTGTCTCAGCTCGGATCTCATCCTGCCTTGCTGATATTTCTAAATGGATGAGGGAACGTCACCTTCAGCTCAACCTGCCCAAAACTGAGCTCATTATCATCCCAGCCAGTCCCACTATGGAACCGCAGATCAATATCCAGCTTGGATCAAATAATCTCTTGCCCACTAAGACAGCCCGGAATCTGGGTGTCAGGATTGATGACCAGCTAACCTTCAAGCTTCATGTGGCCTCGATTGCTCGGTCCTGCCGTTTCGCCCTCTACAACATCAAGAGGATCAGACCCTACTTGACAGAGCATGCTACACAACTCCTAGTACAGGCTCTTATAATATCACGTATTGACTACTGTAACTCAGTACTGGCAGGCCTCCCTGCATGCACAGTTAAACCTCTGCAAATGATCCAGAACGCAGCAGCACGTCTGGTCTTCAACCAACCCAAGAGAGCTCATGTCACGCCTCTTTTAATCTCTCTACACTGGCTTCCAGTTGCAGCTCGCATTAAACTCAAAACTCTAATCATTGCTTACAAAGCAGTAACTAAAACTGCTCCTGTTTACCTGGAGTCCCTCATCCAGGTCTACACCCCTTCTCGCCCACTACGCTCAGCCAGCGAAAGGCGCCTGGTACTTCCAGCACATCATGCTCCTAAGTCACTAGCTCGACTCTTCTCCTCTGTTGTCCCTAAATGGTGGAATGAATTACCCAACTCCATTCGATCTACAGACTCCCTGTCTACTTTCAAGAGAAGGCTAAAGACCCAGCTCTTCAGAGAACACTTTGCACTTAGCTAGGCAATTCTCTACTGTTGTCCCCAGTAGTAGATTGAGTCTCAGCCAGACTATTCTCCACTGCTGTCCCCAGTGGTTGAATGAGTTTCCCAACTATAGTTAGCTCGCACTGTCCTGCTCTACTTCTGGGATTTCTTTGCCCAGCTCTTTGGGAATGATCCAGCACTTGGTACTTGGTAAATAGTTGTTGTGAAGCCTAATGAATGGCGATTAGTGATCCCACATTTTCCTTGATTCATTGTTGATGTCTAAAAACAAACAAAAAACAAAAAAAAAACAAAAAACAAAAAAAAAACATAAAAACAAAACAAAAAAAAAACAAAACAAAACAAAACTACATAAACAACGTATATTTTAGGTACTCTGCCTTAAACTCTACACGGCAGCACTTGCGTCCAATTGAACCTGAAGCACTTGATGGCACTTACTGATGTTGTTTCTTCTTGTCTAGATCATTGCTTGTGTTGTTCTTGCTCTCAAATGTACGTCGCTTTGGAGAAAAGCGTCTGCTAAATGACATTGTAACATTGTAACATTGTAGATATCTTGACTAGTTTAATAAATGATAAAGGCCAGGAGCACATATTTTGGTTATAAAAGCCTGGGAATTTTGCATAATATGTGACCTTTAATTTCATGTTGTTGTTGCAGACATCAAACTTTGAGAGAAGAGAATTTTTATCTTATTACTCTGATTCACATCAATCACACAGACACAAACAGGTGACATTTGGGTTGTTATTGGACTGCCCTTAGCATCAGAGAAGAATATGATGACGACTGGACTCAGACTGAGGAGGATCAGGAGAGGAGGGTGAAACTTTCTCCCAAGGGGGGTGGATTAATCGAACCTGGGGGCGGTACTAACTCCCCATGTGACATCATGAGGGGAAAATCTGAGGACGGCTTGTTTCAGCAGACATTTTCTGAAAGGTGAAGAAAGAGAGGCGGGAAGGGAATGGATTTTTCTGATTCTTTGGGAGATTGTGCACTGGCCAGGGGCACAAATGTTTGCTAGAAAAGCCTGAAAAAGTGTATTTTGCATAATATGTGACCTTTAATCATAGTTGTATTATTTAGCTCTGATTTGACAGCGATTTGAAATAGCTATGGTGCATCTGTTCCTGTTCTGTGTTAGCCTACTTATTCCATGGTTTGATTATGAAAGAGCATCCTCAATCCTAGCCAAAGTTACACATGTGGGAAAAACTTGTTTCATCTGTTGTTTAAGTTGTCATCAGAGGCATTCAGTCTCAAGATTGTGCCTTTTGGTGTTCTTTTTTAACCTTGCACCAGTTTATTGCCATAAAAACTTTTTTCACCAGTTCTCATCATCTGTACAGCTGTGATATAAACCAACAGTGCTTTAAAAAACAGTGAAGATTCTGCTTATAAAAGTTAAAATTCTGCCCTCTTCTCTTTTGTCTTCTTTTTTTGGCCTAATGTCACGCTGCTTTATTCCATTTTTACAAAAGTGACCTTCAAATTTCCTCGCACAGCACTAAATCCCCAGGTTGCAGGTGTGTAATTAGACGTGTCAGCAAATGATGAAGCACATCTGACCTCCTGTGTTTTCCTGCCTGTTCTACCCTTCATCCCCCTCACAGACAGAAATACAGCTGGTATGGACAATAAGGCATTGGAACCGGACTCTGTGAGTGTCCCCATGGAGGAGGCCATCATCTGCAATGGAAGCAGCCAGCCTCAGCAGGATGCATCCCTGTTGTCTCACCTAAAGAAGGTTGAAAACCAGATCACTGAAGCTCAACGTTTCTCTCACCTGCCTAAACGCACGGCCGTGGATCTGGAGTTCATGGACCTTTCCTACACCATCCAGGAGGGACCATGCTGGAGGAGGAGAGGTAACATGCAGTGAGCCATTTTGGAGACATTTGAGTCAAAATTAGCTTCCTTCTATCTAAAGAAGCCGTATGGGTTAAAGACAATCCAAAATTAGTTTGTTATGGGATTTTTTTTATCACTGTGGATCAGACAGCTCAGCTTGTATGAAGCACACAACAGTTTAGGAGAGTTCTGGTAAAGTTAGCCTTGAATAAGAAGTAGTATCGTAAAGCATTGCTGTGCAGCTTCTGTCTGTCTTATTCAGCCACAACAAGCTGAATAAAGCTCCTCTGTTAGGCCCTGAAGTGTTTCTGTCCTCTTCAGGTGGCTTCTAGAGAATCCTATTACTGCTATATTTCTCCTTGGTTTTCAGTTTATCACTGCTTTTGACAGACTGACTGAAGCCGGTAGCAGTGAGTGTATGCACTGATGCTCACACTTAATGTAGCAAACCCTGATCTGTATTGATCTCTGCGGGTAAGATCATTTCCCAACAGAGAGACAGGAGAGAGAAGGAAGAGAATGGGTGATAGTTGTTAAAAAATATCCTTCCGTCAGTGTCCATAAAAGCTACACAGATGACTGTGAACACTATGTAGAGGAGACATAGGCTGGACCGGCTCAGGAGAAGGAACGGGTAAAGTATGAAGTCTGCTAACTGACTGTCAGAGGCAGGGATAGTCCCCCACTGTGTAGTACATGTGTGAACAAGAAAGTCAAGATAAGATATTTTCCTAAAAAGTAAATCCCTTAAGTCATCATAAATCCCATATAAGATCCCACATGCCTGATGAACCAGTGATACAACACTGACAGTGTTTCCTGATCAGGTGTATTCTGCAAAGTAGCTATTGTGAACATGTTTCATGAAAAAAAAAAATATTGTTTTTAAACCCAGTCCTGCAAACTGTTGGTCAGATTTGTTAGTTCATGGGGTTAAGTAACAGATGTACCCACAGATTTATCTGGGCCACTAAAAATCTCAGAGATGGGCCGCCCCCATTTTTGCCAATTTTAACACATTTTTGCTGCTTAAAAATCACAATTACTAACTTTTCCACCCAATGTTGCCAATTTTAACCTTTCTCTGTCACTTTTTAAACCCCTTTTCACCACTTTTTAACCGTTTTTGCCACCATTAATCTGTTTTCGCCACTATTTCTGCCAGTTTTGCCAATTCAAACCACATTTTACTATTTGTTACAACCCTTTCTGTCACTGTAATCCAATTTGTGCCACTTCTATTTCACTGGCTTTACTGCCTTTCTTGCCTTTTTTTAAGCCATTTTACCACTTTTTAAACCCTTTCTTCCATTTTCCTGACTTTTTGCCACTACTAATCTGTTTTTCACTTCTTAGCTATTGTTGTCCCTGTTAACCCTTTTTTTGCAACTATTAACCCCATTTTATGCCCATTTTTGACAACTGTAACCCCATTTCACAATTTTTTACACACCTTTTTGCCTCTGTTATTCAATTTTTGCCACTTTTGACCCCTTTCTACCAAATTTGACCTATTTTCATTGTCACAGAGTAACATTGAAATGTACCACGATTTTGCTGACCTCCATGGGCCCCCCATTTGGCTGGGCCCTGGAAAGCTCTCCCCTTTATCCCCCCTTAATGGGTGACCTTGCCAGTCTCCAACTTAAGATTGTCAATATGAATCATCAGTAACTTACTTCCATGAAGTGGGTGCAAACCGTTCCTTTTGAGGGGTCACTTTAAGGGGATAAATTGCTACAGGATGTTTTTTTAGATTTCTACTGGACAGCACCCTACAAACTCCATCCAAAGAGTAACACAGACACTCAGAGAAAAGCTAGAAACAACTTGTGTTTAGTCCAGTTTACTTGGTGTAATTTTTTTGAAGTTTTCTATAAAATAAATGTGTAATGTTTGAGACCCCAGTAGTCAGACACTCTTTCTACTCTGATTTATTCTGAATGTGATTTAGATGATATGATGTTGCTTGTCTCTGTGGCTATGAGCCCTTGAGTGTGATGTTAAGTGTACTGTCTGCACGTGAGTGATTTTATTGTCTGAGATTTCCGGTAAGTGTTGCATTCTCTGAGACAGAGGAGAGGAGAGGAGAGGAGAGGAGGTGAAGTGTGGTTGGGTGAAAATATGTGCAGAGAAACTTTTTTTTTCCTGAAGCTACAAAGGAACTTCAAAACACCAGCAGTAAAAGAGTAACAAATGCATACTTCTCCTTTTTATTGATTTACAGCTCGGTCTGAGTCCAAGGCTGAGGTGTACTTGCATCTGCGTACAGCTTCAGCTTCATATGTCCTCAAACATTAAAGATACATGCAGTAATGCACATGGACAGTAGGTGGTGTGTAGAGCATGGAAGATGTGTGACTTATGTATGCTCATCTGGTTGTGTTTGTAAAAGTAAGATAAGAAAGCAAAAATATCATTGGTCTTTTTAGTCAGTTTCTAGGTCTTCTGACTCTTTCATGTAACTACTCAAAACACTTTTTGCACTGCAGGTCATGCTCCACCACATTCATACATTAATGTAAAGTGCCCGTCAGGAGTAACTAATTCATTCATGCATATTTACACACCACTGACACAGCAGTATAGGAGCATGTTTGTTGTGATATTCTAATATTTTAAGTCATTGTATTTTTTTATTTTCATGAGCAGTTATTCGTAATCATCAACATGAAAACAAAAAAACTTGAAATAGTTCATTTTGTAATGATGAATCTAGAATAAATGGAAGTTTTAATGCTTGAATTAAATCACAGAAAAAATGAACTTTTTGATGATATCCTAATTTTTTAGATGCACCTGTACCTTGTTTGGGTTTGGTGGGATGGCTCTTTCATTGGAAAGATAAGAGAGCCAGTCTTCCATACATCTGTCCCTAAACTGGATCTCAATCAGCCTCAGTTAGATGATTACTGCTGAAGCAATTTTCACTGGCCATGTGGCATACACAGTGTTTTGAGGAGTTAAGTCAGGGCAGGGAATGAGATTTTGTTATTTGTCCACTGGAGAAGAACCCTAGAAGGGACTTTACATTGTTTTGTCTTATGGAAGGGTATCCTAGAAGGCTATCAAAATGTTTAATCCTCTGGAAATTCACCCTGGAGAGCACTTTATCATGTTTTATGTAACATAGGGGGCGTCCAAAAGGGAACTTTGGCAGTGCTTTTTCAAACATTAGGGCACCTGGGGGTGATGGCCCCTCTTGTCCTCTCCTCTGAGTCCACCAGTGTCCCAAGGGGATGAGACATGGTAAAAGGTTTCTGCATTAAGATAAGTTCAGTCCCAAAAGACCTCCTGAATCATTGTGCCCCTGTGCAAGATACTGAACCCCTAGTTTCTCTAAAAGGTATAGCTGTTATGTTAATGATTATTTTCTTAGTATCCTTGCTTCCAGTTATGAATATGTTTGTAGCATAACTACCCTCAGTGGTGAGAATGACAGAACGCCTCTTAATTCACAGGAAATGTTCCTTTCCTGTATTTTTTAGAAAAAGGTAATCTTTAAACTGTCATTAAATCAACAACAAAACTGTTTTTTTCTTCAGACAGGCAACAGTCAGTGTAAGGAAGTGTGATAGGAAAATATGAGCATTTATTTTGAATTCATTTCGCTCTTTGTGTGAAACACAAACAGTACCATGGAAGGTAAAATAACAGACATGTCTGAACACTCAGAGTAGTATAAACATAGCCTCAGTGAAATGCCATGTCTTGGAAATGGGACAGGAGTATGCAACAGACTTTGTTTTTCATATAAATCACACCATAACCTGCAGAAAAACATTTCTGACTCACAGCTATAAAAATGAAGCAATTATGCCTGTCATATCTGAGCCAGGGAGACTGCAGGGAATTCATAGCTTAGGGATGCATTCATCGTTAAAAATCGTTAAAAACACTTGAACAACAAAATGACTCAGAAATGTTTAAAAAAAAATAGTAATTAAAGTTGAACTTTATCAACAGCATGTGATAAATAAGAGTCAGTGTAAACATGTGTAGTAGTCTCCATATCTGCTATAGTTTGTTATTGCAGCTGCCATTCATTGGAATTTTGCTTTTACGTAGAGAAAAAAAACATGTTTCACATATTTGCTCTAATGCACAAATCCCTGTAATATTCCACATTTAAAGTCCCTGTAAAGCAAAATCCAAACTTTGTGTCTTAACCCTAAAATGTGGACTAGAATTAGATATAAACCAGGTCATTGATAAAATCTGCTAAAACAATGTAACATCAAATTATTGTTCAAACAAACCAAACAAGTCATTATAGTATGTTATCATGTAGTGCCATTTCTTTTGCTGCAGTGTCTTAAACACTGAAATTATAATTCACTTAAAATGAAAGAATTTCTTCACTCTGTCCATGGTGCTGAAATCTGTGTTAAATCAGACACAGTGGACTTTCCTGTTTACTTTGTGAGTCACTCACCATGTCAGGCACTGCTATGCTACAGCTGGATTACAAAATGTTTGTCTGAACTATTTAAAAAGCAGCGTGTTAACTTTTTTGACCCTGGTTGCATTACCCTGTTGTTTCCTCTCTCTCTCCAGCCTTCTATTTTTCATACTGCTTGTGCTGTTCAGGGTCCCCTTTGACTGGAGCCAGCCCCAGCTGTCACTGGGTGAGAGGCAGTATACACCCTGGACTGGTGGCCAGTCAGTCACAGTGCTTGTTTTCTGTCTATGATGCTAAAATTGCAGATATGGCCAACTTCCAAAATTGACTCTGCTTACTCTAGTTTACAAGTACATTTTATTGCTCCCTCAAGATTCCTCTCTTGTGGTCTTAATTGGGGGGGGGGGTGTCCAGAAAGATACAGAGAGGTAAAAGTCTTTTGAATGCAGGAATCTGCACATATGCAGATAAAACAGCAGAAATGTTACAGGAAGCAAAAATCAAAGATCGTCTAAACAAAGATTAACCTTTTTTGACATGGATGGTTAAATAAGCTATTCTTTTGGTCAACTTTTTGGTTTTCCATATTCATGGAAATTGCAGGGGTTTCCTGGAAACCTGTGTTCATTGTCCAACTTTAGCACATATACAGTGCAGTACTTAACAAATTTATTAGACGACCTGTCATATTGGTCTCAGAGACCATCCAGCATCATGAAGTGCTTTAATAAGGACTCTTTCATTTTCAGTGAGCGCTCCACGTTTTACCATTTTGAACAGGAATGAGGAATTTCAAACTGAATTCACCTTTTTATACCCAAATTTGAGCCGGCTCACTGGGCTTCACTGAGAAGTCAGAAATTAATTAAGCATAACATTCAACCACTAAAACTCATTTTTTTTGTTCAGGAATGCAAGTAAATAACTATAATTTGACATATTAATCAAGAAATAATAATGTGCCTTACTATTTTTTCAGGGTTTTTTTGTAAATCAGTAAATTTGAAAATTCATGGATAACAATAAAAATGATATTTTAGCATTAAAAATATCATTTGGGTTAAAGAGCTTCTACATATTGGTGTATTAACCATTGCAGAAACATAAAAAAATGATTTTGATAATTACCAATGCTGTTAATTTAGGGCAGCTGTGGCATAAACCTTACTTTGGGTGGTGGCCTAATAAATTTGATAAGCACTATATATGGCTATCATGTTATTGTCATATGACAGAATTTCATTATTTCAATCCATTGATTGAAATGAGGCTTACCACTGGGAAATAAGGGATTGAAAATTTTGAGTTCAACCATCTGAATACTGTAGATGATATGGCTGGTAAATCCTCAAAAATGTTCATCATGCTACATCCACTAACAATAAAATCAGCTATGCTGTTAAAGGGAGAATGTGCCGAATTCATCACAATTAAATCACTGGTCAGCTCTTTAAGTAAGCTGATTCACTTCCATTCTGCCCTTTTCAATGCAGATTTTAACACAAGATCAACATTTTTAACTAACCAGACTTATTCCAGAGTTAGGAACACTTTCCATGGACTCTCCTAATAAATGCAGAGCAGCTAAACCCAGACTGTGCATGCTACTCCCACCTCTGAGTTTTTCCCCCTCAAGCCGACAGTTGCAGGTACCACATTTTGGTTTGATTTTTCACCATGCCAATGTGTCAAGCTTAAGAATTGACTTGCCTTTGGCTTAAGTGCTCTTTGTGCCTACTTGTTGGTCTGTTTCTAGGCTCTGAACTCTGACAAACAGTCACAGTGAGTGGTTCAGGCAAGAGCAGCAGAGAGGGACAGTGATGTCTCCTCCTCCCTGAAATTTTTCCTCACGTTTCCTGTTGACCTGCGGACATTTTTTCTTCCGTTTACCTCAGTAAATTAACCTACATAGCATTCTGTCTGAACATTTTTGCAGTGATATTGCAGTGCAATAATCCCAAACAGTTTTAATGATAATCAAAATATGAACAGGGTCATTTTATCATGGTTATCATTAAAACCTCATCTCTACTACTGACTGGTGCCAGCTCCACCTGTAGGTCAGTTTTAAAACCTTAATGATATGTGACTTGTACGAGCTTTCAAGAGTAACAACAATATACAGTACATTTTGTTGTTACAGTACATGCTTCTACTCTTAGGTTTTAACATTGTGCTGAAATATGAAGCAGGTGAGTGTTCACTGCTAATGCTGTTAGACTGATACTGTTCAGCTTGGTATGCTCACAGGCTGCAGCAGTTGCTCTCTATCTGATCTCATTCTGTAGCTCAACTTTTGTGATTTTCTAGAAATGAACAGTGCATTTTCCTAGATTTTCTGTTAGAGGCACATAATGAACCAGAAAGAGACCACATGTGATGAAACAAAACTAAGTTTATACCCACAATCCTGAAGTTGACATTATGAATTATGATGTGACATGGCATAACATGACACAAATCAAGGCCAGTGATAACAATGCTGCTAATGAATGCACGACCTAACCACTAGGCCATCTGCACCTGTCCCTGGTCAGATTTTGCTTGGCATGCTAACTGTCCACACTTCATCTGTTGAAAATGCAATAATTTTCCCTCTGAATTTTAGGCTTCCCTTGTGAAGAAAAAACATCTAGCACTTTTATTTTGTGGACAAAGAAGTGTGGCCCTTCCTAATGATCAGCCTTTTACAGCTTTGAGCTGAATAGTTTTGCTCTCTTTGTTGAAACTAGTCAGAGTGATTATTTCCATGTTTACAAGCTCTGCTGAGTAAGAAAAGTGAAAGTAAATCAAGAAAAAATAAATATTTGAAAAAATTGAAGGAGATCAGTCCAGGACTGAACCACTGGACTGAGATCCTAGATCCAGGATTTACCTGGCTGTTGTACTGCGGCACTAATTGCAATCAGTATTAAAGGACAATCTTCAGTTGAGCAAGCTCGCAGTTAAACAGTTCATTCATTTAAGCATTCATGCATCCATTTGGTAAAAAAAAGACAACAAAAAAACATACAAATATGCTGTTACCTCACGCTTTAGCAGTCAAAGACCTTTTGCCCTTCCTGGGTCATACACCTGATCTAGACATTTCTTCATAAATGAGCCGTAGCCATACAGGGACTCTCGCAGTCAATAAAAACACTACATCTTAATGTATATGAGAAGCTCATGGATTTGCTCATTGTATCACAAAAGGACACATTTTGTACTAACATAACCTCCCATAATTTTCATGTATTTACTCATTTAGTTGTGTAAATACTACTTAAAGTTTGCGCTTATTCGTACTCCTTGGACTGATACTTTGTGTAACATGAACACCCTCTACTGGAGCCCTTGTTGACTTGAGCAGTGCAGCCTGTGTGTTGTCATTGGACTGCATGATGCAGTCCCAGTGGTGAGGTAATATGTCATAACATAAACTCTACAAAAATAGTTTGACATAAGCTCTTTTTTATTAAAGCTCTTTGTCATATATTTGTGAGAATGTCAAGAACCAACATTAAACATTTCTGTTATGATACTGGTTTCCTTTTGAGTCATTCAGGCTCACTATGTTGTTTTGCTTTGCTTTGCTGTGATGTAATTTGTTAACCGACAGCTATCTAAATTGTTTTATTATTTTTGGAGTTAATGTATTCATTTTAGAGTGACTATGATCTAATATGCTTCTGTTTATCAGAATGAATGTTATGCTGGTGCCAAAAGTGAAAATGTATGTCTAGTTCATCACACAACAAAAGAAAGAGAGAGAGAGAGAGAGAGAGAGATGGTGGGGGGGTGGGGGGTCTCAACACATATGATAAGATCTTGTTAGATGAAGAAAAACTGTTAATACTTTCTGTGTAAAACTTGACAAAACTATTCAGAAGGCGTCTGTTCCATCATTGGATTCTGTGTTGTTCCCAGGTTTCAAAGCTTTACTGAAGTGTCTGTCTGGAAGGTTCTGCAGTCGGGAGCTGATAGGGATCATGGGACCTTCCGGGGCTGGTAAATCCACGCTAATGAACATCCTGGCTGGATACAGGTGAGAGTGGATTCCCCTCTTTTTTTTAGCTAAATTATAAGAGTTGATGGCCATGAAGATAATAAATAAATGTAAGTACTTAACATTAAAATTATACATTAAAGAAAGGAACTTCAATTGTCAAACTAAATCATCTCCTCAGAGTGTAACAGCTGAGCACAGCATCACCAACATTGGATTCTTCTCTGTCGAACAGCTAAAAAGGAGAAACAGAGGATCCAGGGACTGTTATCTGACAGCCGTCCCCTAAACTGCAGAGTTTTCCCAAAATGCTTTTGGGTATTGGACCTTTTTGCACCAGTTGTCAGTTACTGACACAGTTCTTCATTTTCAACTAAAAAGTCTATTTCTTTAAAGATCTTTATGTATTGCTGTCAGAAAATTTACAATAACAATTTGAGACTGTCATTTTGGTAATTCAGACTCTATAGTATGCCCCTAAAAAGGAACAGGCAAGGTTAAAACTGCCAGAACTCCCTTTTAAGGCTTGACATGACAGCCCAGTGTGTTTGTGTTTGTGCATCACCTGGTTAATCTTTTCTTTCCTCGATACTTTGTCTGACCCTGTGACTCATCTGTGACCTTCTGCTGCCTGCAGGGAAACAGGGATGAAGGGTCAGGTCCTGGTAAACGGGAAACCCAGGGACCTGAGGACATTCAGGAAAATGTCCTGCTACATCATGCAGGAAGACATGCTGCTGCCTCACCTCACTGCGCGAGAGGCCATGATGGTGAGATGATACACTGATCATTGGTTGTGTTAAAGAGTTTTGTTTTGCCACCCATTTAGTCTCTGTAAAGTGTTAAACTGTTTTCTACATGACTCATTTCTTTCCTCTCTGATGCAGGTTTCAGCAAACTTAAAGCTAGATGAAAGTATCGATGTGAAGAAAGAACTGGTAAGCTAAGCATAGAAGTTCTGCTTTCTTTACATAATAAAGGTCAAAACAATGATGTTACCCCTTAAGTGCCTAATTCCTACTCTTTATGATAAAGTTAAGAGTTTTGAGTTTGTGGACCCATCTAGTAGTAAGATGCCCTGATTTTAGTTGGCATGGAGGTATAGTGACGTGCTAGGGCTACATGACCCCTCAAACAAGGATTTTCAAAGGTACACTCCAAATAGAGTGTTATGTTAAATCTCCCTGGACATTATGTCTTACCTGCAAGATTTGAAATTTACAACAATGTTACAATTTAACGTTGTTTCAATACATCATGACAAACAAGCATTTAGAAAGAATAGCTCATAGTGTCCAGTATTGTTGTTGCATCTGTTTGCATGCTGGCAACCAGGCCTGCCCACAGAATTGGCTAAGGTCCTGAGAAAGTCAGAGAATGGGACCTCCCCAGGTGTGATTTATTGATATAAATGCATGGTGTTGGATGTGTAGAATTGTTGCTAGCAACCTGGATAATAGTTAATTCATTTTGGTATGAAAAGCATGTGCTATTACTGGGTTCTGATGTGCTACTTTTACCCCGTTTCAACACTTCCCCCAATCCATTTTTGCTACTCCTTTTTGGCATTTGTAACCCATTTTGCCCTTTTTTGCCATTTTTAACCCATTTGTGCCACTTGATATCCATTTTTCCAATTTTTCGGCCACTTTTTTTGGTATTCAAAGCCTATTTCTGCTGCTTTTTGCAGCCGCTTTTGATGTTTTTTTTACCCTGTTTTCCCTTTTTAACCCATTAATGTCACTTTGCACCAATTTATTGCCACTTTTGACCCTTTTGGATATTCTTCATCCCTTTTGCCGATTTGATCCATTTTATTTTTTACAGTATATTGCTACTCTTTTGCTACGTTATGCCAATTTTGCAACTTTTTTTAGCATTTATATCCCATTTTTGCTGCTTTTTCTACCATTTTGGTAGCTTTTCAATTATTTTTGCCAGTTAACCCATCATTGCCATTTTTGCTGCCTTTTTTGTGCCTCTTTTCCCAATCATGTAATTATTTCCCATTAAAGTTGCCTCAGTTTTTTCCTGTTTTATTTTCTGGCATTCTTACATTTGTGCACATCATGGCCTAGCTGTGAAGTCTCACATTTCAAACTTTCTAAATGGTTTAGTGCAGCGTTCACATCAACATTGTTAACATTACCAATAAAAGGTTATTTGCCTCTCAGAAAATGGTTTTACATTTTGGAAATGGCTACCTTTGCACTTCTACGATTTCTACTATTGATATCACAGCTTAACTTTACAGCGGCCTGTGATTTTGCTGACCTCCATGGCCCCCAATTTGGCTGGGCCCCAGAAAGCTCTCCCTTGATATGTGAAGGCTCTACCTCCCGTACTACTTTTAGACAATCAACTTCATTCATCATTCTTTAAGAGTAATATTTTATTTATAAATGAACAGTTAAGGAATCCTCATCACTCTAACTCTGTTTGTTTAGGTGAATGAAATTCTGACTGCTTTAGGACTCTTGGACTGTGCTCACACTCGTACCAGCTCTCTGTCAGGGGGTCAGTGTAAGCGTCTGGCCATCGCCCTTGAACTGGTCAACAATCCTCCAGTTATGTTTTTCGATGAGCCAACCAGGTGAGACAAACTGATATTGATGGACTTACTAATGTTAAATCAGATGTCTTTTAAAATGAAGATACTGTGTTTTACTTTATGACATGTCTGATTTGGGACATTAGCATCATTTGAAATTTTAGGGTTTATTCCTGGCTAAGTTTGTTGAAACAACACGGGAGGATGTTTCATCTTTGATGTATTTATGTTATAGCCTGAGCTTCAAAGGGGCTGGACTTATAATGCCCCAGGAGAATTTTATTTATAGTTGGTATGTAATTGTTTGACATTTACTGCTTTGCATTTGTTAAATTTATCTCCTAATCATTTCTCACTCATTATGTCCCCACTGTTTGTTTTGCTTTGTTTTTTCTGTCTCTCTGTCCTCAGTGGTTTGGACAGCGCATCGTGTTACCAGGTGGTCTCACTCATGCAGTCTCTGGCTCTGGGGGGACGGACCATCATCTGCACCATCCACCAACCCAGTGCAAAACTGTTCGAGATGTTTGACAAGGTGCGCGTCTGAAATATTGCTGTTTTGTTGCTGCTTTGAAGGTTATTCACCTGAATTTATTTTATTCCTCTACAGCTTTACATCCTCAGTCAGGGTCAGTGCATCTACAAAGGCACCGTTCCGTACCTCATCCCCTACCTGAAGACCCTGGGCCTTTATTGTCCTACCTACCACAACCCTGCGGACTTCAGTATGTTCTCTTTACTTGACTCCTTATATGAGCTTCGCACATCTATTGTATTCATCAGTGACTGGTGTTTCTTAGTTTGAGCTATTTGTCAGCCACTAACGCAAACTGATGATATTAGCGCGTTGATAAAATATGCTCCACTGTGTGTGTGTTCCATTTGTGTTTTCAGTCTAATTTTTGGTGAGTCACCAACTCCACTTGTGTTGCAAACAAATGCCACTACCCCTGCACACCTCCTCCACTCATCTCCTCACAGAGATTCAGTGGAGTTTCAAGTCTCCTCCTTGCCTGCCCTTGACTATTGATGTCTATATTTTCTTTTTTTTTTAATTTTCAAATGAGCCTATCCATGTACATGTATTTTCCAAAATTAAACTTGTTTTTTTTTCAGGTCAGGGCTCTGACTGGGCCACTATAGTACATTCACAGAGTTGTCCCTAAGTCACTCCTGAGTTGTCATGGCTGTCTGCTCAGGGTCATTGTCATGTTGTAAGGTGAACCTTCATCCCAGTCTGAGGTCCTTCGGAACAGATTTTCACTGAAGATATCTCTGTACTTTACTCCATTCAGCTTTCCTTCAACCCTGACCAGTCTCCCAGTCCCTTCTGCTGAAAAACACCCCCACAGCATGATGCTGCCAGCATCATGCTTTGCTGTCGGGTTATTGTCAGTAGGCCAGACAGTTCAATATTGGCTTCATCACACCAGAAAATCTTCTTGTTAAGTGTCTGTGAGTCCCTTAGGTGCTTTTGCAAACTTCAAGCTGGCTTTCATGTGTTTTACACTGAGGAGAGCCTCCTGTCCAGCCACTCTGCCATAAATCCCAGATCAGTGAAGGGCTGCAGTGATGTTTGCCCTTCTGGAACATTTTCCCATCTCCACACAGGATCTCTGGAGCTCAGTTTGAGTGACCTTCGGATTATTTGTCACCTCTCTGATCAGCTCTTGGAAGAGTCCTGGTTGTGGCAAACTTCTCCCATTAGAGAATTATAGAGGCCACTGTGCTCTTGGTAACCTTCAGTGCAGCAGATGTTTTTCTGTAGCCTTCCCTAGATCTGTGCCTTGCAACAATCCTGTCTCTGGCAGTTCCTTTGACCTCATGGCTTGGTTTTTGCTCTGATGTGCATTGTCAGCTGTCAGGCCTTCTATCAGTGTATGCCTTGCAATTTATGTCCAATCAGTTTAATTTTCCACAGGTGGTTTCCACTCAAGGAGTAGAAACATCTAAGCGATGATCCAGAGAAATAGGAGGAACCTGAGCTAAATTTCAAGTGTTTTTGCAAAGGATTCAATACTTATGTCAATGCGATATATCAGTTTGTTTGTTTTTTTTTCATACATTTGCAAAACTTTCCTAATTTCTTTTGTCACTTTGTCAGTATGGGGTACTGAATGAAGATTATTGAGAGAAACAGTGAATCATAACATGACTGTAGCGTCAGGCTGCAACATAACTGAACTAAAAAAAAGTGAGTAGTTGAGAAAAAAAGTTTCTAAATGCACTGTTTATGGAGGGGACAATATCCTTTTTGTTTTAGCCGTATGGTCACTTTTGAAGTCGGTAACTGAATTATAAACTATGCAGTATATGGAAAAGGAAGTGTTGCTGTGTTGGAATTATTGCTAACAGCTAGCTATACACATAAATGTACATAAATTACAGAGAAGCACCACTCTTCTTAGAGACGTGCATTAAAGTGAGACAATAGCTGATGCGTTGAGAGTTTGTAGCTTCTGCCTAACTCAGTGAGTAATCAAAAAAGTTAGATATTTTAGTTATGCTATTAAGTAACCAATGAAATGAAGAATTTAAAATACCCCTAATTTGACATTTCCTGTGTGTTGTCCTGCTTCTGTCTGTGCTTCAGTTATTGAAGTAGCATCAGGGGAATATGGAGACTTGAACCCGGTACTGTTTGAGGCTGTCCAAGGAGGAATGTGTGCATTGGAGGAGAAGAAGAGCCACAGTGATACTAACGGCCCATCAGTCTGTACAACAAAGTACCCCATGGTAAGCTTCAGATAGTTGATTTACTTTGAGATTAAATATTAAATTCCTCATGTGCTTGGCAAATTGCCAAAAAAATCAATGAAAAAGATGCAAGTTAAAACATAATAAAACAAGAAGAGCTGTCATAAGATTACACTTTTTAATCGTGATTAATCTCATGATAACTGTAGTTAATTACAATTAATTGCACCCTTTCTATCCCATTCTAAAATCCCTCTATTTTACATTTTAATCTTTTTTTTTTTTGTTTATTTTAGATACTTCTACTGTGGTGAACTAAGAATAACTGACTTCCAGTTTTGATACAGACCTGCTTTAATGTAGATGTAGATAGATATTAACATGAACTTATCCACAGAAAAGGAACCTTTTATGTACTAAAAAAAGGAAGTGTTTGATAATACATGGTTCAGGTGACTTCTGACTTGTCTACTGAGCTGTCTGTAGTTTTTAAAACTGGAATGAGACATTGAAGATTAGTGGTGGACTTACTTACATCACCATGGCAGCAGGGAGACATTACAGTGGCTTAACCAAAGTTAGTTGAAGGCAAAAATGAAGCATGTGATAAATCACATAAAAAACAGTATATACATTCATTGTGGATCATAGTTTATTGCAGTTCATGTGATTAATCTTTACAGCCCTAGAAATAAGATAAAACTCATACCCCAAAATCTGATAAAATAAGTTAAAACTTGGTCAGAAGTTAAACCAGTAATAAATCTGTAAAATACGATAAACACTGTTAAAACTCAGACCCAGTGAAAGCAGATTTATGAAATTTTTTTTTCAAGTGAGATTTTAAAGAGGACAGTGAACTTGCCAGTCTGAGTTTCTTGAGCAGATTGTTCCAGCCCTCTGTGTCGATGTGGACCCCTACGCCGTAGCCTGACGCGCACCTCCAAAAAATTCTAACTACCCGTCGTGGTGACACAGACCACAAGGGCTGTGATTGGTCCGCTCAAAACGTCATTTCCAGCAGTTGCATTTTTTTGGTCTTTCTTCCTGTTAGTAGCACACATATCGCAATGCTAAATCATTGGTTACGTTTGCAGAGATTACAAAGTAAAAGCATAGAAAGAACATCTTTTCAGAAAATATCTTGCTCAGTCTTTAACCTTAATTGGATTACTCGAATAGAAAAAGAAAGTCAACTGGAACTCCTGAAAAGGTCAAATACTGTAACACATCATTGGACTTCACTGAGTCATTTTGTACATGCACTCCAATGTTAATTTTGGCTTCTGTAAATTCAGTCTTAGTCTGTAGATCAACCGTTTAATTTTTGTCATGTTTTTAAACCTTTATAGGTTTGTCAAGTTTTAGTCAACAAAAAATGTGATTAATTGTGACTAAAAATATTAACTGTTGACAGCCATATTATGTAAATATGTAGTGAATGTATCTGATTTTTTTCCAGGATGCTGGACACGTAGAGAGCCATACTTTTGCAACAAGCACACTCACACAGTTCTGCATCCTCTTCAAGAGAACCTTTATCACTATATGTCGAGACCAGGTGAGTGAAATTTGCTCAAAAGTCACACAGAAATAATGTAGCTGTGCCTTAAATCTAAATACATGGGGGAAAAGGATCAATCCTACTAAATAAAGGCTGTGAAAACAGACTGATTTCAATCAAGAACAGAAAATAATCTAGGTTTAAGTTCATCTTTGTTTGTTTTCAGGTTTTGACCCACCTCAGACTGATCTCCCACATCGCCATTGGTGTGTTGATAGGTTTGCTCTACCTGAACATTGGCAATGATGCCAGCAAAGTCTTTAACAACACCGGCTTCCTCTTCTTCTCCATGCTTTTCCTCATGTTTGGAGCACTCATGCCAACTGTGCTAACCTGTGAGTCCTAATAAGTGGAGGGAGCTGACTCATATTAACACTTCTTCTGTCGTATGATGTACAGATGTTGCTTTTGACGTTTTTCTGCTCCATGTGTAGTTCCTCTGGAGATGTCTGTGTTCCTGCGAGAGCATCTGAACTACTGGTACAGCCTGAAAGCTTACTACCTGGCCAAGACCATGGCTGACATCCCGTTCCAGGTGAGCTGGCAGTAGTAAAGTTTGAGGGCAGGGTTTGCTCTCAGAGGACAGGAGTGCAGGACACAAGTACAAATTCAATGGACAACACTGCCCTCTGGTGTTAGCTGAAAGTACCACCTGAATGCACAATGCTGCCAACTGTCATTTCTTGGTAGTTCATATTTTTATTATCCTAGATTTTAAAAAACAAAGCTCATTCAGCAGAATTATATGCAAATGGAGTAGAAATGCTGATAAAACATGTTTCAGTGGCAGTGTCTTGGACTGGTCCTTATCCTTTTAAATGAAGGCAGATATTGGCCCCAACAAAACCTCTACAGGGATCTGCTTAGTTAAAGTCTGACCACTTAAAGTTCTTATATATACCACAGACAGGCTCAGGTTGATGTTCTACATTTCTGGCAACATTACAGAAAGAGTCCCTACAAAGAAGGATGTTTTTGAATGAGATTGAGATGCTTTTTTAAAAATAAAATAATTATTACATCACTGTCTCCAAAGAGACCAGACCTCATCCACAAATCTATAGTTTTGCATTTAAGGACAAAGGAGTTTCTGGTCTCCCATTGCCTAGAATTTTTTGTTTCTCTTTTGTTTGCTTGCTTATTGTGTGTATAGAAATACTTTTTTGGATCACACTTACTATCTAAAACTCCAAAGAAGCACAACAGTACTAACAAAAAAAATGGTTTGAAGATTGTTTATGTGAAAACAGATTTCTACATCATGCTGTGGGGATGCTTCTCGGCAGCTGGCTCCAAAAGGCTTTTAAAAGTGAAGAGTAAAATGAATGCGGCAAAAAATATCGGAAAAATTCTAGTATCAGTTTATTCAATCTGCAAGAGAACTAGCTTGGCAGAAGATTTTTTTTCACCACATGACAATGACCCAAAGCATACTGAGAAAGCTACACAGAAAGGGTTAGACCCAGACCCCAGTCAAACAGAGAATTTATGGCTTGACTTTAAAAGGACAGTTCACACCTGATCCAAGAGCAACCTGACCTTGAGTGAAATCCCAGATTTGCAAGCCTGACTGAGACCTATCCACACAGACTAAGTGATGTTCTTGCAGCCAAAGGTGCATCAACTAAATACTGACTTGAGGGGGTGAATATCTATGCAGTCACTTATTTTACCTTATATATTTTTTATTTAATTGACATTACTTTGTAGAAATCTGTTTACACTTTGACATCAAAGAGATTTTTTTTTTCTAAAAGCCAAATTTTATTGACCATGATTGATAAAATCAGTTAAAGGGAAAAACATCCAAGAGGGTGAATATTTTCTATAAGCGCTGTATAAAAAGAACAAGTTCATTAAAGTTCTTGTGAATTTGTTGGTACATTTGATGTAAAAGTATAATTCATAAATGAAGCATTCCTTCACCAAACAGCAGCAGTTAATGGCGCTGTGATTTCAGGTGATCTGCCCCATCATGTACTGCAGCATTGTGTACTGGATGACAGAGCAGCCTCCTGAAGTCAGCCGATACCTTCTCTTTATCGCTCTCTCTATCTGCACTGCTCTGGTGGCCCAGTCCTTAGGCCTGCTGGTTGGAGCTGCCTCGTCCTCGCTACAGGTACTGCAGCAGTTAATTAAATCAAGGATTTATTTACTTGTGTTTTATACATGACATACAACCCCTGTGTTTCCTTACACAGGTAGCTACATTTGTTGGACCCGTGACAGCCATACCAGTGCTGCTGTTCTCTGGGTTCTTTGTGAACTTTGATACTATCCCAAAGTATCTGCAGTGGAGCTCCTATGTGTCCTATGTCAGGTAAGTTAGTAGCACTCTAACGATTCTGCTCACATCATTCTTACAGTTAATAAAGCCAGATAGAGGTGGGGGTGCTAAGCCATAGACTCGACAGACATTTTTGTTTTTAATTAGGTTTTCCAAACTGGCTATATTTCTTGAAAATGTGGCAATAATGAAAACTGAATGGTTTCTTATCTGAAATTTTGATTATTGGGACATAACAAAACCAGGGCCTTGTGGCAACCGTCCTTCCAGCCGGGATGGTACCCTAGGCCATGCTAACTCGCCACATCCACCCGTAACTCCACCCTAAAGGTGTGAAATTAGTTATTTTTTCAACAGATTATTTTCCCATGCACCTGGAAATATGCAAGGACATCCAGAGCATGACTGGGGTTATGTTCATCCTCCCTCTCATTTGATGGCGCCCTCAGGCAGCCACATCTGCGCCTTACTTCAGCCTCAATTTTTGGCTCAAACATGCCTAAAAGATCCTCACTGTTCTATATTTATCAGAATTCTACTTAATATGCAAACTTTCAGCAGGTAATGTCAGGATGAAATTTGCTTTAAACAACTTTTTAACCTATTTTACATGTAGTGTTCTGAGATTACAAGATTTAGCATGTTAATTCTAAAATGTGTGTATTTAGGACTGAACATTTTAGCCCAAAGGAGATTTACTTGACTATTAGCAATAATGAATCATAGCTTGCATTTCTTCGACAGGTATGGCTTTGAAGGCGTGATTCTGTCCATCTACGGAATGAATCGCTCAGAGCTGGAGTGTCCAGGGAAGGTTTGCAAGTTCCAACAGCCTGAGGAGGTTCTGCAACTTCTGGATGTGGAGGATGCAAAGCTCTACATGGATTTCATCGTCCTGGGGATCTTCTTTGTCATTTTTCGGCTGGCCACCTACCTTGTCCTCCGCTACAAGATCAAGTCTGAGAGATAGGTTTTGCTTAGCACATTTTCCAAATCTCAAGGGAGTCCCTGATGTCATTCCAGTCCCGGTCTATTTTCTGTACACAGAAAACAACCTCTCTCTTGTGTGGGTTTCATTTCCATTTGCTGCTAAAAGGACAGAGCATTCATTAGGATCTGGTCTACTGCTGTGGAGGGCAGAGACTGACGATGCAGAGCAGTGACGAGTCGTCTCATGAACCAACATGAACCTGTTTTTACCTCAGACATCAGGACTTCAATCCTGCACATAAAGCCAGATTGGCAGCAAAGAGGACAAAGACACTGAGCCACATTTAGCAGCTTTTACTGCACGTTTTATATTCTTGCAAGACGGATGTGATGCAGTAGCACTTATTAGAGTGGATGTGCATGTTTATTTTACACCATGCACTACTATTGTGTCTGAGTGAGGACTTTGGTGCACAGAACTGCCCCTTGAGAGGAGAAAGAGTGTTTACATTGATGTGTTAGGGTTTGTGTTCACATAGCGTTGTTTTTTGGGGAAGTAACAGCAGGTTGCTGAGGTTGAAGTCCGAGAAAATAAATGCTGCATATAATTTTTCTTTCTAAAAATATTATACTTTGTATAATAAATTAAAATATTGAAGTTGGCTTTTATTATCCAGCCTGCCTGTAATTTCAGCATAATCAGAAGACAGTGAGTGCAGTTGTACTGAATAATAGCATGGCTGGGATTGGTGATGCCAAAATCATTCTGATATTCATAATAGAAAGCCTTTTAAATAACTGCATATATGTGCAAACCATAAGAAACCTCCTATCATTATTTCTTTGTTTATGCATTATTTCATCTGTCCACACAATTTAAGATTTTCCTAGAAACTTTCCTTTTCTCTTGCCACTTTGGTTTGCTACATGTACCTGATCTTCAACCAGTGAATTAAGACTCTGTTGAGTGGGAAGTTGTATGCCTCTGTGCTAAGTTTCGCAACATTTTCAGTACTTTCATACTTTTTGAAACCACATTTTATATGGATACACTCCCCATTCTCTTAGGGATCAATAGTATTAGAAAGGCTCAAATGATTTAAAAAAAAAACTCTTCTTCAGTCATACTGCAACCAAAAGTTGCTGTACACCATAGGGAAAGAGAGAGAGAGCACCATCTAGATAACACAAGTACATTAATGTTTCAGTATTGAAACGTTGCCAACATATACAATGTATGGCTATAAAAACCAAGACAAATACTGCAATACAATTTTATTGAACATAACATTTTTTCAGTGTCTTTCTCATTTAATACAATCCCCTCCTGCATTAACACACTGCCACATTTAGGTCTACCATGATCAAAGCTGTGCAGAAGGTCTTCTTCAGACAGTTGTCTCAAACCTCTGTTGTTCTTTTCTTAACTTCTGACACAGACTCAAAGCGTGTTCCTTTGAGCACAGATTAGATCTTAGGAAAACATCAGACAATGTTAGAGGTAAATAAGGAGGGTGGTCAAGACCTGTGATTGGTTTTTGGGCCACAAACTGGTTTTTTTTTTTTTTTTTTTTTTTTTTTTGTCAGTTACGATGGCACCATGTCAGATTATGCAACAAAAGCTTGCCCTGTCTTGGCTCTCAGACTGGCCCCCCTATAAGAGTGATCCTGTCCCTTGATCGTATACTGACATCACTGTCTCTGTGACTATGTGCGAGTTCTTTTAGCTGAAGTCACCAGTTAACACAGTCACTTGTTAAAACATAACACCTGCTCTCCTACAGTATTGTCAGCAGGAAAGGTTTTAGATTTATGTTCAAGTTTCTGATAAATACTTCTCCTGCTTTAGCCCACACCTTTTGCAATTTAAGCACAAATTACTGTCTTCTTTGATTAAAAATTGCTACAAATACATTCAAAAAAGCATTTTGAGCAAAGGTAATAAGCTTGTAAATCTCAAATAATAACATACAGCCTTAATGCACAACAATCTGGAGCAAATGCTGAAATCATCACCTCTTTATAAGAAATAGGGCATGTTTGGGAATCGGGAATTCGTTTGGATTGAAAATCCATATAAAATAAAATGCTTCAAAAAATTTTGATTGTGCATATGTTTGAGCCAACATATTTTTGTGGCCCATTCTTGCCAAAAAAATGCTAAATTTCGTGGGGAAACTGTAGCCATCTGTTACGCTGTATAGCCTAATCCCTGTAGTCATAAGAGTAGGTTTGTTACCTTTAGTTGTCGGTGCAAGCTGTTTTTAGATCGGCAGGGCTGAGATGCGAGCTGCTCAGCTAACACTACGGAGACATATGGTATTTCCGGCTTTCCCTCATCAAACTCATCAAATACACAATCCAACATCTCCAAAACGGTCCCATGGACAAGTTGTGACCTGCACATTCACCACGCTATGAAATAATAATGGAACATTACGAGGCGGAGATGTTTAAGAGGCAAATGCAAGGCCGGAACTACACTCAAAACATGGCTGCTGGGCGGAGTGAGGCTGAAATACAGAAATATCCCGTTAAAGGTTCTCATCTCTAATTTCCATGCAGGTAGACTATGTTGAGTTTGGAGGTCAGCTGGAATAAGCTTTATCTCAGTTTTTACTGGTAGCCAAATGAAAAACTCCAGTTATTGATATCCATTGTCTATTATCTAAAAAAGAAGCATTTATGACCAAAGGGGCTGTTGAATGGTGAAGAGAGTTTTAGCTTGCTAAACCTCAGACTCACTGCTTAAAGAGAAGTTAAGATGGCAGTTTTGCTTAGTTTGCCCCAGATTTGACTTCGGTCATTAGGTATTTCCACTCTCTCTCTTTGCTGTGTTACCTTTCTCTCTTAAGCTTTCCCATCTTATAGAACAAAAACAAGTCCTTAAAAAATGAAAGTCAAAGTAAGCCAAAAGCAGATGCTAAGTGGAACCAGAAAAGAAAGTGCTATGTCAACACAAGCCCTGAGTCAAAGATGCCTAAGGACTGATGTTTGCACTGGAGAAGAAGTGTGATGTGTTGTGCCTAAATAAATTAACACGGGACAAAAGCAGCTTGTTTGTGTTAGAAATACTTTTGTTGTCATTTGATTGAAAGTGGGTGAGGTTTTTGAATCCCCAATAATTAAATTAGTGTGTATGAAAACCAAATCACTGTTTAAGTTAGATTATTTTTAACATGTTTGTAGTTGGAAAATAAGCTTATTATGATTGATTATTGATAGTTGCTATATTTTGTAAAATCTTGAGAATCTTAGTTCAAATGCAAATCGTGTGAGCCTTAATCATTTTATACGGTACTGTATTATCTTTAGTTTTGCATTTAGAATTTTAAAAAGATATTTAAGCTGTTTTATTTTTTGTTCACAAGCATTTATGCTCATTCAAGCAGTCATGTTTGGTGCTATATGAACTTTTGATTTTATTTAATTACATTAAATAAAAAAGAAATGCTTTTGGACTGCTCATAAAAGGACACACAACACTTTAAAAACGACCAAAGACATGATATTTTCATTGGAAGTATGTTCTTATTTTTTAACGATGTCCTGATGATCTTTCTGTTGTTTTTGTTGTTGTTGTTTGGCTGTCAGTCATGACTTTCAGTTAAAATACACCATATCTGTTGAGTACAGCCATGTAAAGAGTCTGATATTTCAATAAACACTGATCAAATGAAGTACAAGTTATTCCTTTATCATGCTTCAGTGTGTTTAATACTTCATTTTGATGAGATGCAGAATGTTTATCATTTCTTAATAATCATTGAGGCTCTGTCATTTTTTCCAAGAAAGTGTGTGAACCCTACGGAGCTCAGTGTTAGTTCACACAGAACACAGCTGTGATCAGCTGACGGCCAGCTGATCACAACTTTCGCCTCCCAGCTCCCACAGCCAATCACAGCTCTTTCTCTCAACACAGTGGTGTATTTAAATATAATGTATTCTCACTAATCCCTGCTTGCTTTAATGCTGATGGACAACACTGCTGCTGGCAAGACTGAACCTCCTCCACCCCAGCCTCCTCCTTTATAGCATGGAGCTTACTGCACCCTCAGATTCAGATTCATGCTACTATGGATTAAATGCTTTGAACTCATTTTATTGTTTTGAGTACACATTGTCATTAATGTATTGGTCCATTTGGGTTTCTACTTATGCACTCCCTGAGAAGTCAAAGTATGCTGAGCCTTCTCCAACAAGTAAACTGTATATTCATTTTGTGATTAAATGGTGAAATGTATGACAAGAGTGCTCCAGACTGAAATTGAGTTTTCTGTATTAATTGGTCATCTAATGGGATCTGATCTGCATCTAAGTCACTAGTATAGACAAACACAATGTGCTTCACCTAATACCACACAAATAATGTAATATTTCATACCTTTATTTAGAACAGCCATTAAACATTCATAGTGCTGCTGTAAAAGTGCATGAGCCCTGGATTTAATAACTAGTTGAACCTCCTTTTGGCAGCAGTAATCTCTACCAAGCGTTCCTGGTAGCTGCTGCTCATTCCACAGCATCTCTATTGGATTCAGGACTGGAATCTGACTGGGCCACTCCAAACGGTGGATTTACTTTTTCTGAAGCCATGCTGCAGCTTTACTTCAATGTTTAGGGTCTTTGTCCTGCTGCTTCACCAAACGTCTTCTGAGATTCAGCTGACAGATAGCCACTCTGACATTATTCTACAGGATACCTTGATAAGCTTGGGAATTCATTTCAGTTAGGAAAACTTTGAGTAACACCAAGATTTTTGGCTCTAACTATTTTCATTTTCAGCAGTTATTAATTAGCACTTCTGCTGTCATTTCTGTTTGCTGGTGTGGCTGTTCTGGGATCCCCTTGCCCTTCCATGAGTCTACGGGGAAAGTATTCAGCAAGAACATCACATGTTCCTGCTTTTCCTATGCCGATAAGGAAAGCATAGGGCAGGCAGAGAAGCAGCAAAAACCCAGTGCAGAGCAGGCATCAATGGCAACAGAATGACACTGATTAAGTCAAAAGCATAATGAAGGAGGGGCTTGGGTGGAGGAGGGTTGCAAGAGCAGCTTGCAGAGAGAGCAGCAGAGCACAACCAGGCAAGAGCAGTTTAAATATGGCAGCATGAGAGCGATTAGCCAATACCCACATAGAGCCCATCAGCTGGCCGTCAGCTGATGAGGGCGTGGGCGAGATCAGCTGATCTCAATTATGGCAGCACCTCACTGTGTGGCATGCCTGAGCTAATGCTATACACTCGATTTTTCCCTTGATGCTACCAAGTGGCACAGGCCCTGAAGCAGCAAAGCAGCCTTAAATTATAATGCTTCCTCCACCGTACTTCACTGTGGTGATGTTCTCATGTTGGTATGTGGTACCATTTTTATGCCATGCATAGTGCTGCATGTTCTTCCCAAACAATATAACCTTATTTTTGTCAGTCCACAAAACTTTTCCCCAGTAGTGCTGTGGAGCTGCTTCTTGGCAAACCTCAGGTGTGCAGTGATGTTTTTTTTGGAAAGCTTATTTTTGTTCGGAAAGCAGAGGTGATTTGGAGAGCAATTGTAATAAAAAGTATTTACAAATATTCAATCATTGCAATTGTACTGTAATACAAAAGCTTTAATTAACAATAAAGAGTAACTGGATTGCATTGTATTGTGTGACACCCTCATAAACAATTAAAATGTTAGAGCATCACTGTAAAAAGTAACTTTAATTCCTCATTTGAACAAATTAGCTATTTCTTTGCTTACAATTTTACAGTTTCATGCTTCAACAGTCTAAAAGCTATGTAATATTTTTGATTTTGCCCATTAGAATTAGAATTTTCTCAACAATTTAACTTAAAATTATGTGTTAATCATTTGTAAGAAACTGAATGTTAGTGCACACTGTTAAAACAGTATATTTTCTGATTTGAACCAAATAACTCATTTAAAAATGTTTTAAAAACAGTAATTGCAACAGTAACATGTAATTGTTTAATTCTGATTTTATTTCTTTTTAACTTGCTAATACTGTACATTCTGCTGTAAGTATACATGGTGCTACATCTGGTTGAAGATGATGCTTTTATAGCGATGAAGACATGGCAAAAGTTAGTTAGCCTTATCATTAACCATACTGTTAAAGACATGTAATCAATAATTATTATTCTATTTGCTATTTCAACTCCATATAATTGACCATGATTATGGCTAGCATTTTGTTGTCAAGGGGATATAGGGATAGGGATAAAACCGTTAAAACCGATGATAATGATTGTATTGATCACATATTTAAATCCTCAGGTAAATCCTCAAATTTTAATAGAAATATACAAAGTAGAAAATGTAGTAAATGTATTGCCGTTTGATCAAAGGGATCCATTCAGGTTTTGTGGGTTACTTTCAGTCTTCAAGCTGCATGGAAAGAAAATTGTGATTATTTTCTCATAATACACAAAGCAGGCATAATTATCTCAGTTAACAGTTGAAATACCTGATGACAGATTAAGAAGGCTTGTCATTCAAAAATTACATCAAAAATGTAATTTTGTTAACCATTAATTTGTAAACAAGGATGTTAATATTAAACACAAGTAATTTTTTTCAGAATAAACTGAAGTTAATGTTCAGGTAATTATTATTTATACAGCGTGTTGTTCATCATCATGTTAACCATTTCAAGATCAAACCAAGATTCAGCAGCCACATTCTACACATCTACCAGAAGCCAAGAAAACAATGATTTGCTGTCATATAACTTGTGATGTGAAGCTCCATACTGTCACTGTCCTGATCATACTGTTACTATAGAAACTGTCCTGCTGCATCTGAAAGGATCTCTACGATCCAAAGCCTGAAAAATGTAATCCAGGCACATTAAATCAGTAAAAACCCATGGATTACTTCTTAGTGTAATGACTGGTAATAAAAATTTGTTATGCTTACCGAGTACAAGCAGGGTTTTAATGCCTCAGAAGCTAAATTCCATGCAAGTTAAAGAATATAAATACTTTTTTTCCAAACTGAAGTTGAAGTTCAAAATAAATACAAAAAATGTTTTGCCAATAACTAATAACTGACTGAGGTGTGACCAGCTCTTGTGATACTGTATCTATTAAAAAAATCTCTTTGTGTCAAAATCATTATTTATATACAATAATTGTTTTTACGTTATTAAAAGCGGGATCATAGCCCAGTCTGGTAACTGGAGGGCTTCTGTATCCAGGAGCTCTAAAAAATCAGTTGTATATCAGAGATGCCTCACGACCTCCCAACAGAGAGTTGTACATGTTTCATATTTTTTTGTGCTGTCTATGATTAATTCTGACTTTAACCAGTGAGAGCATAGTGTAAACAAACTCAAAAGTGAAGGGCAAGAGGAATACAGAGGAAAGTTTGTCAAGCTCTGACAACGTCCCTGTTTTTATGATGCATCATTGAATGACTGCTGTCAGACTAAAAAAGGAGGAATGTTGGAAAGACAGCAGCAACCCAGTGAGTAACTGCCATTAGCATTAGTATCAAACTAGGGTATCAGCCATCATGACATTTGGATAGACTAACAGATACAATATATACAGCATGTCTCTTTACAATCGTCATTGAGGGGTTAGTCTAGCTCAGCCTCTCTCCCTTCCACTGGCATCATGTCAGTCATTGGGGTAGCGTACATTCTGTCATGTCTGTCACAACAACTAATTCATGGCTCTGTTTGCACTTAATCTGGCACAGGGACCATCCTATCAGTGAAAAGATTGTATAGTCTGACCTCTGCATAGTGAGCTACATTATGATAAATTAATGAGTAATATCAAAATACTCCTTTCCGTTATCACTGATGAGATGTTTACCTGCTGCACAGGGGTCAAAGTACTCTATCTCAGCACTGACACCTGAAAGGAAAAGGAAAAAATTAGCACAACAAAAGTTAAACAGACACACCTCTGTCATCGAAACGTACTGTGGAGGAAATCACTCCCTGTCTAGTCAATCAGAGCAGCTTCGCTGCCGTGCTCTAGTCTAGCTGCAAAACCGCATCAATGCCCGTCGATCAGAGAGCTTCAAACAGGAAGTCAAAATATCTAAGGCAGGGTCAGTGGGTCACAGAGCTACAACAGTGCCATTGATAAGTAAAAGTTTATTTTTGAGGTAAAATGCCAGAGAATTTTCCATAAATCGTACATCCTTTGAGCAAACATGAACATTGTAACTTCCTAATGTACCCACCTATGGCGGAAGGAATTGTATCAAGAAATCATGATTAAAGACAAATGAACCCAACAATAAGCATCCCATGATCCTCTGTGATTTGAAATTTTAAATCCCTAAAAATGATTGGACAAAGTCTTAGAGATTTCAGCCATATGAATACTGAAGAGGTCTTCAGAGGCCCATCCATGGCCTGTTTTAAACTAACTATCAGTCAACCTAAAAAACAGACAAAGGGCTGGAGCTGAGGTAGTCATAACAGTGATGTCCCCAATTATACACAACTCATATCCCTCTAAATAAAAACAGACATGGTAAAAAGAATATTCACTACCATAATGGTTGGTTTATGCCCCAGTCACAAATTAATGGACAGTAATGCTGAGAGTCTAACTTACTTGGTTCATAGAAGTCAAAGATCTTCACCACAGCTGGCTTCAGGTTCTTCACTGGCAGCTCTCGAATGAGTCGTAGAAAGTGGGACATGACCAAATCCTTTACAAGCTGTGCAAAAAAAACAAAAAACAGGAGTAGTAAGAAATCTGAACTGGGTAGCTCAACATTAGTCCTCAGTTGGATTCCTCTCACCTCACGCAAGTACACCAGAAGAGAATCTTCATAACGTTCAATACGATCCACCAGCACAGAGTCTTTGAGCTGTCAGAAGAAGACGACATTTATTCAAGTTGATGACACAAAACCTTCACAGCAAATATTAACATTAAAGTTTGAACAACTTAACACCTTTAACAAAGAATATTCACACACACTTTATCACAATGGTGATGCCAGTTCTTTTGGAGGGTTAATGCTAGTGTTCTTTTTATGCCCTATGTGTCAAGATGCGTGGCGTGTTTTGGGACCAGCATAAGGTGATGACAGAAAAACTGAACGTTTTTAAAATGTTTTTAAATTGTTTTAAAGCCACAAGTCATGTTCTTACTCATGACTGCATGTTGTTTCATCTATACGTTTTAACTGGAATAAAAGGTTCAATCGTCGGAAGTTTAGTAAGTTTAAGATCGCTTTCAACGCAGAAGTTACCAGAGTGTGACAGGCTGTTTGAGGTCGGCTGTCAGACCACAGCACTGCTTTATCGCTTTCAATTCTTTCGTGGAATATGGATTTAATCCTCATCTAAACATTTTATTGCCTTTTATTATGATTAGACTGTTGAGACTTTGGACTCGTTGTCTAATGTAACCTCCCAGCAGCCATCTGTGGAAAATTAATCCTGTGCACTATATTGCCAAAAGTATTTGCTCACCTGCCTTGACTTGCATTTGAATTTAAGTGACATCCCGTTCTTAATCCATAGGGTTTAATATGACGTTGGTCCACCCTTTGCAGCTATAACAGCTTCAACTCTTCTGAGAAGGCTTTCTACAATGTTTAGGAGTGTATTTATGGGAATTTTTTGCCATTCTTCCTGAAGTGCATTTGTGAGGTCACACACTGATGTTGGACGAGAAGGCCTGGCTCTCAGTCTCCGCTCTAATTCATCTCAAAGGTGTTTTATTGGGTTGAGGTCAGGACTCTGTGCGGGCCAGTCAAGTTCATCCACACCAAACTCTCCCATCCATGTCTTTATGGGGAAGGGGTCATCCTCAAACTGTTCACACAAAGTTGGGAACATGGAATTGTGCAAAATCTCTTGATGTGCTGAAGCATTCAGAGTTCCTTTCACTGGAGCTAAGAGGCTATTTTCGAGTCACACACACGGTCAGTTATTGATGCCGGTACATCAGTTGTGGTTGTTGCTCCCGGTAACCGTGTTGTGTGTGGGAGAGCATCTGCTCTTTGAGTGGGGTCTGACTCATGAAATGGTAGCACTTTTCCCCCCTTGTTGAATAAACTAGCTTTCTCGAGCACAAAGTGCAGAAGCAAGCACCTTCTTCTCTTAACTTCTTACACCAGCTACCAAAAGGCTTACCATCTTTTCCTATCTCTTCTGTCCACACCCAGTGCCATTTATTTTTCAATTCTTTATTAACTAGGAGGGTATCTTCGCCAGGATTCGTGAATTTACTCTCCATCCTACTCTCCTTCGACGTGACTTCTCTCTACTCGTGCATCTACGCAGCATAGGACTCGGTTGACACACATTTTTCCATGACCTGCCCCATTCTACTTCTGATTGGCCAATAATGCTAGTTTGAGAGCAGGAGAGTTGTGCTCCTCTCATATCATTGGCAGACAAACTCATAAACTCGGGAGTGATGTTGATGATATCAAGATGTTTTTTTTTTTTTTTCAAATATGAGACATTTTTATTCTACAGCCAAACGCTTCACACTGGAAATCCAGCACGGTGCCAAAATACTTGAAGCCCTCCTTCCAGTTGCAGCTGTCCAAACTGTCCTCATTGCTTACAAAGCAGTAACTAAAACTGCTTTTGTTTACCTGGAGTCCCTCATCCAGGTCTACTCAGCCGCTAAGCTCAGCCAGCAAAAGGTGCCTGGTACTTCCATCACATTAGGGCCCAAAGTCACTAGCCCGACTTCTCCTCTGTTGTCTCTTGATGGTGGAATGAATTTCCTAACTCCATTTGATCAGCAGAGTCCCTTCTACTTTCAAGAGAAAGCTAAAGACCCAGCTCTTTAGAGAACACTATGCACTCGGCTAGACTCTTCTCTGGCACTGCATGGCTGCAACCAAGGCAGATTGGACTTGAAGCACTTTGTGACACCTACTGAGGTCTCCTCCTGTCTAGATCTTTGTTTGTGTTGTACTTACCCTCAGAAGTATGTTGCTTTGGACAACAGCATCTGCTAAATGACATACCAACACGCTACTACTACTTCTACTGAAACATCAGACCGAGGGGGGGGTGGAGAACGTATTTTAAAATATGACGACAGCAGGCTGAATAGATTGAGAGGGGTCATGGCACAATGGGATTGGCTCAGAACTTCAGTGAGGGGCGCAGATAGTCTAGCAGTCTAAGGCGTCACCCATGCGCGCGGGCGGCCAGGGTTCCAATCCAGCCTGCAGCCCTTTGCTGCATGTCTCTCCCCACTCTCTCCCCCGTTTCCAACTCTATCCACTGTCCTCCTCTATGGATTAAAGGCACAAAAAGCCCAAAAATAAATCTTGAGAAAAAAAGAACTTTAGTAAGTAGTTGCCCATACCAGCTGATGACCAGAGCAGGAAAGCAGAGTGGGGACAGGGATACACACAAATGAGTGATTATTAACTCACTGAGTGCCAGCCCTTTTATAAAATGGAAAGTGGCTTGTGCCAGCATTTTTGGCCATTCTGAGTCATCTTTCAAGACCCACAGAATATTTTGTACTATGATTCTGAAAACACCAAATAGCTGAAATGAAAGAAGAATCTCTGTATTTCATCATGGAAAAAACATTTGTTTGTAGCTTGTTCTGTTCTTGATTTATCTGCAGTTGAATAGAGGCGAGTTTCAACAAAAATAACACTTTTTTCTAGAAAGCTGAGGAAAATGCATTTTTGTGAAAGAGAGTCTGTCAAGCAGGATTTGAATGTTATAATTTTGCCTTCAATAACATGACAGACATCTGAAAATTGTATTAAAAATGTTATTTTATTGTAAAATAAATAACAATGCTTCCACCCACTGTCATGCTATTCACACTCTGGAGCTGGACGGCCTCCACGGGATCCTCCTTTACGCCCACGTCCTCTCCTGCTTGTTGCTGTATGCATCCAGCTGGCGAGAGGCTGCCTTATTTTTCCGACACACAGGGGAGACCTCGCGGCATTCTTTAGCCTCTTGGTCGGCACAGACGGATGAATTAAAGCACTGATCCTTGGATTCGTTGACGTTAAGGTCAGTGTCAGTTCCAGTGAGTAAGCGATTTCTCAGGCAAAAGTTTTAAGTTTCTTCCAGTGTCTAAGTTAGAACTTTTGGCTTAGATTACCTCCGTAACGATCGCTCTTCTCTTTGACCCCAGGGTCTCCACCTCTGATGTTTGATCTACCGTCACTTCTGACTGTAGTGTTCTGACTACGTATCCCAGAAGCCCCAAAACTACTCACAGGGAGCATGAGCGCCCCCTTGTGCCAGCCGCCGAAAAAACACTTTGACATATATATATATATACGTCTATGGCACTCAAGCATTGGTTTTTAAATGACGTATATATACGTCAGTGGCATTCAATGAGTTAAGGACTGAAAGGTTAAATAAAATTCTTGCTTTTCCTTAAGTTAAGTTTCATTCACACAGCTTTTAGGCTTACTACCCAAATCATTAAATCTGAGGAAGATTGCAACATGAGAATACGGTAATGGTTATTGTCACCTTTATCATAACATAAACAGCTGATAAATATCAAGTTAAAATAACAGTAAAAACTCACCATCCTAATAGACATTGGGTCCGGGAAAAATCCAGACAGCAGTTTGATTTCTAATATCACCATGTTTGTTGTGAGCTGGTCTCCCAAATGTCTGTAATTGACATCATAATAAGTAGTCGGTTTCTCCTGTTCTTGTTTTTTTTCTTTTTTTTTAATTTACAGTAGAAAATAAACTTGAAGTTAATCACTTACTGGGACTTCAGCCTGATCATGATGCTGCGAGGTTTGCTGGTGCAGTTAGCCTTTGGTTCAGTCTCCACGCGGAGACTGGATGCTCGTGGAGAAATCGGGGTGTTGTAATGAAGAGAAATCTGAAAAAAAGGTAGTGATACTTTTGCATGGCTTGGTTATACACCAATAACATTTAAGTTTGAAAGGTGGTCAAAGATATTTCTTCTACCAGCAGACACACCACAGCTCCAACATCTGCAAACTGAATCCTCTAGGACAACTGCATGTGAGGGAAATACATCCTCTAAAACAGGGGGGACCAACCATGAGCTTTACTATGATTTGTCACTATATTTGTCTTTCACACTGAAAGACAATTTTAAAATCTTTGCGTGTGTTGATCACTCAACTATACTTGATAATGGAAAATATCTTGGCTGCATTATTGACCAAAACAAATTTTTACTACATAACACTGTCCATATTTTTGTAGTCTTTTCATCCTGACAGCAGTGGGAGAAGGATTATCTTGTGCTGTGGATATACTGGTAAACATCAGTGGAGCTAAGTTTTATGCTAATGTTCATGTAAACAGTGGTTCTCAACTAGTCAGGCGTCAAACCCCAGCACCAATTCCTTATGAGAAATCACATCCTTAACATTTAGTTGAAGCAAAACATAAATGAACATGGAAAATTAACAAACAAACATGTTTTGTAAGTGCGTGGTTACAAAAGGGGATCCATCCTGCATTCTTGTTTTTCTTCCTTTTTGTCACAGTGTCACTCCTCTGCTGACCTGCTGCATTTTCACTCACACTGCCTCTGCTCCACTCTGCCAGTCAGCCACGCCCACCTCATCAGCCAACTCTGCTCACCTGTGCTCTCAGCTGCCTCTCATGCTCAATCAAGCCAGTTTTAAGCCTCCTCTGCTCAGTCAGACTCTGCCAGATTGTTCTTAGCCCTCATGCAAGACTTTCCAGCACTCTCTTTAGGATTGACTACCCGGTACCGACCCTGCTTGTCTCTGACCTCTGAACTGCGTCTCTGCCCTGGAAATACACCAAAGCCTTCTGTCCCTGACCTCAAGTTTTTGCCTCTGTGGATTGGATTCTGTTTGCTCGGCTTCTGGACTCCTCAGCTGGTGTGTGACAGCTCTGCTCAGATACAGTGAGTGTGCTCCTCCTGGATCTTCTGGTTCTGACCCATCTTCTGTCTCTCCCCCGACTGGGCAGCTCTTCAGAAGTGATTGTTTATTGTTGACTCTAGTGCTGTTCAGCTGTGATCATTAAAGGACATTACGTCTATTCTCCTTCTCTAGTGTGTTGCTATTGGGTACTAAAACCACCCGTTACAGTACAATCTGGCCAGTTATGGACCCAGCACACACAGAATCACCACTTGAACGTCTTCAGAAAGTGGAGAATGCTCTACAACAACATGAGGCTACACTGGCTTCCATGCATCAGGAGGTCCGCCAGGCTGCTACAGCTCAAGGACAAGGGTTATCTGCATTAACTGCACAAGTGCAACAATTGGCAGCAGCTCTTAGCCAGTTGACAGCGTCAGCTCTAGCTTCAGCTCCTCCTTCTCCTCCAGTTTCAGCAGCACCAGCTTCAGCTCCAGTTCCTAGCCCTGCTCCTCTTGGACCTACACCTGAACCACGAGTGGGGACACCTGAGCGCTACGCTGGAGATCCAGAGGGATGCAATCCGTTTATTACCAACTGCTCCATCCTGTTTGCCCTGCAGCCTCTAACTTTTGCTTCAGAAGAGGCTAAAGTGGCTTTTACCATTAACCACCTGACTGGGAGGGCTCGTCTTTGGGGTACTGCTGAGTGGGAGAGACGTACTCCTGCCTGCTCTTCCTTCCAGGCCTTTTCTGCCGAACTTCGAAAAGTCTTTGGGTTGGCATCCATGGGACCCGATGCCACTGGGGGACTTTTGGGTCTTAGCCAGGGAAACCGCTCAGTAGTGGACTATGCTATTGATTTCCGCATAAAAGCCCGTCAGAGTGACTGGAATTCAGCAGCCCAGTGTGACGCTTTTCTTCTAGGCTTAGGGGACCACATCAAGGATGAGTTGGTCTCTTATGACCTTCCTTCCTCACTAGATGCCCTGATCGAGTTGGCCTCCAGGGTGGATCGGCGCATCCAGACAAGAAAGCGAGAAAGGCGTCAGAGACTGATGGAGCGCTCCATCTCCAGCAGACCACAGGTTCCTCCGGCTCCAGAAACACTCTCAGGGGAGGCTGAACCCATGCAGGTGGGGCGCACAAGTCTTACTTCAGAAGAACGGGAGCGCCGCCGCCAGGAGAACCTCTGCCTTTACTGTGGTCGTGCTGGTCACTTCGTCTCCCGCTGTCCAGCAAAAGGCCGAGCTCACCAGTAGAGGGGAATTTACTGGTGAGTCGCACCCCTGAATATTCCCCCCAACAACTACCCCTATGTCAGGTCCGTCTGTTTGCTTCTGAGAAGTTCCACACCATCGCAACATTCATAGACTGGTTCAGATGTTAATCTGATTGACGAGAACCTGGTGAGGCAGCTGGGTATTAACCAAGTTCCACTTCCGGGTCCTGTTCCTGCCAGTGCTCTTGATGGCCATCTGCTGGGGACAGTCACTCACCGGACTTCTCCTGTCCATATGCTCCTGTCTGGTAACCATCATGAGACTATACAATTTCACATCCTAAAGTCTCCTCGGCTTCCCCTCATTCTGGGCTATCCTTGGCTCCGTCGCCACAACCCCAACATTGATTGGGTCACAGGGGTTATTTTGGGGTGGAGTCCATCCTGCCACGAAGTCTTTCTCCAGCAGGCAGCTGCTCCTCAGCCACCAACCTGTTCCAGTCCTCTTCCTGATCTGTCGGGGGTGCCTTCGGAATACCATGATTTCAGGGAGGTGTTCAGTAAATCCAAGGCTACCTCTCTTCCCCCTCACCGCTCCTATGACTGTGCCATAGACTTGAAACCTGGCACCACTCCTCCCAGGGGTCGTCTGTACTCTTTGTCTGCTCCAGAAAGGAAGGCTATGGAAACCTACATAAATGACTCTCTGGCTGCTGGCATCATTCGTCCATCCTCCTCCCCTGCCGGAGCCGGATTCTTTTTTGTAGAAAAGAAAGACAAATCCCTGAGGCCTTGTATTGACTTCAGGGGTCTAAATGACATTACCGTGAAGAACCGCTATCCTCTACCTCTCATCTCTTCTGCCTTCGAACTCCTGGAGGGGGCCACCATCTTCTCCAAGTTGGATTTACGCAACGCTTATCACCTGGTCCGCATTAGAGAAGGGGACGAATGGAAGACGGCTTTCAACACACCCACAGGCCATTATGAATACCTTGTGATGCCGTTTGGTCTTACCAATGCTCCAGCCGTGTTTCAAGCCCTTGTTAATGACATCCTCAGGGACACCCTGAATAAGTTTGTGTTTGTTTATCTGGATGATATTCTGATATTTTCCAAAAGCAAAGAGGAACACATTCATCACGTCCAGACGGTCCTTCAACGTCTCCTTGAAAACTCTCTGTTTGTCAAGGCAGAGAAGTGTGAATTTCACTCGTCATCTGTCTCCTTCTTGGGATACATTGTTGGGCAGGGGAGCATCCAGATGTATCCTGCCAAGGTGGTAGCTGTTGCTGAGTGGCCTGTCCCCAATTCCCGCAAGCAACTTCAAAGATTCCTGGGGTTTGCAAACTTTTACAGGAGGTTCGTTCGAGGCTACAGTACCATAGCTGCCCCCCTGACAGCCCTGACCTCCTCTAAGGTGTCATTTTGTTGGACACCCTCTGCTAATGAGGCCTTCCAGACTCTCAAGACCCGGTTCACATCAGCACCCATCCTTCAGATGCCAGATCCTGAGAGACAATTTGTGGTGGAGGTGGATGCCTCTGATGTGGGGGTAGGGGCTGTACTTTCCCAAAGAGCTGCTAGTGACCAGAAACTTCATCCTTGTTCCTTCTTCTCTCGCCGACTCACCCCAGCTGAGAGAAATTACGACATAGGGAATCGAGAACTGTTAGCTGTCAAGTTGGCGCTTGAAGAATGGCGTCACTGGCTTGAGGGATCCAAGCTGCCCTTCTTAGTCTGGACTGACCACAAAAACCTCGAGTATATTCAGTCTGCTAAACGACTGAATTCCCGTCAAGCCAGATGGTCCTTGTTCTTCACCAGATTCGACTTCTCCCTCGCCTATCGACCGGGCTCCCGCAACATCAAGCCTGACGCTCTTTCTCGACAGTTCCTGGAGAAAGAGGATCCAGTTCCTGGTCCTGACACCATTCTCCCTTCTTCCACTCTGGTTGCCTCTCTCACCTGGGAGGTGGAGGAGAGAGTTAAGGCTGCCTTGGAAAACCAACCTGGTCCCAGCTCCTGTCCTCCTGACCGTCTGTTTGTCCCCTCAGCCTTGAGGTCAGAGGTTTTGCAGTGGGCACACAATTCACGACTTACCTGTCACCCTGGGATACGACGAACCAAAGAGTTCCTTCAGCAGAGGTTCTGGTGGGCCACACTAGAGGAGGACACTAGACAGTTTGTTAATGCCTGCCCAGTCTGCAACCAACACAAGTCTTCCCACCAAGCTCCTGCTGGTCTCCTGCAACCACTTCCTGTGCCCCATCGTCCCTGGTCTCACATCTCTTTGGACTTTGTGACTGGTCTGCCGCCATCCAATGGTCACACCTGTATCCTGACTGTGGTTGATCGTTTCAGCAAGATGGCCCACTTTGTGCCTCTTTCCAAGCTCCCATCTGCCAAGATCACAGCAGAGCTGGTCCTCACTCATGTGTTCAAACTCCACGGGCTTCCCACAGACATTGTTTCTGACAGGGGCCCCCAGTTTACCTCTGTGTTTTGGAGGGAGTTCTGCGCACTTCTTGGAGCCACAGTCAGCCTGTCGTCTGGATTTCATCCTCAGTCTAATGGCCAGACTGAACGTAAAAATCAAGAGATGGAGACTATGCTACGATGTATGGTCTCCAAACATCCATCCTCCTGGTCCAAGGAACTCTTGTGGGTGGAATATGCCCATAACACCCTGACCAGTTCTGCCACTGGGTTATCACCTTTTCAGTGTGCTGATGGTTTTCAGCCGCCTCTGTTTCCCACTCTAGAAAAGGAGGCTTCCTGTCCATCCGTCCAGTCCTTCATCCATCGTTGTCATCAGACCTGGAACCAAGCCAGAGCCATTCTCCTCAGCTCAGCAGAACGCTATGCTAAGAATGCTAATCGTCACCGCACCCCTGCTCCCTCCTACCAGGTGGGTGAGAAGGTGTGGCTTTCTACCAGGGATCTACCTTTGCAAGTAGAATCCAAAAAGTTGGCACCCAAGTACATTGGTCCTTATGAGGTTGAGAGAGTCATCAGTCCTACAGCGGTAAGGCTCAAATTGCCCAGGTCCATGAGAATCCATCCCACCTTCCATGTTTCCAAGATCAAACCCGTTCGTGAGAGTCCTCTGGTTCCTGCTGTTCCCCCTCCCCCTCCTCCCCGACTCATTGATGGAGGTCCTGCCTACACTGTCCGCCGTCTGCTTCGTTCACGCCTCCGAGGAAGGGGTCTCCAGTACCTCGTTGACTGGGAAGGGTATGGGCCTGAGGAGAGGTCGTGGGTCCCTGCCCGCCACATACTGGATGCCCGACTCATTAAGGAATTCCACCGAAGCCATCCAGAGCAGCCATCCAAGACTGCTGCCCCTACAAGAGGTTCCAATCAGGGGACATTTTCCCCCTCTTCTCCTGAGGTCTCAGATGATGAGAGTAGGAGGCTATCTTTCCTGGAGGAAGAGGACACAACTGAAGAGGAAGTGGAGCAGATGGGAACGGATGCCTCAGAAGAGTTCTAGCCCTCCTCCTAGCCCCCTCCACCCACCCTGTTTGGACTTCATTTTGTTTTGGGACGTCAAGGGCTGTCCCTTGAGGGGAGGGTTCTGTCACAGTGTCACTCCTCTGCTCACCTGCTGCATTTTCACTCACACTGCCTCTGCTCCACTCTGCCAGTCAGCCACGCCCACCTCATCAGCCAACTCTGCTCACCTGTGCTCTCAGCTGCCTCTCATGCTCAATCAAGCCAGTTTTAAGCCTCCTCTGCTCAGTCAGACTCTGCCAGATTGTTCTTAGCCCTCATGCAAGACTTTCCAGCACTCTCTTTAGGATTGACTACCCGGTACTGACCCTGCTTGTCTCTGACCTCTGAACTGCGTCTCTGCCCTGGAAATACACCAAAGCCTTCTGTCCCTGACCTCAAGTTTTTGCCTCTGTGGATTGGATTCTGTTTGCTCGGCTTCTGGACTCCTCAGCTGGTGTGTGACAGCTCTGCTCAGATACAGTGAGTGTGCTCCTCCTGGATCTTCTGGTTCTGACCCATCTTCTGTCTCTCCCCCGACTGGGCAGCTCTTCAGAAGTGATTGTTTATTGTTGACTCTAGTGCTGTTCAGCTGTGATCATTAAAGGACATTACGTCTATTCTCCTTCTCTAGTGTGTTGCTATTGGGTACTAAAACCACCCGTTACACTTTTTCTGAGATGACATGTAAATTTCAGATGGATGGATGTGTATGAGCCTCTGTACATCACAGACTTTTTGCCATAATCTTTTTCCAGGCATATACTGTATTTGCAACCCACTGAAAAGATGTGGATTGCAAATATGAACCAGATTCCATAGAAATAAAGAATGATTTCACTTTACAGAACATGGGAAGTATTGGTCTACTGCTGCCAAAGTAAAACATTATGTTCTAAAATGCATAACACTAAAACAAAACAATTTAAGCATCAGAGTTCAAACAAAACAATCAAACCAATAAACCCAACAGATGGCTATGGTAAAATTTCTTGTCAGTATGATAGAGTCTGATGGCTTTCAAGAGAGCAATGTAACAGCTATTTTTGGTTCTAAAAAACATTTTTTTACTCCTAAATACAAGATCTGTGAATAGAAATCTTCTGTACAATGCTGTCAGTCAGCCTGAGCCCATCAGTGATGTTGAGTAGGATTTTAAGCATATATACTTTAATCAAACAGACCCTACAGCCTTACTCTGGCATTATTATCTGAATTAACACAGGAACACTTTCTAAACTTTTCAGACCAATTAATCATCTCGTCCTCAACCATGTATATAATAGCACCCTCTTTACAAATCCCAGAAATTCCCTTCAACAAAGACAACATTTAAGAACTCAACCAGTTCAGTGAAAATTTTTACTCACCTGCATTGAAACACATGCAGTTCCTTTCACCTCCAGCCTGTACTTTCCGGTTATACTCTTCAACGCCTCTTCCTGGTAGAGCAGTTTGTTGTTCGGGTTCACATCAAACGTCAACTGACCGCTAGGAGACTGGACTGTCACTGTGCTGGAACCTTCTGGACTGAACACTCTGGTGGAGTACAGAGACAGAGCCTGCAGAGCCACCACAGTGTCCTACAACACACAAAACACACGAGAAGTTTGTATTTAATGTTAGAACATGTTTGTTCTTCGGTGACCATGTATTATTCCTTGACTGTTTATGGTAAAAAAATAAAAAAAAATTAAAAAAAAAACTAAACTAAACTGAAACAATCATAGTCTCAAGTTCTCTAGTTGATCAGGAGGTGTTGCCTGAACTTGAAAGGGCTGATGTGACACCAGAGGATACAGGACAACTTAATTCTTGAAGTTTTCTTTTCATTTATTTCTTCAAAATGCATAGTTTGAAAACCTGAACAAATAACAATAGACAAATAAACATCACATAATCAATGAAAGAAACCAGACATGTTGAAACACTCAACCTATTAAAAAAAACCCAGACTTTTTTAACGTCTATTTCCTGATAAAATCATAATTATCTGCTGAACCAAAACTGCTTAACTCTGCCCAACCAAATAACATTCAAACTATACAAACGTATCTACATCTAGGCAGTTCCACCATGCATCTATTAATTCAAAAAAATATCAGTTTAAATTTACTTTAATTGTTTAAATAAACAAATAAACTGACCGGTGGTGTCTCAAATGTCTCCTCTGATCTCCTGATCTGCTCCTGCTCCTGCTGCTGCTTCTGCTCTGCAGCTCCTACCTAGTAATATAATTAAGCAGCATGCTGCACACCTGGTGCATGCTGCATGTGGCTGTCTACTCTGCAGCACAAACAACTAGGAGACCCATCCACCATATCCAAACAGAATAAACCAATAAATACACCAATAAATAGAGTGTATAAAACAAGGCAATTTATGGAACAACAGACACTTCAAAGATAAACTGACATGCTGCCTGTCCATAAAACGTAGGACATGGAACAGAGACAGATCAAACCACACAGGGTCATCAAAGATGACCACATTGTCCCCTGACCAGGCCTAGGACATCAGAGTTGGTGAGCTTGTTTTTTGATTCAGACCAGGCCTTTGTCCAGAGCGATGTACATCTGAGAGTAAGTACAACACAAGCAAACATCTAGACAAGAGGAAAAGACATTACAAAGTGCTGCAAAGTGCTTCAAGTTCATTTGGACACAGACAGCCGTGCAGTGTTAGAGGCAATGCACATTGTGTTTAGAAGCTTTTGTTTGTTTTGTATTTTTTAAAATAAACATAAAAGATGAAATAACTAATAATTAACATGAGAGGACATCTCATCACCACATGTTTATATATCATCCTAGATAAAGTGAATATATATAACAGTATGGTTACTAGATGAAATAGCCAAGTGTCTTATAGACATGGACACCAATATAGACCCCATTTTACACCTCTAAACAGGCATGTCTAAATATGGTTCTATGCAAACCTATCATGACATTTAGCACTACTATTCGCCTTTATAATCTTCATCAACTTATTATGGTTAGGTAGGATTTAAGGGCCATTTGTTTAGGCCAAAATAGATGTAAAACTGTGTTTTGCAAGTTCTGGAGGAACCAGGAAAGGGAAACAGGAAGTTTGGCACACTGTGGGCCACCGTTCAATGGCCAGATGCTGTGATATCACTTTAAGTGACATTGAACGATCTCCACTGACTGGCTAAGAAAATCATTCTGTTTCACAAAGAGTTGGGCAGGGGAGGGCATAAAGGAAGTCTACCGAAGTGACCGTATGGTTCCTTGCTCCATAAAGGGATAGGCTGCCAAGAGTGAATACAAAAGCCTCAATTAGATATTGATTATCCAGATAAGTCCCTGGGAAGGGCCTCTAAAAAAGCCTTAAAATATTTTCATGCCAAGCTCATTGTTAGGTAGATCCCTGTAGACATACTGAAGCAAGAATCTGAAGGTTACTGTGCGGTAAAAATGACATGCAATAAATGAAAATATGTCATTTAAGGCAGAATAATGGATTTTAAATCTGTCATGTTCTTTTATATTCATTTGACCTACAGAAATGTTGAAATATTATAGTGCGGTGAATTGAGGGATGATGCTCTTCTTAGAGCAAATGAAAAGCTGTTAGCTACTGGGTATGTCCTGTTGCTCCCTGGCTTTATAAACTGAAAAGAGATGATCTCTAGGATCACTTTTAACTCAGAGGGAAGGGCCTTGTATAGAGATTGATGATTTATATGACTTGCAATTAATCATTCTGACGACATGTTTCCCTTTTTCTAAAGTTATTTGGGGGATTATTTTTATCAAAGCAAGACTTAAAAAAGCCACAACTGATCAGAAAATAGCTGCATGAAGCTTGAGAGCTGCACATTGAGTGCCACTGCTGTAGGGATAAACTGTTGGTAAATTCATAAACAAAAATTAACTAGAAAATAAAAATCAATTCTTTCTTATGCCATTTCTGACATTTCCTGAAATTTTCATCAAAATCTGTCCAGAACTTTTTGAGTAATGTTGCTAACAAACTAACAAACCAACTAACAAACCCTGTCGATTACATGACCTCCTTGGCGGAGGAAACAAAGAGAAAAGTGATATCAATAACCAGAAATCTGCAGTCCTGTCTGTTCTGTTTGTGACGTACCTGTGTAGAGGAGAAGCCTCCATACTCATTCTGCTGTCCTGTCAGCCATCTGATGATGCGGGCGGAGTATCCCAGGTCTTCATCAGTAGGAGAAACACTGAGTTTGGCCAGAAGCACATAAGAGCTGATCTCCACAGAGAGAGAGGCTGATGTTTCTGTTTCATTCTGAGACCAGTGAAGTAAATCGCCTATAAACAGCCATCAAACAAGCACAGATTATGTGAGTTTGCTGCATCTGTGCATTGGAAAATGCAGATTGTGATAGCTTTTTTTCATTTTTAAGTAACATGTCCACTAAAAGGTGGCAGTTTAGGTCTTCTAGCAACTGATTCAGCTTTTACCTGATCATCTCCAGTGGATGTAATGACAAGATGACTGATAAAATGTATAAAAATTAAATGAATTTAATTTTCACTGTCATAAAATCCAACTTGCACAACAGCTTGAAACACAGTGTAGGGGATCAGAGCACATCCCTCCAATTTTATCCTCTCTACACTGGCTTTCAGTATGTTCCAGAAATGGTTTTAAGATTTTAATGGTAACTTTTAAAGCTCTTAATGGCCTGGCTCCTGCCAACATTTTAGATCTTTTAATCCCTCATGAGCCAACACATACCCTGAGATGCTCAGGCAGGGGTCTCTTAGCTCTCCAGGGGCCCGACTGAAATCTAAAGGGGAGAGGGCATTTTCAGTCATGGCTCTGGAACTCCTTGCCATGAGGAAATCAGATCGGCTGTATCAGTGACTTTTTAAAAAAATCTCTTCTTAAGCCATACCGTACTTTTATCGAAGAAACTTTTTTGAGTTTTCTTAAATTTTAACTGGTCTACTTTACCTGATTTTATTTGAGTTTGACATGTCTTGATCTTTTTCAATTTCCTGCCTTATTACTGGTATTTTATTTGCGTTGTAATTTCTGTTGCTTGTGAAGCACTTTGTAACTCTGTTTTGAAAAGTGCTCTTTAACTAAAGTTTGTTATCATATTTTTATATAAATAAACATTGATTGATTGATTTATTGCTTCCTGCAGGGACTGAGTTTCAATGAGTTATCAGTGTTCGGGCTGATCGCCCACCTTCCTGTATGGCAACTGTGTCCAGGTGCTTCAGGAGGAGAGCGCGGGTCTCCACTTCTCCAGCCAGAGTGAAGACGTATGCCAGCAGAGCTGTGGTGTACGTGTTACTCAGGTTATCAATGGACTGCTTTAGGCAGGACAAGCTTCTTTGTACCATGTCGTGCTGTAAAAGAATATTTTGAAGTAGGCCATTTTCTTTATCACAAAGACACTGTTCAGTAATTCAAATAAATCAAATAAAAACTGAAATAAGTGAAAGAATCCAACAACTATAGGTTATTGCTTAAATAATTCTAAGTTTCAAACTTTTGAGGAGTTGATGTAACATTTTTTACTTACATTTACTGGCGTGTTCATCTCTAGAAAGGCTGCAGTGACATAAGCACTGAGAGTCACTTCATCAGACACGCCTCCCTGTAAGGGAAAGAAGGAAGGATTACAGCGTAATCACGTCCAAAATCCAGGTGCACTTGAACCAGAGGTACTTTTTAATAAAGACAAAATCTTCCTGGAGTGTAAATTTAAGTTTTAGTCAAACTCCAAAAGACTTTTAATTACCTTTATTCTGTTGTTGAAGAATTCCCCCAGCTGTTGAAAACAGCCATTTTCTTGTTGTTTTCTCTTCAACCAAATCTTAGATTCTTTAATACTGGACTGGTCAGTGAAGATGAACTTGCGTGCTTTAACAAAAGATTTCAGCACAAAAGCAGTCAGCCTGTGAAGGTAAGGGCAGACATTTACAAGTGTGTATTTCACAGACCTCCACTAGAGATATGTTTCCTCTCCTTTGTAGGGTTTTAATCAACACACACACACAAATTACACAGTACTTTCCTCTTCCTTATTTTTTCGTGCAGATTGTTTCTAATGAATATCAACAAGACTCTAAAACTGAACACTGTGAAGTGCAGCTGCAAAACAACGGATATCTTCATAGTTGGTCATTCTTTTATTGCCCTTAATAGTCTTATATCAACCCTCAAGTGTCTCCTTACCTTGGACAAAACCTCAACTGAGGTTATACCTTAAATAATATCTTAATATTATCAATGGAAAACCAGAAAGGGGAGAGATCAGTCAAGCTAAGCCACACAAAAAAATGTCATATTTTAGTCAAAATACCAGTAAATATACATTACATCAGTCTTAAAGTTAAACTGAAAGTTCGTTTGTTTATCCACAGAAAAAACATCACTGAGTCAGTTTTGTTCTCACCAGGTGTTCCCATCTCCTTTTCCAAATGCGCTGTAAGCACCATTGTCGTGTTTGTAGTTCAGCTGTCTCTGGTAGCCTGTTTAAAATGATAAGATATACACTGAGATTTGCACTGTTGAAAAATAGATACCTAAAAATGTAATCCAGTTATAGAAGCCCAAACCACTGTCATAGTTTAACTTCACTCTCCACCTATTTTACCTGTTTATTTAGGCCTAGTCCACATGTAGCTGGGTATTTGTGGAAAACAGATGTTTTTCTGTGTGTTTTGGCCTTTTGTAAAAAATGCAAACAGTATTCTAATTAACTGAAAACACACCTTACAGGGAGCTCATTCCAAGGTGAAACCTTTTAGAAGTTCTGTTTACAGCATTTATGTAGGGACAGGGAGTCTTTGGCCTGTATCACACTGTATGCCAGTTTCTCTTGTTTGATGTCACTGGTGTGCAACATTATCACGCCAGACTTGGCAGGTGTTACCTTGCTAAGTGGACATTTAGACATGTACGCACAGGTGCTCTCTCACTATACTGATGAACAGGGATGCCTGACTGTAGAGTGAACAATTAATTGAATTTTAATCGAGATCACGATTTTCCAGCTACCCATGATCAAAAAAACACAATTGTTTGCAATGATTTAGATTTACACGTGTGCCAACCATGAAACACTCCTCATGCTCATCTATTTAATATAGTTTGTAATAAATCATCCTGTATAAATCTAGTCTAAATATATGCCATGTTTTGTGAATATCCTCTTAAATCAACATTAATTATATCAACTTTTTTTGCATACAACTGTAATCTGCTGATTCTGCCCAACTCCTCTCATCTCTTCTCCACGAGCGCATGCACACACTCCCTGCATCTCATGTATCAGCCTCTGCTGCCTCTCCATTTATTGTGTTAACTGCATTATTGGTACAGTATATACATACACATCAGCACATACATACACCAATGTACACTCATGTTTATGAGGAGCAGTGCAGATTTCACCTGATGGTGTTAAAAACTCTGACAGCAGTGGGGATGAATGATTTGCAGTAGTGCTTTTCTTACAGGGTGTGTGTAAGAGTCTGCAGCTGAAGGAGCTGCTCAAGGCACCTGCAGTGTCACACGGAGGGTGAGAGGGGTTGTCCATGATGGATGTCAGCTTGGCCAACATCCTCCCCTCCCCCACTTCCTCCACAGAGTCCAGGGGACAGTCCAGGACAGAAATGGCCCTCCTGACCAGCTTGTCCAGTCTCTTTCTGTGCTCCCTCCTCCCTAGCAGATCACTGCTAAAAAAGAGCTGACACCACCACAGAGTCAAAGAATGTCCTTAGCAGAGCCCTGCTTACTCCAAAGGACCTCAGTCGACTCAGCAGATGTAGTCCTCTTTGGCCCTTTATGTAGAGGATGTCTGTGTTTGTTGACCATTCTAGTTTATTGTTCAGGTGAACATCCAGGTATCTGTAAGTCTCCACCCTCTTGATATCCAAACCTGGATGTTCACTGGTGCAGTCTGGAGTGACTTCCACCTTAAGTCAATCACCATCTCCTTCGTCTTGCTAATGTTGATCTGTAGGTGGATGATCTCACACCAGCTCACAAAGTCCATGATGACCTGCCTGTACTCCAGCTCATTCTCAGACACACAGCCCATGATGGCTTTTTCATCAGAGAACTTCTGCAGGTGGCAGCTCCCACAGATGTAACAGAAGTCGGAGTTGCAGAGGGTGAAGAGGAAGGGGGAGAGCACTGTCCCCTGTGTTGCAGACCACCATGTCAGACTCGCAGCCCTGTCGCCTCACATACTGTGATCTGTTGGTGAGGTAGTCCTGTGTCCATACAGCATGGTGACGGTTGACTCCTGCTTCCCCCTGAGCAGTCTGGGCTGGGTAGTGTTGAAGGCACTGGAGAATTAAATCTGCTCAAGAGTACTCAGGCGCTTCCCTTTTCTTTCAAGCCAGCATATACAGTCAAGGATGAAAGTATTGGCACCCCTGGAATTTTTCCAGAAAATACACCATTTCTCTCAGAAATTGTTGCAATTACAAATGTTTTTGGTATATACATGTCCATTGCCTTTATGTGCATTGGATCAACACAAAAAAATCTGAAGAAAAAAGAAAAAATTGACAATTTTACACAAAACTCAAAAAATTGGCCAGACAAAATTATTGGCACCCTCAACATAATATTTGGTTGCACACCCTTGGAAAAAAATAACTGAAACCAATCGCTTCCTATAACCATCAACAAGCTTCTTACACCTCTCAACTGGAATACTGGACCACTCTCCTTTTGCAAACTGCTCCAGGTCTCTCAGATTTGAAGGGTGCCTTCTTGCAACAGCAATTTTAAGAACTCTCCATGGATGTTCAATGAGATTTAGGTCCAGACTCATTGCTGGCCACTTCAGAACTCTCCAGCGCTTTGAGGTATGTTTGGGGTCATTGTCCTGCTGGAACACCCATGACCTCTGACGCAGACCCAGCTTTCTGACATTAGGCCCTACATTGCGGCCAAAAATCTTTTGATAGTCTCCAGATTTCACAGTCAAGGCACCCAGTGCCAGAGGCAACAAAACAACCCCAAAACATCCTGCACCATGTTTGACTGTGGGCACTGTGTTCTTTTCTTTGTAGGCCTCATTTGTTTTTTGTAAACAGTGGAATGACTTCCTTTTCCAAAAAGCTCTACCTTAGTCACATCTGTCCACAAAATGTTCTCCCAGAAGGATTGAGGCTTACTCAGGTACATTTTTGCAAACTCCAGTCTGGCATTTTTATGTCTCTTTGTCAGCAGTGGGGTTCTCCTCGGTCTCCTGCCATAGCACTTCATCTCATTCAGATTATGACGTATGGTCCGAGCTGACACTTTTGCATCCTGAGTCTGCAGGACAGCCTGAATTTGTGTGGAAGCTGACTGAGGATGTTTATCCACCATTCCAACTATCCTGGGTTGCATTCTTTTGTCAATTTTTCTCTTCTGTCCATGTCAAGTTGATTAGCCACAGTTCCATGGTTGTAAACTTCTGGATTATATTACACACAGTGGACAAAGGAATTTCAGGATCTCTGGAGATGATCTTGTAACCTTGAGATTGTTCAAAATTTTTCCACAATTTTGCACCCTGAGTCCTCAGACAATTCTTGGCTCTTCTTTCTCTTCTCCACGCTTGGTGTGACACTCACAGGCACACAACACAAAGGCTGGGTCAACTTTTATAAATTCTAACTGGCATCAGGTGTGATTTCTAGATTGCCAGCACCTGTTACTGCCGCAGGTGAGTTTAGGTGAGCATCACATGTTTGAAATAAAAAAACAGTTTTAAAAGGGTGCCAATAATTTTGTCTGGCCAATTTTTTGAGTTTTGTGTAAAATTATGTCAATTTTGTCTTTTTTCTTCAGATTTTTCTGTGTTGTTCCAATGCACATAAAGGCAATGAACATGTGTATACCAAAAACATTTGTAATTGCAACAATTTCTGAGAAAATGGTGTATTTTCTGGAAAAACTCCAGGGGTGCCAATACTTTCGTCCTTGACTGTACAGTAAACCTCTTCTTTCCCTTGCCTGATTGCTTGTCACCATGCCTATGCAAGTCTTCAATCTCTTACTGGAACATTCCAGAAACAATGCAATTTTTTTATTACCCCATTTCATTTGATATGAAAATAACTGAACTTTCTTCCTTACATGTTGCAGCAACAATAGTTACTGTTGAGAATTTTGCAAGTACAACATACAATGATTTCAAAACCACTTCATCTTACTGTCTTATATCACATATATATATATAATTTTTTATGCATTGTTGTTCCAACAATGTGAACTTTTCCCACTAGGTTTTAATCCCCTGTGTGGGATACATTTGTACATTCTGTGAGTGCTCAGTAGGTGGAGTCTGTTATCCAACAAGGTTGTGGGTTCAATCCTCAGTTCCTGCAGTAACACATTAATGTATCCTTCAGCAAGACATTTAACCCCACTTTCCTCCCACTGCTTCGATGGTGGCGTGTAAATAGGCATGGATACGTATGAATAGGATTAGCTTATACTGACAGCCTATTTTTTCAGAGCAACCTCTACCAGTAAGTGAATGGAGTGAAAGGGTGTCAGTGGGTAGGTGTGACTTGTAGGAGTTATACTGAGTTTCTTTTTAAAGCTGTGAGAACAACAACAGAATCCTACCACTGATTAGGAAGTTTGTGGCCTTTTTCTTGATGGCTGCAGTCAGCTGGTGAGTGTTCTTCAGGTATTCCAGGATGTAGATGTTTGGGGCCAGTAGAGCCATGTTCTGCTCTCCACTTCCGTGTGGCATCTTTAACAGACCATCCAGGTTCTTCAGGGCCCGGCCCAGGATGTCACCTTCACAAAACAGTAACTTCATCAATTCTGACCTGAAGAATTAAATGAAAGTCAACAGCTAGAAGAATACACACATATGACCTATTTGCCTTTTTCTTTTGTTCACACTGTCCATAGACTGAAGGTGTATCAACATTGACAACTCCCCAAACCAAAACTTTTATATACCATAACCTCCTCCTGATTGGCTAGTGTAAGTCATAAGCTCCGCCTTCTCAATGTTAACAGATGGGATATGTTGGGATGCGTGATCAAACTGATATGCATGTCAAATACATCCTTTTTTCAAAGGTAATTTTTGGGGCTTTTTGGCTTAAATTGGATAGGATAGCTGAAGAGGGACAGAAAACATGGGGAGAGAGAGCCCATGTGAATGGGTACCTGCTGTACCCCCGAGATAAACCGGCATCCTCCGGGTCTCATCATGTTCATTAATGTTCAAGTGTTTTCAAGAAGTTTGGTTTTATGTAGCTGTTTGATGCCATAAGAAAGGGGTATTAAGTGATGGATCAACTCAAAAATGCAGCGCGGTGTGCAACAGTTTATCTAAGTAGAGGAGGAACCATGAGAGGAATCATTGCAAATACAAGCACAGGAGTCACTGAACTTTTCATAACCCTTACAGTGTTTCATTAAAATAAAGTTAAAGTAAAATAAAGATTACCCAACACAGAGAGTGAAGCTCGAGCAGATCCATCAATCACGTCATCAGGTAGCTGCAGCTCTACTTCCTTTGTCAGAGTCTCCCCTGTGAAAAGATTACAACAAATTAAAACAAAATTTTAAGAGCTGGTGCAAAAATTGAAGACCTGATAGAGAAATCATGTACAGTTTCTTTTGTTTTTCGTTCATGTGTTAGATGTGTATCAACAAAGACGACCAAAAAGCAAACTTTGTTCAAAAACTTTGGTTTCTGTGGAACACCATTTTTGATTTATCTAAATCCAGCTTAAAGCTAACACATCCATCTGGAAAATCTCTCATAGACAGCGTTTGCAAAAGGGCAGATGCTTTGAAAAAAAAAAACTAAGAGGGTGATTGGATGAACGTTCTCTCTGTCACATCTTTACAGGTCAATCAGAGCAGCAAAACATGTGACATAGCCGCTACAGAGCTGTGTCCCTACTGAAGGAGTAAACTCCATAGAGAAAGAACTGCATAACGCGAACCACGGCAACTGTAGACATGTCAGTATACGACTTTTGTCATTTTTGGACAGGAAACAACTCAATGCTGTTCTTTGTTCTTCTTTCAACAAAGAAATGTCGTCAAGTTCTGATAAAACTGGCGCCATAATTGCTAATGTCTTCTGCCATAAATGCACCGGTCTCTTGTTGCTGCTTGATTATGTCACGACTCTAATGCCTTTCTAACAGGGCCCAAACAGTTCAGACAGGAGCTTTGTGAGATGGATTTGCCAGTGAGAAACACGGAAATGGGTGTATCCTTCTGCTTTGCAAGGATAGCTTAGAGCCTGATCCAAAAATAATTCACTCCATAAATTGACCAACAGAAAATTAATAACAAACTATTAAGAGAATGGATCAGAAATTTTCTAACGATTTTCAAGCAAAATCTCAAGAACATTTGATGGTTTGAAACATGCTGATAAAGTGCTTTTTCTCAATTCTGAAGTGAAATGAAGTCTTTCGATTTCAAACTGTTGATTGAATCGATATGAAAGTGTCATTTTTGCCTTTAGAAACTGTGGTGATTTTTGTGTGTGATTATTTTACAATAAGAAGACAAAAATACTACTTATGTTGAAAGAAAACATATAGCAAGTGACATGGGCCCACTTTGAAATCTGATTGCCCCCCTCAGGTAACACCCCAAAATCCTAAACTGTGACTGACTCTATGCCTTATCAGCGGTGGCACTGTGATAAGGTCAAATATTTAGACTGTGTTACAACAGGCTGCTGGTTACATTCTTTGCTTTTTTTAATTTATTTATTTATTTATTTTTTATTCTGAAAGACTGATCTGTTTATACTCCATTGTGTCTCCTTTTAAAGTAAAATTGGAGATACATGCACTGTGTGTCATTAAATTTGTGTCTTGTGTTTGGGCCCCTTCGACTGAATACAACAAACCTTTTGGACAGAGCAGCCAGCTAAAGGTTTTTGTCATTTCTATTCCCTCAGCCTGAAAGAAAATCAGAGGTAAATCATAAGTGCACCGAAACATTGTTTCATAAATAGTCAATTATTTTTCTACTTTGTTTTATGTACCCACCTTCACTATGAAGGTTCGTGTGACTACATCGGTACGACCTCTTTCTGGCACGCTCACAATCTCATTGTCACATGACAAGTGGGACTCAATCGCCTCAGCAGACACCGTCACATTTACAACCCCTAAAAACACAAAAACTGTGTATTAGCATCACTACACTTTATGTCAAGTTGGTAATGAAATTATGTTTTAGTTTTATTACTCTGTAGTTTGCATTTAAATCACAGATATTAAAGCAAGTTACAGTAGCTCAAATCAAGATAAAGTCAAATAACATGTAATGCAAAGATTTATTTTTTTTCTATTAACTAGACAAGCAACCATAACTGCTATGAAGACATGGAAAGCATCATTGGAACGACAAAACTGAGGGCTTCCACAGGAAAAAAAAAGTAAGAGGCTATGATTTTTGGTTCAGAAGTTATTTAACTTTTTGACAAGATCAGTCTCAGAGGGTGAAATACATTTTGTACATCATAATAAAGGCATATTAGTTCCAAATATCAGTTATCAGGCTCATGAACAACTAATACTTGGTATTAGTATCAGTCCTGAAAAACCATTATTGGTCAACCCCTAGAAAAGACAAAATGTTCCTCCAATTCCAACACCATGAAAGGGCTGTTGCCTAAATGGGTGGATATGAGAAACAGTCTGTCTGGTGTCCCAGGTTAGAAAAGATAGAAATCTTCAGTAAGTTAGACACAAGCTTTGGACACAACAATCAAAGTGTAGCTCTTACCTAAGACTGAAGGGTTCATGGTCCATCTGAAAGTTTTACGTTCATTGGCACACAGACAAGATGTATACTCTTCACCAGAGAGTGGGGTCAGGGTATAATCTGAGGAGGTTGCTGGGCTAACAGTGACCTGTTTAAGAAAAACAATCTCACTTTTAACCCAAAAGTGGCTGTACACAACTCAAAAGATTCCAGTATTAATGAATCTAGTTGTTTCACAAACCCCAGAATGTTTTTTTTCCTTTTTTCTTTTAGTGCAGCACCCACACACAAACTCCTACACCAACATTGTATTTTGTGTTAAGACACTTCTTAAAATCTGGTGACCTTTCTTCTTCTTACCTCAAATAGAGCTAGAATTCCTATTCTCCTTTAAAGGTGAAGTTCAAAGTAGTGGGACATCAGGGCCAACAAGGCCTTCTCTGAAGGCTTAGATTCATGAAATTATTTTTCATGATGCTATACATTTTTTAACAATACTTTATGTATGACGGAGATTTTTTTGTTTTACCATTAGTCTAATATCTTAATTTTGTAGCCTCTCTCAAGCGTTGTAAAGAATGGTGGGTTGCTTTAGCTTCATTAGCTTTAGCTACAGCTAATGCTTCACTAGCTACAGTATGTAATTAATGTTACTACATAAGCCAGCGTAGCTAAGTTAGCTTTAGCAAACATGGCTACATGGCTCACAAAGCTGTTTTGTAAACTAAGCTTTAGCTAAGCTCCATTCTCCACGTAGCTTATGCAGCTAACAAAGCTTTGTTTGCTGCATTACAAAATTTTCATGGAGGACAAGCTTTCTTTCTTTCTTTAGTTTGACTGTTTGACCAGGTGTATATAAGGTTTTTAATTAGATTTTGCAAGTCAGGTTTTTAATTTTTAAACTTTGGTATCCTAACCCTTACACTAGTTCAATCTGATTTTATTTCAAAAGTTTAAGCATATACAGTGCTTAACAAATTTATTAGACCACCTATCATATTTGTCTCAGAGACTATCCAGCATCATGAAGTGCTTTAATGCAGACTCTTTCATTTTCAGTGTGCGCTCCACGTTTTACCACTTTGAACAGGAATGAGGGATTTCAAATTGAATTCACCCAAATGTGAGCCGGCTCACTGTGCTTTTCTGAGAAGTCAGAAATGAATCAAACATAACATTCAAGCACTAAAACTCATTTTTCTGTTCAGGAATGCAAGTAAATAACTATAATTTGACATATTAATCAAGAAATATTAATGTGTTTTGTTATTTTTCCAGTTTTTTTGTGGTAAATTAGTAAATTTGAAAATTCATGGATAATAATAATTATATTTTAGCATTAAAAATATCATTTGGGTTAAAGAGCTTCTACATATTGGTGTATTAACCATTGCAGAAACATAAAAAATGATTTTGGTAATTACCAATGCTGTCAATTTAGGGCAGCTGTGGCATAAACCTTACTTTGGTTAGGGTTAGGGTGGTCTAATAAATTTGTTAAGCACTGTATTTCCATTCTGACAGAGACCACATCTCACATGAACAGTCTGTGAGAAGGGCTGTCAGAGATGTACAGTCTGCAGCCAGACCCCTCTTCTTTATTGTAGTTGGCCACAACAGAGAGTACAGTCTAGACCTGCCCTCTTTGTAAAGTGTCTTGAGATAACTTTAATTATGAACTGGTGCTATATAAAAAAAGACTGACTGATTGATTGATTGATTGATTGATTGATGGATTGATTGAAATTAAATACAAAACATCAATTGAAGTCTCCTTTACTTTAAACTGCTTTTGTCATTTTTTCTCATTAGTTGTAATCACAAAGTGCTGCACAAAAGGCTTTAAAACATTCAGACACAAAATCAATGCATCTATTTGGGATTTAGATAACAGATAATGTTTGTCAGGTTATAATGAGAGCAAAAGCCTTGGTTACCATGATGCACCTGGACAGGTAGTTAAAGACAGTTCCCTTCAGATCAAACTGCTCCCCTCGGATGATGGAGTGAGGCAGGCTGAGCTCAAGGAAGAACGGCTGAAAGGCTGTAAGTGTCTCTCTAGGAGCCAAGCCAAAACCCTGAGGGCTCAAACAGAAAGCCTCCGTCTCCCAGGTGGTGATGGTGTCAGGGACAGTGAGGGACAGATCTGTTGATCCTGACTCTCTGGATAAGTGAGACATAAAAAACATACAGAAGTGTGAGTTTGAACAAATTTCTGCTGTCTGAGATCAAGATTTTGTGTGATCTGTAATCTCTTTACAATGGAAAGACTTGTGGTAGATCTATTGTTTCATGCTACAAAGATTGGTATTTGTTAAAGAGTTTTCTTATCTGTGATGATTTCGCACCATAAATTTGAATAGTCCCTAATTTAAATCTCTTCAAATGGGGCAGGCACACAAAGTACACAATCCACTAAGTCATGCAGTTTTCATGCATTTCATTGTTTGTACACTCCTGGTGGATTTCATGTTATCTATTCTTTCATTTGCACAGGTTTAGAAGCTGCTAAAGAAGTGAAACCATTTAATTAATCATACTCCAAGTGTATGCATTCAAAATGAAGATGAAAAGAAATTCACTTCTGAGTTACTATTTACTCAGTAAACATTTTCATAAACTTTGTTTTAGTTGCTACCTTAAAGTCTCCTTCAGTTCAACATGTTGCTTATGATAAGAGTATATTTAAGGTGTGGTTTCCCTTCACTGACAAGTCATTCCAATGACAGCACATACAAAAAAGCATAGATTCATAGCCATACATTTACGCCTTGCAGCGAGAGAGAGGGAGAAAGAGAGAGAATAAGAAAAGAGCGGTGTAAGGCATGATTTTTGCTTTAAAATGATATAAAGTCAATCAGATCAGACAGTGTAGAGATCAGACTGTGGATGAGAGGGCTCTAGACACTCCCTCAAAAAGTTTGCTCTCTTGTGGTAGAAAAGCAAATCCCCTGCCGTTCCAAGTCAAACCAAGTCGAGCCAAGCTGCCCCTTGTAATGGAAAAGTCCCATAATACAGTCCATTATAGGTTGTTTGCAATCCCATGACCCCAAATATAGCCATAAGGAATTAAGGGGAACAGAGGAAAGTACTTTAAAACTCCAAATGAACTGGTGTGCTGCAATTATCAGAAAATTTCTACATACTCTGGGTGTGAGACCTACATTCTACAAAAAAAGTGAGGTTTTTTTTGTTTGTTTGTTTTTGTTTGTTTGTTGTTTTTTTTATCACAGTTCAAGCAATTTACCTGGCATGGAAGTGATCAAATATCACAAAGAAATCAGTTCTGCACACCTAGTGTCATGCGTTGTAGGGCTGGGCGATATATCATGTACTACTAATATAGTAACTAATGTAATCATAGCTGTGAGCCTGAATGGTGGACTAGACTGCAGGGTATTGACCTTTGGTTGCATGCAGGATTGGTGAGTTTTGTGAAGGTTTGCTTCACCCTTAATGAGGAAAATAATCATTTTATAATCAGCAATAGTAAACATAACACAGAAAACGTTTCAGAATTTTCCATACACTGTAAAAGACTTACTATTTCACAATTTACATATTAAGATTAAAGAGATTAGTAAAAAATTGAAAGTCCTTTTCAAAATTAAACAGTGTGCTAAATTTGACTTTATACTGATTTTTTACTCTTTCTGCATACAATTTTATTAAAAATCCAAGAAAATTTTCCTTTTTAATTACTAAACTGATATCATTGAGGGCTGAATTAAACATTATAAAGCTACTTAGAGGATATTTCAAAATATCGTAATATATTAACACTGCATAGCAGATAGATATGCCCATTCCCTTGTTTTCACTGGCGAATCCATCTTGTTAAGCTCCCATCTGAAATGTTTGGGCCCTGTTAGAAAGTGACAGGACCAATCAGTGTTGAGGGGCAGTACTTTTGGGTGTGGCGGAGTCGTGGCACAGGCAAGCAGCGACAAGAGGCCAGTGCAGTCATGGCAGAAGAGATTAGCGTGGATGCTGCAATAGCGTCAGTTTTATCAGAACTTGATGACATTTCTTCGTTAAAAGAAGAACGAAGAACAGCAGTGAGTTGTTTTCTTTTCAAAAATGACAAAAGTTGTATACAGACATGTCTACAGTTGCCATAGTTCGCGTCATTCCTCAGTAGCTGCTCAAACGCACCTCAATCGCGGCTACATCACATGTTTTGTTGCTCTGATTGGCCCGTAAAGATAGACAGATAGAATGTTCATCCAATCACACTGCGAGTTTTTTCAAATCCTCTGCCATTTCCCAAATGTTTAGTATTGAAGGTTTCCCAGACAGATGTGTGAAACAAATCCATCTGGCATGTCAGGTTAGTAATATATATCGTGTATCAGAATACAGCAAATTGCAATATAAAGTTCAGGCCAAATCGCCCAGCCCTAATGTGTCTCTACCAGATGAGGGGAGAAGAGTGTTTTGAAGAGTCTTGTAATGAGCGTAGAGGCTAGCCGAGCCACTTTAACATAACAAAATCACTCATTTTGTCATACACATGCATTTAATTGAAACAGTGATGTACTATTAACCAAATAAGCCTTGTGGGTTAAGCGACCAAGTAATGATGTGTCCGTTCTACAAAAATGTCTCTTTTATGCTAGCTCCTGTCTGAGTGTCAGTTTCCTTTCCTCCACCCTGTGATGTCATTTATTCAACATTTACAAAGCCAAACTGTTACGAAATGAAGAGCCGTTTGGGAAACAAACAATCAGCTCTACTGAGCTGAGCCAAATAATCTGGATCTAATAAAAAAGACAGAATCCCTGTTACTGGATGGGTGTCAGACAGTGTTAATTTTAGCAGCTATTTATAGTTTAAGTCTTAGTTTTAGCCTGAAGATGAAATGTCTTTTAGTTTTAGTCCCATTTTAATCATTTCTACCCTTTTTAGTTTTAGTCTAGTTTTAGTCGACAAAAAGTCAAAAACATTTTAGTCTAGTTTTAGTCCATAAAAAGTCCTCACATTTTAGTCTTTACTTTTAGTCCAAGCAATTATACTCTTGCCTAAATCATGGTAGTGTGTTCTATGCACTCTGCTCAACCTGGGATCCCTGCTTTATACTGCTGAGAGGCAGATTAGCTACAGATGCTTTGTTTTTTGACAGATTTACCCAAAGTGGAGAAATGTCTCTGATTTTGAATGTTAGACTAAAACTACATTACATTTTAGTCTAGAGTTTGTCATCTTGAAGAAAACTAAACTTAGTTTTTGTTAGTTTTAGTCATCACAGATCTATTTTTGTTAGTCTTAGTCTAGTTTTCGTCATGGAAAAAAGGCTGTCAACGAATATTTTCCGTCATGGTTGTTGTCGACGAAATCAACACTGGTATCAGATGAAGACATCAGGACTTAATCTGCAACATTTTACAACAAAAAATAGCTCAAGAATCAAGATCTTTTTATTTTTGCACTTTGAAAGCTTAGCATGGACATGAACAGCTCAGACATTATGTGACTTCATCTGCAAAGAACATATTAGACTTAATAAAGGATGTATGGTAATAACTGGTGTATGAAACATTCCACTTTTAACATTACACAACAGTGTCTATTACATTATTTTAATCATAAAATAGTCATGATTATTTGCAAAAATCTTGTCAAATACCATAACACCGTATGAGATTGATACAGCATCCGCCATGATGATGAGAAGATGGATTCTGACTGATGTACTATTTAACAAGTTTCCCAAATTTAGTATCAAATGAGCTCTGATCTCCACTGGACTCTTCATGCAATTGAAAGTTTGAAGACATGAAATCACTATGAGGTTTTCTTTTTAAACAAATCTAATATCATTAAATTTAAAAAAAAGGCCAATAAGGGAAGAGACTCTGACAGAAACTCACCCCACTTCCACCAGTTTCCATATCCAAGTCTCAGGAAAGAAAGTGCGAGGGGTCATTAAAGGCTGGTCTGAATTTTGTGTAGAGAGAACATTAGATTCTGATTCTGAGGACACAGAGGAAAATTTTACATGAACCAGAGGTCAAAGTTACATTTTAAACATTTATAAACTGATGTTTGTAAAATGTCAGCATGCTTGACTTTACAGAGTCAAAGAAGAGATTTCACCCATATGAAACCAAGGAAAACTTGTGTATATTTTCCCCTTGAAGATCAAACATGAAGGAAACTTGGTGAACATATTTGTGACAATCTTCAGGCCCAGCTCCTGGATAAACAGACAGTGTAAAGTAATGTTAACACAAAACTGGGTCCATACTTCAGTATCCATCTACAATATTCACATGTTGGCCATTTTAGCCTGATACCAGGTTTAATACTGAACTGTTGTTTTCCACATCTGCATGCTCTAAATAAATGCTAGAAATCTAAAAAAAAACTTCTCATTCAGTATAATTTTTGTGCACATTAGTTGAGCGATGGTTAAAGCTCAATTAAGCCTTTAATTGGGCTACTGTACTTGTCCCAGTAAAAAAGGCAATGGAGGATTAATTTAGTGACACAGGTATAGCTGACTCAACTATAGTACGTGGCAATACTCAGCTAGTCACTATTGGACCTTCCTTTCATTCACCTAAAAATATCAAAAGCAAATATCAAAAGCGCCGATTATACACCAGATTTTACAGTACAGGAGTTACGGGAGTTGGCAAACTAAGGTGATCCATCCGTGAGATATTGTGATCTCCCTAGAAAATCATGCCCTCCCCAGCAGTGGTTATGAGCAACTTCTTGACGTTGGATTGTTATTAGACAACAAAATTTGTGTCTTAACACACTAGATATGTTGGAATAAGGTGCTGTTAACATGTGAAAACACCAGTGTTAATTTCGTCGACTAAAACTATGTCTATAAATGTTCGTCAACTAGACAAAGACTAACAAATATAGATCTGTGATGACTAAAAATGGACTAAAAGTAAGTTTAGTTTTCATCAAGATGAATAAAACTGGACTAAAATGTAATGTAGTTTTTGTTGGACATTCAAAATCCATGACATTTCTCCACTGTGGGAAAATCTGTCAAAAAACAATGCAACTGTAGCTTTCTGCTCTCAGCTGTAGAAAGCAGGGATCCCAGACTAAGCAGAGTGCATAAAACACACTACCATGATTTGGTACCAGATTTAGGCAAGAGAATAAATGCTTGGACTAAAAATAAAGACTAAAATGTGAGGACTTTTTATGGACTAAAACTAGACTAAAACTAAAAAGGGTAGAGATGACTAAAATGGGGCTAAAACTAAAAGACATTTCATCTTAGGACTAAAACTAAGACTTAAATTAAAAAAAGCTGCCAAAATTAACATGGGAAAACACTGAGATCTATGTTTGACTAAATTTCTGAGTTAGAACAGCGCCACAATGCCAGTGACTAGATAACAATTTAAACTGATGGGGGACAGTCACCTGTGGCCCCACAATTCTGCACTAGAGTTCAGACCCTGATGTTCAGACTACCATTAGAATATGGCTAAATTGTTAGCTTAGGAGAAGTTGCTTCCTTCTTAGCGTGAGATAGAACTACACAATCAGAGAGGTATGAATGTCTTCATCTGATGTTAGCTAGGACTTCATGCATGCTTATGTTATGAACAATGTGTTCTTATGTGTTGTAAAGTCATGTCATTAATAACCCTGGAAAGTCTCGAGAAAAAAAAAGGTAATTACATTGAAAACTTCATCACCACCGTCTTCACTGCTCCCTCCACGGCGTCTGTATGCAGATCGTCTATGTCTCACTTTTAAACATCGTTGAGGTTCATCAAGAAAGTAACCTTTTTTGTAAGGCAAATATCCAAACATCTGAAAAGAAAGATGAGAACAAAAACACACACTTTATGTTCCTCTACATGTATGACAAGAATTCAATTTTAAAATTAGCAGTTTAAAATTTGCAATAAGAGATTTACAAACATGCATTTTTTTTGTTGTGAGCTTATGTAGTGATAAACCTCTGAGAGTTCAGTTGTACAGACTTAATGGATAACTCCAGTATTGTTTAATAACAGTAACCTTTTCTGTATCCAGAGTTTTGCCTGGCTCCTCAATGAGGACACTCTGATCAACTGCACTCACACCACACAGAGAGCCTGGATTGGCTGACAACTGCAGTTTGGTTGCTTCTCCTGGAATTGATGAGAGTGGAGAAAACGCCAGTGATACCTGACCAACACACACACAAAGAAAAATGCACTCATAAAGGTAGAACTTTTGTTATCATTTCTCAAAATGTCATTGTTACCTCCCCAAGGAGGTTATGTGATCGGCAGGGTTAATTAGTTAGTTTATTTGTTAGCAACATAACTCAAAAAGTTATGGATGGATTTTGATGAAATTTTCAGAAAATTTCAGAAATGGCATAAGGAAGAACTGATGTTGGGACTGATCTGGATCACCGTCTGGATCAAGGAATTTTTTAAAGGATTCTTTACTGTTGGGAAATAGGGCTAAGGGCGGAGGTCTGTGCTCTCAGAGTGCTTTTCTAGTTCACTTTAGCTTTTCAATTTTTGTTCCCAGCTAATTAGATTTCATTTTGCTGTCATGTTCTCTTTAATCTGGAGTTGTTATCCAGTATTTAATGCATCCATCCAATAATCCGACATCTTTTATGGTAAACAATGAGCATCTCTACCCAAAGCTCTGTGAGACTGCAGATAGATGCTATGAGAATGAGAGGGAGCTAAAAACATGGTCCAGTTTTAGTAAAACGGACACAATGCTAAAGCTATAGCTGAGGTATTTACAGCAGTGGGGGCAGCCATTACTGATGGCTTTCAGTATAACTGAAGCCAACTCTGTATGGTAGGACTTTAAAATATCATTACTCACCCAGTCAGTCAGTCAGACAAATGCAGACCCATCTGTATGGTCAGCCAAAAAAAAAAAAAATCTAAGAGCCATTGACCCTTAGATGACTGTCAAAAACAGTGAAGTATAACATATCTCTAGAGTGTGCTGTTTAATATGTACAAGGGATGTACGGGGGGGGGGGGATACAAACCTATCTGGCCCTGTGTGAAAAAGTAATTGCCCCCTGAACCCAATAACTCATTGTGCCACCCTTGGCAGCAATAACTGAAATCAAGCATTTGTGATAACTGGTGATGAGTGTTTCTTATCCCTGTGGAGGAATTCTGACCCACTCTTCTTCACAGAATTGCTTTAACTCAGCCATATTGGAGTGTTTTCTAGCATGAACAGCCGTTTAAGGTCATACCACAGCATCTCAGTTGGATTTAAGTCTGGACCCTGACTAGGCCACTCCAAAACTTTAATTTAGTTTTTCTTGAGCCATTGAGAGGTGGACTTGCAGGTGTATTTCGGGTTGTTGTCCTGCTGCATAACCCAAGAGCGCTTGAATTGAGGGCACATACTGATGGCCAGACGTTCGCCTTCAGGATTTTCTGGTAGACAGCAGAATTCATTGTTCCATCAATCACAGCAAGTGGTCCAGGTCCTGAAGCAGCAAAGCAGCCCCTGACCATCACACTGCCACCACCATGTCTGACTGTTGGCATGATGTTCTTTTTATCAAATGCTGTGTTATTTTTACGCCCAGTGTAACAGGACACAAACATTCCAAAAAGTTCAACTTTTGTCTCGTCAGTCCACAGAATATTTCTCCAAAAGTCTTGGGGATCATCAAGATGTTTCTTGGAAAATGTGAGACAAGCCTTTGTGCTCTTTTTGGTCAGCAGTGGTTTTGGCTTTGGAACTCTCCCATGGATGCCATTTTTGCCCCGTGTCTTTCTTATGGTTGAGTCATGAACACTGACCTTAACTGAGGCAAGTGAGGCCTGCAGGTCTTAGGATGTCGTTCTAGGTTCTTTTGTGACCTCCTGGATGAGTCGTGGTTTGCACTCTCAGAGTGATTTTGGTTGGCCGACCACTCCTGGGAAGGTTCACCACTGTTCCTTGTTTTCTCCATTTGTGGATAATGGCTCTGACTGTGGTTTGCTGGTGTCCCAAAGCCTTGGAAATGGCTTTGTAACATTTTCCAGACTGATAGATTCCAATCACTGACTCCAATTTACTACTCTGAGCTTCACATACAGTAGATGTGTAGATACAAAGATTGACGTTGCTTGTATGTTAAAAAAGGATTTTAAAATATAGGTGGTGGCAGGATGGACTTTATAGCCACGTTACAACACAAACAATCTTCGCTCAGGTCATGACCCGATAGGTTGCCATGGTAGCTAATTCTTCTTTCTCTTCTTCGACATGTTTGTAACAGTGTTCCCAACTTAGTGACTTTGTCAGGGACGTAATTTGGGGGGGGGGGGGGCAGGGGGGACATGTCCCCTGCACTTTTTAAAAAGGCAGTTTTGGTCCCCTGCAGTTTTTACCATCCAAAAACAATATTATGCTATATTAAATGGAGACAGGTTGAGCACTAGGACCAAGCGGAAAACGGCTGCTCAAGCTGAAGCATGTTTCTCTTTAGACCGCCCACTGGCCCTCAAGCTCATCGATTGGCTTTGCCGTTTCTTGCTAACGTGTGATTGGCCGTCCCTGCTGTCACTCCATCTGGTTGTAAACAGCGCCTGGACTATAGCACATGAGCGCATCGGTGTTTAGCTAATTGGCAATGAGTCCACGTTCATCTGCCGCTGTAAGTTGTTAACATGTTGGGCATTTGTTCTGCCTGGGTCACGTCAGCTAGACGGATTTTGATATCAGAGGTTTCGTTTACATTAACATTGAATGTGTGTCTGTGTGTGTGAGTGCATGTGAATGTGTGTTTGCTAATTAGGCGCAGCCAGGTGGCAAGATGTCGAAAAAAAGAAAACTGGATATAGGAGGCTTCTTTAGAAGTCAAAGTGTAAGTTACTCAGAGGAACACATCACACCACAAACTCCTTCCCCTCATCCATCAGAAACTCAGACTCTCTCCCCTCCTATTACTATTATTATTATTAGTAGTAGTAGTAGTAGTAGTAGTAATAGTATTACTTGATTTCTTTTTTAATATTCTGTTATTTAACTTTATGATAAACTTATGTATTGCAATTTATATGTTCATATTATGTAATTGTTTTATTCTTGTAAAGTGTCTTTGAGTTTTATTGAAAGAGCTGACAAATAAAATATTATTATTATTATTATTATTATTATTATTATTACTGTAGAGCCTCAACAACACAAAGGTTTTAAAAAAGCGTATATTTAAAGCCAAAGAGATACACTTTTTGATTTTTTTTCATGTATTATTTGTGTTTTGAAAGGCAGCCACTGTTTAAAAACACTAATAATGAAAGTTTGTGGGAAAAACCTTGGATTATAAATGTGATTTTATACATCCATATTGTTTGTGAATAAATTAGACATAATAATTGAGAAACTGAGTTTTTTCTTCAGACTATACCATCAAAATCAATGATTGTTGCATCCCAAATTGTCCCACTGTTCATATGTCATCCATCAAAATTTTTTTGTCAGGTGACAGATAATAGAAATCCAGAAGAAGATACAGGAGGAGGTAGAGCAAGAGAGGCTGGAGGAGATGGAGGAGGTAGAGGAGGAGATACAGGAGGAGGCAGAGGAGGAGAGACTGGAGGAGGTAGAGGAGGAGAGGCTGGAGGCTCACAGGTGAGGTTGAAAGAATAAAGATATGTTAGTCATGAGATTGATCATTGTGACAAATGTTAGAGTGATGATAATCTTATTTTTATATCTTATTATATCTTATTATAGCTTATTATAGCTTATTTTTACTCAAAAATTAGGTATAATTTTATGTAAATGAGGTCTATTGACCATACCCCCCGTACTCAAACCAGTTGTGCCCCCCCCACCTCTGAAATCAAAATTTCGTCCATGGACTTTGTCACTATATTTAGTGAGTTTTCAGACCCCTCTAGCGACTCTTTTCAAAGAAAGCGACTGGCTACAAAATCTAGCACCTTTTCCTGCTGTTAATGGAGACTTTTGGAGACTCTGACATGAAAGCACACATTGTTGTTGCTCCTCTCAGTGAGCAGCGGGTGCAGCCGTGGGCCCCTCCCTATCCCAAAGCACTCACTCAAAAGTCCCTCTCAGCTGCAGTTAGAGCAGATGTTCATCCCTCCACGTCCAGACTGCAGATTAACTGCACTGTGAAGGCTCCTTGACAGTTTTTCTACTGTCTCCTTTTGGTCCATTTAGATTGTTAATGTAGGTTGTACCAAAAAAAAAAAATAAAAAATGAAAAAATACACGTTTTACATGTTATGGCTCAAAATGTTCATGTTTCACTGTGATTTGTTGTAGGCTCTGAAGTGGACCATACAGTTTAAAACTACATCAGTAAATTTAAAAACATAAATATATTAGATTGGAAGTAACTCTGCTAGAGTATCTCTCACTTTTGCAGGTCCTAAGCTCAGAAAAAAAGAGGAGGATTGGAATTGTGACGCTATAAAAACAAGAATCGACAGAAGAAAGTTCATTAGAGTTCTAAACATATTGAGGGTCTTTTTTTTTTACTAACTTTTTGTCTCTCATGACGTTATTCCTCTCTCCTTCAGTGTCCATTATAATTATTTGCATACAGACAATAATGTCATTTAGCAACTTCTGACGACTTAGGACAGCCAATAGCTACGTTCCTCACTGAGGAGTTGGCAACACTGGCTTGAAAACCAGCTAACTGCATACCCCCACCTGTATTAGACTGAATACATACGCAAGTGGGCCTGGGCACGGATACAGTAGATTTTGCTAGCCAGCAGGAGGAAGGGGGAGGGGAAAAGAATCACACCATGGCACAGTTCAAAACTATCTGGCCTAATGTGAAAGCAGCCCTAGTTTGTTCTGCTTTTGGGTCATCCTATTTTTTTTTTGTATTTTTGCCATAAACCTGACAGAGAGAAAATAGAGCACGTATGTCATGTCACACCACAAGTACCATATTTAATAACACATAGTTTCCAAGCAGCAACATTGAGGCTAGAGGAAATACCGACTGGATAGTAAGTTTACAAAAAAGAAAATAAGTCCATACACCAGAAGCTGCTCCGTAGGCTTATTTAACGAAGATTATCACCACTTGACGTTTCAGGCCCTAGCCCTTCATCAGACAGTAAGTTTGCAAAACCACTAGCCACCATGGCTGTTGAGAAAAAAGTTAATGTCAAGCCCTGTTTACATACATATAGCATACATACATACACATATAAAATTCTGTGTAGCTCAAACAATTTCCAAACCTTGTTATTGAAGCATTTGTCAGTGGCAAACTTTGCACTGTGGGCAATCACAATCTCATTTGGAAGAATGGCGTACGCCACAACCTGGAACTGTGGCGTTAAATCTGGTGTAACCTTCAGTGTGAAGGAGATTTCACCCTGAATCACTGAAACACAACAAGATGCAACAACCCAAAACTCATGTATTATCTACAAGTTGGATTTGAATTCCAAAACTGAAACATACAGTTTTATTACTAAAGAATTAACACTAATATTTCAAATATGATGAACAAATCTTAGTCTTTCAAAGCTACCTCTGGTTTTACATTTTTTCTGCTGTACTTCAAAGAAGATTTAACTGCAGAATTTTCTTACACAACAAAGACTTTTGTTTTTGAAAAAATACATGTGATTTAAATATCTAACATTCCATGGAAAGAGTTTAAATCCATATTTTATTAAAACCATCATTACCTACCAGACTCATTATGTACCTCCACCTTTTGATGTCCTTGCATGGCAATGTTTCCTCTGGATAAGACCTAGGAGATTTAATGAAAATGATAAATAAATCTTGAACCAAAAGGTTTTTTCTGAATAAAAAAAAACCCATCTCAGATATGCCCCCGTTAAAACCCAAAATGCAGCTTCATGTGTTTCAATTAAAGCAGTGTTTTAAAAATGCTTTCATTGAATTTGCATGAAGATATTATATTAATGATATTCTTCTTATAAATTCTGGCTTAAACTGTATTTAGTTTGGTCTGGACCCCACATGTAAACTTCTTAGATTTCAACTGATGTTGTGTCATTGTTGTGCCGTACGACAGAGAAGTAAGGTAATCTTTAAGGCTTATGCTCTACTTATAAACTGCATACGACTACAGACGGACCTTTTTTCAAAAAAGTAAAAATTTAAAAGAACTTAATCGAGTTATCTGAGGAAAATGTAAACATATGATGATTGAGTGATTAGAAAATACAAACATATCAATGATGTTAGCTCACCTGGGCACAAAGACAGATAGTTACATGTAGTTACATGTACATGACAGACCGATCTTTCTCCACTTAATGGGACGGATGGAGCAGCATCAGAGTAGCTCAGTGAGAGACAATGACCTCTAGTGGATTCGTCTTTCAGTGTTCACTCCAACATAATAGACGCATGAGTATGAGGTTGATAGTTGTAATGAGGTTGAATGTCGTAGATTAAAACGCACTGACCTATTTTCATGCGTGTATAGAACATAACCCTAACCCTAATATGAGAGAAAGATAACCTGAGTGAGTCCAAAATGCAGTTTGTAAAAAATGATTTCATTCATTAAGAGGAAAAAGCCATCCAAACCTACTTGACCCTTTGTGAAAAAAGTAACTGTCCTCCTTAAACCCAATAATTGGTTGTGCTACCCTCAAATTTACTGCAGAGGAAATTTGGTGCACTCTTCTTTGCAGAGTTGTTTTAATTCAGCCAAACTGGAGGGTTTTTCATCAGGAATGGACTGTTTAAGGTCATGCCACAGCATCTCTATCAGATTAAGTTTGGACTTTGACACAACCACTCCAAAACCTTTTTTAAAAGACATTCAGAAGTGGAATTGCTGGTATGTTTTAGATCATGTCCTGCTGCATAACCCAAGTATGCTTGCGCTTGAGTTCAGGAACTGATGGCCAGACATTCTGGTCGCCAGGTAACCAAAGCAGTTGGCAGCAGGAAAGATGCACTCTTGAGTTACATCTTTGAATTGACCTAAGGCTAAGTCCCGCCCTCAAAGGCAATGAGCCAATCTCAGTGCGTATACCACTCCAATACACTCGGACATCGGCTGCCTGGCAGTCCATTGAAATGAATGGGAGAAAGTCCATTGTCGTCCGGTTTTATGAGGTTTTTTTTTTTTGAGATTTTATGTTTAAAATGGTCAAACTGTGTTCATGGGGTATATGTGACTCCAACACAAGGTATCCTGAGAGTCTTGGCAATGGAGTGTATTTTTTGCCCTTTCCTAAGCCACATCTAAACCGAGAAAAGTGTCCTCTTTTGATAAAAGTTTTGCAGTAGACCACAACATCAACCTAACGTGGATAAAATTAACAACATCTGTTCTAAGGTAGGCCAACATTGTATTTGAGACAGCATATTGTCACTTTGCTGGAAAGAAATATAAAGTTATCTTTAACATCTCTAACGTTAGCTAAAGTTAGCCTAACGTTAGCTCCTAGCTGCGTTGTTCTTTGTGTCACGTACGGCTATAGTTAAACTAACGTTAACCTCTGGAGCTTAGCTTCGTTAACTTAATAACAAAGTTTAGATAAAGTTTGGCAAACGTTATGCTGAATGAGTCAATGTAAATATACTATAGCACCAAACTAACAGAGAGACACTCTTTGTAAAGACGGTAAAAAGGCCATTATATTTTCTCATATTCTGAGCCAAAAACCTTAACTTCAGTGGCACTTTGATGCTGATCCTCTGTCTTGTGGTCTGAGATTGTGATGGCAACGAGATGCAGTTTATCACGTTTGCACTGGGACCTGTAAGTTTGAGCTTGTAATTGAAGCTTTTTATCAACCTCCTCAACAATAAAATTATTAATATATCCTTCCAGTGCGTAGTTTAGACCCTTTTGGTGACTTCTAGATTATATGTGATCTTTCTGTCTCCAAAAATCATCAATGGCCTCCAGTGAAATGTCTCCGACTGTGACAACTGCAATAGCGTCTGTCAGTGAATGTTCATTGTTTGTCTGAGTGAGTGGAGGGGGCGTGGCTTAGCCATAGGTCAATTGAAGTGTTATTTCATAGTTAAGTTGACAACGTATGTTAAAATCTATGACAAGAAGAGGATGAATGGCCCAGAACACCTCTGAGAGAGAGGAAAATTTCCATCAAGAAAAACACAGAAAGGATGGAAAGGAAGGCTCCAGTCTCAACTACAACTCCTGGCTAGCTAAAAGTTAACAGCAACTGCCAGTAACTACCACGGAACACTGCCTGATCAAAAGTAGACTACTGAATGCTACCTATTGAGGTAGCATGGGGCGGTGCGTATGAAAGCAGCGGCCCAGCACTCCACTAGCAAAACAAAGCCCTACACTTACACCAGAACTGGTGTTCTGTGTCTGAGAGACTGCTTCTTCGACTACTGCAAAGGAAGTGTGCCCACAGAGTTTACACCTTTCCCAACAGAGATTATCTGGCAAACAAGGCACTTGGAGACTGAGAGAAGGAGGATGCAGAGCAGCACGACACCTACAGCCGGGTGGGGAAGAGGCAGAGACGATAAGGCAGAAGCAGGGCAAACAAGCTGGGCTGCAGGCTAGGCTACAAGAGGCCCCACACAAACCTGACGTACCGAGTATCTTTCTTGCAGGTACCCGCTCCCTTGTAAACAGGATGGATGACATAAGAATGCAGATTTCTAACCACTGCTTGGATGACTGTGTTTGCTGCTACAGAGGAGACTGCCAAATGTAATTTCATTGTGTTTTTACAATGCAATGACAATAAACAACTATCTAACTATCTATTCTCCTTCAGGATTTTCTGGTTGAGAGCCGAATTCCCATTTCAGGTCCAGGTCCTGGTACCACACCACCACCATGTTTGACTGGTGGTGAGATGTTCTTTTTATGAAATGCTGTTTTAGTTTTACTCCAGGTGTAACAGCATGCACACCTTCCAAAAAGCTAAACTTTTCTCAAAAGTCTTTGGGAACATCAAGATGTCTTTTGGCATATTTGAGATGAGCATTTGTGTCCATTTCGGTCAGCAGTGTTTAAGGCCTTGACACTCTCCTGTGGGTGCCATTTTTGCCCAGTCTTTTTCTTACTATTAACTCATGAACACTGACCTTAATTGAGTCAAGTGAGGCCTACAGGTCTGAAGCTTAGCATTAGTTCATGCAGCTTACAGTAGTCATATGCCCAGCTGACAGCCAGTCTAATGATCACCTCCCAGCTCCCACAGCCAACCACAGCTCTGTCTCTCAACACAGCAGTGTGTTTGAATATGACGTACTTCTTATTAATTCCTGCTTGTATTAATGCTGATGCAACATGCTGCTGCTGTTTCTGGTAAAGCTTAACCTCCTCCACCCCAGCCTCCTCCTTTATAGCATAGAGCTTGTTGCAACCTTATATTAAGATTCATGCTACTATGGATTAATTTCTTCAAACTAATTTTATTGTATTCAGTATGCATTGTAATAGAATAAGCACAGAATAATATTCTCTGCATCAACAGCATAAAAACTGTCAAAGGAACAGGACAGGGTCATATTTAACATGAGGTTAACAGTATGTTTAGGACACATGAAGAACACATCACCTGCAGAAAGTGATGTACATGACATTTTTTATGAATTTTAGAAAAAAAAAATGTGCATTTTCATTGCTGCAGCTATTTAGCACCCTTATGTTTTCCTTTTGAAATGGTGGTAAATTTGAGTACATTACAGACTTGCTTAACCCTACACCAAACACTGACGTCAGGGGGTAATTCACAAATTACCAGAGGCCCCTGTAATACTTATCCTGTATGAACAGGACATTAATCTGCCATGAATGTCAAATGACAACATTGGCATGAAATCTTAATGAAAAAAATGAGGCCATTTAACAGCACTATTACAATATCAATGGATATACAGTAGTCGGCATACATTTCTGAGAGATGTTATCTATCACAGAGTGCACATTGCTGACATTGAAGAACTAGTAAAACCTTCCCTTTCATCAAGTGACAAACATATTCAGTGAAGGAGTTTATATCTACTAGGAGTGTAGATTTGACTGGAAAACACTGCCTACATTGGAACTATCTCATCTGGGGCAACTACTTAGCCGCAGTTTCCACATCAGATGACTGTGGCGCACACCAAAGCGCTATGGGTTTGGTCCAACCGAAGGCAAGCAACCTCGCCCACTGGAAGCAAGTCTAGAGCGCTGCACCGCAGGGCGCAGCCCTGATCAGCAGGCAAAGATTACGGGAGAACTGTGAGTTCACGCAGGAAAAGTATGTCAACAGTGGATGATTTTACCTTTAAGGCTTAATTTATCATCCTTTCAGTATAAGTCCATGATATTATTGCTTCAGCCATTGGGTGAGTACATTAGGAAGTTAAAAGGTTAATGTTTGCTTAACAGATCTGTGGTTTTATGCAAAATTCTTTGGCTAAATGTCCTCAAAACTTTTCCTTGTTAATGGCGCCGTTGTAGCTCTGTGACCCACTCACCTCTCAGTGACTTGCTCTTGCTGCAAGACAAGATGTAATGTTGATATAGCGATGATTTATGATCAAGAGTCTGTGCATTGCGTTGTATTTTGAAAGAACTGGATATTCTACGCCTGGATTTCCTGTCTGGAGCTTTCTGACAATAATTTACAACGTTTAGCAGCGGCCGGCGCTGAAAATAGGCCTGCAGTGTATCTCAGAGGAAGCAGAGGGGAGGTGCGCTCCAGGCACCGCTGCTGGACTGGAGCACTGGCTGAGGGAGCAATGTGCTCCACAGTACGATTCGCCGGTGGTTTGCGGTGCATTTGCTGTACGTGCAAATTGGAGGTTAAATTTTAGCCTGCCCAGCTAGCACAACTTCACACTGGTTTTCACAACTCACCAGATACATCACATCCACTGCACCTCGGGTATCTCTCACAAAAGAGTAGAGGATGAAAATGTTGTCCTCTATGTCACAGGAAAGTTGCTCCTCCTTAATCATCACCTCCAACGAGCTGGGTGATTTAATATCAGTTGGCAAGACCAACTGAAGCATGTGACTTGCACCTTTATAATGTGGACCTCCTTGGTAACGGTGTGACTCTGGGTCAGGACTAGCCTGGGTTGTAGAGAAGAAGATATTAGTGACTGACAATGGTTGACGTTACAGTGATCATGACATAGGTAATTTGTTAACTGGGAAATGTTTAAACATTTCACCACATTCACATGGCAGCCATTCTTCTGTATTATCCACTTCCCTATATAATGTGTCAAAGAGTGCAAGATAGACCCCTTTTTTAACTAACCTCAAAATTTTACATACTCTTCCTCAAGATCACAGGAAAACTACAAATTCATGCAGGAAGAGCATGTTGCTTGTGCCTTGGGATGGGATGTTAATGATGATTTGAGTGATTTACTTTCAGTTGTCTGTGCATTATGTTGTATTTTGAGGTTGACTGGATGCTTTGCACATTTTTATGGCTGTTTTGATCAAATTGGGTTACATGGGCTGACATATACCTCATGCAGAGTGACATTTCTGGGACGTTCCTAAGGCGGACCAGACAGGGAGTGGTTTACTCCACAGTGTGCATCATGAGCTGATTGCTGCACAGACGGGGTCTGTGGAATTTGGGTGTAGAATCTGAGCCAAATTCATTCAGCCTCCAAGTCAAAAACTTTTGACCATCAACTTGACATTGTAAAGTAAATAGATTGTTTCTTAAATTAAAATAACTGAATACAATGCTAATTTTGTTGCTTGTTATTGGCAATTTCCATTATGTCTTAGCAACACACTAAAAAAAGATTTTTTTTCTTTTTTTCCTGACGAACCAAGATGCAGATTCCTCTGTAGTTATGGAAACTAAGGGTTAGCACTGATCTATGAAAGGCTTTTCATTGTTTCTTATCAATGCCTCTGGGGGCACTGTAGGCTAGCATAATGTTGACTGTTTAATTCTCACATTTGGGATGAGGGCAGAACAATTAACTACATTCATCATCATAATAATAACATGTAACGTAGTCAAGACAAAAGAGGCCTAAGAGGAGATTAATTAATTAAAAAAACGCACCCACAACACACACTTCACTCAGCAGATATCATTTGACCAATCAGATTATGTTCTGTGAGTTTTCATATCAGTGATTGAATGCTACTGTTAAAACAGCCCTGAGAGGACTTGCACGAGTACATTAGAGTTTGCTCCCTTTTCATTTGATGAGTAGTTTTTAGTTGTTATATTACTCTCACTCACAATGGTACAGCTGCTCTTCCTGTGCTACTTCATCTTCCTTTTCTCAAATGAAGAGGCCTCACTAAGGCTGCCCAAAGAAAAAGCCCTCTCAAACCAAACAACCAACAAAAGTATTGGCTGAAAACAACCTTTCCAAAACCTGAGTTGTCTGAGAAACTGCACAGTTGCACAAGTGTATTTCAGTGGATCATGTTGCAGTTCATTAGTCAAGTGTCATGAAACTGGTGACTCAGATGCTACATCAGTTCTTAAAGGCAGAACGACGCCAGGTTCTCATCAGGTTTTAAGGTAAATCACTTAATGGGCTGCCCCTTAAATTGCTTGTACATGAGAAGCATTGGCTTTAAAATATCATGTGAGCTTTGCTAATGGACAAACTTTGACCCAAGACAATTGGGTTTGAGTAAGTACCTATCAATCAATAAGACCCAAAATAGATATTAATAGAGCCATAGTTTTTGTAGTAACAGATTTCAAAAAGTTTATTTGCGCATCATCATGTCATTGTTATTTTACACTTACTTCGAGAGGGATGGAGCTAACAAAGTCGCTCGTATTCAATGTGAAACTGACAACACCATGGCTGTCAGTTGTAAGGTTCTGAAGCAGAGGCAAATCACTACCAGTGAACAAACAGACCAGCATGTCTGGAACAGGCTCATTGTTGAAGTTTACAACTTTAATCTGTTGTAAGAAAAAACATTTATTATGGGATGAGAGAAAAGAGCACACCATTGTGCTGTATTGATAACACTGAAAATGAAAAACTTAGTATTTTCTTACTTTCCCTTCCACCATTGATCCCCTGTCATAAAACTCAGGTGTGTCAATAAAGAACAGCTTTCCGATAACATCAGAAAGACCAATTCTTTTCCATTGTGGTCGTATAATACCTGTAAGAGAAGTGATCATATTACAACAGTATGTCTGCAAATATTTTAAAAGGTAAAAAGAGTCATGAAACTGACCTGTTCCCTCCTCTTCTACTTCAGCATAGATATTCAGTCTATCAACCAATGCCCCTGGAAACAGAACGCTGAAGATTGACATCTCAAAACTGAACATAGTACAGCCGCTCTTTTCTGTCTGGATACAAAAAAAATATACATACTGTATGTTAAAACAGAGACTGACTTCACTTACAGATACACTTTTCTCATTGAAGCAACTGATTTAACTCAGTAGAGTTTGTTTTTACTAAAACTAAAATCTAATATTTTAAGTTTTTTTTTTTTTTTCTTTTTTTTTTTTTTTTGCTAATTTTTGAAATTTTGCACTGAGATTAAATTTTGAAGACCTAATACCATCTAATACCATATTTAATGCAATAAATTCTTTTGGCAATTTTGACCAAACCTTTTGTATGAAAACAGAGTGAGTAAACCCAAAGCTTGTAAATCTTGGAAGACTAGATTATTTGACTAATCTTTCGCCTTTGAATTTTGATGTTCATTCCAAATACAGAAATAAACTCAACCATGTATCACAAAACTCAAAGAAACAGTATTATAAACATAAATTCAGTTTATTTAAAAATGTTATGAAGAAAAAGTGTATCATTAATGAAGTTTTAAATAGCCCTCATCAAAAATAATGCCTTAGCACAAATTTCATATCAATAACTCCACCATTTAGAATCCCACTGAAATTGGCAATTAAATCAATAATTATTTTGTTAACATTGGTCCCATTTTTGCAGCAAAAATCCCTTCGTGCAAGTCAGTTCACTTATCACAGAGTTTGTCTGATATTCAGCATCATTTAATTTGACATCTGTGGGTTTTTATTGATTAATCTAAAGTCTGCAGCACTGTAGACCAAAGCATGTTGTTGTCTAAGCTAAAGGCTTATGGGGTGTCTAGTGTTGAGCTTGATTGGTCTAGAAACCCGCTTAACAGGAAAATATATGTTCTTTGGAATGGAGCTAAATCAGCAAATATTCCTTATATACATTATTCACTTAACTTTAATATCAAAAGATGCTTTTGGCTGACCGCTGAGGGCAGCTCTACAGATGGCTATGTCCGTGTCTGACTAAGTAAGTAACTGGCTGAGTGACCCTGATTTTTAAGCTATAAAATACAGAGTTGCATTTGCTTGATCTGAATGCTGCCAGTAACGGCTGCCACCACAGTGTTAACTAGAGCCATACATACATACAGAGATGCACTGTGTCATGATTCTGTATGTGTTTAGTTTCTTTCGTGTTACCTGTAGCCCCTGTGTTTCTGTGTATTTTTTGCTTCATGTTTCATGTTTAGTTTTACTCCTTGTGCTTCATGTTTAGTGTTACTCCCTGTGTTTAATGTTTAGTTTTACTCCCTGGGTTTGTATTTGCTTCCTTGCTCCCTCCTAGTGTCTCATGTTTGATTCTCCTCCTGGTCCAGTGTTCTTGTGTATTGTGAAGTGTTCCATGTTTCCTGTTTTATTTTGTAGTTGCCTTCCCCTGTGTTTGATTCCAGTTTTGCTTCCTGCTCCTGTTTCCCTCCTCTGTGATTACCCACACTAGTTTCACCTGGGTCTCATTACCCACACCTGTCTCCCCTTGTGCAATCACTCCCTGTGTATTTAAGCTCTGTGTTTCTCCCTGTTCTTTGTCAGTTCATTGCATGTCTTCCCTGTGTGATTCTCTGTGTGACTCCTTATGCCTTTTCTCGTGCTCCTTGTGGATTTTGCTATGTATTTTTGGACTTTGAGTTTTCATTCCATTTGATTTAGTTTGCAGTAAGTTCTTTTGTCTGTTTGATTAAATCCTTTTGTTTATTTGCATTTTGGGTCCTCAGTTTTGAGTTTTTGCTAAATCTGACACTATGGGTGGGGTCTTGTGCTGAAAGCCCTCTAATGGCTGCCTCCACTGCTCTAAAAACTCAGATATAGCTTTAGCATGGCCTCTGTTTAACCAGAGCAGAGCCACATTTCTATATGACAAAGAATTAAAAAAAAACCCCTAAAAGCTTTTCATGTTGGGAAAGATGTTTGACTCTTCTGCTGACCTGCTTTGGCATGACTATGTGATCGTTACAGCGACAGGCTTACTTGCTGTGAGATAAAGCAACTGCTCGTGCAGTCATTAGCTGGGACTGAGACACAGCGGCACTTTAGTCTAAACTGGACGTGTCTTTATTAAAACACGAGCAGACAGCAACACGCTTTCCATGACAGAAAAGATGTTTTCGCTATACTCCCGGTCTGCTTTGGTGCAGGTTTCCAATGATTTCTTTCGGCTTGTCCAGTATGTTCAGGGCCTGCTAGCATGTTAGCGGTTAGCTCGGATGTCACTGTAGGAATGCCTGGACCACTTTCCTTCTTATAACCAGAGCAAAGACCCGCAATGAAAGCTTGTATTGGCAGAAAAGATGTTTTGTGTGTCTTCTGTAGTGATGCGTCCCCTCCACGCACAAAACAGCTCAGAAAAACATGGAAGATATTTCCTCCTCACCATTCTGCTAATAATAGCGCTGTTGTTGAATAGACATCTTTGTATTGTGGTCAGTGTTGCCAACTCCTCAGTAAGGAAAGTAGCTATTGGCTATCCTCAAAGTTGCCAAAAGTCGCTAAATGACGTCATCATCTAATTTGCATAATCATGAGTATGCATTTAACTGTAATGGAGGCTGTAGGAGAGAGGAAAAACATCATGAGAGAGACAAAAAGTGAGTAAAAAGATCCTTTATATGCTTAGAACTACAAATGAACTTCCTTCTGTCGATTCTTGTTTTTATAGTCACAATTCCAACCCTCCTCCTTTATCTGGGCTTGGGACTGGCAAAAAAATGACTTGAGAGATACTCTGGCAGAGTAACTTCAACTTTTATTTTTAGTTTATTATTCTATTTATTATTCTTTTTTTCTTAGAAGTTTAGCTTTCTTACTTTTGGTTTAGTTTTAAACCTTATGGTCCACTTAAAATCCTACAGCAAATTCCAGGCGTAAGCATCTCTTGCTCCGAGTGCAGAAGGAGGACTGGGCTGCCTGTGCGTGCTTTGGGATGGGGAGGGGCCCACGGAAGCACCCACTGCTCACTGAGAGGAGCAACAACAATACGTGCTTTCATGTCGGAGTCTCCAGAAGTCTCAAGTAACACCAGAAAAAGTAGCTAGATTTGTCACTTGTCACTTTTTTGAAAAAGAGTCGCTAGAGGGATCTGAAAACTTGCTATATATAGCATCAAAGTCGCAGTTGGCAACATGATTGTGGTCACATGTTTCCATGTAGCCAATCAGATGGGATTAAAGAAAATCAGGAGGGGAGGGGGGATGACGTTGCTCGGGGCCCCATGTACCAGTCACCCTCCACAGAGAGAGAGACAGAAGAGAAAATGTAGCTGTATATGTTTAAGTAACCAGAAACAGTAACTTCCATATGAATAAAGACAGTACCTAGTTCTTCAACACTATGAAAAATGTAGCCATTCTCTCAGTTTTATGGTTTAGTTATTGTTCCCATACTCCATTTAGAGTTTGATTTATTTGGGAAATACTTTGACCAAGAAGAGTAATTTATTTTTTATATTTTTTCATTTTAATGGAAATCACAGAAGACTACTCACACTGTGTTTTGTGTTTATATGTAAAAACAAAATTACAGCATTCAACATCTTAAATGTCATAGAACTGGGGCTTGACGGTGTAAAAAATATAGTTTTATATCAAGCATTATGTAAAATTTTGCTATTCTGAGAACAAAAGGATTTAGTCCAACTGTTACTGGAAACAAAAGTAACATGCAGTTAAATAAATCATGGGTCAAAATGCTAATGTTTCTGATTCCAAAGCCAAAGTGGTACTGAATGAAGAGCCATTTGGGAGCCAAAAGAGCTGGTTCTTCTTGCTGAACTGAACTGTATGATCTGGATCTCTGAACGGAGCAGGAATTAGGACCCTTCCATTCTAAACCCACAGACATTAGGGACAGCACAAATACACCCCTACAAAAAGTAACTTGCCAACGAGGGGAGCATTGGGGACCATTATACTACTATTAAAAGATCAAGTTTTATGAGTATCTTAGTCACATCAATTAACTGTTTACCCATGATTGGAGTCAATAAGGTCAGACTAAATCATCCTAACACAAAATCAAACCAACTTCTAGAGTCTAAAAGCTACATAATATTTTTCTGTATAAGAGCCAAGTTAAATTAGAAATCAAATCCTGTCAGACTTTCCTAATAGCCAATATTTTAAAGAATAAAAAAAGTTAGTGTTTCCTATCTGATTTTATCCTCTCCAGTCTACAGTCAGCTCACATTTCAGCAGAAACACAGTAAAGAGTCAACCCAGGCTAAATCAAAAGAAGAAGTTTAAACTCCCCTCTTCTAGACCATCCTTTATTCTATATGGTTCATGTCTGACTGCAGTGTTTTAAACACAGCTTTAACCAAATGTTAAAGTATATGCTAAGAGTTTTGTTCAAAATGACAGAGTGGTTATCTTTTTTGTTTGTCTGTTTGATTTTCGAGAGAGAGAGATTGTTCCTCAAATAAATGAGTGAGACTGTATTTAACATCTCTGCTGTGCTCAGTGTGTGTGTGACAGACTGACCCAGGGTCAGCAGACTCACAGCTTTCAGGATAAGAGCACTGTTAATCAAACATGTTCAGAACTCAGAGGAGAACTTTAAGAAAAGAGTGTTGTCTCAAAATGTGGAGGATGCATATTTATTTTCTCAGTTATAGCTCCATAATCTAACTGGGTCGTGTGACGGACAAGTCTGTGTTTTTAGCTTTAATCAGAGAGGTGAGTCTGACTTAAACGGTACAGACACACAACGTGAACGAGCTGTGAGCTCAGGCTAAATCAACGTGCTGAATCTACTGTCTTCTATGCTGAACCTTTCTTCATTCAACTTTGGTTTCATTACCGCAGCTGTTGGTCACTACCCGGCATTTGTCAAAGATTGCATATTGACGACAAGAGCACTCACTTCATCCCAAATACACACACAATCAATAACTTAACGGAGGAGCGAGTCGCTCTGAGGCCAAAAAGGTTCGGGGCTTTAATGAAAACTTCTGGGGCTTAAGCCCCTTTAATTACTCCCTAACTCCGCTGATGCTCTCTGTTCTGGTTTTAAAAAGAGATGTGGTCCAGCAACATTCCTACAGTGACTGCTACCACGCTTGCAGGCTGTGGATATACTGGACAAGCCTATTGATCAAAAACATCTTTTCTGTCATGGAAAGCTTTCAGTGTTGCTCTCTGTGCATGTTTTTACCAAGAAATGTCCAGTTTTGACAGAAGTGCAGCTGTGGCTATTTTGAGCTAATTGCTCCATCAGCAGGCCTCATATACAAGCTTTTACACAAAAATGAACCCTTTCCTCTTTAATTATCACATAGTCATGCTGAAGCAGGTCAGCAGAAGAGTGAAAACATCTTTTCCAACATGAAAAGCTTTTAGGGTAGTTTTATTCTTTATGTCGTACAGAAACGTGGTGCAGTTCTAAAGGACGCAATGCTTAAGCTATATCTGAGGTCTTTAAAGCAGTCTTTCCATTAGAGGGCTTTCAGTACACTAGACCCCATCCATGGCACAACTCTGTATGTATGGCTCTATTTACTACAGTGGAGGAAGGCATTACAGATGGCTTTAAGTACAAGCAAACCCATCTCTGTATGGTATGACTCTGAAAGTGGGATCACTCAGTCAGTCACACAGTCAGCCAATCAGACACAGACAGAGCCATCTGTAGGGCTGACCTTAGCAGTCAGCCAAAAACCTAGTCTTTAGTCCATTTTTCTGTTGCAAAAAAAATTGTTGAATCGTCACCTGCTCAAACTGGAATGCTCATAATGCTCAATCATTTCAAAGCCTGGAATTATTAAACATTTCACATAAATATACTGAAAATAGAGACTTCAGTTCCTCCATAATTTGCTTCCTGAATCTTTCATTGGCTTTGTAAGGCCTGAGATCCGCTGTTATCAGATTTGTTGATCTTCTTCATAGTCCATTTTACAGAACCAGGCAGTTTTCAATCAGTTTCAAAAGCCCAGTAATCTGGAACAGATTGTCTGCCTCAGTCATACTTTGATTTCTGGTTTTGAAGGAAGTCTTAAAAAAGCGATTTTAACTGCATTTAATAAACTTCAAAATGCTTTATGTTACACTACAAAATAGAATTGTTTTCTGTAAAATGTATTATCTTCCTGCTTTAAAAATTACAGACAAATTTAAGACTGTTTGAGTTAATGAATTTGCTCATTTTTTGTGAAAGGACCTTTCAAATGTTTTAATATTACTGGGGATCCTCTTAAAAGCCCTTAAGGGTCCAACCATTGCATTTTACATGCACATGTATTCCTTTGTCTTATTTAAATCTTTTTTTTTTTTTTTTGCACAAATGAAAGAACTAACATACTAGAGGAACACTGATTGACCAACTGCTGCTGGGATTACCATGCACTTATACCAGTGTTGTAGTGCTCGAGTCCAGGACTCTGACTCAAGTCCTGATTTGGAGGAAACTTGACTCGACTTGGACTCAGGGCTGATGACGGACTCAGGCTCCAACTCCATAAGGACTTGAGGATAAAGAGGAGGACTCAGACTTTTTACTTGCAAGCAAGAGTTTGCATTTGCAATGCAAGAGCAGAGCATGTGTAACATTTTCAATATGTAAAAAAACACATTAAACAAAACCAAGGAACCAAGGGGTATGATGAATTTCCCACCATGCACTGCATTCACTTGTGAAATGGCACCATGCAATGAAGGAGGCACATAAATGTAAATATTTTTGGCATTGATTATAGAAAATACAACAGTTGTTTTTTGTCATATATTCAATTTTAGCCATTGGGGATGGGAGTTTATTGTATTTTTTGTATGTATACGTGTAAAGGAGAACTATTATGAATATATGGAGAAGATCAACACGGAGATCAGTAGTATGTATGAGATAGTCTGAGAATTATTGTCACCTCCGACGATGCACTTTTTATGGGCAATGTGTGATGATGAATGGCAATCAAGTGGTGTCCCATTTCTTGGGAGAACGTTTTCACCTCTAATCCCTTACCACTGTTTCGAGGGGCAAGGGGAAGGGGTCAGAGTTAGAAATGGGATTGGCCAAAACTCTTAAAAAAAAAAAAAAAAAAAACAGCTGCCAAAACTATCACTGTCTCTAGGGCTACCCAACCACCGGATTGTAGATGTTTGGTATTGTTTGTGCACAACTGTTTTAAACAGCCCCTCTAATCCTTTAAAATTAAAAGCTTCTACATCAATACAAAGATTATCGTCTCAGATGACTTAAACAGGAGTTTTTAAAAACCATTTTTTGCTCATATGAACAGTTTCACAAAGAAATTAACACATCACTAAAGCCCACCTGGACAGCTGAAATAGCTTAAGAATGCTTTACTAATTTAAAATAATTTGGCTCTGTTTGACTGGGGACTTGTCTAGGATTCGAACATGGGTAATGGGGACTCGATTTGGATTCAGACTTGGATATTTTTTCAAAATGACTACCACTCTACTCGGACTTGAACAGTGGGGACTCGAGACTTGACTCAGACTCGAGGTTTGGTGACAAAACTACAAACTCAAAACACTGACTTTGGAAGCTACAGAATGATAGCACTCCTAATCTGCTCAGATCAGCGACAGAAAGAGCTTCCAGACTTTTTAGCAGGCCCTGTTAGTTAAATACATGTCCAAAATTGAAGTCTGCATAATAAGCTGACAGGACTGACTATTATGATGTGTTTAAGGTCAGCCCAGTTAAATAGCTATTGGGTTAAAGTACATAAAATGTCATGATGTGTTCAAATGTAACATCAAGGAAAGAAAATTCAATTTTTGACAAGACTTGAGTAAATGCTGTTGTGATGAAGAGACGTTCGATTTGTTTGCAATATATAAAATGGATTAAATAGATTGAATCATGTGTCATGTCTGTTAAGTATCTGTTCATTTATTTCTCAAGTTTCATGTCTTGCATTTCCTGTTTTATTTTGAAGATCACTTACCCCTGTCTGTGTTTCAGGTACGTGTCCTGTCCCTTCCCCCGTCATGTGCGCACCTGCTCCTGATTGTGCCTTCTCTCACCTGTGTTCAATCACTCCCCATTACCTTGTGTATTTTACCTCTTGTCTCACTCTGTCTCGTCGCCAGTTCGTTGATCTTCATTGTCACGTTCCAGCATTCTTACCTACTTCATAGTCTCCTAGTTTTGACCCTGTTTGTTTTCGACCTTGCCTTTTGCCTCTCGTTTTGGATACCTCTGCCTGTTGGACTGCTCGCCTGTGTACCGTACCCTGATTGTCATTAAACCACGTTTTTGGAACTGTCTGGTCTCGAGTTGTGCATTTGGGTCCTGCCTCTGGTTTAGTTCATGACATCATGACCAGTAAATCAAGCCATTTTCAGCTTATACCACCTCTGTCAAAAATTGATTGTTGTTTTGTCTTTCCACCAAACAATATAAAAGTACCAACAGTGGCATCAATAAGTGTATCAATATCAATAGAAAATAAACATTTCCCTGTCCTAATCCCATTCTAGTTTTTAAAGAAAAGAAAACTGGAATGGGTCAAACTCTAAATTGGCAGGCCAGACAGAAAAAAAATCCAGAATCAGTTTCAGCCAATGGACATGATGTTGATGCATCTGTTTTGTGCCTTTTGACATCATTACCGTCTTGGTCTCCTTGTAGCATGGGTCGGTCGTGACATCAGTTGGATCGCGTGACCTCAGAGGTCTGCATGCCTCAAACTTAACACTACCTGGCACTGATTGTCCATATGTGTATCTGGTAGAATGGAAAATTTCAGCAATATTGTTGTTTTAATTAAAAACTTTGATCAATTATAAAATCAGAATGTTTCACAAGTTGAAATGTATTTCACTTACTTTGCACAGACTTCCACTTTGATTTCCTCCTGTCCAATGCTTATCTCATCCAAGGCTTTGATTTTTACATCAAATTTCGGTAAAACTGAAAACAGAGAGTGTTTTTGGCATCCTCTTTGGATTAAAACTTTTTTTTTTTCATTTTTAGTCATAGGTGTTGGTGAAACATACCATATTCTTTCACCTTGAATGACTGACTGAGTGAGCGTTCCCCAATGGTAACATGAACAAACCAATTTCCTTCTTGAGCCTCAGAGTTCAAAGAGTAAGACAGCTGAAGGATTTTTCCATCAGACGTAGCGTTCAGCCACTGCCCAACCCGGTTCTGGTTTGAATCCTGGTCAATGAATTGAAAGGAAAAACTTTAATTCACTAAATGTTTGTGGCAGAGTGATAATGGTGGTTATAAATGTTACTGTTGTAGATTTAATAATAAATAATAACAATGAAATAATAGAAAAAAATATATATATATTTAAGTCTTACCATAACTTCAATGGTGTTGTACTGAAAAAAGGGGAGAGTAAAATTTGTTGGCGTTGTTACAACATTCACAAAAATAGACATCTTGAGGAGATTTGTCCAACATACATCCCTACATAGATATGGATTTTAATTACACTAAGAAAAAAATGTCTTCAAATTAAAAAGTCTTGACTGATATTACAGTAATGTATGCAGCTAGCATAACAAAATAAGTTAGTTATTTGTACTTCTTAGACCATCTCTTAACAAGAAATATTTTTTACTTCATGCAATGCTACAATACAAATTTTTAATCATAATTTATCTTTGAAATTCTATAGTTAATGATGACTAATCTTCTGTTGTTGGATTTGGAAATTACAGATGGCTTTTGACTTGTCCACTGAACAGTCTTGCGTCTTTTTTTAGTCAAATGAGACATTGGCCAGCTGGGGTGTACTTATTTTTAATCACTTTGGCTGGAAAGAGACAGTTTTTTTTGGTGTATGATTCTTCATTAGCAATAATAGAGCCCTGCACAGAACACTTTTCTTATTCCCCATCCCACTGGATTTCTGACCATTCCTGCCCCCCTCCCGCAGTGCATGGCGTCCACTCCCACCTGCAACAGGTTTGTCCACTCCTGTCTCATCATGCATGGATTCTGACAATCCGTGTTAAATATTCAGAATAACAGACAGTGCATTTAAGTAAAGGTATGAAATTATTGATGTGTTCACTTGAGCACCGCCTTGACAAAGTTTTCTTCCTGAATGAAGGAAAACGCAAAGAAAAACAACCACAACACTCCTAACATGTTGTATGCAACACTGCCACACAAATATTAAAAAAGCAGCTGGGAGCCTCAGACTGATTTAACTCCTGGTTATGACTTAGTAATAGCAATTTCAAAGTAATATTTACCTACCTTATTTACACATCATTAATAATTATTTATTTCAAAGTCATATGGACTTTGGATTAAATATTTAGCCTGCTGTCTCTTATAGACAGCAGGCTAATCTTTACTCTATTTATGCAGTGCTATTACCATCCTCATCATTAGATGCTTAATGCAATAAGTAAAACTGGCTTGGAGAGGGGTGTTTTTTCCCCATAACAACTGCATAATAGCTCAGCATCTCTGCACACTGGTGCGTATTTGTGATGATTGGCCTACAGCATAATAAGGGGAGCATTAAAGCTGTACTTTTTGACTTATTTACAAAGTTTTATTACGTGAACTTCATTGTGGAGCTTTAACAAAGCATTACACTGTTTGGCTGCATGGAGACAGACACATATTCAAACATGTTTATGCAGCATTCCCAACTACAACCTTCAAGTAGCAGCAAATAAACCTTGATTTCTGACAGCAATGTATGAGACATCTCCTGTGTTATCATGTTTAATATGAACACTGAGAAGTGGAGAAGTATCATCACATCCAGACATGCTAAATACATTGCCTTGTGTTTCAGCAAAGTCAAGTTGTTTTCTGACTCTGTCACTTTGTCTCTCAGTTATAAAATCAGACTCATGAGCCCGGTGTTCTGGTAGTTTCTGTCTTTTACTGTTTGTTTGAGAGCGAGGCTTGGCTGCATGTCTTTGATTGAGAGGTTTAAACAAGTTTGTGGTGCTGCTTCCTTTAGTTGCTATAGCTTTTAAACAAATATTGCAGCAGGCTGTGGTTTGTTCATGTTCAGAAACTGCAAAAAAAATTGTGTCTTAAAATGCAAAATAAATTAGTTTTTAAACATGATTAGAACTGTGATTAATCATGATTTTGGCAATCTTAAAATTGATCATTTAACAGTCCTGTTAAGTATAGAGTATAAACTGGGTTTGCGGCTTCAAATGTAAAATGGTAAAAGGATCTCCACTTACAAACAATGATAGACTTTAGCCTCGTCCTTGTTTACCTCATGAAGACACACTACTGACACTAAACTCTTACTGGAATAGTTTGTTTACTGATCCAGCAGAAAGCCATGGCAACACAACACAGCTGTGTAGCTTTCACTTTGCTCTTGTTATTGAGTAACAGAGTTATTGAAAACTTTGTTTGGATAAACTGGATCCAAATCAAAGTTCATAAAGTTCAAATACTCACCAGCCCCTTAGCAGGTCTGAACATGCTGTCCAGGGTGAAGACTCTGAAATGCACTGAAGACAATAAAACACTTTTTGATATAAAAAAAAAAAAGAAAATAGAAAAAAGGCCTCTGGCATTAATGTGGGCTATTTTGCTCAATAACATAAGAAAGATATCCACCAATAATCACTTAAAATCTTTTACAATCCTTAAATGTCCTTGTTGATTTGTGTGATTTGCTTTGCTTGGATATCAGAGAACTTTGTAAACTCTTGTTTTTACTTTTTTTTATTATTACTTATTTATTTTTTTTGGTCTCCCAAAGAGTTTCGGCCATCAAAACGACTACTGGACATTTGCATTTGATAACCATGTGACCAATAACCAGCAAAACACATAAATCAAAACCCCTGCTTCAAGTACGTTTAAAACAGGACTGAGGACACATTTTTCTGTCTGAACCTGACCCAAGACTGACAGTAGAAACTGAGCCAACAATAAACCCGAATAAATGTTACTATTATTACAGCCTGCACATTTCATATGACCAGACCTAGGAAATGTCAGTGGAAAGACAGTCTTTTGTCTTTGTGTAAGCGGTTTCTACAAACATCATGAAAGCTATGACCTATTCCTTCCATACATGCAGTCAGTTGCACAATATAGCTACACGTAAGCACCACTGGCTCCCAGTTAGCACATTAGCCTCTACCATAACTTAGCAGCAAACAACAGCCAAACACCATCCTCCACCAAAAACGCCAACATATTGTCCTAACAAATAACTAAACAGTGCTCAGTTAACTATAAAACATGCTAAAACTCCATGTTACACATGAAAATGGAGTCTTACTGGTCCTAATGAAGATTTCAATTGTAACCTCAACCAGTAAATCCAACCATTGTGGGTATTTAGAGTAGTCCCAAAGAGATGCAAAAGTTCAGTACAGTCCTCCTCTCATTGATGGATCTTCCTACATTGCTGCTGCTAATTAGCTAGGACACCCCAACCATGAACACCCAGCTATGGGGAAATGAGATGGTGCTCTCACCACCAGCCCCAAGCAGTCCATGCTGTTCTGTATGACATGGTTCAGTGTTGAATATAGTTCCACTTTATCTGAGAATTGGTCATAGTTACATTTACCCACTCATCTAAATCCACGACAACTCTGCTCTGCGCTGGCCCGTCAGTGTCTCACTGGCTGCAATAACTAATCCAAAATCCTTACAAACTGCTGATTTTATTTAACCTTTATTTAACTAGGAAAACCTCATTGAGATTAAAAACGACTTTTTCAAAAGTGTCTTGGCTGAAATTTCCCTGCACAGTTTTCAGTAGCTCTAAAGTCCCCCAGAGACAGGCTTTGTTTGATGTCATCCATGTTGATCTCATGAATATTCAGGTAACTACATTAGCAATGCGTCTGCTGCCTAGTAGATAAACAACTCCAGCACTGCAGGGATGTGTTTTAGCAAAATTACTTTGAGTTTATGTTAAAGGATTCTTCACAACATATCTTCTAGGTAACACAATGTATAACATATAATTATTCATTATTTATTCATCTGGTAATTGGCATATTTTTCACCCAGAGATTTTGACCATTATTTTCATTTGTGAGCCGGCCAGAGAGAGACCAGCAAATGCCGGTTAAAGAAAACTCCACTTTTACAGATGCTTTCTGAAAAATTAAAGATAATATCCTATTGGTCCCAGAAATCTGTAGTTGCTACCTGTTTGTCCTGGCAGGTAGATGGGTTTGTCTGTTTGGATGAAAGTCATCTGTCCAAAGTCTTTGATCATGACTTTCCTGACTTCTTCTGAGAAGAATTTAGATCCTTCAGCCTTCACCTTAAAATTCATCTCTTTAGAATCCTTCACCACAGGAACCTGTGAGATAAATGAAGAGAATCAGAGGAAACACCATACAACAGGTTTTGTACGGAACTCATGACTAAAAAAAGGTGGAACCAATCCATGACAGGTATTTATAGATTACTTATGCTTCACTAATGTGTTTGTTTGAGTGAGTGGATAATTCATTTGCATGCAGTTAGAGAAAGAGCATTCATTGGTAGTCTGAATAAAATTTGACTTTAAGAATGCATGTAAACATGTTGGTCTTGTACTTAGTACTTGTACTTAGTAGAATTCCTCCAGGTTGGACTTCCACAGCTAGATAATGTCATTGGGGAATCCTTTATGTAAATGTAGCTGTTGTGTACTCTCTCATTGTGGCATTTATCCAAAAACAAGAGAATTATAGTCCCTCACAGCCTCTCATCCTATTTAGATCCAAAACCGATACAATATAGAAAATCAGCTTAAAGGTTGGACAACAAGCCACATCACAGAGGTCAATTCATAGCTTCACACGTAACCACTTAGAGGCCTCAAGGGCAAAAAAAGAAAAAAAAAACAACAACTTTGGGCAGTGGCAGCTATCACTGAGCAATAAGCTTACTCTGTTTCTTCCAAATGAAGCACATCAGGGGTCTCCATCACCTGACCACCACAGAAAAACTGAGATTACAATTTAAACTGTTTGTTTTAGTCACTTGGACACTCCCATCTGGGTCACTATTTAAATTGTTGAAACCGGAACAGTCTGAGACAGAATTTTGCTTCGGTGATGTTTACATACTGGTGTGGTTACTGGTGTGTGTACAGCAGAGGGGAATCCTTCCCTTTACTCTACTGCCAGGATAAAAGTCTACAAATTTATGGACAGTTTTATGTATTTCTTATGTGTTTGGGCCAGTAATGCAGTTGTTTGGGGAAGTAAAGGGCTGCATAACATTAGCCAGTTCCTGTACCTTAAAAATCATATCAGGATCACTATCAGTCAGTGTTTTTGGCCCTGTCATGCTGGTTAAGAGACAGCCATACTTTTAGGTGTGTGAATGCCTATTAGTATTATTCTATTTTCCCCTTTTTTGGGTGTTACCTTTCAAATGGGTTTCTGAAGAAGTATAGTCCAAGCTTGTCTCCTCATCATCTAGCACAGGAGTCAGGAGTCAGGAGTCAGAAAAGTTGCTGACCCCTGGACTAGTGCATTCTATTATAACTTTTCCATTAAAAACAAGAAAACTAACTTAAACACATAGGTGGCAACCACGACTACAAATTTCTTTTAAGTGAACAGCATTTACTTTTACTTTTACTTATTGATGCATGCGCTTCCATGAGTGTTTTCCCCCTCTTAAAAGCTTTCAACGGTGATACTATGATCAGTGTAACAAATAAGAACGTTCAGCCTAAATGACTCAACAAGACATCAATATTGTCATGAAATATTTGACATTTTTTCAGAGATTCTCAGACATTAGCCTTCCCAAATCCCAGCCCCACCCACCACCTATGGGCCTAGTGTATAATCATAGCTCAACAACTATGCATGTAAACATACTGACTGAAACAAACAGTTTGAGGAGCTGACCTGAAATGTATAACATTGATGAAATTCCATCTGGGCAGTAATCTTGAGCAGGATCATTTCCTCTTCCTCTGAGGCCAGGGTGATGGTGATGACCAGAGGCTCATCCGGCTGAAGAAGATTCAGGCAGTATTTAGCCTCAGTCCCAGTTTCTAACACTCGAGGAATGGCAACCAGGTACTGCCTGCAGTCAGAGAAACATTCAACACATAAACTGAGATAAAGACGTACTCATGGCCATCAATACATTCGGTTTGTATCTGTATTCCAAATCCACATTTTCTGAAGTTAGTGGCGGGGCAATAGACTTGCCACAACCCTCCCAGTGGCACACACTGAAGAGCTTTAAAACTTCTATATGGGACATGATGCTCATTTCCTCCTCTGAGACCTCATCCACACATCACTCACACTCTCATCACTCATGCCGTCATCTAACCTGACACACCAGATAGATTTGTTTCACACATCCATCTGGAAAAGCTTCAATAGGAAATGGTTGAGAGAAGGCAGAGGATTTGAAAAAAACTCGGAGTGTGATTGGGTGAACGTTCTGTCTGTCACATCTCTACGGGCCAATCAGAGCAACAAAACACGTGATGTAGCTTCTATCAAGCTGTGCTGGCACAGCTACTCAGGAATAACATGAAACTTGACGACTATAGACATGTAAGTACTCAACTTTTGTCATTATGAAAAGAAAACAACTCACTGTTGTTCTTTGTTCTTCTTTTAATGAAGAAATGCCATCAAGTTCTGATAAAACTGGCACTTTAGCAGCATCCACACTAATCTCTTCCTCCATAACTGCACCAGCTATTGCTGCTGCTTGTTTACATCACGACTCTGCTGCGCCTTAAAGTACTGCCCCTTGTCATTGATTGGTCCTGTCACTCTCTAACCGGGCCCGAACAATTCAGATGGGAGCTTTGCAAGATGGATTCACCAGTGAAAAACAAGGTGTATCCATCTGCTTTGCAAGGTTAGCTGTCACTATCACTGAGTCTGAACTTATCCTCATCATATTCATCCAGTCTCTCCTCCATGCTGCACCTCAGACCCCTCCATTTCTTTTTCACTCAATACAGTTTCCTCATCACTCAACTCAGATGGTGACGATGAAGGTCTGCAGTAAACAGCTTTGCTGTAACAATGATCATGGGGAATCAACTTGTATGATGATGTGTTGCTGTACTCTTGATAAGTGCCACTTCCTCTTCTGTCTCGGTGCTCACACTAACTTTTTCATTTTGCACTTCCCATTGCTGCTCAACACTGATCATATCTCTTTCCTGCGTGTCATGCCAGAAGACTGACTTTCAGCCTGACCTGCTAAAACAACAGAAAAATATATTTGATGCAATGCCATATTTAACGTTCTATCCCAATTTGTTACCTCTTTTAAGGTCAATCAATGCATCAGGCTGAATGGACCAGAAAAGTCACTGACTAATAGCCTGTGCTGCAAAGACAAGTGTGACAGAGGCAGAGCTTCCCCACACCACCTTGGTGTTATGATATTTTGATCTTAGATTTAGATTATTGCACACTAACTTTTACACTAACTTATTTCTTTCTTATTTATTTAAAAATTAAAAACTATTTTCTTTAAGAAAAAAAAAGGCAGTATGATATGCTATTGAAAGTTCACTTACAGATGCATGCCATTGTTTGTACCAGGCCAGATACCAAAGTTGTAAGCAGATTGAGGAGTTTGGCAGCGTATGTGTGGTGTATGTGACTTTGAACGTCGTGGTGCAAATTGGAAAATGGGGCTCCCCCAAAAGCTGCTGTAAAATTCAAACACTGATTGTAACCCAGAGATGATGAACATGTAAGAGATTCTGGTGAATATTTACAGCTCCTTTCCTGCCACCCAACAAAACTGGGTAGTTAAGCATTTGCTGGCGGTATAATCATCTCTCTGTGTTCTGCCAGATGGGCACACCATTGGGCTCTTTCCTTTCGGTACACACCCACCTCTTTACTATTAAACTGGATGGGACGGTCTGTAGACCCAGTATCATAAGAAGATGAGTCAAATACCGAAGAAAAAGCCTCTGATTTCAAACTTTTGGAGCAACGACTCACTAGTACTACTGCCTCATTAATAAAACTTTCCCTAAGGTTGTCTTGAGCCACAAAGTTCTCACTACAAACCCTAGCATTACCGCTAACTGGTGGATCCTTCTTTTTCATTGCTGCTAGCCATCATCTCTAGCCATTTAATTGGCAAATGATGAAAATGAACAGTCTTCTCCCAGTCTTTAACTCCATAAAATCCATATCCAATCCTTTCAGCCACACAATGAATATGGTGTCGCCATCATTTGAATGATGTAATTTCATTTACTGGATTTCTAAATTCACTTCGGCTGTCAGTGCTGAAACTAATGATTTGTTATGGTAAGATACTTTTTTGTAAATTATGAAAACTACAGTGTGTCCTTCATGTCCTACACGTCCTTTTTTAAGCTCCAAACAGCCCAAATATGAGCTGATGCATTAGAAAAACCACATAAAATCTAAACCAGGCATTAACAAAATGCTCTCACAAGTGCAATACTATTTTAAAAAAAGCATATTTTTGTCAAACACAAATCTGGATTATATATACTCTGACAACAATTTTAATAGTCAGGATATACACATAAGGATATTTTTCAACCCATACCTTTTTTTACTCAATTTTGCTTATAGTCCCAAAAATAATCATGACAAAAAAAGTCCTTTTAAACTCACCATTCAGACATGAGTATGTCACTGCTCTCTAACACTGACCCAGTTACTCTCTCCTATTCCACTTGACATCCTATCATCATTTAGAGCTTTTTCAAGGTTAAATAAACTTACGGTTCTGCTGCCGCCTGGCCTGCAAACATCCAGCCCAAGCAGACAAACAGAGTCCACGTCTGAATTCTAGGACGGTCCATGACTGTGTGAGATGAATGTCAGAGTCTGTTCAGTGATATCATCTCTCCTGCAAAGCCCTTCCCCTTGTCACTAAATAAACACATTTGAGGTTATTTAAAGTGCTATGTAAATATACAGCCTTTTATGGTCTGCACTTTCTGAAGAATTTTGGATTATCATTATGTTGTAAACTGTAGACTAATTGAAAATAACTGCATCATTATGAAGATTTTTAGGTTTTAATAAATCTGCAACTTTAGAATGCTTAAAAATGAGTGGTGTAAAGATAAACTGATCCTAATGTCAAAGGTCCACGTGCATGGTCCGTAGGGATCTGGATCGGTAAAAATCAAGCTTGAATCGATCCTTGGATGGGTTTAAGCATTAGAGATTGGTTCACTGAGCCTCTGCAGCTTGTTATCATAGCCCTTTCCAGCAAGCTGCGTTAGCTGTAGGTGCTCTGTAGGTAGCTGGATCCATTTCACCTGTCATCTCTAAAACCTATTACAGTTACAGTTCTCCATCTCAGAAATCAAGTCATAGGAATAACTTATGAAATGTCTCCCCATCTGTACGCTTTGAAGAAAAGCAATTTAGTATAATGGCAGCTAGAGCTGGGCAATATGGCCTAAAATTGATATCCTAATATGTTTTTGCTATATTCCAATACACGATACGTATCATGATACTTCGAAATGCCCTCTAAGTGGCTGTATAATGTCAATTCGACCCCAAATGACACTAGTTTGGTGATTAAAATAGACTGTTCTATTCTATTGCATATTCTAAAAGTGGATACTGTAAAGTACACTTTAAAGTGTACTTTAAAGTGCACACTTCAAGGTGCAGTCCAGTGTACACGCTTCAAAGTGCACACTTGGAAGTGTACACTACAAATTACACTCTAAAGCACTCACTTCAAAATGTGGACTTCAAAGTGCACACTTAAGATTTTTTTGCCAGATAAAGATTTTATAGTAAAATGTACTGAATCCTGAGAATCCCTTTCTGTACCAGTTAGATTAAAAATGTACATTTGATTCATTTTTCAACATGAATCTAACAACACCTTGCAGTATTATTAAAAACAGAAACAAATATGGGAAATCTAAATTGATTTAACACTCACACACATATATATATCTCATAACTGGTAGAGCATACTGTCTGATTTTGCTTTCCCTTGTTTACCATTAGCTGAAGAAGAGAGGGCCTACAGAGTGGAAAATCTCAAAGCGTTTGATATGTGCAATTCCACGTAGGGCTGCCACTGACTGAATGCCCACAATAGAGCCAATGAGAGCTAGCAGACCAGGTAATGACAGGGGACACTGTATGTTTTCTAGAATTTTACAGTTAACAAACAGCAGCAGCATAAACAAAACTGCGTCAATGCTAAAGAGAAATATTGAAAAAAGTAGACCACCATGTGGAGTTATGACAACAGCATGATTACAGAGTCAGCTGATAATGTTGATCATCCTTTGATTTTACCTGTCTTCTAAAAAAATATTTGATCGTGCACCTTTCTGTTAGAACTTTTGTCTGCATAACTAGAATCTTTAAAAAGGACAGCAGGTGTGTAGTCTTACAATCTGACAAGTATCTCGTTTGCAAATAAACAATTAGAATATTGACAATCATCCTGCAGGTATAAGCATCCTGGATGTGTAATCAACAAAGAAAAACAAGGAGGTAAACACATTTTTTCGTTATGTAAATATTATGACCTGGTGTCTAACTACAGCATGTCTTCTGCGCAAGGCCAAAGCACAAACTATTACTACAGAGTTTAACACCCCATGAGTTCTCTGATTGAGCGTGGACATACTGAGCAGATTTTGAGAGAGGAGAAGACGACTACGTCTGACAGCACACTGAGGAAGAGTTTGTGAGAGACCATACAATGAAACTGAACATAGAATAGATTCTTGTTTGCTCAACTTTTGCTCAAGATTCATTTTTCCTCCAAATATGATTAGTGTGCTTGCACAATGTATTTTTCTGCACTCAAAGTTTCCCATTGCTCGCTCAGACTAAGGGCACAAATATAACTCTCATGGACCTCTCAGTAAGGTAAAGACGTGTACCAAAACCTGGTTTAAACACTTGTTAAAGTTAGCTGAGCCTAAGTACAGACATTTTAATCCTCCATCTTTTAACAAAGTCTCACCAGCCCTGTATGAACTTACCATGATTTAATATCTCTTTGTTCAAACACAGGTGCACAGGTTTTGTGAATCAAATTAAGCCTGAATACGGTACCTTTGCCTGCCAGCCTTGGGGAGGAGGAGAGGGGGACTCTGTCATGTCTGCAGCTGGGTCATAGCAGAGGTAACAGCTAGCCTCCGACTCCAGATTGACTCTACCCTCATCATCTGCTCAGATGGGCTGTAAAAAGTGCTCCCAAACTTTATAGAAGATCCTATTGGTTAAAAATAAGTAATCCAATGCTGAGGTCTGTGTTGAAATCAGCATGACAGACATTAACGAAACTAGCTAACTAAGGTTGTTTATGATGTGTTCAAGGTTGGTTGGGAAAGTTGAGAATTACAAGAAATGGTATCAATATGTCAATATATCAACCAAAAATAAATGACCTGGTATTTGAAGCAAAATATTTCAGTAGCCTATTTTAAAGGATTTTTGACCTTTTGAAAGGAGACAACATTATTTTCTAATTTAGATGTAATTGATTAGGCTTATTAAATACATATTTTTCAAATGTAAAAAAAATGGATGGATGGATGGATGGATTTTTGTTTAAAAAATGTTTTTCAGGTTTATTTGGCTTTAATTAACAGACATACAGTATATTGTACAGCTGTAACATTAGCTAGATCAAGTAAACTGACTAAATTTTCACTCTTTGTACCAGTAGCACTGGAAAACTTAGCTTTCACTAAGAAATCTCCCGTTATCACCCTTACACTCACCAATTCACATGCAGACACGTATAAACACTGATGGGTTTTTACAAATGCAGCTATCGATTTAACAAAAGCATTTTAACATTTGACACTAAGAAGAACAGTAAAAGCATACATTACATACATGAATATATATCATTGAGTACATAAACGATTCGTCAGAATCTGTTTTATGTGAACGTAAGTGTTTTTTATTCAGAAAATCTCAAGTTCCCTTATATACGAGCTGGATTTGCCTCAGGCAATATGGCAGACACATTGATGTATTGTGGCATTGGGCAAACACAGCCAAAGAGGCTACATATATTATTTTTTTTTACCAGAGCTACTTGAGAAGTTCCATAGATGTCTATATGTAAGAGGTTAATGGACACCAATAGAACTTCCATAGCCAATCAGAATCGAGTATTCACCAAGACCGTGGTATAACAACTTTTAATCATTTTTAAGACCCCACAGACACTCTGTATTTACTGGGGCAGTGAACAGTGTTACACAAAACCTTATAGGATGCTAATGATTGCTCTGATCATTTAGTCAAACTGTCAGGTAAACTCTTAAAAACACAAACAGAGACTGAAAACAGACACAAAAATTATTTTATTTTTAATTCCATTCCACTGATCAAAAAGGATCCATTAAGGTTTTTCCAGTTACTTTGCACTCTTCAGGCTGAATGGGAAGAAAATTGGGATTATTGTATCATCATAGTCAAAGTACACATAATGAGTCATGTTAGTGGTTCAAACGGTTAAAGTCAATTTTAGATCTCAAAAAAAGGTTGACATAAGACATGATTTAAACATATTGAAGTATGCAATAAAGAACCTTTTGAAATCCATAAATTACATTATCTTGTTAGTCAGAGGTGGGCAAAGTCAGTCAAAAATGTAAGTCTGTAAAATGTTATTCCATTAACAAAGCTAACAATTTTGATAGCATTTAATCAGTTCATTCCATTCATGGCAATTCCCTTCTGGGCCAACATTGTGCTGTCTCATCATAATGATTATTTATATAGCTGTTGTATACAAATATCACTAATGACATACATCACTGAAAAGCTATGATTTCTGTTCTGTGATCCAGCAGCCACAATTTATGCACCTGTAAGAAGCTGATCCTTCTTTCTCAGGTGAACAAACTGATTGTGTACAAGCCAAGAACATGTTTGTTTGAAAAAAAAGGTCAACAGATGCTTAGTTTAACAGAAGTCAAAGGTTTAAATAATTTTATTTAAAATCTATATCTGCATCAAGAATTATTTGTTTGCTTAAGCAATGATTTATCATTAACAGATACGTGCCCATCTTTGTTGAAACTGTGTTACAAAAAACATATTTTCTTGATTTCAACTAACAATTCACATGCCACCTTTTTACTTCGAACAACTGCCCAAAGACAAACACCTTCCTATAAACATGTGTTGCAGTTACACCTCTGAGTGCCTGTCTTATGCCGAGGTCAGATTAGATGTTAGAGGCAGGATCATATCTTGCAATGGTAGGGTCTCAGGATTCGGCAGGCCCAAAAATGGATTGTTTATCTGGGATTCCTCATGACCTCCCAACGGAAAAACGTTGCATATTGAAGTTTTTTTTCCAGCTATCCAGAATCTATCCTGGCATGTCAGCGACATTCACTCTCCATGCAAAAAATGTCAAAGTGTAAACAAAACCAAAAAATGAAGCGCAAAAAAAATGATGAAGGCCACCGTGCATTCTAACGTATTGGTCGATTAAGTTACAACACCAATTTATGGCTCTGTGACAGCTTAATCTGACCCAGGGACCATCACATTAGGCAAAAAAAACTGTAATCTGCCCTCAGCATTATAAACTACGTTGTGATAAATTAATGAGTATCACAATACTCATTTCACTTATCACTGATGAGATGTTTACCTGCTGCACAGGGGTCAGTGTACTCTATCTCAGCACCATAACCTGAAAGGAAAAAGCAGAATGAAAAATAAGCACAACAAAGATTAAACAGTGATAGCTCCATTTTAAAATGGTGAACTTGTTCGTTGATTAAACATTTTCTCTGCAATCCAAGTGTAACTGACGCATTACTTAAAAAATTTGACGCTGGACTCAAATCTGACCATATGTAAAATAAAACAAAACCCTACTGTTTACATTGTGCACAGTGTGAAATGCAGTGCCAGCAAAAATTGAAAGAGAGAGAAAACCTTAACTTTATCTCGAAATTGGTTTACTTTGCAATGTGTTCCTAACAGCATCCCCACTGGTAGCCTAAATGTTGTTAAAAATTAACTTAACAAGCTTTACTACTTTTTTTTTCAAGCCTTTTGTGTTGTACTTAGATAACAGCTGACTCAGAGACGATCAGCGTGCACCTGCCTTTAAACATAATTTCCATGATCACAGCCTGATAACTATTGAGAATGGGTTTGTGTATCTGTTATTTGGTCCCTTCTGTGGTACTTTAAAACATGCAAGATCTACTATAGATCTAAGATAGTGGAGTTCATACATGGACCCTCCCCATGAATAAGTTAATTAAAAAAATAAAAATTTAAAATTCAGGTGATTTAACGCTTATTTATATAGGACTGCTTACAAATATCATGTTTCATTTTTACCAAGTTTGTTTAGCTGATGCTACCACGCTAAAAATATTGCACTCTGTTGGGGATCTGATGAGATCTTGTCATGAGATTTTAAAGTATATTTCAAAATATACAGTTTGGATTTTTCAGACTGCTTCTATTATTACTAAATCTTAGCATTTTATGTCTTTCACTTAAAGAACAGAAACCTATTCCATAATCTCATCCCATCTCTTGAGCTGTCTTGTTCTACCCCTACACAATGTGCCTTTAAGTCTCCAGGTAAACAGGTTCAATCTGCTAACCTGCAGTCATACCAGCAAGCCCCTAATCATGCATAACCTATATCTCTCTCAAACAACAACAGATTTGGTGAAAAGAAATGTGTCTTTCCCAGGAGCATACAGTATACCATCATTTTATGCTCAGATACTCTAGCTTGTGGCTAGTCTACCTTGGATGGTTACGATATGATAGCTCATAACCAAACCTGCCATGAAGAAAATGAATGGGATTGCTTAATGCTTCTACTCTATCAATATACAATATACTGATATTTACTGTAACATATTTTAGTAGGTGTGCTAAGCTGATCATAGACAGCTTAACTATTAAAAAACAGAAGGACACTTTATGTCAGTTTGGTAGGCCAGAGGTTAGAGAACTAGATTGTTGTTTCATAAGAGTAAAAAGGTTTTGGTTTTTTTTGTCATAGTAAGTCATTTGTAATAAGAGGGGATTTGAGCCTCCAACACTGATTTAGCTGAATTCTGGAAAATGTCTATGCAACAGTTTGTGGAAGAAATTCAGTCAGGCCTAAAAAAATACTATGTGAGCTATTAATCTATAATCAATGAAATAGTGAATACTGCTTCCTTTATAAAGCTCACATTCATGCTTGCTTGAATTTGCTGTTTTTCACCTGTTCATCTTACAGTGATACTTTCATTTGGGGTAAAATACAAACCATGAGAGAAGTCTAACGACTGCTGAAAAACCTGAAATAAAGGTGACCTACATTACATGAATGCAAACATAAAATAATATAAACCAAAAAGGACACTTAAATCAGGGAATTAACTTGTTAATGTTGCATGGTAGGTGTTTAATTCACTGTAGCATGCTAACTCTTCTTGTCTTTCTCTCTCCCTCGTTGCTTCAGGGACTGGTTTGATAGCTTTTCAGAGAACTGATCTTGTTTTACTTTAATATGCTGTGGTTACTGATTGGTTTTTAATGCTCTTGGTGACATGTCTGGTGTTATGTCACAGCTTTGGTATAACACTCTAAAATGCTAATTTTCTTATTTTAAAATCGCTATTTCTTCTTAAACATCAAGCCAGGTGCTAAATATCAATGTAGTAACATTGCTGCCACTGATTTTCTGTTTTTTATCTCGGGCAGCCTTCGATAACAATTAGTCTTGTCTATGTTTAGAAAACCATCCCTTTTTCTTTTCTAAAACTATTTTGCTTAAATTGCTTTAAGACTGAATGCTCCTCTCTGAGCTTCTCTCACACTTAGGAGTGGGGCTAACACATACACAGAAAGTTGTGCAAGTATGTACAGGCAGCACTGCTGTAAATGCCTTTAATTATAACATGCACAAACATATACATAAAAAATACATGAATAAATAACAACATATAAATTTAACTAGAAAATGAAAATTAGATAAATAATTAGTCAAAAGACTTCTCAAAATAAAAAGAAATATATAGCCTTAAATTTTAAAAGTCCAGTTTAAGACCTTTAAGGAAACGGTGTTAGCCCTGTTCTTTTGTGTCAGTCAAGACCAGTATTTGTGAAGATGCATAATTTATAATGAAATAAGAAGACAGCAGTTCAGCACAAAAATTCTACATATTGTACCTTTATGTGCAGACTAAACAGAACTTACTCAGTGTTATTTTTTTGCTGCTTCAAAGACAGTTTCATCCATCCATACTGAGAAAAATTGTCCAAAGTTCATCACAGTTGCTGACAAAACCTATCCCAGTACCCTGTCATGGTTGTTTTATATCCTGGTCAAAAATGAATGGACAGCAGGACTGAGAGTGACTTACTTGGCTGGTAGTAGTCATAGATCTTCACCACAGCTGGCTTCAGGTTCTGCACTGGCAGTGCTTGTGTGAGCCTTAGCACATGGGAGACGACCGTGTCCTTTATTAGCTGTGCAAAGAAAACCAGATGAGTAAAAAAATCTGAACAGGGCAGCTCAAGACTCTACAGTGTGATCCCTCTCACCTCTCTTAAATACACCTGAACATGGTCTCCAGAATTTTCAACACGGTCCACCTGCTCAGATAGTTTGATCTGTTAAAAAAAAAAAAAAGAAAGAAAGAGACCACATTTATCAAGCTGATGACTTGAAACCTTTACAGCATATGTTCATATTAAAGTTAGAAATGCATTAGAATGAAAGTCCAGGTTCAACACAGAAATTGTGCCCCCCATGAAGAATTATGCGCCTGCAATTACAAAGGCCATAACTCAAGATTGTTGGTTGGATTCCTTTAGGCAAGCACCAAAACTGAAATTTTACACAAGCTCTCTGAGCTTCTTTATTCGATAAATAAAAAGCTGTGGTCAATTGGTACCAAAAATAGAATTTCTCTCAGTGTAAACAGGATAAACCATAGGCTGCATCAAATATAAACATACACTGGGTTCCAAGGAATTATGTATGTACTGATTTTGTTCATTTTTTTCTAAAAAGTCTATATAAATGGCAGTCATGCTGACTTTTTCTTCGAACTCTAGGGGACCAAAAAGTAAAAAACTAATCATTCTGTGACAAAAAGTCTTCAAAATATACCTTTACTTACAAAAAAACATCCTTGCACTTTTAAGGAATTTGAGTCATTATTCAAAGCAGTTCCTGTCTGCAATGATACAGAGGGACATATCCCAGTCTCTCTGTGTCTTTTTCTCTCCATTATGAGTCTTTCAGACTCTCTTCTCCAGTTGTTTGCAAATGTGCTCTTTTGCAAAGCATGAAGTGACAGCTGAACAGCCTGCCATTGGTTGTCACAGCCCAGTCACAATACATTCTGGGATATCATCAGACAATATGGCAGATGGCATTAGCCGCTATCTCTAGGAACGATCGGAAAAATTGATTAAAAAATGGATAAAAGACGTTCAGTATGAAAGCTACTGGCATGGATTTAAACTTTAAAGACCCCCGAAAGTAAGACACGTTCCAGGCTTGCTAGAAAATGTTCTGTAAGGGCTACAAAGTTGTGGATCGCATCATTGGAACAGCACAACAGACAGCTTTCAGAGGAAAAAGCAAGTGGCTATGATTTATGGTTCAAAGGTTATTTAACTTCAAAAGACAGTTGTGAATTCTAGTTGTATACCACAATAATTTGTATGTGTTGCAGTGATTGCATTTATTGTTTATACTAAGACTTGAACATAGCAGTGAAGAAGTAAGACAGGATTTATGCTTCTCACCCTAAGTATGAAATCAGAAGACTGTTTCTATAAGAACATGGTTGACAAATTCTAAGTGAAAGTTAAAGTAAAAACTCACCATCCTTAAAGATTCTGGGTCTGGGACATATCCAGAGAGGAGTCTGATTTCCAGCATCACCATGTTGGTTGTATTCTCATTTCCATAATGTCTGTAATTGACACCATGAAAAATAGTTAATTTCTCCTGTTGTCAGTACCTTTCACTTAGAAAAAGAAACTTTAAAAAGCCTTTGTTGTTGATGATTATTTACAGGGACTTCAGCCTCAGCATGATGCTTCGAGATTTACTGGTGCAGTTAGCATTCAGTTCAGCCTCCACACGGAGAGTGGACGGTGGTGGGGAAATCGGGATATTGTAATGAAGAGAAATCTGAAAAAAAGTAATGATCATTTTGTTTGTTTACTGAACCCACTGGGATCATTACAGGCAAGTGAGTTACATCCTCTAAAAGACAAAAAAAAAGTTATTTAAATAGTACTTTAAAGCCAAGGGATTACAAAGTACTTTGACATACAAGAAAAAGTGTAATACTGTACATAAGAACCTACAAAACAAACATTACATGCAGTATAAATAAAAAAGGACCAATGTAATTAACCCAAACATCATAAGAACTCAAAAGAATCCAATAGATCAACTTGATTGATAAAACACTGTTGATTCATAGCTTTCATATGACCTCAAAATCTCATAGAACATACCTTCTTAAGGTATTACTTTAAGCAGATGTCTTTTGATCAAACAGACCTTATTCTTAACCTTGCAAAGCAGATGGATATGCCTGTTTCCATGTTTCTCACTGGCGAATCCATCTTGCAAAGCTCCCGTCTGTACCATTTGGACACGGTTAGAAAGTGACAGGACCAATCATCGAGGGGAAGTATTTTGATGCGGCGGAGTTGTAACGTAGCAAGCAGCAACAAGAGGCCGGTGCAATTATGTCAGAAGGGATTAGCGTGGAGGCTGCTAAAGCGACAGTTTTATCAGAACTTGATGACATTTTGTCGTTAAAAGAAGAACAAAGAACAGCATTGAGTTGTTTTCTTTTCTTAAAATGGCAAAAGTCGTGTACGGACATGTAACCGCAATAGTTCACGTTAACTCTCTATGGAGTTTACTCCTTCATTAGAGGCGCCGTTTGGTAGCTACGTCACGTGTTTGTTGTTCTGATTTGCCTGTAAAGATGTGACAGACAGAATGTTCATCCAATCGCCCTCCATGTTTTTTTTTAAACGTTCTGTCCTTTCCCAAACAGTGGCTATGAGTGGTTTACCAGATGGATGTGTGAAACACATCCATCTGGCGTGTCAGGTTACCTTATTCTGGCTGTAGGCTGAATTAATACAAGAGCACTACATAAACTAATTAAGGATTTAGTCCCTGACAATGTGAATAATAGCACCATGTATTTTGAATAGCAGAATTTCCCTTAAATAAAGATAACATCCAAGATCTAGGCGTTAGAGGGACTTTTTCACTCACTTGCATTGAAACACACGCAGTTCCCTTCACCTCCAGCCTGTACTTTCCTGTCATATCCTTCAGTGCCTCCTCCTGGTAGAGCAGTCTGTTGTTTGGATTCACATTAAATTTCAGCTTGCCGCTGGTAGACTGGGCCGTCACTGTGCTGGAACCTTCTGGACTGAACACTCTGGTGGAGTACAGAGACAGAGCCTGCAGAGCCACCACAGTGTCCTACAACACACAAAACACACATTAGAACATGTTTTTTCCTCAGTAACTTGTATTTAATGGATAACTATCAACACAGTTTACAAAAAAAGCAAAAAAGGAGCACACTCCAACACTAAACTTCTAAAGGAGCACGACAAAAAAGACAGAAACTAAGGCAGTGGCCACGACAGACAAGTTTCAACTTGTGAGTCAAAACATGTCCATAGTGGCCGCTGCCTTACCTTGAAATAAAACCTCTTAAAGGGGCATGTTTTGAGTGCTGTCTCCTCAGTTTTGTAACTATCAGTGCAGGACGCAGGTATTTACACATGCAGTAAATGCTGACTGGGCCACTGTTGTTCACATGAGAATTATGTTGGGCCGCCATCTTGGAGAGGGGCAGCAGCAATGACTCTACTGAAAGCAAATCTATGATGGCAAAAGGTTGTAATTAAAATATTCACACCTCACTGAAATGTGAATCAATTTTCAAGCTGTTAGTTTTGTCACAACATTCGGATGTATGTATTAACCAAGATACTTGGTTAAATAAAAACTGCAGATTTTCATACCTTAATTTAATGCTATAACAATTAGGCCTTTCAGTAACCCACATTTAACAGTTAGCTTCATCAAAACAGGACACACATAGATGTTGCCTGAGGTGCATGTCCAAATATAACTGAGGTGCAAGTCTTTTAAATGTAAATAAGATACCAAGAGTGAAAAAGCATCAGATGGATCAGATACATATCTAAAAAAGTCCCTAGAGAAGACTCCTGGCCCTGACAACAAGGTTCTGTCAAGCACATTGTAGTTAGGTAGATCCCCGCAGACAAACTGAAACAATGAATTTTTGAGTTACTGTAAAGTGACATGCAACAAATCAAAAAATGTTTTGGCAGATAAATGGATATTGCATCAATAATAAGCATATTTATTTGGGTTTATTTTTGCAAGATTACTTGGCTAAGAGACATGTTAAAATATTCCAGTGAATCCGGTGGGTTTAAGTTCTGATGATCTTCTATGACCTAATGAGGCACTGTCTGCTATTTGGGTATTTATATTTTACAAGTGACTTTCTTCAAAAACCCCAACCCCATTGGATGTGTCCATGAAGTCTGATGATAAAATTCTGTTATGTAAATGAGAAGCATGCCTTAGAGACATTTAGACCTGGATGACCAGAATATTGTTGGTAAATGTGTACAGATAAATAAAGAGTGCAGTAAAGTCAATGATCATTAATCTTCAAGGTACGCCTGTTCTGTTTGTGAAATACCTGTGTAGAGGAGAAGCCTCCATACTTATTCTGCTGTCCTGTCAGCCATCTGGCGATGCGGGTGGAGTATGCCAGGTCTTCAGCAGTAGGAGAAGCACTGAGTTTGGCCAGAAGCACGTAAGAGCTGATCTCCACAGAGAGAGGGGCTGATGTTTCTGTTTCATTCTGAGACCAGTGAAGTAAATTCCCTATAAACAGCCATCAATCACAAACAGATTCATTGATTTTGCTGCAGGTTTAAGCAATGAAAGATGGCATGTTTAATAGCTATTTTTCATTTTTTTATATTTAAACATATCCACTGTCTGTGCTTGAAGACTGACTCGTTCTGGTTCAGGCTCTGGCTCCATTCTGGAGTCAGAACTTTGTGGGAGGACATGATAGACATGTATCACCACGTCCAGCTCCACTTCTGACCAAGTCTTTCTTGTCGTCCTGGTGTTCCTTCTTCAATTTCTTGAGTTTATTAATTTTTTTGTCTGGTGTTTGGGTGAACCCAGCCTTCACTATATCTCTTCTGCAAGTTTGGCATATAATTATTTATTAATTAATTGAATTATAATTGTATGAATAATTATTAATTAAAATAAGGCACAGCAGCGACTCCACTTCCTGAGGGTCCTGAAAAGCAACACTCTGGCCAAGGAGCTGCTGGTGTCCTTTTACTGATGCTCCATTGAAAGTTTACTGGCATTCTGTATCCCAGTGTGGTTTTCCAGCTGCACTGCTCAGGAGAAGACAGCTCTCCAGAGGGTCATCAACACAGCACAGAAAATCACTGGCTGTGCTCTCCTCTCCTTAGAGGAGCTGTGCAGGTCCCACTGCCACAGGAAGGCCCCGGGCATCCTAAAGGACTCATCCCACCCAGCACATCACCTGTTCCAACTGTTACCCTCAGGAAGATGGTTCAGGACAATAAGAGCCCAAACTAACAGACTGAAAAACAGCACATATCCCAGAGTAGTTGCAATAATAAATGAACACTAACCAGTGAGTTATTCCACCTCACAACATTACATTATTTATTAGAATACCTTGTTTATGTTTATATATTTCTTTTGCACTAAATGGAACTGCGCACAATTTCATTGTACTTGTGTACAATGACAATAAAGATTCTGATTTCTGATTTGATCTGATTCTGATTAATTTGCTCTTCCTTGTATCACTCTCCAGCTTCATCTAGAATTCTGTCGATGCCCAGATCGCAACCAAAAATTCTGTCTCTTCAGCAGACCACTTTTTCTCCATTTTCCGCCTACTTCACATCCTAGAATATGACATACCCACTGATATTGTCCTGGTTCCCTAAGGAAGAACCAACTATTTTTTTGGTTCCAGCTAGGAACCAAATTTTCCCACTCATACAAATGAGCGGCCTTCAGCCTGATTGTCTGCAGTGGATTGTAATGACAGGATGATAAAATGTATAAAAATTAAATGAATTTACTTTTAACTGTCATAAAATAACAATTAAAAAAACACAATTGCAAGGTTGTAAAAAAGATTCTGGTATTGGCTGGATTTGCGTGCACTGACTGGCTTAGATCACCTTGTTTCCTACAGTGACTGAGTTATGATCAGTGTTTCAGGTTGACTGCTCACCTTCCTGTATTGCAACTGTGTCCAGGTGCCTAAGGAGGAGAGCGCGGGTCTCCATATCTCCAGCCAGAGTGAAGACGTATGCCAGCAGAGCTGTGGTGTACGTGTTACCCAGGTTATCGAGGGACTCCTTTAGGCAGGACAAGCTTCTTTGTACTGCAGGCTGCTGTAAAAGAATACTTTTTAAGGGTATTTTTCTTCTTTATCACACTGACTCTTGAAAGTTGTTTTCATAAATCAACCAAAAAAACAAAATTAAGAAAAAGAAGCCAACAAAAGTAACCGGTTGTGGGAAAGTCTGTGATTATAGTTAGTTGACAAAAAATGTTGCAGTTCTTAAACTTTTGAAGAGTTCATGTACTATTGTTTACTTACAATTTCTGACGTGTTCATCTCTAGAAAGGCTGCAGTGACATAAGCACTGAGAGTCACCTCATCAGAGACACCACCCTGTAAGGGATAGGAGGAAGGATTAAAGCTTACTAACAACCTAAATTCAGATTAACATGAATGATTAGAACCTTCTAATAAAGAAAAAAATCATCCTTGAGTATCAGTTTACATTGTTATCAAGCTCTTCTAATTACCTTCATTCTGTTGTTAAAGAGTTTTCCCAGCTGTTGAAAACAGCCATTTTCTTGTTGTTTACTCTCCAACCAAACCCTCGACTCTGCAGTGTTGTAAGGGTCAATGAAGACAAATGTTCTTGCTTTAACAAAGGATCTCAGCACAAATGCAGTCAGCCTGTGAAGATAAGAGCGGATATTTACAAGTGTGTACATGGCCACCCATGGGGGGGGTCTAAGGAGCTCTACAGAGCCAAGGGTCATGGAAGGGCCCATGGAGGTCAGTAAAAACATACATTATTTCAAATGTTTGTTTGTTTTTTTTTTACCTAATTTAACACCTAAATACCTGTTATTACTCAGGAAAACAAAAAAGGAACACCCTTTTTATTTATTGATAAGATTTTTATGCCCATTTTATGCCCTTGGCAGTTTTATGTCAACCCTCAAGTGTTTGCTTACCTCTCACAAAAGCTCAACTTAGGCGATACCTTAAATGAACCAGGTAATATTCACAACTTTTACCAATAGAAAACCAGAGAGGTGAGAGAAGAGATGAGTCAAGCTAAGCCAAAATATCATATTTTAGATGAAATACCAGTACATTGCTACTACATCACTGCTAGAGTTGAATCTATAGACATCATTGTGATTCAGTTTTGTTCTCACCAGGTGTTCCCGTCTCCTGTTCCAAATGCACTGTAAGCACCATTATAGTGCTTGTAGTTCAGCTGCCTTTGGTAGCCTGTTTAAAATGATAATATATAAACTTAGATTTGTACTGCTGAAAAAAATGTTTCAAAATGTTATCCACTTAGATAAGACCAAACCACTGTCACAGTTCAGTTTCACCGTCCACCAATTCTCCCACTGTATTTAGGCCTAGTTCACATGTAGGCATGTACTTTTAATGTACTTTTTGCAAGTTTTGGCCTTTCCTACACATGCAAACGAGATTTTGGGTGATTCCAGGATGAAGATTTTTAGAAACTCTGTTTACACTGTGGCTGCGTGGCAGTGCAGGGGTTAGTGCTGTTGCCTCACAGCAAGAAGGTCTCTGGTGACTCTAAAGTGGCTGTGGGTGTGAGTGTGCCTGGTTGTCTGTCTCTCTATGTGATTGACAGGTGACCAGTCCAGGGTGCCTCTTGCCCAATGACAGCTGGGATAGGCTCCAGCCCCCCCTAAGACTACCAATGGGATAAGAGGTGTAGAGAATGGATGTATGTTTATAAGGGGACAGAAAAACTGAGTTTTGGTGCTTTTAAAATCGTAAAGGCCCTAATTTATCGAACTTGCATAGAAATCCATCCTGTGATCCTCCCTGATCAATCGCGCTGATTAAGACGATTTTAGATAAACGAAAAATCTAAATCTAATCTAAATTTAGATAAACAAAATCAATAATGTGATGGTCCGAGATCTGATGTTTAATAGCTGTCCCGGTGAGGCAGCTGCTATATCTACTGCTATTCCACATGCCCAGGCTTGTACTGAAGAGTGGACATGGCCAGCAAAACAACTTGTTCTGCTCTGGGCTTGCAGTCAACCACGTATAGTAATCATAATTTGCCACTGTTAAATGGAACACAAAGCATCTGTTGGCTTTTGTCTTCCTCTTGCTAAGATATATGCTAAGATTAAGTTTAGCTTTTCACTAAAGGAGTGCCTTGAAAAAGGTACCCAAAGCAGGTCCGTAACTGAATCAAGACTTGCTGTCAAATCTAGCACCATTCCCATATCTGGCTAACAATGTATCATCACGTCGCACCTGCCCATGGGCCAGTCACCTTTGCTCATTTAAATGGCAACACCCAGACCGGCACAAGAAACCCCACCTACCCCTTAGGGCATTCTATCAATAACACATCAAAATTTGATTGGCTTATGATACTGTCACTCAATGCAATGCAACTACTGCATTTCTGTTTAGCGTCGCAAAATATAACCATTCATTTTCTGAGTGGAGTTGCATACTACTACAAGAAACTGATTTCACTTATATTTCCAAATACATTTTTAATTATGAATAACAAAAAAAAAAACTACATTGTCATTTTTAACAGTGCTGCCCCTGACTGCTCACCTCAGATTGTTAGTGATACATTTGGGGGAGTTAAACTGTATTTATTTTTAAAGTTGTGAGATAAAACTAACAGAATCTTACCACTGGTCAGAAAATTTGCTCCCTTTTCCTTGATGGTTGAAGTAAGCTGCTGAGTGTTTTTCAGGTACTCAAGGATGTAGATGTTAGGGGCCAGTAGAACCATGTTCTGCTCCCCGCATCCATATGGCATCTTCAGCAGGCCATCCAGGTTATTCAGGGCCCGACCCAGCATGTCACCTAGAAACATAGAAGCATTAATTTCCTAAAGACCATCAACCTGTCTTTTAGACACAGTCCCAACCAAGCTGATTAGGACAGTTTTTCCTCTCATCAGCTTGTCTATTCTGAGCATGATCAAAATGCCCTTAAGGACAGGATATGTGCCACAGTCTGTTAAAGTACCCGTAGTTAAGCCTCTACTTAAAAAGCTAACACACAATTAAGGCACCTTAGCTAATCATAGACTCACCTAATCTTTCTTTTATTGCAAAGACCTTTGAGAAAACAGTGACGTTGTTCAACAGAACAGTCTATTTGAAGACTTTCAATCAGGATTAAGAGCCCACCAAAGCACTGAACCAAAGTGACTAAGGATCTACTGTTAGCTTCTGACAGAGGTCTTCCTTCTGTACTTGATTATTAAATCTTAGTGCTGCATTTGATCATCATAGCCTGTTACAGCAGCAATTGCTTAGAATTACAGGATCCACTTTAAGCTGGTTTAAATCATATCTCTCAGATTGATCTCAGTTTGTACATGTTAATGATCAGTCTTCTACTTACACCACAGTTAGCTATGGAGGGTTCTGCATGCTACCTCTAGGAAAGACTATGAGAAACCATACAATAGATTTCCAATGCTATGCTGATGATACCCAACTGTATGTACCCATGGTGCCTGATGATAAAATTAAGTTGTTTAAAAGAGAAGCATGCCTTAAAAACATTAAGACCTGGATGGCAAGAAATGCCCTGCTTCTTAACTCAGACAAGACTGAGGCTGTTGTGCTTGGGTCCAAACACCTCGGGGAGGCTTTTTCTAAGAATGTAACTGCCTTAGACGGCATTAGCCTGACATCCAGCACCATTGTGAGAAATCTAGGAGTTCTATTTGATCAGGATATGTCCTTTAACACCTTCATAAAAAATGTTTCAAAGACAGCCTTCTTTCACGTTTGCAACATTGCTAAAATCAGGGACATCTTGTCTCAGAGTGATGCAGAAAAACTTGCCCATGCTTTTGCTACCTCTGGGTTAGACTACTGTAATTCTCTCCTATCGGGCTGCCCTAGTGAGTCACTAAAGACCCTTCAGCTTATTCAAAACACTGCGACACATGTACTGAACAGAACCAGGGAAAAGATCATATCACTCCTGTCTTAGCTTCTCTGCATTGGCTGCCTATAAAATCTGGAATAGAATTTAAAATTCTTCTTCACACTTACAATACTCTTAATGGTAAGGCACCAACCTATTTTAAAGAGCTCAAAGTGTCATATTATCCCTCTAGATCCTTGCGCTCCCAAAATGCTGGCCTGTTCATGGGATTTTCAGTCTCTCAGTAGTATGGGATGTAGATCATTCAGTTATCAGGCCCCTCTCCTTTCGAAGCATCATCCTGTCAGGGTCCAAGAGGCCAACACACTCTACCTTTGAGAGTTGGCTTAAAACTTTCCTCTTTGATAAATCTTAGTTACTGTAGGGCTGGCTCAAGCCTAGACCAGTTTTTTGTTTACCTTTCCTGTGACATATTGTAGCAGTGTGGAAGCAGAAAGCTTCATTTGTATTGGAAAGTAAGAGCACAACTCTATAAAAAATGCATTTCAGCTTGTGTCCTTCATTGGGGTCATCACGAGACTGATTTAAAACCTAATCTACTGATGTGGACATACACATTTGTTAATACAAGGTAAATATGGCTGAAAACTGCTTTATCAGGTGTGTCAGATCTAGCCATGATGCAGGCAGTCTTAAAGCCCTGGCTTGACAATGAACTGAAAATCAAGCCAGGTTGTGGCCGAGACGCATGTCTTATACTGCCAGTCGGAAATGACCTTAACCGGTACAGCACCAAGTTAAGATAAAGTTTACCCAACACAGAGAGTGAGGCTCGAGCAGATCCATCAATCACGTTGTCAGGTAGCTGTAGCTCTACTTCTTCAGTCAGAGTCTCCCCTGGCAAAAGATTAGGACAAATTAAAACACTACTTTAAGAGCTGGTACAGAAATCAAAGCCCTAATAGAGAAATCATGTATAATAATTGTGAGTTTCCTTTGTTTTTCTATCTAAAAGCTATTAATCTGTTTGATGGTGTATTAACAAAAATGACCAAAAGGCAAACTTTATTCAAAACCTTCAGTTTCTTGAGAATACTTTTGTGATTTGTTTAAATCCAGATTACAACCTGAACCACAAATAGTTTTCTTCATAAGTTGACCCACAGAAAATTAATGACCAACTATTATGAGAATTAATCAAAAATGTTCTGAATTTTTTGAAGTGAAATGAATTCTTTAGATTTATTGGATGAATTTAATCAGAAAATAAAAATGCCCTTTAATTATATGTGGAAAGAATATAGCATCAAGGTATCATGGACCCACTTTGAAATCTGATTGCTACCCCAGAATCCTATACTGGGATTGACTTTATGCTTTGTCAGAGGTAGCACTTGTGTCAAAGTCAACTATTTGGACTGTATTACAACAGGCCGCTGGCAGCTTTTTTGCTTTTTATTGTGTTACATTGGACACAACCATGTTTTACTCTTTGAGTCCAAAAGACTTAACTGATTTCACTCCTTTGTGTCTCCTTTTACGTGAAAATTTGAAAGACACCTGCACTGTGCATCATTAAGTTTATGTCTTGCGTTAGGGCCCCTTAGACTGAATGAAACAAACCTTTTGGACAGAGCAGCCAGTTGTAGGTTTTTGTCATCTCTTTTCCTTCAGCCTGACAGAAGATGTGAAAGAAATCTCTTAAATGTGCACCTAAACGTTGTTGAATTTATCATCAAACCCAAGTCTTGTTACAATGTGTAGGGCCATTTTTTCAACTTTGTTTTATGTACCCACCTTCACTATGAGTGTTCGTGTCACCACATCAATGCGACCTCTTTCTGGCACGCTCACAATCTCATTGTCACATGACAAGTGGGATGCCACTGCCTCAGCAGACACCGTCACATTTACAACCCCTAAAAACACGAAAATTGTGTATTAACATCACCTCATGTTTGTAGAGAAATTGTACTGTTGCTTTATTTATTCTTCAAAACATGTTCTTTATATGCACATATCTATCCATCTATCTATCTGTTCCTCTGTCTGTCTGTCTTTCTGTCTGTCTATCTATCTATCTATTTTTAGTCATCACTCTGCAAAATAATTAAAAGGATAAATTCATGTACTATATTAATTTTTCAGGATGTTGTATATTAGGCTTCTACTTTTGCAAACATCTGCAAAGATTTTATAGGAGCTTAAACAGCCAGTTTTACATCAATAGCCCTAATACCTTTTGTTTGTTGAACTCAAGTACAGCATTAAAAAATGACAACCTATACAAGAAATGTGAATCTCAAAAGCCTAAGAAAAGTTTAGATACAGTTGTCTAAGTTATGAAGTTACTGTAAAGAATAAAAATCTCTAATATTTTAAACACAAATGTTGGATGCAGCATTCAAAGTGTAGCTCTTACCCAAGACTGAGGGGTTCATGGTCCATCTGAAAGTTTTTCGTTCATTGGCACACAGACAAGTAGTGTGCTCTTCACCAAGAAGCGGGGTCAGGGTGTAATCTGAAGGGGCTGCTGGAGTGACAGTGACCTGTTAAAAAACACAATCTCACTTTTCAACCTGTAATGTTGCATAAAACAGTAATGCATGACATCACTGTAATTCATTCTTTTTTTTATTGATTGATTGATATTAACATGGTATTTTGGCTTTGAAATTATTATTTGTTGTAAAACTCAAGAGTTCTTAATAATGTTTTTGGAGCATGAAAAAAAATTCTATTAAAACCCACTTTTCTGCTCAAAACTGCCTCTTTTGGGTTTTACTGTATATTCTCTGTTTTCACTTAAAATGTCTGCTTGCTCTCAACTATTTGGTTGCATGCTCAGATTTCCTGTGCTCATGCTTAAAACATTCCCCTCTCCTTTGGGTGAATTCCACTTGCTTCTGAAACTGCTGCCCTTGGATATACCTCCCTCTGTGCACAAGGAGCGCTCTCTGTGCATCAAGCTGTCAGCAGAAGCCAGCCAAAGGGGTGTACTTACAGGACCTGCAAATCTGACAGTCAATACACCGTAGGTTAAGAGGAACAATGTTGAATTTTTCTCTTTCTCAAAGCCGAAAACCTAAGAGGAGGGATGTTGGATGTACACTGCCCAACCAAAAAACATCACCACCTGGTTTTAACCAAGCAAATAGTTAAGAGCCTCCAACTGGATAATTACTGCATGGATGATCATGTTTCAGCTGGCAACAAGTTATTTAACTCTAAGTGATGCAGTGAGTAGCTTCTCATTTCTTAAACGACCACGTTGGAAGACACATCCTGTGGTAGTGAAAAGGATGTTTATCTGTTTTATCCATCCACCCATTTTCTATACCGTTAGGGGTTGCAGTGGGGGCTGGAGCCTATCCCAGCTGTCATTGGTCGAGAGGCAGGGTACACCCTGGACTTGTCACCAGTCAATCGCAGGGCTTTATCTGTTTCCAAATGGTCAAATTATTGGCATGCATCAAGCAAAGAAAATATCTACGGAGATTGCTGAAACTAAAATTGGGTTAGGAACTGTCCACCACGTTTTTAAAAACTAAAAGAATAGTGGGGAGCCATCATCTTCGAGGAAGAAATGTGGTTGGATAGAAATCTTGAGTGATCATGATCAGCAATCACTTAAACATTTGGTGAAATCAAATCATTAACAACCATAGGACTTATAACTATGTTTAATAGTGAAAGTACGAGCATTTCCACACGCACAAAGCAAAGGGAACTCAAGGGATCGGGACTAAACAGCTGTGTAGCCTTAAGAAAGCAACTTATCAGTGAGGCTAATCAGAAATCAGTTTGGATAAAGATTGGACTCTGGAGCAATGGAAGAAGGTCTAATGAATCTAGATCTACCCTGTTCCAGAGTGATGGGTGTATCAGGGTAAGAAGAGAGGCAGAAATGATGCACCCATGATGCCTAGTGTCTACCGTACAAGCCTGTAGGAGCAGTGCTATGATTTGAGGTTGCTGCAGTTAGTCAGGTCTAGGTTCAGCAACATTATGTGCCCAAACAACAAGGTCAGCTGACTACCTGAATATACTGAATGACTAGGTTGTTCCATCAATGGATTTTTTCTTCCCTGATGACACGAGCATATTCTAAGATAACAATGCCAGGATTCATTGGGCTCAAATAGTAAAAGAGTGGCTCAGGGAGCATGAGACATCATTTTCATACATGGATTGGCCACCACAAAGTCCAGATCTTCACCCTATTGAGAATCTTTGAAATGTGCTGGAGAAGGCTTTGCAAAGCTGCCCAACTCTCCCATCATCAATATCAGATCTTGGCAAAAAATGAATGCAACTCCGGACAGAAATTCATGATACATTGCAGAAGCTTACCGAAATGATGCCACAGCAAATGCATGCCGTGATCGAACCTAAAGGCAGTTCAACAAAATATTTGAGTGTGTGACTTTTCTTTTGGACGGGCAGTGTAGATCATCCAAGCGGCAACCTCCGGTCCTGAAAAATGAAGCCAATGCGGAAGTGCACAAAATTGCTATACCGCGAGTGTCCACTTGAGGCTGGCTGCAGGAACACCGGAAGTCCCATCTGGACACATGTTAAATAGCTGGTTTTGACACTAGAAATAAACTGGTTTACAGCCTGGTTCAAAACACCAAACATGTCTCATTAGCTAGTGTCTTATTGTGCTCCCACTGCACAGGGGGTGAATTTTTTGGTACCACGATCATTTGGATTATATTTAGTATGAAAGCTGATTGGCGCGTCTCACTTGATTGACAGATCGCTCGGCAGGCAGAGGCTCTGTTTCTGTCAACCGAATTCTAGCTAACAGGCTGACAGGAAGTTGCGCTTAGTGGGTGGGCCATTAGGTTGATACAAAGTTCAGCTGAGACCACAATTTCAATATGGAAGCCTCCACGGATTGGCTTCAAGAGCCGTTTGAGTCTGCCTATTGTAAGCAGACGACTGACGTCACACGGGGTTTGTCCAATTCTTTCTACAGTCTATGAGATCATCGCCATGAAGAGAGGATGCCAAAGACAAAGCTGGATCCCTTAAGAGGAAAGACTGTGCACCCACTGCAGCCAACAGGAGGTGGAAACAGAGCTGCACCTTCTAACCACCTGCCCTTTATACACGGACATCAGAGAAAAGTTCTTTCCACTTCTCACCGGCAAAGAAAAAAATATAGAATTCCTTCATTTTTAAACCATGATTTCAAAATTAAACAGAGTTTTGATACCAACTTTTGATAATTAATATTATTTGAAATTTGTACATTGCTTTGGCAATACAACTGATGTTTTTCATGCCAGTAAGGCCAGTTGAATTGAAACCGAATTACAAATAGAGTGGAAGGTTGCATAACCAATAAGATGTTTCAGTTTAGCTAGAAATGAGCTAAAGTGTCCCTGCTACAGCCTATTTGTTTACATAGATTACACATGACCAGACCTTGAAAATGACTGAAAAAGTCATAATTTCCTTTAGCTGTATATAAGTCATTGACACAAACATAATAAAGAGTATGATTAGCTGTTCCACACACACTCAGTCAGTTCCACCATGTACGCCTGTAGAGATAAACTTCAAATAGTCTAAGTATAGAATATAGTACGTGAATTCAGATGTTAATCAATAAATCCAACCAGCTAGTGAAATAATTTTACTTTTATACAGTAATTCATCCTAATATGTGGCACAAGGTAGTATTTTATTTATTTCTCCATAATGTATCATGCTGTTGATGTAATAAGTGCCAATGGTTAAATGAACAGTTACATCTACAACTACAGTCAATAGCTATGGTAGTTATGGCGGCCATTGCAAGATAGTAGCGTCTCCTAATTAACAATCAGATACCTTCATAGATCAATCATATTTCTCCTATCTTTTTAGAGAGGAGGACATTCAATGGATGTTCAACTACAGGCAAAAAAAATCAGTGATGAACACAGAAGAATTCTTACCCTAAAAGAAGCAAATTACGTATAATTAAGCTGATGTAAGCTCAGCTTGAAGCCTCATTCAAAGCCAAACTGCTCCTCTTATTTTTCTATTAGTTTTAATCACAAAGCTTCATTTGAAGGGTTTTACAACACCCTGATACAAATCAGTTCATCTAATTTGGCATAACAGATCATGTTTGTTGAGTAATAATGAGAGTATAAGCATTGATTACCATGATGCAGCGGGTCAGGTAGTTAAAGACCGTAGCCTTCAGATCAAACTGCTCCCCTCGGATGATGGAGTAAGGCAGGCTGAGCTCAAGGAAGAAGGGCTGAAAGACTGTGTGTGTCTCCTGAGAAGCCAAGCCGAAACCCTGAGGGCTCAAACAGAAAGCCTTCGTCTCCCAGGTGGTGATGGTGTCAGGGACAGTGAAGGACAAATTTGTGGATCCTGACTCTCTGGAAAATACATACAGTGCAAACAAATTTGTGCTGTCTGAGATCAAGTTTTTATGTGATCTGTAAACTCTCTACATTGGAAAGAACTTCTTGTTTGATGCCTCAAAGAGTGATGCAAAAGATTTTTTATAGATGGAAATTTTGACTCAACTTTTCAAATACTCCCTTATTTACATGCATGCAAATGGGAAAGGTTGACACAGACCATTTGCCCTTTGTACATGCTTTGTGGGCTGCATGTAATATTTTTCTCTCATTTGCCCAGGTTTAGAGGCAGCAAAAGCAGTGCAACCTTTCTGTAAATTTTAAATTGAATTAACAGAGGTAATTCTAAGACTTTAGAACTAAGTCATGATTAACTCCAGAGGCCTTGACAAATGCCAGGTAATGCCAGGTCACCATCCAAGACAGATAGACAGTTCACCATGATAATAAGAATGACAGAATCTGACCAGTGTACTATTTCATTATCATTGCAGTTCTGTTCTCCACTGGATTCTTCATGCTTTATCAGAGTCTGAAGCCATTAAATATCTGTGTGGTTTTCTTCATGAAAAAAATTATGTCTCATATCAAAAAAGGTCAAAGTGAGAATGCTCTGACAGAAACTCACCCCACTTCCACCAGCCTCCATATCCAAGTCTCAGGAAAGAAAGCGCGACTTGTCATTATAGGCAACGGTTCCGATGTTATATAGGGCTCGGGATAACCTGAGTAGATAGAAGAATGTTTAACCTGAACCAGAGGTTAAAGTTGCACCTTGAACTTTTTAAACCGATCTTCGTACCATGTCAGCATGCTTCACTTTACAGAGTCAAAGATAAAAAGATGTCTCACTTCCTTCAGCTATTCCGTAGCATCTTAAGCGTTCGTAGAAGGTTCTCCCCATGAATTTCACACATGAAGGCATCCTGGTGAACATATTTGTGACAATCTTCAGGCCCAGTCTCTGGAGAAACAGGCATGTAATGTCAGTGCAAAGCTGGATCTGTGCTTCAGTATCCTTTCCCTGAAGCATTTCTAGGCCAGTGTGTGGCCATTTGGGGTGTATGTATCTTCAACTAGTATTTGACACAAGTCAGTCAATATGGTTGTGTTGGCCCCTACGGCTCAAACGGTACACCCAAGCTGATCCCACAAGTGTTCGATAGTGTTGAGGTCAGGACTGCTGGCAGGCTATTCCACATTCTCCACTCCCAAATTCTTGAAGTAGTCTAATGAGGTGGGGGGTAAGTGTTGTCATCTAGGATAGAGTTCAGTCCTAGACTGCAGAGATATGAGACAGAAACTGGTTGCTGAATCTAATCTTGATATCTCTCTTCATTGAGATTGCCTCCAATTATGACCAGCCTTGTTTTTTCCCACTGAGGGAGAGATTCCACACCATCCCTCTGCCTCCACCAAAAGATATTACTCTGTCGGTGCAGCAATCAGCTTAGCGTTCCCTGTGATCTACAATCCAACTGCTGCAGACAGATTCTGGATTCATAGCTGAACACATGTTCAGATTCCAGCACAAGTGTTGCACACACCAGTGCAAACGGGCCTGGTGGTGAAGGGCAGTCATGTAAGGCCTCCTGGCGGCCCTATGACTCTCGGAATCAGCTGCATGCAGTCCATGCTGAATTGTCTGGGCGGACAACTATAGTACATATTGTCTTGCAAACACTGAATGCAAATTTGTAGAGGATAGCTTAGATGGCTGACAGGGGGAAGAAATGGCCTTCTTAGGGTATTGTCTGCTTGGGACACCCACTTGGCAGCCTGTCTCTGAAATTACCCGTAATGTGGAACTTGGCCTTCAGTTTTGAGATGGTAATCAAAATACCATCCCTCCAAATGATGCCGCAATTCGGTTTTGTGGAATACCACCTTTAAGTTGCCCTATCGCAATAGCCCTATACAGATCAGTTAAACATGGCATGTCAATTCTTGGAGCAGACACTAACTGGCCACCATAGCAGGGCCCATGCTCCTAGGTGCTGACAATCAGGTGCCAGAAGCTCAAAACAAGAGTCAATAGCAACAGTAAGACAAGCTGTTTGGCACTGGGAGAGAAGATTTAGCAAACTTTTCATGGATTTCACTTGGCTCTCGAGGAGGTTTTTTGCACACTCCAAGAGGGTTTTCATGTGTTTTGCATGGAGTAGAGGCTTTTGTCTAGCCATCTGCCATAAGACCAGATTGATGAAGGGCTACTGATGGTTTTCCATCTGGAACTTTGTTCCATCTCAACACAGGTTCTCTGGATCTCTAATCTGTGCTGGTTCTGTAATGTGACAAATCACGCTTCTCTATTTGGCACTAAAGACATGGATTTCATTGATGTAATAGAACATATTAGTTCTATCATTAATTTTACTTTCTCTGATGTTGAGAGTGCTGTTGTTTACAACAGTGCTAAACCGAGACATAGCAACGTTTTATCAAAATCTGTCAGGACACAGGACTGGCACAGCCCTGGGCAAATCAGGACATATGGTCACTGTGGTTTAGTATAAATCCCCTCCTTAATAATAATCTAATAAGGTTCAAACAGACAATTGGACAGGCCTGAATACCTTCAAGTAAAGTTAACAAGCTAAAGGTAATGTTAGCATAGGACTTCCTGAATGCTGATGTTAGCTTTTATAAGCATGTCCTTATGTTACATATTTAAAATTATGTTATTTGACTTTCTTGTCATATCTTGTGATAATATGGAAAACATTTGTTTCCATACTTACTCTAGTAGGACATCAGAAAAAACATTGGTATGAATAGTGTAGATGAATAATTAAACTTGCACTGTTGCATTTTCTCACCTGGAAAACTTCCCCACCAAAACCTTTGCTGCTTCCTCCACGTTGTCTGTATGCAGATCGTCTATATCTTAGCTCCAAACATGACCCAGTGTCATGTATATGACGAAAGAAACGTTTTTTGTTAGGCAAGTATCTGAACATCTAAAGAGAAAGATCAGAGTCAAGGCCTTCAGAATGTAAATATAAAAGATTTAGAGTTTTAAAAAGCAAGTTTATAGCAGAGTTAGAGTTTAGCGTGCTGCTTTGAGAAAATATCAATGAAACTTGCAGAATTATCGAGTAATTCCACTAATGCTGAAAACAGTAACCTTTTCTGCATCCAGAGTTTTTTCTGGCTCCTCAATGAAGACGCTCTGATCGACTGCGCTCACACCACACAGAGAGCCAGGATTGGCTGACACCTGCAGTGTGGTTGCCTCTCCTGGAACTGATGAGAGTGAAGAAAACGCCAACGAAACCTGACCAACACACACAAAGAAAAAGGTAGTTACAACGGCAGAGCTCTGCTAGGACTGTATGTCTGTTTAAATCATTTCTCAAAACATCATTGTTTAATTCAGCTTTTCAGTCATTTTGGCCTCAACTTACTAGGTTTAATTTGGCAGAGCAATTTTATATTGCTCTGCTATTTCTGCACAGCTGGCTGTAGTAGAAATTCAATGTGCTTTTAACATTCTTCAACATGCTTTTATTACTTCCACCAAGGAGGTTATGTGATCGGCAGGGTTTGTTAGTTAGTTAGTTTGTTTGTTTGTTGGCAACATAACTCAAAAAGTTATGGACGGATTTTGATGACATGTTCAGGAAATGTCAGAAGTGGTATGAACTTATTTTGGGAGTGATCTGGATCACCGTCTGGACACAGGAATTTTTTAAAGGATCATTACTATTGGGAGAAAGGGCTAATGGTGGAGGTCTGCGCTCTCCGAGTGCTTTTCTATTGCTCTTAAAATTGTACTTAATGAAGCAAAACCAAATTTATGATCTTTTCTAAAACTACAGATATTGATTTTAACAGTCTTAACTATCCACACTCATTGGTACCAGTATTGAAAGGGTATCAGTGCATAAATATCCTGGTATTTGGATAGATGAATCTTTTATATTTAAACAGCATATTGAAAATCTCATTCGCAAACTTCAGCAGAAACTTGGGTTTCTGTATAGAAATAAAGTTAATTTTCCTCCTTATTGTAGGAAAAGTTTAGTTGAGGTGATATTTCTGTCTGTATTAGATTATGGTGATATTGTTTCTTAGACACGCTGCTGCCTCCACATTCAAACTTCTAGATTCTGTTTATCACTCTGCTCTAAGATTCATAACTGGGGATCCTTATAACACTCATTATTGTATTCTGTATGACAAAGCTGGTTGGTCCTCACTGGCACAGAGGAGTGATAAACACTTGTATGTTTTTATTTATAAATCCCTGATTGGGTGTACACTTTCCTACATAACATCTATGCTAAACTGGACTGCAGGACATTGTAATACTTGATCTACTGACTGCTTGATGCTGCAGGTCCCGAGGGTTTACTCTGAATTTGGGAAATCTGCTTTTAGCTTTTATGCTCCTAAAATGTGGAACAATTTACAGGAAACTCTTAAGATTGGCATTTTACTTTCTCTTTGGGAATTTAAGGAAATGCTCTCAAATCATTTCACTACAGTATGTGATTGTTTAAACTGAGCATCATTCTTCCTTTTGTTTGTTTTTTGTGTCTGTATCTTGACATCATTGTAAATGAGGGAAACTTCAATGATTTTCGAAACTTAAATAAAGGTTAAATTAATATTTTTTTTCTTTAAGTCCTTTTATTTAGTTAGTCTTTATATTTTTCTTTATTGGTTTCTGTTCTTATTATTATTGTGCCATTTTTTGGCTAGTATCTAGTCCTAAACTAACCTGACACGCCATATGAATTTGTTTCACACATCCATCTGGAAAACCTTCGATATACAGAGTTTGGGAAAGGGCAGAGCCTTTAAAAAAAAAGAAAAACTTGGAGGGTGACTGGATGAACGTTCTGTCTGTCACATCTTTACGGGCCAATCAGAGCAACAAAACATGTGACATTGCCACTACCAAGGTGTGCGTGAGCAGCTACCGAGGAATAAACACCATATAGAACTGCATAACGTGAACCATGGTAACTGTAGACATGTAAGTACTCAACTTTTGTCGTTTTTGAAAAGAAAACAACTCACTTTTGGTCTTTGTTCTTCTTTTAATGAAGAAATGTTGTCAAGTTCTGATCAAGCTGGCACTTTAGCAGCATCCATGCTAATGTCTTCCACCATAACTGCACAGGCCTCTTGGTGCTGCTTGTTTACGTCACGACTCTGCCGCACCCAAAAGTACTGCCCCTTGTCCCTGATTGGTCCTGTCACTTTCTAACTGGGCCCAAACGGTTCAGACAGGAGCTTTGCAAGATGGAGTCGCCAGTGAGAAACAAGGAAACAAGCGTATCCATCTGCTTTGCAGGGTTAGTCCTGAACAGTTTAAGCTAGAAACTCAAAACTTAAAGCTATGATGCATCACATGATGGAGAAGTGCACTGTCTCTGTTCTTGATGCTAGCATGTAACAGTGGTTTTATATTAATTTCTGAAATATTAAAATTTGGAATTGATCTCTATGGAAGCAAATTTTGAAACATATCTCACAAACTAAAAGTGCTAAAATGTTGTAATTTGAGAATGTGATTCATGATACTTATATGCTTCAGATATTACAATATGATGCCTTTAGCGTCACCAGGCAGTTATTAAGTTATTAGCATTAAATGCTAATAACTTGCTAACAGCAGCCAAAAACTATTATTCCCACAACACGTCTCTTTCATTATGCTGATTATTTGTTGTGCTGCAAGCTATGGTCAATTCATAACTTAATCATTGTATTTTTCAAAATATGTATAATCAAGTAACTATTGTAACTCAGTAATTCATCACTGTTTATTTGTTATGGTGTGTAGAAATAAATGAGTTAATTCAATAAAAAAAAAACAAGAGGTTAAGCAAAGCATAAAAAAAAACAAAAAAATCAGAAATTATTGACCAACATCATGTCTTTTTTTTATTACCAATAGCCTGGGTGGGTTCAGGTAGAAAAATTAGTTCAAAAATAAATGTAAATATGCAGGTGTTTATTGGGCAAATTTTCTGTTGGTCAATATTTTTTTATAAATCATGATGGGGTTGATGGCCTATTTTTAGAGAAGACGCAGCTATGCCAACTGTAATTACTATACGTACAGTCGTAGTTTGGGGAAAAAAACTGTTGACCAACAGAAATCTGTAAGCACAATGGATGGCTATTATTTTGACTTGGAGGCTTTTATTTTGAAATGTTCACCTTTCCCATGGGTCACATGAGTTTCTTTAATTTGAGTCTTTCATTGAAACAAGAAAAGTAAAAACAGACTTCTAAAAAAACAAAAAACTGGACCCTTTTTTTCAAATTTTGTAATTTATTTTCCAGTTTTTGTGACTGAAAAAAAAAAACCAGCTCATTTTTCGGTTCTTCCCATTTCTTGTTAAAAATTTAAAAAATGCTTGTTTTCCGTTTGTTTGTTTGTTTGTTTTTTTGTTCTTTTTGTTTTTTTGTTTTTTTCATTTTTGGTCAAAATTGAAAAAAACTGAATGAATAGAGTTTCTCCCAGTTTCTGAGGCTAGGTTCAAACAGGAAATGGATCTGCCAGAAAATACACTGATTGTTCTGTGCATAGTAGTGGCTAAAGTACTGGCCCTGTGAATGCAGATTTCTTGGCAGGGGGGGTCTCAGAACAGTCAGAGATTTTCTGTAAAACATTAATTTTCTTTCTTCTTTATACTGACCTTGCTATTGAAGCATTTCTCCGTGGCAAATTCTGCACTGTGAGCAATCAAGATCTTATTTGGAAGGCTGGCGTACGCCACAACTTGAATCTGTGGTGTTAAATCTGGAGTCACTTTCAACGTGAAGGAGATTTGTCCATTAGTCACTGAAACAGAACAAGACTGATGAGATTCAAAAACCCAAACAACATCCATTTCATGTACATTCCACACAATCTTTTATTTTTGAATACAAGGAAAAAAACAAAAAACAGACATTACCCACCAGATTCATTATGCACTTTCACCTTTTGATGTCCTTGCATGACAATGTTTCCTCTGGATAAGACCTGAGAGATTAAATGGAAATTCATCAAATTGATAGAAAACGCCTTGAAATAATGCTTTTTTATGATAGAAAAAAAGTATCAATATGCCTTAAAAGCAATATTACAGCATAAAATGCAAATGCAAAATATGCACAGAGAGGTCATATTAAAAAAACACAATACAATATAGAATAAAGATTTGAGAGTCTTAGTAAAATGGAACTGTTAAGCTTCAAGAGAAAACTCTTCAAAGACAGCATTGCCATTGTTCTGCAATAAAAGCAAGTGTAGGTAGCAGGTGATGGAGATGATCCAGGTCTTCTTATTGTCCGGGGCAGCATTAACAGCCAGCTCTGGGATCTCAGCTGTCAGATACTCCAGCACAGCCACCAGATGGATGGGACTCTGGCTCATACATGCTTGGTGTGGTTTCCTAGATGGTGCTGCCTGTGGAAAAAGCCAAACGGGAACTGGAGCCCAGCACAGGAGAATTGAGTCTTTGCCATGGCTCTGAACTTTCCTTTTGGCTTATCTCTTCTCTTCCACTCATTATTAGGCTGTTCGGAAACTTAAAGGATCAAACCTTTTTAATTTGTGTTATGCTTCCTGATTAACTTAAACTAGAGCCCTGAACAGGACTCTTTTCTAAAACCCTCCTTGCCATAACTGCCAGCTCCCGCCAACCGCCAAGTCTGTCCAATCCCACCCACAGATTGTGACAACCCATGTTAAATATTCAGAATAACTGAGAGTGTTTTATTTAAGAAATGGTAATATTAATATATTTACTTCAACACTACATTGACAAAGTTTCCTTCCTGAATGAAAGAGAAAACAAATACAACACTCACATCATCCTCATGTGTAACACATGGATAAAAGGGCAGCTGGGAGTCTCAGACTGATTTAACTCCTGGTTATGACTTAGAAAAAGCAATGTCATATATATATTTACAAATATATATAACAAATTTATTAGACCACCTGTCATAAAAATGAGAAAACATAAATATTTTAGAAATCTTTAAAAATCCTGTTTAAAACTAAAAATTTCATTGTTATTTATTTGGCAAATAACAAACTGAACCAATTAATTAGTCCTTTTTCACACATAATAACCAAAAAACTTCATATTTTGTATGGCCTCCTTTGGCCTTGATAACAGCTTGCATTCTTGCTGGCATTGTTGTTTATGTACCTTTCTACAGTCTTTTTTGTTATTGAGTTCCAAATAGTTTCTAGCTGTTCCCACAGACTGCTTTAGATTAAACTTTTGTGCTATCAATCTTTGAATCTACTAAATCCCAAATTTGCTCAATAGGATTCAAATCCAGACTTTGACTTGGCCAGTCCATCAGTTCCAGTACTCCAGATTCCTTTTTCTTGCTCAAATAGTCTCTACACAGCTTTGAAGTATGCTTGGGGTCATTGTCTTGTTGGTATATGAGCCCACGACCAATCAGATTCAGTCCAGAAGGGATTCCATGATGCACTAAGAAGTTGTGTTAGACGTTCTTGTTCATGATACCGTCCATTTTCACTAATTTTCCCACGCCGTATCCACAAATGGAACCCCATACCATAATAGAATCTCCACTGTGTTTCACTGTGGGTGCAATGCATCTGGCATCAAAACATTCTCCAGCTTTTCTGTGGACATAAACACGACCATGCTGACTGAAGAGTTCAAACTTGGACTCGTCCATCCAGAGTACTTTCTTCCAGTCATCAACAGTCCAGTGTTTGTGCTCCCTGGCAAATCTGAGGCATTTCTGGATGTTTGCAGGCTTCAATAACAGCTTCTTAGCAGCTATTCTTCCCTTTAAGCCTTGTTGCGTCAGTTGTCTGCTTATGGTCATTCCGGAGACTTTCTCAAACTCTGATCTAGAAGCATTCATCTCTGCCTGAAGATCAGCAGTGGTCTTCCTTCTGTCTCTAGTACTTCAAATGTTGAGGTGTCTGAGATCTGCTTCAGTTAACTTTGGTTTCCTGCCTCTTCCTTGGCGCATTTTGTAAGTACCAGTCTCAGCAATTGACTCCAAAGCATACTTGACCACACTGTGAGAACACTTTATGTCTTTCCCTATTTGTCTCTGAGACCATCCAGCATCATGAAGTGCTTTAATGCGGACTCTTTCATTTTCAGTGAGCTCTCCACATTTTACTATTTTGAACAGGAATGAGGAATTTCAAACTGAATTCACCTTTTTATACCCAAATTTGAGCCAGCTCACTGGGCTTCTCTGAGAAGTCAGAAATTAATCAAGCATAACATTCAACCACTAAAACTATTTTTTCTGTTCAAGAATGCAAGTAAATAACTATAATTTGACATATTAATCAAGAAATAATAATGTGCTTCACTATTTTTCAGGGATTTTTTTTTGGTAAATCAGTAAAATTGAAAATTCATGGATAACAATAATAATTATATTTTAGCATTAAAAATATCATTTGGGTTAAAGAGCTTCTACATAATGGTGTATTAACCATTGCAGAAACATAAAAAATGATTTTGGTAATTACCAATGCTGTTAATTTAGGGCAGCTGTGGCATAAACCTTACTTTGGGTGGTGGTCTAATAAATTTGTTAAGCACTGTATGTATTTCAGTTGATAACAGTTCAGCCTTAATAGCATTTTAAATTCTTTGATTAGTGGCTTTACCAGTGGTTCTGTCACCCGTTCAGCTTGGAAGCTCAGCAACGGAGAGATGTCACGCGCTGCACCTCTACAACAGTGCAGTTCTGTATATTTTCCTCTCCATCAAGCTGATGTAGCAGATCCTTGCTGCCTTGTCATCTTGTCAGTCTGGTCTGCAGCAAACACAAGCACCACCTGCTTTTCTCCTCCCTGACATTGTGTTGTAGTTTACAGAGGACTTAACATCTACTAGGAGCTAGGTGTTAAGATTTAACTTGAAACTACCTACACTGGAACTAACTCATCTGGGGCAAGTACTTCAATATTAGTAGTGCGTGCATTTTGTCTTGAATTAGTAATTATGTTTAAACTAGTCTAGGGCACTTCCACATAACTGCTGCCACGCAGTCCTGGTCTTTTAGCCTGGCTTGTGCAGTTTTACATATTTTGACACAACTCACCAGATACATCACATCCACTGCACCTTGGGTATCCCCTACAAAATTGTAGGAGATGGGAAAGTTGACCTCTGTGTCACAGGAAAGTTGCTTCTCCTTAGTCTTCACCTCCAAAGAGCTGGATGATCTAATATCAGGAGATGGCGTCTGACTAGACTTTATCACGTGACCTGTACGCTCATAGCGGGGACCTTTCTGGTTTTGGCGTGGCTCTGGGAATCCATCGGGACTAGCCTGGGTTATAGAGAAGAAGAGATATTTGTGACTGACTGATGATGGTGGAAGTTATGGCTAATGCTTAGCCATTTAAAAAGGACAATCAAAAGGTTTACTTGAACACCATTGTGTCCTTGTTATTAATTTTTACTTACTCTCAGATGGATATCGCTTTGAAAGTTGCTCGTATTTAATGTGAAACTGGCGATACCATGGCTGTCAGTTGTGAGGTTTTGTGGAGGTATAGCCCGGCCACCAGGAAAGAAATAGACCAGCATGTGAGGGATAGGTTCATTGTTGAAGTTAACGACTTTAACCTGTTGCAAGTTAAAAGAAAAAAAAACATTCATTCTGGATGATAGAAAAAAGAACACCATTGCGCTGTATTTCTAACACAAAAATATAAATATATATTTTCTTACTTTTCCTTCCACAATTGATCCCCTGTCATAAAACCTGGGTGTGTCAATAAAGAACAGCTTTCCGATAACATCAGAAATCCACATTTTTTTCCATTGCTGGCGTATAATACCTGTAAGAGAAGTCATTATATTACAGCAGTACATCTGAAAATATCTTTTGAAGTATAAAGAGTTATGAAGCCTACTTGTTCCCTCCTCTTCCACTTCAGCATGGATATCCAGACTATCAGGCAATGCCTCTGGTAGAAGTTCTCTGAAGGTTGACATCTTAAAATTGAACATGGTACAGCCACTCTTTTCTGTCTAGATACAACAAAAATATACATAGGTTCAAACAGAGACTAGTTTCTATCACTTACAGATACAATTTACTCTTTAAAGACAAGATTTAACTTCAACTAGAGTTTTGTTTTATGAAAACTAAAATGTATTTTTTAAGATTTTATTTTTCCCAGGGAGTGGGAAATTATATGCATCAGCATCCCACATGGTTATTTCTGAATGAAAATGTTTACTTGATGGTGTTTCTGTGTAGAGGTGCACCTATTGACCAACTGTTTTTTGCTGATTTTCAACCATACAGCTGTGCTTGCAGGGTTAAAAATCAATAATGCTTTAGAAAAACTACTATCCAGTCTAGGTGCTCTGATGTAACATCAATTTATCTTATCACTCATGCAAAAACGTGCATCACTTCTTACAAAGGAGAACATAAGCTACCTTATACCTTTGACTTTCAAGACTGTTGGCTTGGGAAAAAGACTGCTGTTGGGATTATCGTTGGGAATGCACAGTATTATCAGCATATGTCAGTATTTGCAGATATAAGCATAAAAAGTAAACTATCGGTATCTGTACATCTAGAACAACCAGACTACCTCCCCACTCCTCTCTGAGCTCCACTACTCAGCCTCTCTTTGCATAAGAGAACCTTGGTGTTCTTCTTATCAAAAAATGTGTGAATATGTTGGTATTGGCTAAAATGGGTTTTGAAATATTGGTACATCAGATATCAGCAAAAATCCAATGTCATGCATCCCCAATTAGCATGCACTCATTACACTGACCTTAGCTGCTGCAGGACAGTTCTCATCTGCTCAGATTGACTGTGTAAAGCACCTTCAAACTTTATAGCATGCTTTTTCAGTTAAAAAAATTAATCCAAAATTGAAATTTGTGTTGGAATTGGCAGGATAGGAGCTAATTTGGAGACTTGAAAAGCAGACGGTTGGTTATATTAAAATGTGTTCAAGATCAGCTCAGTAAAGCTGGGTGTACACTGTGTGATTTTCCTCCAATTCAGCCATGATTTTTTAGCCACACAATTCACTCTGAAGTCAGGCCGACTTTCAGTCACATGGGGCGTCGTTTGTCGTGCTGTGTACAGGGAGGGTACGACAGCCGACCACGGCCCGTCTACGACCTGACAACCTGCTCCAAAAGGGTCAGGAGGATTTCTGTTATGTTTGATATTTTGGTCCTACAACTCCAGACACTTCACAGTGAGAGCAGACATGCAAGCAGGAGAAAAACTACTTTGGGGGATTGTTTTCCTTTGTGAACTGTCAGACAACGCCCTAAATTACCTTGACAACAGCTAGAAGGACTTTCTGATGAACCCCCACTATGATAAAGAAAATAAATGAGCAGGAAATATTCCTACCCGCAGACCTGCAGCTGACATGGATGGTGATGCTATTTGTGTGTGTGGGATAGAGAGATTTAGAGAGAGAGGATATGACTGGAAACACTTCACCCTGAGTGTGTGAGTCTTTTTAAAAAAGAAACTCAGAGAGTTTCTGTCACAGAAACTGCAGTCACACATTGTGAGCACTGGTTGTGCACGAATGCGCGATGCTTGTGCGTCATAAGCGATTCAGTCGCACAGTATGAAATGACATTCTGCCACAACAGTTGTATGGTCGGCTCGAAATTGCACAGTGTATGCCCATCTTAACATGTTTTTTTAGGGAAATGTACACAAAATTTCATGGTGTGTTCAAATGTTACCCCAAGGAAAAGAAAATTCAGTTTAGTAAAGATTTGAGTAAATGCTGTCGTAAGGAAGAGGCATTTACTCTTTTAGCAATAAAAATAGTCACTTTTGTTAAAAATGTATTGTTGTTTTGTCTTTCTACCAAACAACAGATGAGTACCCATGACGGTATCAATCAAAATTAATGATCCCTTATCTCTCTATAGTTATCAATGGAAAGAAAATTGGAACTGGCCAGACTAATTGGGAGGGCAGACCTAGAAAAAAATATGAAATCAGAACCAGTCAGTGGAAATGATGTTGATGAATCTGCTGTTTATGTGCCTTTTACCTTCTTGGTCTCCTTGTAGCACGGGTCGGTTGTGGCATTTAGTCGGTTGTGTGGAATAGGATGTCTGCATGCCTGAAACTTAACACTGCCTGGCACTGATTGTCCATATGTGTATCTGGTTGAATTTAGCAAAACTGTTGTTTTGATGAAAAACATTCATTAATTTCAAAATCAGCATGTTTTGTATCTTACTTACTTTGCACAGACTTCCACTTTGATTTCTTCCTGTCCGATGCTTATCAAATGCTTACCCAAGGTGTTGATTTCTACATCAAATTTTGGTAAAACTGAAAACAAAGAGTGTTTTTGGCATTCTCCTTTGATTTCAAACATCTTTTCACATTTTTAGTGAAAGGTGTTGGTAAAACTTACCATATTTCTTCACCTTGAAGTATTGATCTGTTCTGTGTTTTCCAGTGTTAACATAAACCCGCCAATCTCCTTCCCGAGCCTCCGAGTTCAAAGAGTAAGACAGCTGAAGGATTTTTCCATCAGATGTGGCGTTCAGCCACTGCCCAACCCGGTTCTGGTCTAAATCCTGTTCAATGAATATTTGTGGCAGAGTGATAGTGGTGGTTTTAAGTGTTACTGTTGTAGATTTAAACTAGGCACAGCGGCACAAGTGTCAGTGATTTGAGTGTTTGCCAGTCCTAAAAATATAATAGAAACAATAATGTATTTGAGTCTTACCATAATTTCAATGGTGTTGTACTGAAAAAAGAGAAAAGTTGTTGGACTTATTAAAACATTAACAAAAATAATTATCCTGAAAAAACTGTCCAACATACACTCAGAAAAACATTTTTGTGCAAATATACAAGTCTCAATGGATATTAAAACAATGTAAACTGCTATCATCAATACAGAGCTTCATTGTTTCTTCATGATTTTCAGTCTTTCAGTCATAAATTATTAAATTATAGAATATGACTTTTTCTAAGTTTTGCTTCTTAGACCATAGAAAGCGACAAATAAAATGTTTAAAGCAGCGCTTCAATGTAAATGTTAAAATCTTGATGAATCTGAGAATTTCTTTTGCTGATACTGATTAATCATCTTTTTTTACTTTTTGAAATTCCACTTTTAGCATTGAAAACTGTTGTTGGTTTATTTTGAATTTCTTTACCATCTTAAATTAAGGTTATTGACATTCTGTTTAGATAGAAACCTGCTTTTATTTTGAAAGGAAACAGAACCTCTGAGTAGATTGAAGATTATGAAATGAAAATAAGGGAACTGTAAAAAGGTAGATGTTTGACAACTAGGGGATGTGCATGGTCAAACGGTTAAATTTGTGTATTAGATTAGCCAGCACAAGATTTATGAGTTGGTAAACTAGTTACCTATCTTTTTTTTAGAAACACTGGCTTGAAATCCCGGTCTATAGTGCTCTTTTAAACTGTAATGAACCTCCCACCACTAGAAGCCGCTGTAGCTAATGGCCGCTGCTCTCCTGTCTGAGGTTTCCTCCTGCACTTAACCAGACAAAAACATGAGACACTTAGCAGTTAGCATGTAATGGTGACAGTGTGGTATGAGTGATTTTTTTTTTTTTTTTTTTTTGGGGGGTAGAAAATGGAAATAAAGTGGTATGTAGGCTCTTGAGGGTTGAACTCATATGTAACTACTCAACAGAAGTGAAAAGAGGCCACATATCAAAGTACAACATTAATTTGCAAAGCAAAAAAGGGCTACAATGAACCTGTGATGAATTTGACTGTTTTCTAAATATTTTTCTCCTCTTTACACTAGTTGGTTCATTGTATTTGAAATGTGCGGTAAGCCAAATAGGGAAGTAGACACCTGTGAACATTCTTATTGACAACACAAGGTATCTGATAACTTCTGACTTGTCCAATGGGCTGTCAGAGATTTTTAAAAGTGAATTAAGACATTAAAGAGCACTTCTTTTATATTTTGCTTTATTGATTTTATTTTGGAATTGGTTAAAATTACATTTTTCTATCTTACAGATGAGTCAAAAACATAAATTCTTAGTTTAACTTTTCCAGCTGTACTCATAAGCAGGAAGGGCTGTGCTTTATGAGAAAAATACATGAGATATTAATGGCTGTAGGAGATAAATTTGTCTGGGGAACAGAGACAAGACTGAGCCAGCAAAGAATTTTTGGGCTACGACGTGATGATGATTGATAAGAAAGAACGATGTAATCGTTTCCAAAATTAAAAGCATGACTTTATCCAACGTAACTGGTATTTAAAGCCCTCAGAAATCAGAAAGCTCACTCACCAGCCCGTTAGCAGGTCTGAACATGCTGTCCAGGGTGAAGACTCTAAAATGCACTTAAGACAATGAAACACTTTTCAATACAAAGAAAAAACATCATAAATCCCTCTGACATTAATATGGGCTGTTTTGCACAAGTACATGAGAAAAATATCCTCAATAATTGTCTAAAATCTTTTTGCAATCCTGTCTTTCTGGTTTGTGTGATTTACTTTGCTTGGATGTCTGAGCTCTTTGTGAACTCCTGTTTTTACAGGTGCTTTATAGACTAATAAAGATAATATTTTATTGGTCCCTGAAAATCTGTTGTTCTTACCTGTTTGTCCTGGCAGGTAGATGGGTTTGTCTGTTTGGATGAACGTCATCTGCCCAAAGTCTCTGATCATGACTCTCCCGACTTCTTCTGTGAAGAATTTAGATCCTTCAACCTTCACCTTAAAATCCATCTCCTCAAAGTTCTTCACCATAGGAACCTTTGACAAAAATGAAGAGATTCAAAAGAAACATCAGACAACGGCTTTTGTATGGACCTTGTGAAAAAAAAAAAAGATTGTATTCATCCTTGACAGGCATTTAATTTTTTTATGCTCCGAGAATTCTTTAAACTTTTTTTTTTTTTTTTTTTTTTTTTGAAGGAAAAAGATTGTGGTTTGTTTGTTTGGACTAAGTGAAAAACCCTTTACATGCAGTTAGAGAAGGAGCATTCATTGTTAGTCTGGATAAAACTTGACGTTAAAAATGCATGTAAACATGTTAGTCTGACTGCACTAAATAGAATCCTCCAGGTCAGACCTACACAGCTAAATAATGTGATAAATCAGGCATAAACGTTCCTTTTTGAGCACCAGCAAAGCTGTTTATTAAGAAAATAAGATTAGGTCTCTCCACAGGTGATTTAACTGGTAGACAACAAGCCACATCACAGAGATTAGCTCATAGTTTTCAATCATGTGACCACTCAAAGACCTAGAGGACTAAAAAATCCTTTCAAACAGAAGCAGCCATCAATAAATGACTTCACTACCCCGCTCTCATACAGTGGGATAGGGACAGCCATCAAGAAAAAGGCCTAATCTATAATCATAGCTCGACACACTTAGTGAAACAAAAAGTTTTAAAAGCTGACCTGAAACACATAGCATTGATGAAATTCCACTGGGGATGATGTGTTGAGGAGTATCGTTTCCACTCCTGTTGAGACCAGAGTGATGGTGATGACCAGAGGCTCATCTGGCTGAAGAAGACTCAGGCAGTATTTGGCCTCAGTCCCAGCTTCTAACACTCCAGGAACAGCTACCAGGTACTGCCTGCAGTCAAAGAAACAATCAACAGAGACTTATAAAGGTTGGAACTACAACCCAAAAGACTATAAATGAATGTAAAATTGGCGCACGTAAAAAAAAACTTTTAACAGTGATGGAAGAAACGAGGCTTTGCAAGCTGCTGTTTTCTTGTCACTGAAGGAGAATGTACTACCACACAGCTATGAAAGTAAGAAGTCTAAAATATCGTTTTCAAACAAAACGATTTCACACTACTTTGTAGTAACTAAAGATGTGCAATATTATGGAATATGACCGTAGACTATAAAAGATGAACAACATGACAGCTTTCCTTCTAACTGCCTGCAAAATATATATATATATATATATATATATATTTGACAGTCAGTGCATTGGAAAACTCCATTGTCACCAAGGATGGAGAAATCACAACAAAGCAAGTCCAAATTTATGGCCATATTGGTTGTTTTATTTAATATTAAGGGGATCATTTTCGAGGAGTGGGTTACAGAAGGGTCAACAGTAAATCAACACTGGGAGAATAAATGCAGAAGAGAATGGTGTATGATGGCAGATTTCTCCTCTGTAGTTCTTTGTCATGAAGAAAGGTGTGGAAACTGAGAACACAGTTGAATTTAGCTGAAGATGGGGCACAGGTGGCAGAATGGATAGGGCGCGCGCCCCATGTCCGCGGGCAGCCCGGGCTCAGGTCCAGCCTGGGGCCCTTTACCGCATGCCTCTCCCCGCTCTCCCCCCTGACTATCCACTTTCCTCTCCTCTATCAAATAAAAGCACAAAATGCCCAAAAATAAACCTTTAAAAAAAAAAAAAAATTAGCTGAAGATGTATGTTGCGGCACACAGCAATGATGTCCAGAAGTGCTACTAACCCATTTTTGAAACATCATTTTAGCACATTTGGATGCCATTTTGATAGAGAGTAAACACAAACAAAAATAGAACAAAACAAACAAGAAAAATGAGAAATAAACGCAGTGTAGGACAGTTTACTTTTGGAGAACGATGACAGTAGGTCCCATGTTGGGCGGAAGTTGTGAGGCCGCCAAATTTTTCAGAGGAAATTCGTCACACCCTGCCCTGCATTGAGGCTATCACAAACAGGTTCTAGAAAAACTGCGATAAAAGGTCAGAACAAAAGACACCACAATGCTGGAAATTTTTTTTTTTTTTTTCGCTTTGCACTCCACTCTCAGTGAAGCAGTTTCTGGCCCAAAAACAAATCACAGTGCTTGATTACCGTCCCTGTTCACCTGATCTAGCACTGTGTAACTCTGTGATTGTGACTATGTCTGGACTTGTCAGGTGACTGTGGCTCATAGTTTTTGATAACATATTTCTTACCAGAGGTTTAAAAAAACACACTTTAGATTTTTTCAGGTTAACCAGTTTACCAACAATTTTGGAGATGTAAACCAGTCCTTAACAAAATATTTTTACCAGTGCAAGACTGCAAATAAATTCTGTGATTTTATTGAACACAAATGTGGATTTTGTACAGTCTGACTAAAACTTAAACAGAATATTTTGAACCCATACCTTTTTGCTCGATTTTACTTTTTGTTCCAAAACTCATCTTGACAAAAATCAGACATGATCTACAGTATGCCACTGCTCTCTAACACTGACCCAGTGAATCTTTCCTATTCCACCCAACATCCTGTCATCATTTTAGAGCTTTTTCAAGGTTAAACAAACTTACGGTTCTGCAGCTGCCTGACCCACAAACATCCAGCCCAAGCAGACAAACAGAGTCCACGTCTGAATTCTAGGACGGTCCATGACTGTGTGAGGTGAACGTCAGAGTCTGCTCAGTGATATTGTCTCTCCTGCAAAGCCCTTCCCCTTGTCACTGATTAAACACAATGTTTGGGAGTATTTAAAGCAGTGATTCTCAACTTGAGGGCTGGGACCCCCTTGGTTGTTGCAAGATGCCTCCCAAAAAATAAATCATATTTTTTTAATGATTTCAAATGGAATAGTTTACCCATTTTTATATAAAAAATGAATATCTGCATAAAGTTAATTCATTGTAAAATAAAAATATGGTCAGTTGGTGATATTTACGGTGCAATCAAAGTAATGTTTAAAAAATTGATAAAATGACCTCTTCAAATGACCACTCTTGAATGTTTATGGCTGTGTTTATATGTTTCAACCACCCTCAGGTTCAGTGGGCTCCCTCCTCTCTGGCACCTTTAGTTTTGGGGTTGCCACCTGAAAAGTTTCCTCATTATGCTGTAAATTTGTTTGCTTATTGAAAAATACTGCATAATTACTATAGGAATATTTTTAGACTTTAAAAATCTCTAACTCTATAATACTAAAAAAGATTCACAGATGATTAGAAACATTCCTCATCCGTTTGCTCTTCACCTCAGAAAAGTAAATGTTATTTTCAGTATGTTGTAGTTTTAACGTATGTGAAGAGAGAATATTCAAAGTTTACTATTCTTATAAAAGTCCTCTTTTTGGCATGCAGCTAAGTTTTTACATTGAAAAATGGTGCCATACTTTTCCATTTCTATCTGTGAGGAACTGTAAGACACGACTGTGTTGTAACACATCAGTGTTTGAGAACCAGCCCACACATGTTTAATTACCCTCAAAAGTATTTACTTTTGCCCTTGTCGTCAAGGTAAAAGTCATTTTTTATAGCCAAATCAAACAGGTTAAAGGTTATTGTTGCAAAATGAAGTGAACTGTATGCAATTTTGTACAAAAGGACAAATCTAATTTGGTTTCTGGCATCTTGAGCAGCAGTTAACTCACTGTCTGGGCGGTAAATGACCGCTGTGACCAGAAATAACCTGCACAAGGACAGGGATATGGGGAAGAATGATTGTAAGATCACTCATTCAGCGCCTAGAAAGAGATCTACAGCTAGGAGGAAGATGTCTTGAAGGTCTTTAAAACTGTCACTCCATCTTTTTTGAAAAGATTAAAGTTAGTAATGTGGATGAAAGGAGTCATTATTGTATTGCTTAAGTGGTAATAAAACTGACAGTATGACTGTTGTATCTTCCTTTAGAAATGGATGGCTCTGTTTTGATCCTCATTCAGTTTAGTTTTAAATATTTAGGTAGAATTACAGAGCAGTATAGTCCATCTGTGTGTCTTTGTCAATTTGCATGCCACACCATTGCTCCAGTTGCCGTTAATACCTCTCATAAGAATTCTTGGATGTACTGGTTCAAAACTAGTGCCATACAGATTTTCTGTAAAAAAAAAGTTGTTGTGTCTTTCGGTTCAGTTTGCGCCCCCCCCCCCCCACATGACTTCCCCTTTACAACACATATGCTCACTCTGCCCCAGTGATGAAGAGGAGATGGCCTTTGCTCTCAACACACCTTCTAATAGATGAAAACCACACCAAGCTCATGACTCTGGTTTTTCTTTATAACTGAGAAAGTGACAGAGCTGGACAACAACTGGACTTTGTTGAAACACACACACCAGGAACCATTTGGCACACCTGGATGTGATGATACACCTGTTTCATGATCCCTGATTGAAAAGTAGAATTAGTAAAATTGTAAGCTCTCCTTAAAGCATTTCTCCATGCTCATATTAAACAAGATAATACAGGAGAGGAGTCTCAAGTTGCTGTTAGAGATCACGGATTATTTGCTGCTATTTGTCGGTTGTAGCTGGCGGTGCATGCCAAAACTTGCTTGAATATGTGGCTGTCTCTAGAGTGATGCTTTGTTAAAGCTCCACAATAAAGTGTGTGCACTAAAAATTTGTAAATAAGTCAAAAGGCACAGCTTTAATGATACTCTTATTGTGTCGTAGGCCAGTCACCTCAATTATGCACCGGCACAAGGAGACACTGAGCCATTATGCAGTTATTTGGGGATAAAACACCCCTTTCCATGCAAATTTACCTTATTGTTTTAGCATCTGATAATGATGTCAGTAACACAGCATAGCATAAATAGAGATTAGCCTGCTATCTGCAAGAGCTGATGGAAGAGTGCTACAGTTTTTTTGATGCATGAACTTACCAGAAATTAGTCAACAATGACACCTCTCATGACTTTGAAATAAATGTTGATAAATAATGTGTAAATATGTTTGGTAAATATTTCTGTGACATTGCTATTACTAAGCCTTAACCAGAAGTTGAATCAGTCTGGGGCTCCAAGCTGCTTAGAATTAAATGCGTAAATACCATGGTAAATTATTCAATTGGCATTCTAAATTTCTCCTTTACTTTGCAAAATGTTTGACAATTTTTCAAATGAAAAAGACAGAGATGTTTCATTTTTGATGTGCAATAGCTACTTTTTATAAATAAAACGCATTTTAAAGAATCATTTTTAATTCAAGGAAATGTGGGCATTTTTGACTCATAAATAAAATTATAATGCATTTTTAGATTAACTGTCAGTTTGCACAATCCTTTTCACAGCTCAAATGAAACTTCAAATGTCAGTTGAATAATTCAATATGAATTTTATTTATGAGTCATAAAAGGCACACTTATTTTAAAAATAGGAGCATTTATTCGATTGCCTTTTAATTTCAACGTTGCTATTTCATTTAAATTATGGGATCTAGCTAATCAATCATTTTCTGAAAATTAATTATTCAATGTCTATTCCTTTTCATTTTATTAATGTCAAAAACTAGAAGAAAATGAAAATGAAAATTCAAACTCATCAGTCAAGAAATGCACACACATTCTTAAAAAAAAGGCAAGGCCTCTAAAAAAGTGGAAAAAAAGAAAATCCCCATACGTTTCCATAGTACAGCCAATAGACGGCGACAAAGTTTCGCTCTCGCATGAGTGCCAACCGCAATAAAATCCCACGAAGAAGAGGACTTCCGCTAACAGAACGCGAGTGTCGTAATGGGGATTCAGGGAGATCTATGAGATGTGTTTCCTCTGACAGATTCCTCTTCTCTTTACATCTACAGTGAGTTAATTTTGTTTTCAACTTTGTTTGACAATGCTTATGAAACTTACCTAGCCACGTGAGCTACATGCCCTCTGAACCTTCTCTTTATACTTGTATGAACGTATGAAATCATAGCTATCAGCTGGGGTCGTCTAGGGACAGAGAAAGAAATCAAATATATACTCAGTATCTATTATCATAAACACGTAATATCAAGTCCCCATCAAAACCTTCGTAGGTATTCATTTTGGGGTATTTCCTCTTTGGACAGAGAGATCATTTCTTTCATTTCAAAATACGTTTTACTACGTCATTTACAATGAAATTAACAATAATTGGGTGAAGCATGATGCACTTTTTATGTCATGATAAAATTTATGTTAGTAATATGCAGCTACAGGAATTATTGTAAAGAAACCATAGTTGAAGCCTTATTTATAAAGGACAAATCCTGATTTAGCCAGGTCCAAGTACTTGCATTTTTAAACACAAAGGCAGCACTAGTAGGGTCACTCAAATGCCTTGAGAAAAATCCTGTATTTTGTCTGCGTTTCTAATGAAATACTTGTAGATGTAACTGGCACAACATATGAAGGCAAAGCACAGGACACATGAGTGTCACAACCACTACCTGTGAATCCCTCTCTTAACCTCCTTAACTTATTACCTCCTTAGTCTACAAGGAGATAAGTCCATGAATCTCTGAATCAGGTGATAACATCTGACCCTTTTCTGAACTGTCCCAGGTCTGGAGTCTAGCTGTCAGGGGTTTAACCAAAGGACAAAGGAATGCCGCCTTTAGTTGGAGCTGAGCTGGTCCAGACTCCGGTGCAGCTCTATCGGTATCTGCTCAGATGCTGCAGACTATTACCGAATACAGCAATGCAGCAGCATTACAGACATGCTATAAGACAGGTGA